>NC_085054.1:27826485-28456009 GCF_963662255.1 Cinclus cinclus
AATTGCAGACTGGGATGTTCAGGATGTGATTACATCAGAGTTTAATTAATCTTAGACAATTCAGTGTAATAAAAGCCATATAAATTAGAATATTGAAGGGATTTAGCAGTTTATTTACTAGAAATACATTGAATATGAGATGAGTGGGGTTGGAATGAGATGAATTTTAAATTCCCTTCCAGCCCAGCCCATTCCAGGATTCTCAATTTCTGCAAGTGAAATAAAAGAAATAAAGCAGATATTTTCTGACAGATTGGTTTAATTCTTGGAAATTTTTTTGGCATTTAGAGACAGAGCTTTTCTGTAAATGAAATAAAAGAAATAAATCAAATATTTCCTGGCAGATTGGTTTCATTCTTGGAAGTTTTTTGGCATTTAGAGACAGAGCTTTTTACCCTTGGCTGGCAGGATCCTCCTGAACTCTGGACAGAGCAGAATGTCTGATTTCAAATAATATTAAATTATATTTATGACATGAATCAAGAACAGCCTGATTTGTCATCCCCATTTTCAGCTTCATTAATGTCCCTGTTTTGAGCCAGAATTTGGGAGGAGCCTTCCCAAAGGGACCTCTTGTAAAAAATCAGATTTCAGCAGCATGTCTCCTAGCTAGTATTTGGAGAAAAGTAGAAAAAAGTTTATTTGAGGAGCCAAATATTCACAAATATGAAGAAAATGAATAATATTAAAGCCAAATATTTTCTTTTTTTACAGAATAACGAGGTGAACCAGGGGGATGCCCTGGAGCACAACTTCAGTGCTGTGTACAGTGCTTTGTTACTGCCTGTATTCCACATTTTCCCCACTCAGGGATTACCACAGGTAACAGCAAATAAATCTAATTAATTAATTAATCTTAAAAAAAAAAAAAGAAACAACAATGTAGGATTTATAAAAATCTCAAAATGTTCAATCAGCTGCGTTTGAGTTCATTGAGATTAAAAACCCTAAAAAAATTCCCTAACTTTGGACAGGAGGAATAAAACAAAAACCAGGGTGGTTTTTTTGATGTTTTTGGGTTTTTTGTTTTTTAATTTACACTGATATTTCTGAATTTTCCTCTCTGTTAAAGCCAACTCTGAAATCTTTGCTGCGTTCTTGGTCCGACCTCTATCGAGTTTTTGCTCGTTGTGCTGCTCTGGTGGCAACAGCAGAAGAAAATTTGTGCTGTGAAGAACTTTGTGCCAAAATTCTGTCTGGGCTAGAAGGTGAAACTCCAGTAGTGAGTATAAAAATAAATCATTCAGCAGATCTCTGTGAAATGAGATGTAAGAACGTGTTGGAAATGAAAATTTCTGCGGCGTGGGGTGGTTTGGGTGAGACTAAAAGCTTTGAGGATTTATTTTTTTGCTGAAGGAGGGAGTGAAAAAAATAACTGTAAAGATTCAGTGTCCCAATAGTTCAGCAGGTTTTGGATTTGTTTTCTAATTAATAATGGTTAGTGAGTGTCGTGGTGGTGGTGAATTTGTTTATAAATCCCACAAATAAATATAAATCCCGGGGTGGAACCATCAGCCTTGTACACTCAAATGTTTCTCTTTTACTCCTAAAGATGAATTAAAAAGAAAGATTTGGGGGGAAAAAAAAAAAAATCCATTTTTTTGTTACCTAAGCTCGCACCATGAAGGGAGGAGAATGATTGATTGATTGATTTATTTATTTATGTAATTTTTTTGTTTGTTTGTTTTTTTTTTTTTTTTTGTTTTTTTAGTTTTGGGGTAGAAAATCCTCCACGCTTAAAGTTCAGTTTAGGAATAAAAAAAAAACTTCCTGTGAAAGAAACAAGAAAAAAAAAAAAGGGGGGGGGGGGGTTTTTTGAAAAGCTGGAATTTGGGGGATTTGGTGGCGGTGCGTTATCCCGATAACGCACGCCCCTCAGAAATCCCAGATTACCAAACAGCCCCAAACCTCCTGTAACGACCCCGTGTGGAGTTCCACACAAACTTCTTGTAGCTTTCTTCTTTTCCATCAAATTCTGGTTGATTCAGGAAAATTTGGGTGGATTGAGAAAGTGGGGGAGGGGGTGGGGGTGAAAAATAAAACAATGAAAAAAAAAAAAAAGACGAAAACCCCCCAGTTTTGATGGACTTTTCCTATGAACTGAAAACCATTTTGGTTCATTGCAGCTGAATGGCTGTGCCTGGGATGTTCAGAATTTCTGCTCCCTCTGAGCCCTGTCCCTGCTGCCTGCCTCTCATTCGTGGCTTGGACACTTTTTATGTCTTAATTAATGCGAGTGGGGAGCTCGTCCTCACTGAAAATGTGGATTTCAAATGGAATTTTCCCAGTCTGACCTGGCCATGGGGAAAAATTGCACCCAACTTTCATTAAAAGTTGTTTTTTTTTTTTTTTTTTTCCTCTCCTGGACACTCAGGGTGGTTTTCTCTGCCATTGGTGCTCCTTTGAGGGTTGATTTTTCTGTTTCTGCTGCTTGATTGGTTTTTTTAATTTTTTTTTTAACTTTTTAAAATTTTTTTCTGATTTTTTTTTTTTTGTTTCTGCTGCTGATTGTTTTGTTTCTGCTGCTTGCTTGATATTTTTTCTATTTTTAAAATTTTTGAGTTTGTTTCTGATGATTTATTTTTTTGTTTCTCCTGCTTGATTGGTTTCTTTAAATATTTTTTTTTAAATTTTTTAAATTGTTTCCTGATTTTTTTTTTTTTTTGTTTCTGCGGTTGATTGTTTTGTTTCTGCTGCTTGCTTGATATTTTTTCTATTTTTAAAATTTTTGTGTTTGTTTCTGATGATTTTTTTTTTGTTTCTGTTGATTTTTTGTTTCTGTCGATTGACTTTAATTTTTAAATTCTTTTTATTTTTGTTTCTGCTGTTGATTTTTTGCTTATTGGTTTTCTTGTCTCTGATTTATTTTTTTAGTGTTTCTGCTGTTGATTTTTTTTACTATTTTTTATTTTTGTTTCTGCTGTTGATTATTTTGTTTCTGCTGTTGATTTCTTTTGTTTTTGCTGATTGATTTTTTTTCTGTTGATTGATTTTTTTATTTTTATTTTTGTTTCTGCTGTTGATTATTTTGGTTCTGCTGCTGATTTCTTTGTTTCTGCTGATTGATTTTTTTTCTGTTGATTGATTTATTTTTATTTTTGTTTCTGCTGTTGATTATTTTGGTTCTGCTGCTGATTTCTTTGTTTCTGCTGATTGATTTTTTTTATTATTTTTTATTTTTGTTTCTGCTGTCGGTTTTCTATTTCTGCTGTTGATTTCTTTGTTTCTGCTGTTGATTTTTTTTTTGTTTCTGCTGATTGATTTTTTTTCTTACTTATTTTTTATTTTTGATTTTTTTTTGTTGTTGTTGTTGTTTGTTTGTTTTGTTTTGTTTGTTTTTTGGGTTTTTTTGTTTCTCTGATCTCTGTTTCCTCCTCAGGTGTTTTCCATGCTGGAAGGTCTCACCCACCTTGTGTCAGTCATGGTTGACTGCATCAACTTTGCACCCTATGGGACCAAATTCCAGCCCAAAAACAGATGTAAGGAAATTCTTCAATTTTTTCTGAGTGTGGCTTCAAGAGTTGGGTAAAAATCAGGGTTTAGCAGAAGACAAATGATGCATAAAATTGTGTATAAAATAATATTTGATTTGTTTCCTGTTCCCCCTTAAACTGCTGAAGTCATTTCCAAAAATTCCTAATTGATTAAAAAGATATTTATCATTTCTCTGCCCCACGGGAGTTTGTTGAATTAGTAAAATTCAGTGTTGGGCTGCTGAAAGGATGAAATGCTTGAATTGTTAATGAAACAGTGAAAGGAAAACGTTAATGAAATATAAAATGGTGCTTTAAAGGAGTTTTAGATAAAATGATGCATTAAATGAGTTTAAGAGTGAATTTAAGATAAAATGATGCATTGAGTGAGTTTTAGATAAAATGATGCATTAAAGGAGTTTAAGATAAAATGATGCATTAAAGGAGTTTAAGAGTAAATTTAAGATAAAATGATGCATTAAAGGAGTTTAAGAGTGAATTTAAGATAAAATGATGCATTAAAGGAGTTTAAGAGTGAATTTAAGATAAAATGATGCATTAAAGGAGTTTAAGAGTGAATTTAAGATAAAATGATGCATTAAAGGAGTTTAAGAGTGAATTTAAGATAAAATGATGCATTAAAGGAGTTTAAGAGTGAATTTAAGATAAAATGATGCATTAAAGGAGTTTAAGAGTGAATTTAAGATAAAATGATGCATTAAAGGAGTTTAAGAGTGAATTTAAGATAAAATGATGCATTAAAGGAGTTTAAGAGTGAATTTAAGATAAAATGATGCATTAAAGGAGTTTAAGAGTGAATTTAAGATAAAATGATGCATTAAAGGAGTTTTAGAGTGAATTTAAGATAAAATGATGCATTAAAGGAGTTTTAGATAAAATGATGCATTAAGTGAGTCTAATATCAAAAGATAAATTAAGTGAGTTTAAGAGTGAGTTTAAGATAAAACGGTGCATTAAATGAATTTTAATTTAAATCAGTTTTTACACTATTCATATCCAGGAACTAGAACTTTTGAGAACCGAAGCTCTGCCTCTCACGTGAACTCAATTCTCTGATACAAATTCAACATTCAGCTGTTTTTTTTTTTTGTTGTTGTTGTCAGGCACGTTACTTAAGGGAAAAAAAAAAAAAAATATTTAATGAAATGTTTCCGTGTCAGCTCCCCAGACTCCCACAGAGTGGGCTAAGAAGAAGAAGGAGCCCCTTGGCAAGCTGAGCTCTCTCTTCAAGCTGCTGCTGCTGCTCCTGAACTCGTTCCATGAGTTCAGCTGCCAGGAGGTGCATGCAGAATCCCTGATTTCCCTGGGCCCTTCCCTGCTGGCTGCGCTGCGCTCCATCTTCAGCCACATCTCGCTGCCTTCGCTCCTTGGCGTCACCTTGGAGCTGTTCTCCAAGCCCTTGGTGGTGTTCTATGAAAAGAACAAGTGAGTGTTGGGTAAAAACTTAAATACAAATTGGTTTGATTTAAAAAAAAAACAAAAAAACAGTGAGTGTTGGGGAAAAAAAACTAAATACAAATCGGTTTTATTAAAAAAAACACAGTAAAAACCTAAATACAAATCGGTTTTATTAAAAAAAAAAACAGTAAAAACCTAAATACAAATCGGTTTTATTAAAAAAAAAAACAGTAAAAACCTAAATACAAATCGGTTTTATTAAAAAAAAAAACCAGTGAGTGTTGGGAAAAAAACCTAAATACAAATCGGTTTTATTAAAAAAAACACAGTAAAAACCTAAATACAAATTGGTTTTATTAAAAAAAAAAACAGTAAAAACCTAAATACAAATTGGTTTTATTAATAAAAAAACAGTAAAAACCTAAATACAAATTGGTTTTATTAAAAAAAAAACAGTAAAAACCTAAATACAAATTGGTTTTATTAAAAAAAAAAACAGTAAAAACCTAAATACAAATCGGTTTTATTAAAAAAAAAACAGTAAAAACCTAAATACAAATCGGTTTTATTAAAAAAAAAACAGTAAAAACCTAAATGCAAATTGGTTTTATTAAAAAAAAAACAGTAAAAACCTAAATGCAAATTGGTTTTATTAAAAAAAAAACAGTAAAAACCTAAATGCAAATTGGTTTTATTAAAAAAAAAACAGTAAAAACCTAAATGCAAATTGGTTTTATTAAAAAAAAAACAGTAAAAACCTAAATGCAAATTGGTTTTATTAAAAAAAAAACAGTAAAAACCTAAATGCAAATTGGTTTTATTAAAAAAAAAACAGTAAAAACCTAAATGCAAATTGGTTTTATTAAAAAAAAAACAGTAAAAACCTAAATACAAATTGGTTTTATTAAAAAAACCAGTGAGTGTTGGAAAAGAAAAACTGCCAATCAATTTTATTAAAGAAAATAGTATTGAAAAAGAAAAAATACAAATCAGTTTTATGAAAGAAATGAGTGAGTGATGAAAAAAATACAAATGAATTTTGTGAAAGAAATGAGTATTGAAAAAGCAAAAATACAAATCCATTTTTTATTAAAGAAATGAGTGAGTATGGAAAAAAAAACCACAAATAAATTTTATTTTAACAAGAGTGAGTATTGAGAAAGAAAAAATAGCAATCCATTTTATTAAAGCAACCAGGGTTGCTTTATTTGAGGGTTGGGTGGGAAAATTCTGGAGTTGTGTTGGGATGGAGCTCAGGGTTTGCAGGACTTGGAAAAAAGTTCCAAATTTCACATTTTGCCATTTTTTCCAAGCCCTTGGCAGTGTTTTATTAAAAAAAAAACAAACAAGTGAGTATTAAAAAAAAAAAAAAAATGTCGATTTTATGAAAAGAACAGGTTTCTGTGGAATAAAATGGGTTTGCATGGAATATAAAATGGGTTTTCATGGAATATAAAATTGGAATATAAAATGGGTTTCCATGGAATATAAAATGGGTTTCCATGGAATATAAAATTTGGTTTACATGGAATAAAATGGGTTTGCATGGAATATAAAATTGGAATATAAAATGGGTTTGCATGGAATATAAAATTGGGTTTGCATGGAATATAAAATTTGGTTTCCATGGAATATAAAATGGGAATATAAAATTGGGTTTGCATGGAATATAAAATTGGGTTTGCATGGAATATAAAATTGGGTTTGCATGGAATATAAAATTGGGTTTGCATGGAATATAAAATTGGGTTTGCATGGAATATAAAATTTGGTTTTGCATGAAATATAAAATGGGTTTCCATGGAATATAAAATTTGGTTTCCATGGAATATAAAATTTGGTTTCCATGGAATATAAAATTTGGTTTCCATGGAATATAAAATTGGGTTTGCATGGGATATAAAATTGGGTTTGCATGGGATATAAAATTGGGTTTGCATGGGATATAAAATTGGGTTTGCATGGAATATAAAATTGGGTTTGCATGGAATATAAAATTGGGTTTGCATGGAATATAAAATTGGGTTTGCATGGAATATAAAATTGGTTTGCATGGAATATAAAATTTGGTTTGCATGGGATATATTTTTTTATGGAATTGCTTAGTGATACTTCAGCCTTTTAATGCAAATATTTCAGTTTTTAATGCAAGTATTTATGTGGCCTGGGAAGTGAGTTTAAGGGGAGCATTAAGAGTGCAATTAGAAGTTAATTAATAAGAAAAGCTTTAATTTGAAGTTTGTACTAATTACCACTGACTTTTCCATTAATTTCTCCTAAACTCAACCTATCGGCACCTATGGAATTTAAATTATAATCTGGGAATCCCCATCAGGAAATTGTTTAATCCCAGCTTGAGGCTCATTTCACAAAATGATTCCTCACAAAAATGAGTGTACAGAGCTGGAATTTATAATGTGTTCAATTTTAACGCTTGGGGTAGATGAGGCAATGAAATAAAAAATAATTTAATTTGTTTTGGCAGGCTCCCTGAGGTACCCAAAGTCTACAGCAGCCTGAACAGCAAGGTGAATTTGCTACAGAAATAATCCCTGGGGTTGGGGGGGATGTGGATCAGCACAGCTTTACCGTTAAAGAAAGAAATGAAAAAACGGGATGAGGGTAGAGATTAAATTTTAAATTCTTTATTCTTGAGGGGAGGGGAGCGCTCGGCTCTCGCACTTGGATGCGCCATTTCGGGCCGCGATAACGCGACTTAAAGATCGACTTAAAATAGTCTTAAAATCGACTTTAAAATCGACTTAAAGATTGACTTAAAAATCGACTTAAAAATCGACTTAAAATAGTCTTAAGATCGACTTAAAGATCGACTTAAAGATCGACTTAAAGATCGACTTAAAGATCGTCTTAAAAATCGACCTAAAGATCGACTTAAAATCGTCTTAAAGATCGACTTAAAATCGTCTTAAAGATCGACTTAAAATCGTCTTAAAGATCGACTTAAAATCGTCTTAAAGATCGACTTGAAATCGACTTACTTAGAAATCGACTTACTTAGAAATCGACTTAGAAATCGACTTAGAAATCGACTTAAAACTCGACTTAGAAATCGACTCAAAGCCCCAGTAGCGGCTTTTTGAACCGAGAAGGGATTTTAAGAGAAGCTCTTTCTGTTGTCCCCGAGCTGGAGGAGCTGCTGGCCGAGCTCCTGCAGTGCCTGCAGTGCCACTGCCCGGGCTCCTGTGACTCGCAGCTGCTGCAGCAGCTGGGCCCCGTGCTCTGCGTGGCCTTGCAGCACCGCAGCAGGCACGTCCGCCGGCAGGGCGCCCAGCTCTGGAACTGCACCTTTGCCAAGGCCTCCTGCCTCACCTACCCCGGGCAGCTCAGGTGAGAATCTCCTCTCCTTCTCCTGCTGGCTTTGCGCACGAAGAGCTCTCCAGTTGGGTTGGGCCAGATCTCATTTTGTGTGTGTTAACTTGGGGGGGGTTTCTTACTGCGAGCTGCTGCTCTTTCCCTAAACCATTCCTCCTCCCAGAAACCTGAAATTCTCTTTCCCTGCACCGTTCCTCCTCCCAAAAACCTGAAATTCTCCTTCCCTGCACCGTTCCTCCTCCCAGAAACCTGAAATTCTCTTTCCCTGAACCTTTCCTCCTCCCAGAAACCTGAAATTCTCTTTCCCTGCACCGTTCCTCCTCCCAAAAACCTGAAATTCTCTTTCCCTGCACCGTTCCTCCTCCCAGAAACCTGAAATTCTCTTTCCCTAAACCTTTCCTCCTCCCAGAAACCTGAAATTCTCTGAACCTTTCCTCCTCCCATAAAGCTGAAATTCTCTGCACCTTCCCTCCTCCCAGAAACCTGAAATCCTCTTTTTCTGCACCTTTCTTCCTCCCATAAAGCTGAAATCCTTTTTCTGCACTTTTCCCATAAATCTGAAATTCTCTGCACCTTTCCTCCTCCCAGAAATCTGAAATTCTCCTTCTCTGCACCTTTCTTCCTCCCATAAAGCTGAAATTCTTTCTCTGCACTTTTCCCATAGATCTGAAATTCTCTTCTGTTGTTGTTGTGCATGCTGAGGGATTTTTTTTTTATTGCAAGCTGCTGCTCTTTTTCTGCACTTTTCCCATAAATCTGAAATTCTTTTTTGTTGTTGTTGTTGTTGTTGAGCAGGTCTGTGTTAAACCAAGCCAGAAAGAAGCTCCCTCTGCTGCTGCCTGGTTTTGAAAGCATTGAGATGTCTGAGGAGTGCAGTGGGCCCTTCTCTGACATGGTAAATATTTTGTTGGGGATTGTTCAGCAGGGAGTGAAAGGTCAGTTGGGATTTTTTTCATCTGATTGACCTGCAGTGATTTCAAGTTTAGAACGATAAACTCTGCTGGGTTAGCACTGGCAAAAGACTCGGGTGGTTCTTACTCTTCCAGCATTGTAAAATTTGGGTTCCAGGAATTTATTTGAAATAATTGACTTTTTTTTAAGTCGTTCTCTACGTTATTTAGAGGAAGTTAATGAGTGTGGGATGGTTTTACCCTAGAAGTCACCACAGGGTGGGTTTGTGAGCCTGGAGGTTGTTCCCACAGTGCACTCAGTGTGGTTTTTGTCTGAACAGATGGAGGATTCCCAGCTGGATGCAAAGATCAGTGGGATGGAGGTGAAGGTGGGACAGAGACGAGATTCAATATTGGCACAGACGAGTGAAACAAAAAACGATGGCAAAGACAAGTCCAGCAACGTGCAATCACCCCCTGCCAAGGTGAAGTGTTCCCAGAGGGGTGTCCTGGAATCCAGTCCAGCATCTCCAAGACAAAATCGGCAGTTTGGTGAAATATTTTCCTTTCCAACTGAGGCTGCCCAGCACAGTCTGATTTAATTTTCCTGTCAGGATTCTCTGGGTGTGAGGGTGGCAGAAAAAAAAATCCTCAGTCCTCACTCTGGCTGGGGGCTGTGATAGATTTGGGTTTTGGGCTTGGCAGATCCTTCCCAGGGAGGGAATTGCGTCCCTCAGGAATTCCTGATTTTCAGTTCCTCTCTTTTTCCTAACCCAGGATTTGGGGTTTTTATCTTTCTGCAGTTAAAACTAGACTTTTCATCTCCTAAGACGAGAAGTGAGGCGCTTCTGGAAGAGGAGAAATCTGTTGATTTTGTGTTTATTCCTCCAGAAACAAAACCAAGAATACTGACAGAACATCAGAAAGAAGTGCTTAGGTCAAAGAGGTCTGTCATTCATTGTTTTAAAGTTAATGTCAAAAGTCATTCCTTGAGCTTGGCTTAACTTCAATTCCTTTTTCTCACAGAATGATTGAGTCTTGTTCTTCCACACAAGTTACTGAGTTTAAAGCTGAGGGAGTTCTTTGCTTTGCTGTTTTAAAGCAAACAAATAATTCTTGCCAATTGCATTTCCTCTTTTGATTAAATGGACTCCCTCTGGTCTGTTTGGAGTTTGGGGATTTGGAGTTGCGATTTTTACTTGGTGTCTCACTTGCAGTGTGAAATAAAAAAAAGTCTTTTTTTTTTCATAAATTGTGGAAATGAAAGGATTGGGTGAAACAATCTGAGGAAAGGATTTCTTGAGTCAGCAGCATGTCAGGAATTAGGATATTCCCGAGATTCATCTCAATTGCAAAAGCATCTTTGGAATGATCCTCTTTTTAATGTGAGAAAATAACGTTGGGGTGTTCAGGCAGCAGAAGCAGAGTGAGCAGGACTTCAGTGGCAGGAACCCCTCTGGGTTGTGGTGAATTCTTTGCAGAGTGGGATCCCAATGACAGCTTGAATTCCCCAAAAATAAAGATGTCGTGCAGCTGAAAATGAATTCCAGAGAAGAGCCTGACTCACATTCCTGGTGTTGTTGCAGAGATGATATTCCTGCCATGTACAACAACTTGGATGCATCCCAGGACACCCCCTCACTTTCCCAGTACACCCAGAGCCAGGAGGATTCTTTGTAAGTGAAAATGCCCAGTGGTGGTCCTTAAAGGTGTCTCCTTGGGCAGCAACACTGATGTCAGTAATTCTCTTTTAGGGAAGTACCGCCTTCTGTAGAAAATGCCAAAGGAGACACTGCAGACCAGCCTCAGGTAATGTCCTATTGTCTGATGGTGATTAAAGTAGAATTTCTGCCATAATAGAGAGGTTTTGTGGTTTGTTCTCCACTCTCAGCACCAAGCGAGAGAAAATTCAGCACCACTGCAGTGCTGTGTCCTGCTTTATGTCCTTTATTCCTGACAGGCCCAGTCACTGGGTGTTTGAATTCAAAATGGGAGGTTTTGTGTGAGCAGTTTCTGGTCACTCCTGTACCTGTGCTGCCACAATGTTTCATCAGGGCAAAGATTGTAAACCCTGAATTCTTTTTAGGGGAGGAGTTCCTGAACAGCTGCTGCTGTGCTAACCGGGTAAAACACAGCAAAACTTCCAAACATTTTTTGGAGTTCTTTGGTTTGGAATTAAGTGGCTTTAAGAAAAACCCCAAAAAACTGGTGCAACTCTTCCATTTGATTCCTAGGACAAAGATTGTGCTGTTGGTGTTCTGGGACAGGAGGAGAAGGCGGGGAGTGAAGGATGTCACTCAGAGGAGAGCCCAGCCTGCAGCAGCGAGGGGGAGGCCAACAACGAGACAGCCGAGATGGTCCCAGAGGAAACATCCACTGGGGAGGGATTGGAGACAACTTCTATGGAGGCAGCTTCCCAGGAGCCCTCAGCAGAGAAGGAGGACACCTCAGATGTCACCAGCTCAGCTTCCAGTGACATCATCTCTGGCACCCCCCAGCCCGCGAGCCGGCGCCAGTCCTTCATCACCCTGGAGAAATTCGGGGCTGCAGAGGGCAGGCCCTTCAGCCCAGCCCCACTGAGCTCTGTGTTAGAGCTGCCTGGGACTGCTCCTGGGGCAGCCACTCGGGAAAACACCAGTGGCAGCAAAGGCCCTGCTAAAGCAGAGAAATCTGCAGAGGAAAATAAAAATGCACCGAAGCGTGAGCCTGGGGCCGTGCGCAGGGTGACCAGGAGGCAGAGCAGGATGGAGCTGCAGGGGAATAAATCCAAGCTCCAGGGCAGGTCAGAGGAGTCCCTGGCCTGTGACAGCCTGGAAGGCAGTGCTGAGCTGGCCTCTGCAGTGGAGGACGTGCAGCTGAGCCAGGCCCAGGCTCTGCCCTCCGCGGAGACGGAGATCCAGAAAGCCGAGGATGCGGTCCCAGAAATGGAAAAGGTCCAGGAGCTGGACATGGACTCGAAGGAAAACACCCCCCCAGACAGCAGCAGCTGCTCTGAGCAGGCCCCCGGGGATGACAGCCAGGTGCCAGCAGTGTCCCCTCACCAGAAGCAGCTCCGGCGTTCCTCCAGGAGACGCTCCGAGACTCTGGAGAGCTCCTCGGGGAGCCAGGAGAAGGAGGATGGGGTCCCAAAGAGAGACAGGAGGAAAGAGGAGGAGAAAGCTGGGCAGAAGAGGCTGTCACAGGGGAAGGGAGATGGATCCCAAAAGCAGAAAGGAATTCCTGGGAAAACAACAGAAAGCACGAAGGAGAGCAGCCAGGCTGAGAGAGTGGCGGAGGAGTGGAGCTCCAAGGATGAGGAGGGGAGCAGAGGAGGCAGGAGAGCAGAGGATTCCCCCAGGGCCGAGGGGGAAGGTCAGGGCAGCCTCAGCACTGCAGGGCAGAAGGTGGAGCGCCCACGCTACCACACCAGGAGATCTTCCCAAGGTTTGCTGTCCAGCATAGAAAACTCTGAGGCTGACAGCTCTGAGGGCAAGGAGGACAGCACCAAGAAGAGAAAAAGCATAAAAGTGAGGAGTAGAAGCAGTTCTCTGGAAGGTAAATTGAAAGAGGGACAGGCAGGGAGCCAGGGCCTTGAGGGATCTCCCCAGGGAAATGAAACCAAGAGTCCACTGGAGGCAAATCTGGGTGATCCTGAGGTCAGCACGGGTGCTGCAGTGCCAGCTGAGCCAGCTGGCCTGGAGCACCAGGAAATTCCTGCAGCTGCTGGAGAAGCTGTGGGGTCTGGCAGCTCTGAGAATGAAGGTGCTCTGAAGGACACCAGCGTGGAGCAAAACAAGGGTGATGCCCCCATGGAGTCACTCGACAGCCCCTGTGTGCCTGAGCAGGATGGGAGAGCAGCAGAGGAGAACAGTCAGGAGGAGAAGCAAACCAGCCCGGGGGGCTGTGCAGCAGCAGCAAATGCTTCAGGTGCTGAGCCCTCCTCTGTGCAGAGCCACGAGTGTCAGAGCAAGAGGAGCAAAAGGGTGAAAAAAATCAAGAGCTGTGACTGCTGCTTTAAAAAACCAAAGCAGCAGGTGACTGAATCAAAGTCCCCTGAGACAAAAGAGGAGAAAGCTCCTGGGCTGGAGGAGCCTGAGGCCACCCCAGTGCAGACAGCTGGGAATGTTTCTGGTCACTTGGATCTGGAGGAGAGCTTGGCCCTGGCTCCGTGTGGGATGAGCACTCCATTGCACCCTCCCAAGGAACCCAGCACCTTCAGCTTGGAAAGCCAGGGAGTGGCTCTGGAAAACCTGGAGGGGAGCAGTGTGGTGGTGAAGGAGGAGAATCCAGAGGGTTCGGCATCTGAAACCACCGAGTCCATGGAGGAAATAGAGGAGCCTGCTGAGCAGAAGGAGCAGATGGAGGAGGTTCTACCCAAGAGTGTTCCTGCAGAGCCCAGGGAGAGCTGCCTGGACCCAGGGGACCAAGGGGAAGAGCCAGCAGCTGCAGAAAAGGAAGAAATAAGGGAAAATGGACAACTGGAAGAGGTGCCTGAGGAGGAGCTGAGCGCTGACAGCAAACCTGAGGAAAAGGAGATGAAGGAGCTGGAAGGAAATCGGGAGGATACAGGAGAAGCTGAGAACTCTGCTGGAGAAACTTGTGTTGTTCCAGGCGAAGAGATGAAGGATGAGGTGGTGGAATGTGAAATAAAAGTGCCTGAGAACGTGGCCTTGGCAAACACGAGCGTGGATTCCCCTCTGAAGGTGGAAGGGGACCCCCAGGTGCAGGTGGCTGAAAGCCCCACCAGCCTCCAGGCCCGCTGCACATGGTCCCCCTCAGCCTCCCCCTCCACCAGCATCCTCAAGAGAGGGGTCAAAAGGAGCCAGGAGGATGATTCCCTGTCACCTGCCAATAAGGTATTCCATGGGAACTGTGTGGTGCTCAGCACAGCTGGGGTGAGGAGCTGTAGTCATTCCAGATAGGTTGAATTACTGGTTTGCATTGAGAGTAATCTTAGAGAAAAGGAGAGGTTTGGGGTTGGGATGTGCCAGCACTGACAGGTTTGCATTGTGAGGGTCTGTTCTGCCTGGACCACTGCAAAACCAGGAGCAGCATCCCCAGGGTTGTACGCAGAGATTCCTTTGGGAATCCTCACAGCCTCTCCTTGGCTAAAACATTCCCTGTGTCGTTCAAGAAATTCAGTGGTTCCAAACTGAATGTTTTTTTGGTTTTTTTTTTTTGGTCTCTGACTTTACCAAGCTGTGCTGGGTTGAGTTCCCACTCTAAACCCTCCTTCTCTCCTCCCCAGATCCGTCGAGTCTCTTTTGCAAATCCCATTTTCCAGGAGGGCCTGGCAGACGACATTGACAGGAGGAGTCCTGTCATCAGATCCCATTCCTCACCCTCTTCCAGGAGTCTGAAAATCCTCTCTAACATGCAGGTCAGGGTAAATCCTGTTACAGTATTCTGTGGCATAAGCATTTGTGTGTTTATCGTGAGCAGCATGACTTTGGTGCATGTTTGTAGTCCCTTACACACAGTTGTAAGAGCTGGGGTTCAGAAGTGTAAGAAACAAAACTGCTTCAGCATGACTCGTTCTGTTACTCTGAACTCAAGTGAACTCTGAGGTTTCAGGGGCTAAAATCTCACTATTAACTGAATTCCTGCTGTTAACTGAATTCCTACCATTAACTGAATTCCTACCACCCTGAGATGTTTTTTTCCTCTTTTTCTATCCAGCACATTACCACTCCAACCAAAGGATTTCTGTCCCCAGGATCTCGTACCCTTAAATTTAAGAGCTCAAAGAAGTGCTTAGTAAGAAGTGCTTTGGTTCATGTTTCTCTTCTATTTATTTTCTCCTCTCTTCAGTGTGTGACAGTTAACTTAATACTCCCCCTGTGTTATCCCAGATCACAGAGATGGCCAAGGAATCCCTGCCGTGCCTTACGGAATTCGTGTATCCTGCCTTGGCTGGCTGCAAAGCCCCTGTGGATGTCATTTTACCTCAGATCACATCCAACATCTGGTGAGTGATTCCTGCTTTTGAAGGTGACATTTCAGTAGAAACCGAGTTCTTACTGAACCCACAAACCTGTAATTTTGGCCAGAATTCTTTAAAAGGATTGGGGTTGGTTGGGTGAGGAGGAGACTTGACTCTTGGAATTCTTTTTTGATGACTGAAAAGGTCCCCCCGAGGATGGGGAGTTTGTGCAGGGCCAGGGGTTGGATTGATGATCCTGTGGGTCCCTTCCACTCGGGATTTTCCCTGATTCTGTGCCAGTAACTTGTTTTCCCTGCCCTGCTGCAGTGCCAGAGGCCTGGGGCAGCTCATCCGAGCCAAGAACATCAAGACCGTGGGAGATCTGAGCACCCTGACAGCTCTGGAAATCAAAACTCTGCCCATCCGCTCCCCCAAAGTCTCCAATGTCAAAAGAGCTCTGAAAGGATACCATGAGCAGCAGGTAAAGTTGAATTTTAGCACCCAGGAAGGCCAATACTGATCTCGTGAACTGCAGGAGGAATGATGTGGTTTTTTCCTGTATTAAAAACAGCACTTCCAAACCTGATCCCTGCCTGCCTCAGTACCACAAAGCTAACAGCTTGGTTAAATTATTATGCATGGGAAAAGGGATTGGATTTATTATGAGGCTAAAGTATACCTCACTGTGTAATGTAAATTTTTTTTTCTTTTTTCCTTTCGATCTGAAAAAATGTTTTCTCTCCCCAAAAAATGCCCAGGTGAAATCTCGAGCGTTGGAGGAAAGCTCAGTGCCTGAAGATGCTGAAAAGCCTGGGAATGATGTGGAGGAAAAACCTCTGGGTGGAGACGAGGAAAAACTTGCAGCAGGTACCTGCTGGTGGTGTTTTGCTTTGGGTTTGGAGGGTTCTGCTGTCCTGTCTGCCATTCTCTCCTGGTGGGAACACCTCATCCTTTTGTTTTTATTTATTGGGTTTAGTTTTACTCTCGCAATCACGATCAAACCCTGAGGAAGGTAGGGTGGGGTGCCTTTGCTGGGAATGTTTCCTGTGGAATAAATACTTGCTCAGAGATGTGATTTTGTACAAAACCAGCTGCAATTCTGCTTGGATTTTCCTGCATTCTCTCCTTTCAGATTTGGTGGAAGGCGCCACGAGCAGCGAGCAGCCCCCGGTGGATCTCCTGGGGCAGATCCAGGCTCTGGCTGCCCAGCTGAGCTCAGAAGATCTCCATGGCTATTCTGGCAGGCAGCTCTTTGAGATGCAGGAGAAGCTGGCAGGGATGGCCTCGTGCATCCTGAGGAACCTGCAGGCTCGCTGGCGCTCCCCTCCCCACCAGGGCCCCGAGTAGCTGCAGCTCCTGGGGAGGACTTGGGTACAGCACTTGTCCCCCCACTTGTTTTCCTTCCTGCTAGGTTACTCCTGAAATCTGCATTTTGTGCTCTAAGATGTTTTTTAACACCTCCATAAATTTACTATCTTTTTGGGTTTTGGTTATTGTTGGTTTTTTGTTTTTTTCTTTTTTCTTTTTAATTTTTTTTGTTGTTTTTCTTTTTTTTCCCCCTAATTTGTGGGACTGTTTCTTCCCTGGCAGAGGTGTTTTTGCTATGCATCTGCCTTTCAGGCAGTGAAACAAAACCTGACAAAGCTGTGCAATAGCAAAGACTGTGAAAAACCAAACCAAGAGAGTAATTAAATTATTTCCTTTTTTCAAACCCAAAGTGTTCTTACTGCTGCAAACTCTTGCTGTGGGGTGAGAGCTGCCAGCTCTGTCCCCCTCCTACCCCAGCTGGTTCCTTTGGAGCTGCTGAACTCTGGCAGCACCTGTGAGCTAAGCTGGGCTTCATTCCTTCCAGCAGGAGCCTGGGATTTGTACTGGATCTATTTTTCCATGTATTTTTGTACAATTCAAGATGAGGAGTGCTGAGGAAATGTGCTTGTACAGGAGAAAGACTCTGCAGAGCCTCCCAGGCTTTTGGTTTGTTTGTTTGTTTGTTTGTTTGTTTGTTTGTTTGTTTTTCATGGGGAAATGGATGAGTTGGACAAGAGCTCTTTGTATATTGTGTACAGACTCACAGCAGATATTGGGTAATAATTTATGGAGTTTAACTGCATGGACTGCAATGCTGCTTCTTGGAGACCTTCGGCCAGAATTCCCAGGTTTTTCCCTCTGGAATTCTGATCTGTATATATGGGACTGTAGCTGTCCAGATGGGTGTTTATTGAAAGGAACTGCTGCGGGTGGTTTTAGAACTTCTATATGGGCAAATAAAAGAGCAGATAGTTCCCAGACGTGGTCATGGCTTGGTGCTTTCTGGGCTTTTTGTCCTCAGCTTCCCCTGGAATTTGGGTTCCCGAGGCTGAGAGGGACCTTGGAATGCCATCAGTGCAGGTCCTCGAGGACAGGGTGGGATCTGCTCTGCAAAGCCCCTGAGTGTTTTTTGCACTGTTTGTGTCTCCTGGAGAAGAGGGACAGGACAAACAGCCTGGGGCTGTAAGAGGAAGCTCTGTGGGTTTTCTTGCTTTTCTGAGAAGTTGTTTTGGTTCCAGCTCTGCCTCCTTAGGAGAGTTCAGCTTTACAATCCCATGCCCTGGACAGGGAAGGATGTTCCTGATGCAGGGAAAGGGTTGGAATCCCAGTTCCCAGTGCTGGCACCCCTGGGTCCTGCCTTGGGGAAGGACATTTCCCTTCCAGGCTGCCTCTGCTGGCAATTCCCTCTGAACTCTCCACTCCTCAGGGGCTCCCCGCTGTTCACCTGGATTTACTCTTTAGATAGAGACACAGTAGCCGGGGATTTTTATTCCCTTCGTTGCCCTTGAGTGGCTGCTGCGGTAGATGAAGCAAAAGAAAATGATGCTCAAGTGTGAAATAACCCCAGGTCTTGGTCCTTCCCTTCCTCAGTAATTTGTGGGATGAATTCCCTCTTCCAGCACCACGGAACCCATCCACTACTGCAGAAACCTCAGCTTTATTCATCACTAATTTACAAGAAATCACAGCTCTTGCCCCCAGAACAATTGCAGAACACATTCATGAGAGCTCAGCAAGCGGGAGGAGAGGGGCTGGTTGCTTTTCCCTCCCCAGATAAATTGGTTTGAAATACAAAGCTTAAATGGAAAAGAGATCCAAACATTTTAGAACAGCCCAGAAAAATTCTCTCTCTGTGGGAGAATTCATCAGGTACTCTGTGTGTGTGTTAGTCTTGGAATTTTGGAGGTGTCTAGTGTCTTGCGTTTGAAATCCCAGGCACCATTTGGGAGTGTCTGGCACTGGGAGAAAGGCAGGATGTGAAAATTCCAGGTGTGTTTTGCTCTGCAGTTATTTCTTTTGTGGCTGAGGGGGCCAGGAGGTGCTGAGAGAAGGGTCCCAGCCCCAGGATCGGTGTCCCAGCCCCAGGATCGGTGTCCCAGCCCCCGGGATCGGTGTCCCAGCCCCAGGATCGGTGTCCCAGCCCCGGGGCCGGCTGGGCTCACACGGCCTCCACGTAGTTAGCCGGCAGCATGCCGGTCTTGCCGGTTCTCTGCACGGTGCCGTACATCCAGCCCTCGTCGATGGCCTGCACGTTGACAATGGTGTCCCCGTCCTTGAAGGACACCTCGTCCGCATCCGCTGCTGTGTAATCGTACATGGCCCGGAACGTCTTCTGCAGGGACACGGGGACACGGTCAAAGCCTTGCCGGGGACGGCAGGGACGCACCCTGACATGGCCTGGAATGGCTTCTGAAGGGACACGGGGAAGTGGTCAAACCCTGACATGGCTCAGAACCTCTTCTGTGGGGACACAAGGGCCACGGTCACACCCTGGCAGGGGACAGAACCTCCTCTGAAGGGACACAGGGATGTGGTGAAAGCCTTGCAGGGGACAGAAGGGTCGTGGTCACACCCTGACACAGCTCAGAACCTCTTCAGAAGGGACATGGTCAAACCATGATATGGCTCAGAACATCTTCTGCAGGGACAGAAGGGACACAGAGGGACATAGGGACATGGTGAAAGCCTTGTAGGGGACAGAATGTCTTAAGGGACACAAAAGACAGACGGGATGTGGTCACACCCTGACATGGGGCAGAATGTCCTCTGCAGGGACACCAAGAGTCACCAAGGGACATGGTCAAACCCCAGCAGCCAAAGAGGGGACACCAAGGGACATGGTCAAGGTCTGGCACGGCCCTGAACACCTGGTGCCAGGGCCAGAGGGGACAAGCTCAAACTCCAGGGATGGGAACTGGTGTCACAGCAGGGTCTGGCTGCTCCTTCCATCTCCTGGCTGTGGATTCTCCTCCCTCCCTGAGCCCCTGGGGTCCCTGAGTGTGCTGCTGCCCCCCGGCCTGAGCAGCGTCCTGGGCCGCTCGTGGGCACCGTCAGCTCCGAGTGTCACCTCGAAGCTGTTCCCTCCCAGCAGGTTTTGGGTGATGCCATTCCCACTGTCCTTTCCTCCAGAGGCAATCTCGGAATGAGAGCTTCTCCCACTCCCACGTGTTCAAGGGTTGAGTAGGAAGAAGGGCTCATTCAGAATTTCCAAGTGATGATCAAAAATTTCCAAGTGATGATTAAAGATTTCCTCGTGCTAACTCAGAGTATCCAAGTGCTAACCCAAAATTTCCAGGTGCCAGTTCACAGTTTCCAAGTGCAAAGTTTCCAAGTGCTAATTTACAATTTCCAAGAACTAATTCAGGATTTCCAAGTGCAAAGTTTCTAAGTGCTAATTAAAGATTTCCAAGCACTAATTCAAGATTTTCAAATGCTAATTCAAAATTGCCAAGTGCAAAATTTGCAAATGCCAATTCACAGTTTCCAAGTGCTAATTTACAGTTTCCAAGCACTAATTCAAGATGTCCAAGTGCCAATTCAAGATTTCCAGTTGCTAATTCAGTTTCCAAGTGCTAATCAAAGATTTCCAATCACTAATTCAAGATTTCCAGTTGCCAATTCAAGATTTCCAAGCGCTAATTAAAGATTTCCAAGCGCCAATTAAAGATTCCAAGCACTAATTCAAGATTTGCAATCGCCAGTTGAAGATTTCCAAGCGCCAATTAAAGATTCCAAGCACTAATTCAAGATTTCCAAGTGCTAATTAAAGATTCCAATCACTAATTAAAGATTTCCAAGCGCTAATTAAAGATTCCAATCACCAATTCAAGATTTGCAATCGCCAGTTGAAGATTTCCAAGCGCCAATTAAAGATTCCAAGCACTAATTCAAGATTTCCAAGTGCTAATTAAAGATTCCAATCACTAATTAAAGATTTCCAAGCGCTAATTAAAGATTCCAATCACCAATTCAAGATTTGCAATTGCCAATTCAAGATTTCCAAGTGCTAATTAGAGATTCCAATCACCAATTCAAGATTTCCAATCGCCAATTAAAGATTTCCAAGTGCCAATTAAAGATTCCAAACACCAATTCAAGATTTGCAATCGCCAATTCAAGATTTCCAAGCACCAATTCCAACTTTCCAGGCGAGGGGAACACCTTCACCTGGTTTCATCCAGAGCTTCAGCACCATGGACTGGCACGTGAATCCCCCAGCAATTAGTGCTAATTAAGGATTAATTATTGTCCCCCCGGTGACTCACCCCGGCCGTGGAGGGCTGGGATGGCACCGAGGACAGCGTGGTTTGCTGGGTGGCCACCGAGGACGAGCGCTGCTGCGGCAGCTCAATGGTCTTCACCTGCTTGTACCCCACTGGGGGAGAGAGAGAGTGGGATCGGGGCATTATGGGATGGTGGGGGTTATGGGATTGTGTAGGGTTATTTGGGATAAAGGTCATTGTGTGGGGTTATTATGGGATTGTGATGGAGCTGGTCAGGATAAAGATCAGTGTGTGGGTTTGTGGGATAAAGGTCATTGTGGGGGTTGTTATGGGATTGTATGGGGTTGTTTGGGATAAAGGTCTTTGTGTGGGGTTTTTATGGGATGGCGGGGCGTTATGGGATGGTGGGAGTTGTTATGGGATCGTGGGGGGTCATTATGGGATGAGGGGTTATTTGGGATAAAGGTCATTGTGGGGGGTTATGGGATTGTATGGGATGGTGGGTGGTTATAGGATTGTGGGGGTTGTTATGGGATGGCAGGGGGTTATGGGATTGTATGGGGTTATTTGGGATAAAGATCATTGCGTGGCATTATGGGGTTGTGATGGAGCTGGTCAGGATAAAGATCATTCTGTGGGGTTATTATGGGATTGCGATGGAGCTGGTCAGGATAAAGATCATTGTGTGGGGTTGTTTGGGATAAAGGTCATTGTGTGGGGTTATTATGGGGCTGTGATCGATCTGGTTGGGATAAAGATCATTGTGATGGGTTATTATGGGATTGTGGTGTAGCTGATCAGGACAAAGAGCAGGGACGTGCCCAATCAATTGAACGTGCTCCTTTGTAGCTGTTGGTTGTGCACACTCAGCACTTTGGGGACGTGTTTTTTTCCCGGCTCTGGGAATATCTGAGCACAGCCGGTGGTCAGCTGGTCCCTGTGTGTCCCCAGGGGTGGCAGCGGCAGGACCTGTGACAGTACCTGTGGCACTGGTGGTGAAGAAGCCCCCGTTGCTGTAGTAGGACAGGCGCTGCTCGGTGCCCTCCGACGGCTCCGATTTCTCGTCGGCCGCGCCGCTGATGCTCAGGGCGCTGGCAGAGCGGGAATGCTCCCGGCTCCGGCGCTGCGCCTGCACTGGGGACGGGACAGCAGGGACAGTCAGCACCCTGGGGCTCCAACAGTCACCAACCCCAGAGCTGAGCCCTCATAGAACCCAGCCCTGCTAAGCTCAACTTTTCCACTCTCCCAGTGTAGTTCTACAGTTCAGCTCCATAGTGGGATTTCCCAGCGCTTTTTAAAGTATTCCATGCTGAAGTCCTGCTCTTCAATATTCACGGCATTTTATCCTTTCTTCATCCTGGCTGTTTCCAAAATTTTTTATTCTAATTATCCTGTGATTTTATTCCTGACACAGCGCTGAACCATCCCCACGATTTTCTACCATGCAGCTATTTTTCCTGTCAGACAGGAATTTAAAGAAAGATCACCAAGAACAGCCTGTTCAGTAATTCCAGAAGGAAGCACAGGTTGTATCACAACAACTGTGGGTCACATCAACAATCCTCCTCCTCCTGCCTCTGTTGGATCATTTTATGACAGGAAGGTTAATAATGTATTTTTTGAACATAAGTTACGCTGGTGAGGAGCAGCTACAGCCAATTTCTCCTCTGTGTTCCTTGGGGTAACTCAGCTCTGTTTGGCACCCAGACCACACCCCTGCAGGAATCTAAATCCCATTTTTCCCCTGTGGAGCCCTGGGACACACCTGAGATCAGGTGCAGGCTCCGGGACTGGATGTTGTCCTCGGCAGGGTCGTAGTCAAACACAGAGCCAGGATTGGTTCTCCACACCCGGAGCCCTGCAGGGGAGAAAGGAAAAAAGGCATTTCCTGAGGAGAGGCTGAGCAGAACAGCCTGGCCTGGACAGCAGGACAGGAGCTGTGCCCTCCCCAGCCCTGGGAGTGGCCAAGGCCAGGTTAGACAGGGCTTGGAGTAAGCTGGGACAGTGGAAGGTGTCCTGCTCATGGCAGGGTGGGGCTGGAGGAGCTTTCATGTCCCTCCACCCCAAACCAGTCTGGAATTCTTTGAAGAATCACCCTTGTTTTATAAAGAAGTGCTTCTCAACTCTGCAGCATAAATTTGGCTTTTTTTACAATCAATTAACAGCAAGGTATTTGTGTAATAGATAGAGATGAAGTTCAAAACAGCAGCAAGAACCATAAAGGCAGTGTGACATTCTCAAGGTGGGCACAGCAGGTCACACATGATTTACACCTGTTGGGAGAGAGTATTTTCAAAAAGAACTCGGAGAAGAACATCTCCAGGTGACGACAAATTGGAATGGATGCGGCTGAGCTGAAATTAAACCCCTCCTGCAGCAGAAGTGTCCAGGTGTCCTGACCTGTGAGGTTCTCCTGGTCCTGGTCCACGCGTTTCCGCTCCATCTCCACCACCCTCCTCTGGATGCCCCTGTAGCTGATGTCACTGAAGTCCTGCATGTTCTTCTTCACGCGCTCCGTGATGGGGTCGGTCACCACGGGCGTGAAGCTCCCTTTGCTCTTCTCAAAGTCCTCGTGGTACTTCACCTGCAATTCCAAAGGATTCTTGTAGAGGAGACAGATCCCTCTGCAGATAGCCCTGTGAGGCCCCCTTGGTACTCCCTCTGAGATAAGAAAAACTACGTAGAATGACTAATGCTAGAAAAATGTAAAACCCCCTGATATCTTTTTAGAAGATGGTTGGTTAGAACTGATTCTTAGTCATTGGTTATTTCACACAAAGAACTTTGATGTAGCTGGATAGCGTTTCAGTCCTGTACCCTATTGGTTTACTTTTGATCCTCCTGAAACATATAAAAGCACGTGCAATATCCCGTGTATTCGGATTGCTGCCTGACCCCCTTCACAGCAGAAATAAAGCCTGTGGAACAAGGCTGTGCTGCATTTCCCAGTCTCTCTCTGTCGGCTGAAGGAGGTCCCTGTGAGCGAAGATGAAATCACGACAGAGCTGATTGCCCCCATAGGCAGTGCTCACAGACCTTGTGGCTGAAATGTGCCCCAGAGGAAGGCAGGAAAGCTACACATTGTCATTCCTGCTTCCCTCGGGGGCATCTCCAGCACGGACAGCTTCTCAACTTTGGCTTTCCCAATCCTGAGAGAGCCCCAGTCCCAAAGTTGCTTTAGCATTAAAGACTTGGGTAAGCGAAGCTGGTAGGAAACAAGGACCGGCTGTCCTTGCTGCCAGGCAGGGTTATTTTTATCTTTAACTCCCCTCCCAGGGGGAAGGACACCTCTGGGAATGTTCTTACAGTGGAGATGTGTTTCTGGGTCTCCCGCACGCGCCGCATCTCCGGGGTGTCCAGGACGTAGGCGGCTTTTCCTTGGACTTGCTTGCGGAAACTGTCGGAGTAAAGAACCTGCCGGGGGAAGAGGAGGACAGGAGTTACCTCTGGAGCACCAGGCTGGCAAAGAAGAGCCTGGAGGAAGGATTTTTATACAGTTTTTTATGTGTGACTCTTGCTGAAGAACCGTAATTTTATACATCGCAGAGTATTACGGCAGTAATTTGAAATTTAACGAGCGAACCCAACTCATCACAGAAATGCTCGGTTTCCCCGGGAAGTTTTAAAGGATTCCCCGTGGTTCCTGTCTCAGTGAGGGTTTTGGGGATGAAATGTGCTTTTCCTGCGTTGCACCCACCGAGCTGATGTTCTCCTGGTTGCGTTTGGCTCTCTCCATCTCCGGGGTCAGCGGGGTCGGAGTTCCCTTGGCCATGTGCTCCTTGTACAGCACCTGCAGGGCACAAACAGAGCTCGGGCTGGAGGAATTCCAGCTTCTCCTGGGAGTGGGGGTTCATGTTCAAACAAACCCAGCCCTGAAGAGTGGAGAAGATCTGGGGAAACGAAGCGGCTGAAAGGTTATCGGCAAAAGGTTAAAAGACAATATATAAAAAAAATTAAAAATACAAAGGGAAAATAGGTAAAAATGAGGAAAATAAGGCTGAATTAGGTGGAGTTTGGCTGAGGATGGTTATTTTTGACACAAGGTGCTTGGCAGTACCGAGCTGATTTGTTCCTGGTTCCTCTTGACTCTCTCCATCTCCGGGGTGACCGGGCTGGGAGTGGCTTTCCCTAAACCTTCCCTGTATGCAACCTACAGACCACAAAGGAACTCGGTCACCAGGGCAGAACTCCACAACTGGGATGTTACTGGCTCGTACACTCAACACCAGCCGTTAGCAGAGGGGAAGGGGAAAAAAGGGAAAATCGTATTAACAAGTTAAACGACCAAAAAAAAAAAAATATATATATATCTTTAAGATTACAGTACTCAAGAGGTGACTTTGTAAAACAAAAATAAAAATTAGAGGGTTAACTACAACCAGGCAGGGTGAGGTTATTCAGAAGGGCTCCATGACATCCTGTGGTGTTAAGCACTGCAGTTTAGGGAGGTTTAGGAAGGGATTTGTTTGTTTTGTTTTGTTCTTTTCCCGGGGCAATACCGAGCTAATCTGCTCCTGGTTGCGTTTGACTCGCTCCATTTCTGGGGTCACGGGCGTGGGGGTGGCCTGCCCCACGTTCTCTTTGTACAACACCTGCGGGACACAGAACAGCGAGCCCGGCTTTTAAACAGCGCCCGAGCACCGCGCTTGGGATGTAAATTATTGCTTTGTTACCCGATTTCAAAACCTCAAAGGTTTAGTGCTGGCGGGAGGGGTGAGGAACAGAGAAAGGAAAACTGGGATTTGGTTAAGGGCTCTATCCAGGTGAGGGGGGATCTCCAGAGGCTCAGGAAGTGCCTCTGGTACTAAAAAGCTCTTTAAGAAATGCTTTATCTGATTTTTTTTAATCGATATTTGAAGCAATTCCTGATTTTTTTTGGGAGGGAGGTGGAAGTTTTGTTGCCACACAGCCCCAGATAATGATGGGTGTTTTTCCCTGAAGTCAAATCCAATGGAAGGTGAAACGCTAAACACAGAGAGAAACCTGGATATCTCTGGAAAACCTGGGCTAGTGGGAGGAGATGAAATGAACTTCATGTCCCTTCCAAGCCAAACATTCCCTGATCCCCACCAAGGGATCCAAACTCTTGAGATGCTCTGGATAGAACCCACAAATTCACAAACCGAGTCGTAAAAAAGGCCCGAAATTCTGTTTCACACCGTTAATACTGAAGTAATTTGGGTTTAGAATAAAAACATTTCTTTGCGCAGAAAAAAAAAAAAAAGAAATACGTCTATTTTAAAATTAAAACCAGCTCTGAGTGGGAGTTAGGCTGTTACTGGATTAAGATGAAGCACAAAGGAAAGCAGAAATTCCTGGGAAGGTACCGAGCTAATGATCTCTTGATTGCGTTTAACTCTCTCCATCTCGGGGGTGATGGGGGTCGGGGTCACCTTCCCCACATTTTCCTTGTACAAAACCTACAGGATACAAGGGAGTATCCAAAAGTCATTGAAAAGGAAAACAATTTAAAAAAGAAAAAAAAAAAAAAAGAAAAACCGAAAAGCAGAGCGGACAAAGTGAGTTAGGGCTGGGGCACAGGAGGAGCAATCGGAGCTTTGTCATTAATCTGGGATGCAGGAATGAGCCCTGGCTGGATTCAAGGGTGTCAAAGCACAGCTGGAGTAAGAAAGGGTTAAAAAAAAATCAATCAGGACAGCATCCATCCCCAAAAAGGGATTTTTTTTTTTTTCCTAGTAAAACCCTGCCTGGGGCAGCCTTAAAGAGAAGAAGTTAAAGGTTTGTGTGTGAGCACATTTCAGGGGTTAATAAAGCACAGGTTGCTGATGCTCCAGCCGGGTTAAACACTTCACTCCGTTTTTTTTTTTAGGAATTTTTCCTGGTGGAAATACCGAGCTAATGATCTCTTGATTGCGTTTGACTCTCTCCATCTCGGGAGTGACGGGGGTGGGGGTGGCTTTCCCTATGTTTTCCTTGTACAAAACCTGTGGGATGAGAGAAAGGAGCCAGAGAAAGGCACAGTCAGCAACAGCTCTCCCGACAATTTCCTTTTCCCGTGGATTTAGTTCCCCGGCTGGTTTTAAAGCAGGTCCTAGGCACTGTTTTAGTAGAGGAGTAGTTTGGCAGCCTGGCTTGAAGTGCTGGTGATAAATGAGGTAAGTACAGCATCCGAGAGCACAAAATCCCGCTGGAGGGGCTGAGCAGGGCAGGAAAACTCAAAAACTTAATTAACTGCTTATCAATAAATGGCAGCAGCACTGCAGAGAAAAGGAGAGGAGTTCGAGTGGATTTAGGATTAGATGGGGACATTAAAACCACTCTTAAAACCAAGATCGACTGAAGCGAGTTAACACTTCAACCTGAGAAAGCCACGAGTGAGGAGCGAGCCCTGCTCTGAGCGCCTTTGGGGCAGGGTTATTTTGGGGCAAAAAAAAAAAAAAAGGGGGGTTGAGAGAGAGAGAGAAAGAGAGTTAAAAAGGTTTCAGCTCCGGGTTTAAAGAGTTAAAGGGAAGTTTTGCTCTTGGCGAAGTACCGAGCTGCAAATCTCCTGGTTGCGTTTGACCCTCTGCATCTCGGGGGTGACGGGAGTGGGGGTCCCTGTCCCCACGCTCTCTTTGTACAACACCTGCACAACGAGAAACCATCCGAACCCGTCAGCAAACTCAGAAAAAAAAAAAAAAATCCATTAAATCCATCATTTCCTGCGAAATGGGAGCTTTGAAACGCCCGCAGAAGTCGCACCCTCCCTTTTTCACGGTTAAAACAAGGCGCGAAGAGTTTTAGATATATTAAAAATCAATCAATAAATACATAAATAAACCCCGCGCATATCAAGGCAAATCGGAAACAGGGAACAAAACGGTTAAAAATATTTAGAATAACGCAAATACTCGCAAATAATTCATAACGACGTAAATATTTGTAAACAATTCCATCAGTGAAGAGGTGAGTAAGGCAGCGAGGAAGAGAAGAATGCGTCTGTTTATGAGGTTTTTTTTTCGAGGAATTGTGCGTTGTTGTATTTTTTTGTTTTATTTTTAAGGCAGGTTAAGGAGCGGTGGCAGAGTGGAGTTAAAGGGAAAACTCCTGCTCCCCAAAATACCGAGCTGAGCTGCTCCTGGTTGCGTTTGACCCGCTCCAGTTCGGGAGTGACCGGGATTGGGGTGCCCGTGCCCGGCTCCTCCCGGTACAGAACCTGCGGGAGAACAGCGGGGTCAGGGACGGGGACAAATCCGGGACACCCAGCCTGGGACTACATAAGGACAATGGGGTGGATTTTCAACAGTTAAACACCAAAACTGTTTGGATTAAATAAGGAAACAGGGCGGGGTTTTAAGAGTTAAAAAGAAGAGTTGCTGGGACGAAGTAAGGACAACTGGGTGGGGTTTTAGGAGTTAAAAAATAACAACAAAAAAGGGATTGTTGGGACTAAATAAGGAAAAGAGGGTGGGTTTTTAGGAGTTAAAAAAAAAGGCTCTTAGGACTAAATAAGGAGAATAGGGTGGATTTTTAGAGTTAAACCAAAACTGTTTGGAACAAACAAGGACAATAACGTGAGTCTTTACGAGTTAAAAAAAGGATTTTTTGGGGACTAAATAAGCAAAAGAGAGTGGGTTTTTAATTAAAAAAAAAAAGAAACAGGATTGTTTGGAATAAATAAGGAAAACAGCGTGGATTTTCAACAGTTTAACACAAAAATTGTTTGGATTAAATAAGGAAACAGGGCGGATTTTTAAGAGTTAAAAAGAAGAGTTGCTGGGACGAAGTAAGGACAACTGGGTGGGGGTTTTAGGAGTTAAATAAAAAAGACTCTTGGGATTAAATAAAGAAAATAGAGAGGGGTTTTAAGTGTTCAAAGGAAGAATTGTTTGGGCTAAATAAGGAAAATAGGGAGGGCTTTAAGAGTTTAAAAAAAATATTGTTGGGGCTAAATAAGGGAAATAGGGAGTTAAAAGTTTTTTTAGGAGTTAAAAAAAAAGGCTCTTGGGACTAAATAAGGACAATAGGGTGGGGGTTTAGAGTTAAAAAAATAAAACTGTTTGGACCAAATAAGGACAATAAGGTGAGTTTTTAAAAGGGTGAGGTTTTAGAGTTTAAAAAAAAAAAACAAAAACAAACTGCTTGGACCAAATAGAGACAATGGGGTGAGTTTTTTAAAAGTTAAAAAAAAGGATATTTTTGGGGGAATAAGTAAGAAAAACAGAGTGGGGTTTTAGTTAAAAAAAAAGGAAACAGGATTGTTGGGAATAAATAAGGAAAATAGGGTGGATTTTTAATAGTTAAACACAAAAATTGTTTGGATTAAGTAAGGACAATAAGGTGAGTTTTTAAGAGGTTTTTTTTTTAAAAAAAGGATTGCTGGGACTAAATAAGGAAACAGGGAGAGTGGTTTTTTTAAAAGCCAGGATTGTTGGGAGTAAATAAGGAAAACAGGGTTGATTTTAAAGAATTAAAATAGAATTTTTGGGATTAAATAAAGGAAACAGGGTGGGGGTTTAGGAGTTAAAAAGAAAAAGACTGTCGAGACCAAATAAGGACAACAGGGTGAGATTTTTAAGAGTTAAAAAAAGGATTTTTTGGGACTAATTAAGGAAAACAGGGTGGGTTTTTAGATAAAAAAAACAAAACAAAACAGGATTTTTGGAAATAAATAAGGAAAGTAGGGTGGATTTTATGGGTTAAAAAATTGCTGGGGCTAAATTGCTGGGGCTTTATTAAAATAAGGAAATATAAAGGAAATAAGGAAAATAAATAAGGAAAATAAATTTAAAAAAAATCCTAAATAAGGAAAACAGGGTGCGATTTTAATAGTTAAAAAAAGGACTCTTAGGACCAAATAAGGACAACAGGGTGAGATTTTATGAGTTTAAAAAAAGGATTTTTTTTTGAGTAATTAAGGAGAACAGGGTGGGGTTTTAAAGAGTTAACAAAAAAAGGTAATCACACTCCAAAAGGTGGGATTCAATTACCAAAATGATCTAATTAAAAAGAAAGGCAATAAGAACAATGTAAGTAATAATTATGAAGGAAAAAAAAATTCTGAGAGGAACCAGGATATTATTTTTTTAAAGTCAATTATAAGGAAACAAGAATAATTTTTGGTTGGTTAAAAAGTATTTTAAATTTGATTAAAGGGGATTTTTTTTTTTTTTTGCTTTTGAAATTAAAAAATACCGAGCTAATGTGTTCTTGATTGCGTTTGACCCTCTCAATCTCAGGGGTCACAGGGGTGGGGGTTCCTGTCCCCAGCTCCTCCTTGTACAACACCTGTGGGGCAAGGGGCAAAATTCAGAATTATGGCAGCACAAAAAAAACACCCAGAGCACCAGAAAGGGACTCCTGACACGTCCTGGGTTTAAAAATCCCTGGGAATAAAAAATACATTTAAAATTCTGCTACGGCTGAGGGTGGGTTTAGGTGGGGTATTGGGAAAAAGGGATGTATTTATATATAAATTATTAATTATATGTTTTCTAGATTTTTAATATATATTATATATCACATACATATAATTTCTAGTGCTCCCCTGTTTTTAGTGGTGTTTCCCTCACTTTTCCACACATTCCAACACCCCCAAAACAATTCCAGTGAATCCCTGCCACATTTCCTAAAGGAAAAGGCACCAAACCCAAAGGAAAAAAAAAAGCACCAAACCCAAAGGGAAAAGACACCAAACCCAAAGGGAAAAAGGCACCAGACCTAAAGGAAAAAGAAGCACGAAACCCAAATTTAAAAAAAGCATCAAACTCAAAGGGGAAAAGACACCAAACCTAAAGGAAAAAAACACCAAACCCCAAAGGAAACAAAGGCATTAAACCCAAAGGGAAAAACACCAAACCCAAAGGGAAAAGAAGCACAAAACCCAAAGGGAAACTACACCAAATCCAAAAGGAAAAGGCACCAAACCCAAAAGAAAACAAGTACCAAATCCAAAGGGAAAGACATCAAACCCAAAAGAATAAAATGGACAAAACCCTAAAGGAAAAGGCACCAAACCCAAAGAGAAAAGCACCAAACCTAAAGGGAAAAGCACCAAACCCAAAGGAAGAAAAGGCACCAAACCCAAAAGGAAAAGAAGCACAAAACCCAAAGGGAAAAACACCAAACCCAAAGGGAAAGGCACCAAACCTAAAGGGAAAAGAAGCACAAAACCTAAAGGGAAAAAAGCACAAAACCCAAAGGGAAAGGCACCAAACCCAAAGGGAAAAACACCAAACCCAAAGGGAAAAGGCACCAAACCCAAAGGGAAAGGCACCAAACCCAAAGGGAAAAGGCACAAACCAAAGCCAGGAGGAATCCAGGCAGCAATCCCATTTCTCCAGTTAAAATTTCCCCATCCCACACCCATCCCAGCAGGCTCAGGGAGCACAGCTCAGGGCACAGCCACGGATTTGGGGCAGGCAAGGAATAGTTTGGGTTTCATTCATGGGAAAACCAGCAGAAATCAAACAGAATCGAGGATGGAAGGGATTCATAAAAGGAAAAGCAGATCATAAAAAAGAAAAAATAAGGAGAAGGAACCTCAACTCATTAGTGGGATGGATCTAATTAAAATAAGTCAGTGATTGCAAAGGAAAATTGGCAAAGGGATGCTCTTGTGTCCATCGATTATTTTGGGGTTAGGATTATTTTAAAATCGATTAAAGGGGATTTTTTTATTATTATTTTTTTTTTTTTTGGCTTTTGAAATTCAAAAATACCGAGCTAAAGTTTTCTTGGTTGCGTTTGACCCTCTCAGTCTCAGGGGTCACAGGGGTGGGGGTTCCTGTCCCCAGCTCCTCCTTGTACAACACCTGTGGGGCAAAAAAAGGTAAAAAACAAACAAACAAACAAAAAAAAAATCTGCATTTCACGGAGGGGATTACAGAATTTTATGCTCGCTAAATGTACTAGAAAGCAGGAAAAATTAGGGAGCATAAATCAGTTATTAATTGGGATAAATTCAGCTGGGAATATAAATCCAAGTGCTTGGATAGGGTCCGGCAGAGGAGCAAAGAATTATAGGAAGGGAATTCAGCAAATTGTTTTTAAAAATAGGTTTAAAATGCAAAATAAACTTCAGGAAAAAATTAAAGCACATGGAACATCCGGTGTTAAATGATAAGAAAAATATTTTGAAAAATAAGTGCATAAAATGTAGTGCCTAAAAACGTAAGAGAAGGAAGGGGATTTTTAAAAAATAAGTTAATTTGAGAGGGTTTAAAGTTTTCAGGTGTTAAATAGTTACAGAGATGTGGAATTTCTTTCTGGAATGATAAAAAGATACCGAGCTAAAATTCTGCTGGTTGCGTTTGACCCTCTCCATGTCAGGAGTGACAGGAACTGGGGTGCCAGCCCCCAGCCCCTCCTTGTACAACACCTGTGGGCAGCAGCAGAGGGGAAAATTGAAATTAAAATTGAATTACATATGAGAGAAAACAGAAAATAAAATAAAATAGGAAGTAAATTCAAAGGCAGAAGTAAAATATGAGATAAAATAGAAAATAAAATGTTAAAATATGAGATAAAACATGAAATAAAATATTCAAAATAAAATATTAAATAAAATAGAAAATAAAAGATAAAATATTAAATAAAATAGAAAATAGTCTAAAAATAAAATAGAAAATAAAAGATAAAATATCAAATAAAATAGAAAATAAAATATTAAAATATGATATAAAATATGAAATAAAATATAAAAATAAAATAAAAATAAAAAAGATAAAATAAGATAAATTAAATTAAATTAAATTAAATTTTTAAAAATAAAATAAAGGAAGGGGAAGGATAGGGAGGACAAGAGAAATAGTTTAATATTGTGGAACTGCAAAGTGGGGGGAAAAAAAGAGTTTTGCTTTGGTCAAAGCTCAGCAAAGAACCCTCAGGTAAAACCCCCAGGTGTTGTTGCTGTGAGCTCAGCAGGGCCAGAGCTGCGGCCGTGTGCCAAGAGCCAGGAAATTCCCAGGCCCCCAGCTCCAGCTGTGCCCAGCTGTGTCCCAGGTGTGCCCCAGGTGTGCCCAGCTGAATGGGATTGGGACTGGGGAGAGTGATCCCACATGGGCACAGGGACCCCACATGGGACACAATGACCTCACATGGGACCCCACATGGGCACAGGGACCCCACATGGGCACAGGGACCCCACATGGGACACAATGACCTCACATGGGACCCCACATGGGCACAGGGACCCCACATGGGCACAGGGACCCCACATGGGACACAATGACCTCACATGGGCACAGGGACCCCACATGGGCACAGGGACCTCACATGGGCACAGGGACCCCACATGGGCACAGGGACCCCACATGGGACCCCACATGGGACACAGTGACCCCACATGGGACCCCACATGGGCACAGGGACCCCACATGGGACCCCACATGGGACACAGTGACCCCACATGGGCACAGGGACCCCACAATTCCAAACACAACTCCCCAGTGAAGTGGTGGCGCGGAGCTCTTGGGCTGGATGTGTCAGGAGTGGGAATTCCAGACTCCCGCAGGAATTTTCCAAGTTTCCCATCTCTGCTGGATGTCCCTGGTGTTCCTTCCCTGCCAGGAGCTGGGAATGGCACCCGAGCTCCTCCTCGGGCCACAGCAGCAGGGCAGGAACAGGCAGAGACATCTCACTGCTTCCAACCCCAGCATTCCCTGCCCCCTGGCTTGGGAAGGGTTAAAAGCCCATTTTCCATTGGCAGGGTGGATTGTGTTCCCGAGGAGCAGGGACATCATTCCCACAAGGAATATTTCCCTAGGAAGCAAAACAAGCCCTGCCCCAGTGCTTGAATTCCTGAGGTTAAAATCTTCCACCTGGAGCACGAGTTCAATTGAGGGGAAAATGAAAACATCAGGATCCTGCCAGGGCTTTTGGGGTTAGATTAAAGAAGGGCTGTTCCCAGCACAGACAAGGATGTGACACGGAGGAGTTAAAGGGATTGGGATTGGGATTGGGATTGGGATTGGGACTGGCAGGGCAGCAGGGTGTGCTGGTCCCTCAGTACCGAGCTGATGTGCTCCTGGTTCCGTCGGACCCGCTCCATCTCTGGCGTCACCGGCGTGGCAGTGCCAGCCCCTAAACCCTCCTTGTACAACACCTGTGAGGGACAACAGCAGTGCCACAAAAACCCCACTGAGCGCAGGCCAGACCCACCAAATCCCACTGTTATGGGATGGTGTTTAGAGTTAGGATCGCTTGGGATTCGCTGCACGCTCGTTCCAGAGGCAAGGATTAAGGAAGAGGCTGTGGTGGATTAATCTGTGAATGGGTCATTGCAGAGAGGAGATAAAGGCTCAGGGTAAAACAAACGTGGGGAGAAACACCACAACTCCACAGGGATGGGATGTTCTGCTGCCCAGTTTAGCTCAGGGAACAGCAGGATTATTTTCAGGCAGGTTTGTTCTTAGAAGAAAAGCGCGTGAAGGTGCAAATCCCCCAAAGGCACAAAGAGTGGAAGATCAGTGAGCTAAAACCCTGCCAGGGCACAGGCAGGACTAAACCCGTGAGGAAGAACAAGGTCAGGGTGCCACGAGCACAGGATTATAACAACAGCCCGTTGTTATAAATCCTGCAGGGTGTAAATACCGAGCTAATCTGCTCCTGGTTGCGTTTGACTCGCTCCATCTCTGGGGTCACGGGCGTGGGGGTGCCTGTGCCCAGCTCCTCCTTGTACAACACCTGTGGGACACAAGCACCAGCAGGGTCAGAGCACCCCGGGGACATCCCTGACCTCTTCACTGCCATCACAAACTGGGATTAGACAGAAATAAAATCACCATTTACATCCCTCAGGGGCTTTATCAGCAGTCACCAGCTCAGAGTAATTTCCCTTCAATGTATCTTCATTTAAAGGACACAAATTAAAATATGCTGCTGACCCCATCCTGAGAGGAACATTTTACTTTTCATCAAATACAGTAGAATCACTTTATAGGCAGTCAGCATTTCTTTGTGGGATTAATAAAAATCTTAATCTTTTCTGGAATTGTTCAGTGCACAAAGACTTCATTGTGGGCTTTATTCATTTTAATTTCTGTTTGTTTGGAGCACTATTTTACTTTGGGTTAAATCTTTAGGAAACAGAATCAACTCCTGTTATGAGGTTCAATTTAACCTGTAGTTATTTGATTTTTTTAAATTGTAATTTTCAGGAAAGGAGATGTTTGTGGAAGAACCCAAACAATGTGGTGACACCTGACAAGTGCACTCACAGCTCTTCTTGCAAGCAGGAAAATCCTCGTACCAAAACAAACTAACAAAAAATTCACTGCTTGATGTCATTGAAACAAATAAATCAATTACAGCAAGGGAAAACAACTTGTGGTGAAGGTTAGAAAAAAAAAAAAAAAAAGAAGAGGAATCATTTGCAAGAACAACTTAGTTGTCCATAAGTGAGCTGTGAATTTTATACCTGACTGGATATGGGAAGGTTTTGTTTTCCCTTATAATTGTCATACAAAACACTCCAAACGGGTTTTTTCCCTCCAAGTTCTGTCTTCCTGATCCTTTCCCCCCCCCCAAACTTCAACACATAACCTGGGTAATTTTTGTTCTTAGCTCTTTTTTTCAGAAAGAGCCACAGAAGAAACACAGGCAGTGACCGATGGGGATAATCTGTAAAACTCAGGAATTTCAGTTTCCTGCTGCTGGCCACAGGGATTTGGGAGAGCTGGAGCTTTCCCAAGAGGAAAAGGCTGGAGCAGGTCCCTGGAGGGAGCAGGGAATTCCTGCTGGTGTGCAGGGAGCAGGGACATTACCGAGCTGATGTGCTTCTGGGTCTCCTTGACTCGCTTCACCTCGGGCAGGTCAGGAATGGGAGTCCCTTTGCCAATGCTCTCCTTGTACTTCACCTGAAAAGCACAGCACTTAGGGCAAGGAAAAGGTTTTACAGGAAACATTCCAAAGGCTCATAAAGAGATTTATCCTGATTTCCTGGAGAGGGGAAGTTGAAAGGACTTCACCACCTTCCCCTCACTTCCCAAGGGATCTGTGACAAGGGTCGCAATTGTGCTGTTGAGTCACTGGGAATGGCACTGAAAGGGTTTTATAGAACTGAGAGCATAGGGTTAAAATGTTTCTAAAATCGTGGGAATTGTGTGGATGCAGGGGGTGGAAAGAAAGGTTGGGTCTGGTAGGGCTGGGAATGGGAACAAGGCCCTGGGAATGAATTCGATCAGGTGAAACTGCACCTGTGTAATCATCGTATGATAAATGATATTATTGTTGAATGTAATGATTGTTTGGGAGTTGAATATAATTATTGTTTAATTGTAATAAGAATCATGAGAAAGGGTGCTACCGTCACAAGAATCATGAGAAAAGGTGTTTGGGGGACCTGATGAAAATGACAAGAATTCATGCTTGGATAAGATCAATGTATACAATAGAACAAGATGGGGTTCATAATTAATATGTAGTTATATAATGAAAAGGGTATAAAAACACATCCATCTCGAATCCATGTGGGAGTCAGATTTGGGTTTGTACCCCTGATTCCCAGAGCTCTTCAATAAAAGCACCTGCACATAATCAACCTGTGATGATGTGTTTCCAAGCTAACAGAACCACATAAATTCCTTTCAACCTGATACTGTTTGGCCTTTCTACCAACCAAAGGAGCATCTGGGATGTGTAAGAGCTCCTCCTCCTATTTAACAAAGGTGAGAATCATCACACAGCATTTCGGCAGTGAGGGTGCCATTGCATTTCTGCTTTGCAAACAACAAAAAAAAGCCTTTCACAATACCATTTTTAACATTTTTAACACGTTCTGCATGAACAAATTGGCTGCAGTGTTAGTGCATGACACTAAATGACATCACCATTCAAAAAAAAAATAAGCATGGAGGAGGTTTAGGAGCTTTCAAATAAAATTAATAAGTAAAATTATTCCAATTTTAGAGTGCTGTGACCTTTTAGATAACATCCAAATTTGCCAAGACACAGCAAACCAAAAAATCACCACCAGAAAATTCAGTCTGAAGAGAGTAAAACAGATTTTCCTGGGAGATGATCCCACCCTGGAACAGATTGTGGAATCTTCATCCTGTGGGATACTCAAAACTCAACTCATCCTAAAGCTGAGCCACAGGGCTGGAATAGATGATTTCAACACATCCCTTCCCACCTAAATATTTCTTTTTTTCTGTCCAAACTCTATGTGGGACAAAATCAAATTGACAGCAAGAGCTTTCACAGTTTAGAAATGGGTTGTGAGTAAGAAATGGAAGGTTAATCATTAGAGAGGTTACTGTTAAAGTAACAAAGATGGGCAAAAAACCTTCAGAAAGTCACCCTTAACTGGGTGGGTTATTGCCAAACCACTGTTAGCAAGATGTAAAGAAAAGAAAAATATATTAAAAAAATATTATTTCAAGTGGAATTAGCAGTGGTAGGGTGAGTATGAAAAACCAATTCTTGTGTACCGAGCTGATATTATCCTGGGTTCGTTTAACTCTCTGCATCTCTGGGGTCTTTTCAATTGTGGTTCCAGTTCCAATATCTTCTTTATACAAAATCTTAACGTTTAGAATGAAGACACAAGGTTAAGAATCCAAAACACAACATTCTTGCTCCCAGACACTGAATTTGGACACAACAGAGCAGCTGAAAGCCCAGAGGATCCACCCTGGTTGCTTCTTCTCTGAAGGTGACCAAAGTGAGCACCATTTGTGGGGGGAAAAAAAAAAAAAGAGCTGACTTCTTATATTTAATGCTTTTTAAGTAGAAGATTATTTCTACAATAAATCAAATTATCAAATTTCTTTCAGTAGAATATTCCTGGGCTAGTGGAAGGAGTCCCTGCCCATGGCAGGATGGAAGAAGATGAGCTTTAGATCCCTTCCACCCATTCCATAATTCCATAATCAAAACATTCGTGGGCTGATTTTAGGACTGAAGATCATTATTTGCTCTAATTTGATTTATACAAATATTTTCCACTTTGTACTTTGTTAATGGTGCTGGAGGCAAAATACCACAGGAGACTTGAGGCACTTGATGGCAACAGGAACTGGGCAACAACTCAGGCACACAGAGCACGAGGGGCAGCAGGACTGGCAAGGGAACAGCACAAAGGAAAGGGATAATAATGATATTAATTTAATGAGGGATTGTTTAACTCTGCCACATCTGTGCCTGTGAAAGAGGGCAATCGCCCCACAAAATCAGCAGGAAAAACACTTTATAAAGCTCAGTTAAATCCACTGTACCTGTAGGACAAGCACCAAAAACTGTAATTTTGTTAAAGGTATTAAACTCTACTTTTTGGGGCTGAGGAGTGAAGACAGAGGTGACCATACCGAGCTGAAATTCTTCTGGTTTTCCTTCACCCTCAGGATTTCTGGGGTGTCCTGAACCACTGTGACTTTTCCTTTACTGTTCTGTAGGTCTGACTGATACTGAAGCTGTGAGAAGGGAAAATGTCAAATGTTAACTTCATGCTGTATAAATTCCCTCACAGTTTTCTTCAAAAATGAGAAAAATATGGGGGTTTTTTAGAATTTATTTCTGGACTCACCATGCTGAAGTTCTTCTGATTCTCTCGGACCCGCTGCATTTCTGGTGTGTCAGCCACCGGCACATAGTAGGGCATGCTCTTCTCTGCATCTTCCTTGTATTTTTTCTGATGGAAAATCCCAAATGGATTAAAATAGAAAACACCAAAGCAGCAGGAAACAAACTGGAGTTATTGATTGTTGAGTAGTGCCTATCTTTGTGGAGATGTGAGTTCTTCTCTGTCTGACAGAAACTGAGATTATGCCTCTGTGCAAGGTTTATTTTAGATAGCAGGTTATTGAGGAGTAGAAAAATAAGAATCTGCTTTAAAAAGAATAAGCTTTGCAAAGCAAGAGAAATTATTGTGTCACTTGACACAGCAGTACAATTAATTTGATTATTGCCGTAGAATTCCAGAGCTCTGGAAAGATTTGTCCCCTGGTGCCTCCTGAAGGTTGTGAGAGGTGGTTATTTGGGTGTTTAATTAGTATTTCCTGGAGGTCCCACATGAGCAGGATTAATTGCTTCACTCAAGATACCTGGCTGGAAAGGTTCTTGACCTGCTGGGCATGAATAATCTCTGGAGTATCAACAACACTGGTGTAGTTGGCTTTCTCCATTTCTGCCAATTGTTTGTATTTGATCTGTCGGGCAAAGCTCACGTTTAGGGGCCTGGGTCATCTCTGCACAACAGCTCACGCTGGGTTTACCCAGAAAAATCTGGATTTTCTTTTGGAAAGAGCTCCGTGAGGCAGGGGGGCACAGACCTGGCTGGCGATGTCGGTGGCGTTCTTGGCCCGCACGAAATCCGGCGTCTCCAGCGCCAGCTCACTCAGGCCCTTCCCACGGATCTCCAGCTCCAGGGACTTCTTGTACTCCTTCTGCAGGGGAGAAGGGCATGGAGCATGGATCAAAGGCTGCAACAGCTCCAGGTTCACAGCCACACACCAGGGATAGTGCCTGTTCCAGCCAGGGATAGTCACAATCCCAAAACAGGACTAGTGCCAATCCCAAACCAGGAATAGTCACAATCCCAAAACAGGGATAGTCACAATCCCAAACCAGGGATAGTGCCAATCCCAAACCAGGAATAGTCACAATCCCAAACTAGGAATAGTCACAATCCCGAACTAGGAATAGTCACAATCCCAAAACAGGGATAGTGCCAATCCCAAACCAGGAATAGTGCCCATCCCAAACCAGGAATAGTCACAGTCCCAAAACAGGGATAGTGCCAATCCCAAACCAGGAATAGTGCCAATCCCAAACCAGTAATTGTGTCAATCCCAGCCAGGAACAGTGCCCATCCCAAACCAGGAACAGTGTCCGTCCCAAACCAGGAATACCTCTAATATCAACTCATCATCATGAACACAAATTATACAATTTCAGATTATTTCAGTTTGTGCTTTATGACTTAAATCTTGGTTTAGTCCCTTTATTAATTAGCTAATTAATTAATGAGTCCCTTGAGTGACTGTTGATCGCAGCTGCTGTTTCCCATCTGAATTCCTGACAGTGACTGTGAACCCAGGAAAGAGTTCCCTTAAAAGTCCACTTTGATCCTCATTCCCTCATCCACGTTCTTTCCTTTTTCTTTCTACTCTTGGGAATGATAAAGTTCACACCAGTTGAAGGGCAGGGATGGGTGGGATTTTGGGATATTGGGAAGGAATTCCTGGCTGGATGGGTGGGGAGGGGCTGGGATGGAATTCCCAGAGAAGCTGTGGCAGCCCCATGGTCCCTGGGAGTGTCCAAGGCCAAGCTGGGCAGGGTTTGGAGCAGCCTGGGATGGTGGGAGCTGTCCCTGCCCAGGGCAGCTGGAGGCTGTTTCATCCACTCAGGAATTTTCCAAGCAGCTCTTCCTTACCTCATTCAGGATCTGAGTGGCATTCTTGGCTCTGAGCATGTCTGGAGTCTCCTCCAAGGCTGTCAGTCCTTTCCCTTTGACTCCTTCCTCCAGATCCTTCCTGTACTCTTTCTGCAGGGGAAGGAGAAGGAAAAACATTGCAAAACCAGAACACAGGGAGTTTTACGCTCTACCAACTCCGTTGCAAAAAAAAAATGAAAAAAACCAAAAGAAAAAAGAATTCCAAAAGCTCCAAAAGATAAAAGAAGAAAAGGAAATTTGGAAAAGAAGAAAGAATATTGTAGAAGGTTATGGAAAAACTGCTCCAACAAAAGATAGGGATTATTGTGGAAGATAAATGGCCAAGGCACACACATATGGACCAGTTAGGCTGGGGGAAGTCAGAGAGGAGCAGCAAATGGGAATACGGTTAAAGGACAAGGAAGAAATGTCCGTGGCAAATTAGCTGACAGCACAAAATGGGTGTAAACATGCTCAGTGTGGGTGGGCAGGAAAGTGGGGAAGAAGAACTGGGAATGCTGGAAGTGCTGCAGGAGGCAGAGGAAAGAAGCCCAGAGGAGCTGGTACCTCGCTCGCTATTTTGGTGGCGTATTTGACATGTAAGAGGGATGGTGTGACCTCCAGGCCAGTGAGGTTCCTGCCCTTCATGGACTCTTCAAAGTCCTTCTTATATTCTTTCTAATGACAGCAAGAAGAAGAAGAAGAAGGGAAGGGGGGAAAAAAGGAAAACAAACAGCAAATATTTATTACAGTATTTTCATTATGTGCAAAGCTGGGAGGGTGTTGATGTCACTGGGTATAGTTGATGCTAAATGGGCTCCTAAATCCTGTTCCACCTAAAACTTGTGAAGCAGCTCATATGGAAACAGGACCTGATCCTGCCTTTATTTTTAATTTTTTCTACTCATTTATCTATGCAGAGAAAGCTTTCAAAGGTACCACAAGGACTAATGGCCTTACGCAGCTGCTTTGCAGCCTCCATCTGGGCCAGAACAGGGATAAACTTCAAATAAACACAAAAAAAACTGCTTAAGAAAAGAAAATGAAAGGTCATGGGAGATTGTGACAGCAGAGACACACAGGGAGTAAAAAGGTTTATCAAAAATGGAGTTTTGAGGTGAAAAAAAAAGAAGCAGAACACTTTCTGTGTCCTGTGATAACATGTAACACTGTGTCATGCTGTAAAAATTAATTTCTTACTCAAAGACTTGTTTAAGCTTCATTTACCAATAAAAGATTACAGATCAACTCATTTCATGACAGGAAAGTGTCATAAGTGTTCATTCATGCATTCAACAACCATCACAAAGAAATCTGAAGCAACTATAATTTTTCAGTCTATCAGCATGCACAAGGTGCAAATAAGAATTGCCTGTTAAATCTTAAAGTTTAATTTTAAAAAAGAAACTTTAAAGCTTTTCAGCATATCAGTATTGATTTTACCTCGCTCTGCATGAGCTGAGACTCCTTTGCAGTCAGGTATGTGGGAGTTTCAAAGTCCAACATGGGTTTTCCTTTTTCCTTCTCATACTTTTCTCTGTATTTCACCTGAGAAGAAAGGACAAAGTCACCCTCCGGAATAATCAAAGACCTAATTATGTGCCTACTATGCACAGCTCTGTGATAAAAAATTGAATGTCTAATGCAGTTTATTTTGCTGGAATTTGTATTATGGATCAGCAAATGGAAAATTTGGTGTCCAGGAAGTAAAATGGCCATTAAGACATTCCTGCTTCAAATTCTATTATTCTAGATTTTCAGAGTGCTCAGTGAGGTAATGCTGTGGCCAAGTCAGAGAGTGATCCCAAACTGCAGCAACAAGGACTGGCTTAAAATGAATTACAACCTCATTAGCAACAACCTGATTAACAGCCATTTCCTTATGGTCCTTTGTTTTCCTTATGTGACCTTCTTGCTTTTCCATGACTTGAACATCCCTGGAAATGTCCAAGGCTAAGTTGGGGCAACCTGGGATTGTGGGAAGTGTCCCTGTCCAAGGCAGGGCTGGGTCTGGATAATCCTAAATGTCCCTAAACCATTCTGGAATTCTGTGCCAAGCATCAGAACAATCAGCTATTGGTGCTCTTGCAGTAATTCCTCTCTTGCTTTGCAGCCAAGAAATACTTGGAACAGAGAGGATCAGAGGCCAAATCAGACTGTGATTTTCTCTGGAGTGATCCACTGTTTTATTCCAGAGGGAAAAACTCCAGGCATGTTTATAGTTTTGGTTAAAGCCATTTTGGATGCAGGAAAAGGAGAGCAGAGCTCTCCTTTGGATCATGGAATGGATGAAGCAATCTGAAATCCACTGTCAGCAACAACCCTAATTCCTTCAGTTCCCAGTTTCTGTAATTCCCAGGTCCATTTTTTTTTTCCTCCAGAGATAAATCCCCCTGATAAATGTATTTGATAAATTATATAAATGTATAATAAACGTATTTTCCTGTGTAAAAAGATCCAGGTAGAGCAGAGGTGAGCAATGGGGGCTGGCTCTAGAATGAAGGAACCACACAGAGATTTTATCTGTGTATTTTATGTGTTCTGGACTTGGAAATGTGAAGCTTTTGCTGCCTGGATCCTTCCCCAGCTGTGCAGTGCTGAGAGGCACAAGGAATATCCCAGCCTGGAGGATTTACTGGGAGGATTTTGATGGAATTTGGTGCCCAGTTGGGATAATGACAAACACGTCCAACTTACGTGACTCTGGAGTTCTGAGGCTTCCCTGAGATGAACCTGTTCAAGATTATCTGGCACCACATGGTAGTGACCCTTACTCTTCTCATACTGCTTCTTGTACTGGTACTGAAGGGAAGGTGTCAAAAATCATCTCAATCAAAAAAAAAAATCCCTCAGCAAATTTACTTCTTAGGCCCAATCAAAGCAACATTTCAATGGAACATCAGAGAGAAATTAGAAATGCAAGAAGTAAAACAAAAACCAAGAAGTTTAGAATTGATATTGGGGGTTAAAGATATGGGGGAATAGTTATTTTTTATGGTCATTTGGATTGCAATAAAGGTTTTGTCCAAACCAGGATTAAAAGAAGAAAAAGAAAGAGAAGAGAGAAAACACAGTGGGTAATGAAAAAGCTGTACCAGGCAATAATGGTTTTGCCTTTTCTCATTACCAATTATTTTGTTAGGAATAGTTATGTGGATTTACAATAGGGGAGTGTTAAACAAACATTAAGTAAAAAAAAAAAAAACAGATAAAAACAAAAAAATTAAATATAGTAATGAACAAAGAAAAAAGGAAAAAGTAAAAAAAAGGTATTCGTTAGTGTAGTGCGATCAGTTAAAAATGGGATCAAGTACCAATCCAGTAAAAATTATCAGAGGATTTAAAACATTAGCAGTCCTGCAATCAGTTAAAATGGGATCAAGAACCAATCCAGCAAAAATGATCAGTGTTCAAAACATCAGCAGTGGTGCAGGTAATGAAGATTTCCCTTCCCAGAGCACAAGCACCAGTTAAGGAGGAAGAGATCACTACCAGGTGATGCCCACGGAGGCAGCACAGGGAGCAGCTGTTACAGGAGGAGTTAGCAGAGAATTCCCCAGGGAATTGCCACCCCTGGGAGCTGTGGGATCACGCGGAGCTTACAGCACTGGCGAGCTGGCTCGTGCTCAGCACGTGGTTCATGAGCAGCGACTCCTTCATGTCCGTGACGGGCTTGTGCAGCTTCTTCAGGTCTGCCTTGTACTTCACCTGCAGGGAAGGAGGGTCAAACCCATCAGGATGGGGCTCTGCTGGTCCAGCCTGGCCTGGGGAAGTTCTAACCACATAAAGGAGGGGTTTGGGAGAGCGGGATGGGATTTCCTCCCAGGAAAAGCCAAAATGAACGTACCTCGCTGGCCATGTTGTGGGCGTCCTTCAGGGTCTTGTAGATCTTGGCCTCCTTCAAATCATATTTTGGTTTTTTACCCAACTCTTTGGCGAAGTTCTCCTTGTATTTCACCTAAACAGAGAACAGCCAGGTGTCACAGGTGCTCTGCAGGACTCACTGGTTTGGCTGCAGAGAGGCCTTGTTTCAGTGGGGCTGGCTGGGAGAAGAACAAAAGTGCAGGAACTTGAAAGTATCCACTGGAATAAAGATTGTGTCAAAAATGACCTGACATAGAAAGAAAATCTACATCTATTTGGTATTTACAAGATTTTTTCTTCTGATGCAAAGGTCACATCTCCTCATTGTAAGAATAAAAGTGCCAAGAGAATTGTGTTGCCAAAATTCTCACCCTTGGAGGTGAAAAGTTTTTCACAGATGTGAATGGTCCATTGATTTAAGATGTTTCACAGAGACAAACAGAGACAGGTATAATAAGAGTAAAATACAGGAAAATTACATCAGTATTACGTATAACATTAATACATAAAATATAATAATGTAAGAATATATGAAAGAGTGTTTAGAAAAAAAGTTTATATGCTTCTTGGAGAATTAAGAGCTTTAAAAACCTCAAGACTTAAGAGCACTGAAGGTGTCAATACATCAAATAATTTTCTACCCATTGTTATGCACACAGTGTGTTCTGTCTGGATTAAAGGAGGACATTAACGATCACAAACAGAGCAGTGACACAATTAATCACTAACGATAAATAATTAATTAGATTCTACAAGAGTATTAGTAACATTTCCAAACCACATCAGCTTCAGCCAAGTCAAACACAGCAATGGGAGCCATCAGAATCCAGCAGATCCAGCCTGGAGGCACAGGAATACTGACAGGAATGGGAGTTTTTTAAATCCAAAAGAAGATTTGCTGGGAGATCAATACAAAATTAAAAGCAGGCAAGCCAGACAGACAAAATCCAACTAAAAAACTCAACTGGACAAACAAAGTGGACGCGACACTTTACAAAGTCTATGAGAAGATATGTCCAAGAGAAAATACATCTCTTAAAGTTGATGCCAACCATTCTTTGCTCCCTCACTGCCCCTCCAGCAGCTCATTTTCCCTCAGAACCAAAATTATCTCAGCAAAGAATGTTTAAAAGACCAAGAGTAGAAAAAGAATGGAAAACCAGGATCTCATCACTGCAGGGGCACAAACAGAACTTCTTCTTTTTCTTGTAGATCAGGTTAGAATCCTTGGTTCTCCTGGGGAGATGCTTGGTTTTCCTGCAGACACCGTGGTGGACATTCCAACATCCAAACATGGCAGCAGACACAGCCAGACATGGGAAAAAAATAAGGGTTTTTTTTTTTTCCACTTGGAAATACATGTGTGAAACTGAAATGGCACAGACCTGTCTGCTGCCACTTCCAAATGGGCAATCCAGGCTCTGGTTTTCTAGTTTCCAAAGGTTTTGATGTGGGAAAAAGTCTAAGGAACAACGAGCCCTCAGAGTGGTACAGGCTGCACTTCTCAGTGGGATTGATTCAGTCAGAGCCTGCTCCTCCATTAGGAAATTCCAGCCAGCAAAGTAGTTTAATTGAAGTTTAAATGAAGTTTTAATAGAAGTTTAAAGAGTTAAAATGAAGTTCTGGTGACTGTCCACCGAAAAATTACCAGCACCATTGTTCAGGTTGGTCAAGCACATATATTTACACATATAATTCCCTGTGGGTTTGGGTTTTTTTTATTTTTGGACAATAATAGCTCAAATTTTCGGTTTTTGGGTGGAAAAGGTGAGTTTTCACATTATGTGAGTGCACTGAAGCCTTCCATTAAAAAAACCTGGAAGCTCCAATACCGTTATGAAGGGCAGAATGACATTTAAAGCTTCACGTGGTGCTGCAGAATTGCAAGAAATTATGCCAGCAAGAGACAGATGCACAACAATGGCATTAATAGCAGTTAATTAAAATTCTCTTACATGACTGCTTAGCATATTTGCTTTCTTAAAGGTTCTCATCCAGGGGGTGTCATAGGAAGCAGCTCCGTGGCCTCTCATGTGTTGTTTGAGGTACTCTGCCTACAACCAGCAGCAAGAAAGGAAGGTCAGAAAGGCAAAAAAATCCAGAATCCAAGCTTGAAGAGATGAGAAAGAACCAAGAGGATTGAGGTCCTGGCACAAGTCTCTTTTAAAGATACAAAGGAAAAAGAAAGTGGTTGAAGAAATCAAAGTGTCCGTTCAAAGGATGGAAAATAAGAGTCAGGTAAAAGCTGGTTCTGGTAAAGCCAATACCCAAAAAAGACAAAAAAGAACAGGGCAAACACTTCAGCTTCAGTATTTATGTCAGCATCATCTTTAAAAGGTTTTATATCTGCATTAACAACAGTAGGAAAGTTTAACAAAGAAATACAAATTTGTACTGGTACTCTTCCTTTCCATTTCCCCCCTAACTTGGGATTAATTTCAATTATAATCATGACATCACTCTGTAACTTAATTCCATGTCTCATTTCCCTCACAGCTTTGAGTTTCACCAAGTTTTCATTTTGCCCTTACCTGGCTGGTCAGTTTGGACACCTCTTTGGCCAGTTCAATGTCTGGACGTCCCAGCATGGTCACACCCACACCTGCTGCTCCACGCTTCTTATATTCAATCTAATAACAAAAAGAAATCCTTTAGGAGCCAGGAAACCCCCCTTTCATTATCCTACTGGATTTTGTAATTAAATTAATGCTAAAGGATTATACAGAAGGCTTAAAATCACTCACATTGCTGATTAATTTGGCAGCCTGAGTTGCTTTCTTAATATCTGGTCGATCTGCTATGGGTGTGTAGTGGAGTTTGGATTTGGCATCTTTCTTGTATTCGATCTAACCCATGGAAAAAGACAGAGGAAAGAAAATTAATGAGGTTTAACCACTAGGAATACACCAAGCAAGGACACAGCAACGTGAGAAAGTGCATGGGTTTGTTTTGGAAATCAATTCACAAGGCATGGATCTGGGAATCTAGTTTTGCAAGAAATAAATACGGGAAATTCTGCCTGTATTTGAAGGGATTTAAAAAAGTTATTAGATGTGATTTCCACCAGATTACTTGAAATCCTACAATGGGGTTTAAGTCCTACAAGGGGGTTTAATTACAAATCCCTTATTTCAGTGCAATTTCATAGTTGTAAATATTTGTACCTTTATCTTTTAAAATCACACCTGAGCATGGAGGCCGGGAGGAAATTCCGAAATACATAAACTCGGTTTTTTCCAGCTGAGTTTGCTTACACAACCTCCTAAATTAATGGGAAAAGAGGCAAACTTACTGTGCTCTGGTTTTTAGCAACTTCCATGGCATGTTTCACCTCAGGAGGTTCCAGCATGACAGAATAATTTGATTTACCTTTCTCCTTCACAAACTTCTTTTTGTAGTTTGTCTGCCAAGAACAACAAGGGCCACATGTGAGTTTTTTAACATCACACGGAGAGAAATGCCAGTAAAACTTGGAAAAAAAGCTCCTTGAAACTGCTGTAGGTGGATAAAGAGGAGTCACCTCATTCCCAAAATGTGTAGGGCTGCAGCTTTTGGGGTTGGGATTAGAAAAGCTCAGCTTTGGGGGTGATGAGCTGAGTCTGAGCTCACCTCACTGACGTTCTTGGTCACCTCCTTCACATGGACAGTGTCCCTGGTCTCGGGCAGGGTGGTGAAAGAGCCATGGGGCAGCTGCTTCTTGCTCTGCTCTTTGTACTTGTTCTGCCAGCACAGGGGAACACCAGGTAAAACCCAGCAGCTCCAGGATGGGATGGAATTCAATCAATCAATTAATAAATGGATTCTTACCTCAGACACCAGAGAGCTGACGTTCTTAGCCAGCAGGATCTGAGGGGTGTCTGGAACAACATGGTAAGTCCCACGGGATTTGTTGTGCTTCTCTTTGTATTTTATCTAGCAGGAAGGGAAGTGATCGGTTTGAATAATGTGCATTTTGTCTTCTGGCAGAATCAAAAGGAATTAGTACACTTGTGTTTGCTTGTTACTGCAGAATTTTGCAGAAAATCCCATATTTTGACATTTTACAACCCAATCCATACTAATATCAATCCTAATTCCAATGGTTCTCATTGGAATTTTTAAAATATACTGTTAGTAATTATTAAATATTTTTGTGTTATTATATTAAAGATATTTTGTGCTATTCCCACGTTTTCTCCAGTCACTTCCATTTCAATATCAGGAACGCAGAGATGCACCTGGGTGTAAGGTCCAGGGGTGCTCAGGCCATGTTAACTTCGATATTAATTTAATCCATGAACCAGGCCAGAGGATTTTACAGGACCAAATTTATTCTCAATTTATACAGTCAATTTGTTAATTAAATAAATCAAATAATGAAGTGAGACTGAGCACGACTGTTCGAAGCTTCGTTGTTAATCCAATTATATTTGCAACAGAACAGTTAAGCAGTGAGTAAAGTGCTAGTAGAGAACTTGGAGAGGAAAGATGTGTTCAGTGCTTACATCACTGGCCAGGATGGCATTATTTAAGGCCAACACTGTGTTTTTGTCATCTGTGACAGAGAGCTTGCACCCCTTGAGGAATTCCCGGTCCAGTTTGTATTCGTACTGCAGGAAGAAAAAAATAAAAGGTAAGTGAGTCTCTGATCTTCTCCAATTTTTAAAAAAATCTGAATAGGAGAGATGGGAAAAGGGAATATTCAGAGTATTCTGATTTTCTTACATCACTCTGCTGCAGAGAGGACTTGGCTGCTTGGACAAAGTCAGGCCTGTCAGCAATCAGGTGCCAGTGGGCTTTGGCTGCTTCATATTTCTTCTTATAATCCAGCTGTGTACAGGGAAAAACCAAACAGGAAGAGTTCATTGGAAATTGGGTACTTTGCACACACAACATACAGAGGCCAATTGTCTTCTGGTCTGTGAGAAGAGGTAAGAAAATATTTCTGCACCAGATGAGGGCATTTCTCTGGGTCAGGAACAGCCCAGTCACTGCAGATTTTCCACTGCTGAGTGGAGAAAGGAATATGAATGTGGAGAAGGGAATATGAAGGTGGAGAAGGGAATATGAAGGTAGAGAAGGGAATATGAATGTGGAAAAGGGAATATGAAGGTGGGGAAGGGAATATGAAGGTGGAGAAGGGAAGATGAAGGTGGAGAAGGGAATATGAAGGTGGAGAAGGGAATATGAAGGTGGAAAAGGGAATATGAAGGTGGGGAAGGGAATATGAAGGTGGAGAAGGGAAGATGAAGGTGGAGAAGGGAATATGAAGGACTGAAATATGTCCTGACTTTGGAGAAGGGGAGAGCTTTCAGATTCTTCTGCTGAAATGGGTGTTGGGCACCAGTAACAGAAAGCACAGGGAAGCTTTCCATGAAGCTTTGCTTTGTCTCCCACAGCATCATCCCATGGATTTCCTGGGACAGTTGTGTCTCTGCCAGGAAAACAGAGGACAGCTGGAAGAATGGGATGTGTGACATACAAGAACCTCAAGGACAACTCACCAGAGTGAGCACTTCAGCATGAAATAAATTAAACCACATTTTATTCCAGCAGCGTAAGGATTAGAAGTGATTCCCAAAAAAATCAGTGGAATTTAATTTATTGTGGAATAACTACTTGTGGAAATAATTCCTTGTGGCTTCCACTGCCAGTTCCCAACACCCTGCAGAATAAAATTAAAACATGAACAGGACAGAACTCACGTTGCTGTTCAGTTTGTAGGCATGCCTGGGAGTTTTGATGTGAACTGAATCTGCCACGACGTTGCAGCGAGATTTGCTCCTCTCATACATTTCTTTGTATTTCAACTAAAGAAAGACAAAGATGGAAAACTGTTTACAAAGATCAGCATCAACAGGAAAAGCATCCAAATAGGAAAAACCTAATTAAAGTTGCTCCTGTCCGGATAAAATCTTAATAGGAGGAAATGGCTGGAGGTGGCACTCAGAAAATCAGAGTCAGGGCTCTGGGCTGGTGATGAGGTGAGGGTTGGGCACACCTTGGATTTAATGGTCTTGGGGGACTTTTCCAACCTAAATAATTCTGGGATTCCATGAAAAATAAATTCTATAGATACAACTGGATATCAAGCACCTGCCTGAAGGAGGGTCTTCTCCAGCAGCACTTCTCTTGAAATAGAAAATGTGGCAGGTTTAACTCACCACGAGGTACAGATTAAAATCAAACTAAGATTAACAGATGGACCAAAATCTGTTCATGACCAGTGATTCTGAATACCTCTAGTTTTTTGCAGCCAAAAGAAATCCTTTGAAGAAAGTTATTTTCTGATAGTTACACTAACTGAAAACTCCTTCAGAGAATCTCAGCGCTCCGTTCGGAACTTTAAAAATGTCCTTCGATTCACATCTCTGTCTCTCAATGATCCAGTTTAGTATCTGGATAAAAACTGTTCTTTTTTTCCTCCTGGATTTACTACTTATGTAGAAATCCATGGAGCATCTGGATGAGATTCAGGCTACTCATTCTGACAGTACTACACTGAGTTTCAGAAGTTCTGTATCCTCATGGATACCTAAGGAACAACAAAACAAAGGACAGAGAAAGGGTAGGAGAAGGAATTAGGAGCAGGAATCCTAAATTCTGTGTTATTCTATCCACTCCCTCTTCCTTTCTCTCTCCTTCTTACTTTTCTCTTGCCCCAGAATCAAAATGTATTTATTTTAGATCAGAATATTTACCTTACATACTCACAGCATCCGTATAAGAAATTAATAAACACAGCAATACATGAATTATTTTATTCAAGACTCAAAAAAAAAAAAACCAAAAAAAACCCCAGAAAACAACCTTTCCAAATTAATGATTTAGAGATCACTTCCAGCTCATGACTTTTATTTCTAGTGAGGGATGGTTTGCCCCAGCAACAAAATGTTCCAAGAGCTCCAGAAGAAAACTCTGTGAAAAACTTCCTGAAAAACTGGGTTTTGAAAAAGCACTGAATGCAGATAGTTTTACAGGCCAGTATTTTCTAAGAAGGTGATGATCTTCACTGACAGCATTACATAGGAGTTCCAAACATTGGCTGTCAAGTTAAAAGGTGAATTTTTGTGTGGTTCTTATTTACTCACGTCGCTGATCCTGTCCTTGACCTTGCGCACGTGCAGCAGCATCGGCGTGTCCTGGATGGTGGTGTAGCCCTTGGGCTTGGCTTTGTTGTATTCCAGCTTGTAAATAATCTGAAGGGACAAAGTGGAGGTTGGATTATTTCTTGGAGTCCTCGGTGCCAGCTGGAAATTCCCTGGGGGTGATTATCCCACTCCAAAGGATCCACACTTACGTCACTGATCTGTTTGTTGACCTTTGTGGTGCGTAAATATTCTGGAGTATCCAGAACTGTGGTGTATTTGCCTTTCTTCTTCTCATAATCCTTCTTGTACTGAATCTGGAGATGGGGAAAGGCTCCAAGTTAATCACACAGAGCAGGACAAAACCTCTTCTAGAGGTGAGGTTATATCTCCAGATAAAATTGCAAAACCCTCCCACAAAGCCAAAGAAAGCAGAACATGCACCATGAGCTGAATTGTAAATCCCTTCCTTGCCTAGGAGGCTGCCTGTGTGTTGGTCTGATCAATTTTATGGTTATTTCAAGCTAAAATCTCCAGCACTGACCTAAAAAAATCAATCCTTGCAGACCAGAGACTTCTAAATTTCATTTTAAAATATTCATATCCAGTTGAAACTTGGATTTGGTGATCTTGGAGGTCTTTTCCAACCTTAATGATTCTGTGATCAGAGTGAAATGTAAATAATCTCACACAGCAGGAGATAAAAACATTATCAAATATATCACAATACCAGGATATTTTCAAGGCTCTGGCAGCAGGATTTGTGCCTTGGTAATGATTTTCTTAAAGATCACCTTGCCCTGCTCAGGTTTCTAAACCTTTTTTCACAGAGTTCAGTGAGAATAGGTTCATCAAGGATGGGAATTTATTGTAGGCAGCCTCAAGGCAACTGGAAAAGGTTAGAACACATTTTTTAAATAAAGAATTTTCATGCTTAACCCTTTATCAGAAAATAAAACCATGCATTTGAAATGGGACTTCGACAGACAAAATATGAAAAATGATGAACAAATAATCAATGGTAACACAAAGTGAACTTGGGGGGGACATGCAGGTCAGACACTTCTTTTTTTTTTTTAATTCAAACATACTCAAAGTTACCTGCAAGGAGGTTTTAGTGAAAGAATAGAAATCCACAGAAAAATGGAACAAAAATGTCTGAAAAACCTTCAGTAATTTATTACTGAAGACTGTCACTATTGGCATGGGCAGCAACAAAGAATTACAATTCCCTCTGACAGAATTGTTTTCCACTGTTGCATTTCCAGTCTATCATTTATCTTCCAATTCACTATCAGGAATGATTTTTCCCCCTGCAGAGGGTGAACTGACTGCCAGGAGCTGTGATTTCAGAGCAGAAATAACTGCTCTGTGTCTGACACCATTCTGGGCACTGTGGGAGATAAATGTTGGAATCTCCCTGGCAAATCCATCATGCTCTTCCTGATTTAAGGATCTGGGGTTATCAAAAGTGGCCAGGCCAAGAAATGGTGTCAGAATGAGAGCTGGGTTAGGGAGATATCAGGAAGAGCTAACATCCAATATCTGAAATATATGGAATTTTTTTATATATATAAATATGTGCAATCCATACCAATTGTTTATAATGAAAGAAGGAAATGGGGACAAGCTCAGCCTGAGCTGAGTGATGTCCAAATGAGCAAATACTGTTTCAGATATTCAGTTTATTTTCTCACAGCCAGCATTAAGCACATTGAGGGAGCTTTGGGAAGTCCATGGAAATAGAGGGAGCAGTAAAAATGCTAAGTCCAAGCAGCTACAGTGGGTATCTAAGTTGTCCTAGAGCAGCAGCTCTGCAGATTACCTGGCTCCACAGGTATGTGTTGTAGAGTGCTGTCAGCATATCTGGCCTCAGAATTTCATTGCATCCGTGCTGCAGGAGCATCTTGGCAAAGGATTTATAGCTTTTCTGTCCATGCAAATGGCAACCAAGGACAAGAGAGACCCATGAACAACATGAACAGTGACACAGCTCTAGATCCCAGGCACTTGGAGAGTGGAGAGATTTAGGCAAGGTGATGTATGTATTCATCCACATGTGCATACAATTCACATCTGAATATTTAGCACTGCCAAGATTAAATATTAACAAATTTTCCTGCTCTCACATTAAGGAAATGATGAATTTTTTGGGGGGAGATGAGAGTAAATTAGAGATTAAGGTAAATATATCCTTGTAGCTTTATCTAGAAATGAGTAAAACAATTTGAAAAGAGAGGAAATTAAACAATAAACGCTTGATCCTGCTTTATTTTTTTTTTTTTTAAACCTCAGCAATGACTTCAAGAAGGATGGGACTCCCGATGTCCATTGATGCACAACAATGGAAGTACATACAGGACAGATGGACAGAGCAGCTCACACAAAAAGTGGCTCCTTTTTGGGTGGCAGGATGGAGACTGAGTGACCGGATGAAGAAACATCAGGGTACCACAGTGCTGTGACACTGCTGGGTGTGGAGGTGGCACACAGAGCTGCTCCAGGTGCCCCCACAGTACCTGACTGCTCAGAGTGCTGCCCCACTTGGCCAGCAGATTCCTGGGATCATCCACAATAACGCTGTACCTATCTTTGAGCTTCTCATAGGCTGCTTTATATAATTTCTGCTCAGAATGGCACAATACAGTGTAATAAGAGAGAGTTAAGATATAGGGAGATCACTGGTGTAAGCTCTTTAAAGGCTGGGGTTGAAGGTCATGTTCAAAAGAGAAAAATTAATTAAAAATCAAAACAAAACAAAAAACCAAACAGAAAAAAAACCCAAAACAAAAAAAAAAAAACAAAAAAGACAAAACACAACAAAAAAGCCCCAACAAAAAAACCCCAACAAAAAAACTCAAAACAAAAAAAACAATCCAACCCAAACCAAACAAAAAAACAACAAAATAACCTCAAAAAAACAAATCAACCAAAAAACCCCCAAAAAACAAAAAAACCCAACAAACTAAAAAAAACCCAACCCCAAACCAAGGCCCCCCCCCCCCCCCCCCAAAAAAATAGGGAGAATATTTCCAACTTCTATATTTCTATATTGCTCCCATATTGCATTTCCATATTGCTTATGGAGGGCCTACAACTCAAGGATGTCTCTATTCCATCCCTTCAATAAGCAATTTTATGACTGAATTTCTTCATGAAAAGTAACTGCAGAAGCAACCCTGTGCTGTAGATTCCTGAGTTGAGTCCAAAGAAAACACAACGAGATGTTATTGAAAAAAACATCACTTATATAACAGAAGATATTTAGGCAAGTTCATTTCAATATATGGAGCTCCCATTGGCAACATTTTACCCATTTATGTTTCTGATATTGATTTTTTTCCTTCTTTGCTCTATGAACAATAATAAGACTGAACAATCTTGATTAAAATTCTGGTATTTGTTGTGAAACAACTTTTCTTACCTAGAATAGCTAACACAGTAATAAACTTACTGACAGGTAATGATACAACACAATGGCTGGTGAAAAAGAATGAAATATTAAGATATAAACTTAATATCTGCTTCTTTAATGAAAAGCATCAGATTTTGATGTGCTATTTTTGATGTGTTATTCCAACTCCAAGCTGATGGGAATCATCCTGAACATGATATTTTCCATGGAGTTTGTCCTGGGGTGTAGAGCACTATTCCTACGAACCCCAGGAGTGATTTGAATTTTAAACCCAGGGGTGCTTATTAATTATTAGGTTGTGTCAATTGTTTCTTTAGCACTACAGGAGGAAAATAAGAAAAAATTGAGTTGTAGAGTAGAAAAGTTGTAGAGAGAAAAGTAGAAAAATTTGTAGAAAAATTTGTAGAGAGAAAAATTACAGGCAAAGTCACTGAAATTAAACGAGCTGTGGCAATTTCAGACACAGCCCTGTCTTCCTAATACCAATAAAGATTTGATCATGTTCTAGCAGAGCAATTGGAATTCTCTCCACACCTTCCTGAGATGGAAACCAACACTCAGGGTTACTGTAACAGCAGCATTATTAAAGTCAGCAAAGGAAAAGCTCCTTTGCCATGAAAAATGAATGAACAGGGGTGGGGATTTCACTTCCTGGGCTTCTGCAAACCTAATATTCAGAAATTCAGACAACAATCTTGTCTTTCGTGACTTCAGTCTGATCTTAAAGCATCTTTAAGTCTGATTATAAGGAAGGACAACCTCCAGTTCTGTATTTACTCACAGACCAGCTACTACAGCCTGAGCCTACAGAAATCTTTACTTACCATATCCATCAGCTGAGTTGCATATTTAAAATGTTCATTGCTTGGAGAGTCAGCCACGTACTTGAACTTGGACTTGGTCTTCTCAAAATTCTCCTTGTACTTACACTGGAGCCGAAGGAAAGCAAACACACAAAACCCACCCCGTGTTAGTCCAAAGAAGAAGTGATTTTAGAGAGAATTCAAGGCAAAAAAAAAAAAAGTGGAATTATTGCATTTGTGAGTTTAACTTTTCTACCAACAACAAATTGCTGTTAATGGACAGCAAATTAATTCAGCAACAATTCAGAGTGTTTCACTCACCCCACTGTAGAGCACTTTATTCTTTTCTGCCAGGACAAAACTTGGAGTATCCCACACATAGCAGCCAGTTCCTTTGAGCCATTCCAGGTCTTCCTTGTATTTAACCTTTAGAAAAGAAGTAAAAATATTCACTTTTAAGCAGATAATCAGCGCTGAAATGAACCTCAGCACAAGCTGTGGCAAAGAGAGTTACATCCATTAGAAAATAAATCAGTTTCTCCTATTTTTGTGATGGACTCAGTTTATTCACACACATAAGCTGCTATTAGCTGTGCTGTAAATCACAAATAATGTACAGGTAAGGGTTATTGTGTATGTACAGAAATACACAATTAAAGGCTGTTACAGGGCTAAACAAATCTAAGCAAATACAACTGAAATTAATTAAGACTGTTAATTTGGCAAGGGAATGTGCTGCAGCTTTAACCATGATTCTCTCAGTTCCCAGACCTGCCAAAGCAAATTGTAAATCACTGAACAATTTCAGCTTCTTTCCCTTTGTTGAGAAAGAGGTTTGGGTTCATTCTGGAAAGCATTTTTCTGCACGCAGGAGCTGCTGGAACTCACATCACTGATGGCATCCGTGACCAGGCGGTGGTGGAAGTGCTCGGGCCGGTCTGGGATAGATCTCCAGATTCCCAGCTGGCTCATGTAATTCTCCTTATATTTCACCTACAGAGACAATGGAAGAATTAAGTAAGAGAACACTCCAGAACATACAGTAGTTCTGTTTTTTTGGGTTTTATTCCCCCTGAAATAGCAGAACTAAAAGAGTGGAAATGAGATTAGTTTGCAACATCAACAGCAATCAATATTTCAGAGAAAGACAGAAATCAACACTGATCATGCTGATATTTTCCTAATTATTTGACATACTGGGATGGAACAAAAGGCTCAGTGGCCTATTTTAGGTTGTTAAGGAAAGAAGATGCTGTACATACACTGCTGATGTCATCAGTGACCTTCCTGTGGTAGACAATGTCCAGAGCATCCTTCACCGTGTGGTATTTGCCCTTGGTGTTCTCAAAGGCTTCTTTGTAGCGCAGCTGGGAAGGAAAAAAAAAAAAAAACACAAAAGAAGGGATTAATGTGCCAGGAATTGTTTCAGTTCAATTTCTCACTTCTCAGGAATGACATCCAGGGATATGTTGCTGTCTGACATACCAATGTAAGCCCTGAGGAATTTTTGGAGGCTGCAATTTCCTACAATCAGTTGTAATTTTACTGAGACTTGTGGTGAAAATTACAGAGCATTTCACCCAATTCACTTTCAGACTGAGGAAAAAACATCCCTGCATCACAGGAGTGTTCTCTAGGATAGCACAGGTGCCTCCTCTGGCATAAAAATCTACTTTTCCCTTCTTCCCTGCCCTCCCCTAGGAGCAGGAAGATCATCCCAGTGTGTGGAGAAAGACATTCTCTGCCCGTGCGCAGAAGAGCTGGGATGCTCCTTGGCAGTATTTTAAAATCACATTAAATAAAACCTAGAACAAAGCACCAGCCCTGCACACATCCTTTCACATCCTGCTGGTTCTGAAATATATGGAAAAAGCTCTCACAAATGAACATTTTTAAATTGCCTTAAATCACAAATAACTATTCCACGCTTGAAAAAATCGATTTCACCTTAACAACCTCCTGTGCAGCAACTCAGGTAATTTTTCTCTTTAATCTACTTCTGAATTAAAAAATGAACACATTCCCAGTGACAGGGCAGTTTACTTCTAACACAAAACTGAGATGAAAAAGCTGATCAAAGTTATTCTGTCCTGGCCCCAGCATCAATCACCAGTCTGCTCTATTTGGAGAGTTGATGTGTAAGCAAATTATTTTAAATCTGGTTTTCTTTTGTTGCACAGCCACACTTCAGTGCAATGGGAAATGAAAATGAATTATAAAAATTGGAAAAAAAAAAGGCACTGCAGTGGAATCAAATCAAAATTTGATAATGTTCCTAATTTCAAATGGAAATGGACATGCAAATAAAGAGGCTCCTTTGATGGGAGCACTGAGATATTCTGTGCTTTGCATGTTTGTTCCCCACTGATCTTTTTCCTGTTCTTTTCATGGAAAATCCAAGGAAAAGCAGCAGTGGGGTGTTCCTGGAGTACTCACATCACTGGCATTCAGGTAGGCTCTCTTGGCTCTGATCAGCACTGGGGTATCAGGGACAGGGGTGTATTTGTCCTTCATCTTCTCATACTGGGTTTTGTACTTTTTCTAAGACGGACAACAAAAGGAAAGAGTCATCATTACAATTTTAGAAGTATTTGCCTATCTGCAAAAAAATGCTTGTTTTATCAAATCCTAGAACATTTTCAGAATGTTTTATTTTGCCAGAACTTACAAAGGAAATGTGGAACTAAAGTATAAGAGAGATAAAAATAAACGAAGGCTAAACACATTTGAGCCTTGAAATTACCAGTAAAATTAGAAAGAAAACTTCTAAAGAGTTCAGCAGAGTGGCAACAAATCAGAAAAGAAGATTTTACCTCACTGATCATGTCCTTGACATTCCTGGCATGTGTAAAGGCTTGAGTCTGGCCATCAGCATGATGGTGGGGTCTCTCCTTCGTGGCAAGTTCCACGTACAAGTACTGCAGCAAGAAAGAAGAAAATAATCAAAAAACCCCCACACTTCTACTAAATTCTACCTTATGTCTCTGGAAAAAAGCTGTAAATTCACACTATAGACATGACCACCAATTTCTAGGAATCCTACACTGCTTCAAAATGGCCTGGAAAGCTTTTGCTGTAATTTAACAATATATTAAGAAGGATTCCTTTATTGATTTTTATATCAGCACGATTTTTTCACCTGGCTCTGTATTTTCTGTCCTGTCTTGGCTCTTATGAAGTCAGGTGTATCAAGGATGGAAGTGTATTTTGTCTTCAGCTCATTGCCAGCAGCTCTGTAAACCAGCTGGAAAAAGACAGGTCCAGGAATTATTTCTTCTGCTATTATTCAGAAGGTGCAAAATCACAGCTTTGCTATTATAACATCTCATCTATTCCAGTAAAACACAGGGAGGGGTTAATTACAGCTACAAAATTGTGCAGGAATAACAGAATTTACCTCGCTCAGATGAGTTTTTAGCTCCTGCACTGCTCTGTATCCAGGAGTATCTAACACCACCTTGAATTTAGGCCACATTTTCTTAGCAGTGCTTGTGTAGATATAATTAGACTGAAAAGGAAAAGCAATAGCAATATTAATAAAGGAAATTTTACAGTGCAACCCAATAGTGTTTTGAAACAAGGAATTGGCTGCACAGCACAAAATTCTCTCATTCTTTGCTCATTTTCCTGGGCTTCACTTCCTGAATGCACAGAAATAAATCCATTGTTGTCAAGCTCAGTTCCCAGAGGAAAAGTCTTACCCAGAGCTTGCGGAGCTCACGGGCACGGACCATGTCAGGAGTGTCATACAGGAAACAACCCAAGCCCTTCAACCACCTCAGGTCCTCTTTGTATTTAATCTACGAGAGAAATTAAAATCAACAGTCGACTTTTGGGAACATTTCAATCATCAGTCCTTAAACACAGAGATAAAAAGCATTATTTTTTTGTTGTTGTTCCAGAATAGAAAGGAAGTGAGAGAAACCCGATGTCACTCTGAGCAGAGAGGTTTTGGAGCTCTGAGCAGGTGTGTGAGCAGCAGCTGCTTACGTCACTGGTGATGTCCCCAACGTAGCGACAGTGCAGCACATGAGGGGTGTAGGGCAGGGAGATCAGGTGGCCCTGCATCTTGAAGAAATCTGACTTGTAGATCAGCTGGAAAGCAAGGAACAGAACAGCATTTCACGTGTTTGGACGTGGAATAATCTCAGTTTCTTCAGTTGTTCTGTTAGGAGGGCACCTACATCACTGACGGCCTCCTGGGTGGCTCTGACTTGGCGGATTTCGGGCGTGTCGGGGGTGGTGTGGATCTTGTCCTTGTTCTTGTGGTACGTTGCCCTGTACAGCCTCTGTCACAAGAGACAACATTCTGCATTTTAACACAGCTCAGAACCTTGAAATGGCAAAGAGGCTCAGCACAGCGTAAGCACTTCTTACACAAACTGCTATTTTCAATCCAGGCAAAGATTTTCCATTAATTGTTTTTGATAAATTCTGGAAATCTCAGACTCTAATCCTGAAAACATGTAAATACATTTGATTAATTTCCACGCTATTAAAGCCCATGATCAAAGAAGTGAGTAAATATACATAAAACCTAAAACTATTGTGACCCAATTTTATATAATAATTTCTATGCAACTTTAATCACTGCTAATAAAATTAGGCTGCACTTTTTTATTATGGTAACAGTTTCAACCTGGATCAATGATTCCTCATCATTCTTGATGGATACTTCTCTAAATAACTAAAAAAGCCTCAAACAAGAGGGATTCTACAACTTGCCAGTCAACGTACTCTCATTATGCATATTTCGGGCACTGCATACACAACTGAAAGCAAATACATGTATTTACTGTACCTCATTAATGACTTGATTGACTTTCCTCACATTTTCAAAGCAAACATCTTTAGGTCCCAGAGTGTAGCCCTTGGCTTTCATGTGCTCATAGGCTTCTTTATATTTCAGCTATAAGAAATACAAAAACACACAGAAACTAAATTTGATTATGGATGTGGCTACACTGCAGCTCTGACAGCAATTTATGCTGTAAAAAGGAGCCAAGCATTTCCTACCCAGATCAAATCTGGGATTTGGAACATCAGAGCAGCCTTTTCCCACTGGATCCCAGAGGAAAACCAGACCCTTCCACATCATCACTGGAGCTTTGGAGGAAACCTGCACCTTCCCCAGGAGCACTGCTCCAACAGAAGCACATCTGTCACTGCAGGAGGATGCAGCCACCATTTAATGGGACTGCTCCAACACCCTGAGTGACTGACGGGGGCAGCTTGGATTCTCACTCTGACAGTAATTTGGGTTTGTTTCTTGTAATACTGTATTTTTATTTTAATTTTTCATAGTAAAGAACTGTTATTCCCATATCTTTGCCTGAGAGCCCCTTAATTTCAAAATTATAATAATTTGGAGAGATGTGGTTTACATTTTCCATTTCAAGGAGAGGCTCCTGCCTTTCTCAGCAGACACCTGTCTTTCCAACCAAGACAACTCCCATGGTGTAGAAGGGTTTAGTGCCTGACTTACATCACTGCCGATGTGCTGGACGTGTTTGGCATGCTGGAAGTTCGGGGTGTCCGTGGGAAGGCTGTACCCAGTGGGCAGAGCATTCACACCAGCCCAGCGATACAAATTCTGCAAGAGGGAGAGAGAGACTGTGTACCAACGCCAGCAATACTGGAGGGGAAAATCCCGCAACCTCAGAAATCTCTTAACCACAAGTGGTAAAATATTTCCCCCATCTCTGCATTAAAATGCACTTTTATAGCTCAAATGAGGGTATTTTCCCACTTTCATTTCAGAGCAGTGGCATGCAGCTTCACCTGAAAAGCTAAAACCAGACAATTTGGTTTTTCAGCATCACAAATGCTGTGGAGCCCAAAGTTTTTGACTTACCTCACTCTGTATTTTGTTTGCATTATATGCCCGCTCCAAATCTATTGTTTTATCAGTAGGGATCATCTTGCCTTGGACATTCTTCTTGTAATCACCACGATAGACTGCCTGGGAAAGAGAAAAAGTCATCGTCACGTTCTCTCACAGGATGTTTTGTTTGCATACAATGGGAATTGTTCCTAAAAAACTGGATTAAAGTATTTTGGCTTCAGACAATTAATGATTTTAGTGATTGTGTCTGCAATAAGGTGTAGATAATCAACAATGATTGAAATTATATTATTAAAAACATATTAAAAGTCATAGTTCTAAAGCTGGTGAGGTTACAGCATTTGGAATATTGGCTGGAAGGTGAGAGAAACATTTACCTCACTTAAATTCAAGGCACTGATCACATTCTGGACGTAGACAGGAGTGTCCATGACCACAGTGAAGTCCTTCTTCATTTTTTCTGCTTTAGATTTATACTTAATCTGCAGAGAGAAAGCAAGAGCTCTAATTACTAATGCTAGCAACTGTTAATTTCATTTATTGTATTATCACATTTACTCTTCTTACTATTTATTTCATCACTGAGCTATTTTATTTGTGAACCACCATTGAAACAGAAAGTATATTGGAACTATGGCTTGTTATTTATTGACTCCTTCAATCAAGAAGGATAAATAACATTTTCCAGAACTACACCTGGAGTGGAATAAACCCACAGTGGAGTGAAAAAGAAGACTAAGAAGCAAACCCAGAGTTACCCACTCACATCACTGCGAAGGTCATAGGCTTGCTTGGCATGGAGGATTTCAGGAGTGTCCCAGACAAAACAGCCAATGCCCTTCAACCAGTTCAGATCGTCCTTGTAGATCACCTAAGGAAGAAGAGAAGGAACCTGTAAGAATTCCATCAGGATCTCATCCCTTATTTTTAAATTGCTCCAAAATACAACTGTCAAATGGTGGCAAGGAAGGTTTTTGCTACTTTGTTTTGGGTTTTTGTTGTTGTTGTTTGAGAAAATCAAAACAATTCCTTCTGGAATTCAAATAATTTTTGTTCTATTTCCTTCAATTTTGGCAATAAATTTAGAAACCAATGATTTTTTTAGAAAAAACTACCTGCACATCCTACTGGGCACTGATTTACTGCCCAATCCTACTCCTGGGCTGACCTGGTCATGGCAAGTGTGTAGAAGCTCTGTCCAACCAGGACTTTCTCAGACTTCCAAAGTTTCCATGCCTCATGCAACCAGCTAAAGGACAATTTCCAGGCAGAGTAGAACTGTAATGTTATGACCCAAATGCCTACACTACGAACACTGAAATTACTGAAATTGTTGCACAGAGGTTGTAGATTCACCATCCCTGGAAGTGTCCCAGGCCCGGCTGGACAGGGCTTGGATCAACCTGGGATAGTGGGAGGTGTCCCATGGCAGGCAGTGGAACTGGATGAGCTTTAAGATCCTTTCCAACCCAAACCATTCTGGGATTTTCTGATTCTGTTCAACTCAGCCCCATCTCAACAACCCATTTATTGCCAAATGTCACAAAAATCAAGTGGCAACCTCCAGCGACATTTTTGCTGAATCATTTCCTCCAACAGAGCCCAAATGAAGGAATGTTCTCACAAGTGAGCCAGGAACAAGAGATTTGGGGACTTACATCACTGACTTGGTCAGTGACTCTTCGCACGTGGGTGTTGACCTGCAGGTCTGGCAGACAGAGCCACTCATGGAGCCGTGTGCGATAATCGACCTCACTGATCTTCTTCTGGGCATCCTTGGCTGAGATGATGTCCACCATGTCAGGCACAATGTGCACCTTGGCTTTGGTCTTCTCATAGGCTTCTTTGTACAGGCGCTGTGGAATTAAAGCAGTGTTTTAGTAAAGCTGAAGCACAAATTGTTGATCAGTTTGGAGGAAATCTTGCTGTTTTCGTGGGATGTCAGTGGGAGAGCGATCACTTTGGCTCTCACTAAAATTTACATCTGGCCTGCTCTAAAAGTAATTTGCAAAACCTCAGCAAGGGAGGTAAAATGTGAATTGTTCAATTTTCATTGAGCTGATGAGTTAGAAGGAGGCAGATAATTATTTCACCCCTATTACACTAAAGTTTTGGCCATGCAGGCAATGCAGTAATTGAATTAAAACTTAAATTTATGGTTGCATTCTAGAATTTAGCAAATGCTGCACGCTGCCAAATGCACAGGGAATGGGATGTCTGGATCAAGACATGGGGATTCTTTGAGTGGCTGCTTCTGAGACAAGCATGGCTTGATCAGGTAAACACACATCCAGAACCAACACTTACATCAATGTTGAGCTTCCCAACTCTGAGGCACCTTTCTGTATTGGGATCATCCTCAACACCTCTGGGGAGGGTGTACAGGGCTTTGAACTTGTCATACTCCTCACGGTATTTGACCTGAGCACAAGCAAAGACATGCAGCAATTAACTCATTCCAACGAGTCAGTTGTAGTTTTAGAACAAAATTCATCATTGTTAATCAAAAAATTTGAGGCCAACAAGTAGAGAAAGGCTTTAAAGCAGGGTTTTAGCTTTTTGGTTTTTTCTTAAATGGCAAAGAAACCACATCATAACAATCAGGTTGTAAAGCAACAGCAGACTAGAGGATTTTAAAAATAAATAGATGCAGAATAAGGCACTTATTTATTGTTCCAGCTGTTTCATTCAAAGAGATCTGTGGAGTGGTGTCTCTTAATTCTAACTTCAATAAAGCATGTTTTCTGTACTTAGTCAGCATCATTTAAAGATTTTGGTAGCTTTTCTGACCTGGATGCTCATGAAACTTAGACTAGAAAAACCCTAACATTTTCAGTTTGGATTAATATAAAAACTGACTTTTTTTTTTCAATGACAAGAAGCCACAAAGGACTGCTACCCAAATGACTATCTGAGAAAAATCATTATCTACAGATCCATATTACATCTCAATTAAAAAGGGAAGGTAAATTAAAGTTAAAAAAATATTTGTATCTATAGTAGATGCAAGGCATAAAGGATTTCACTGTTAGAATTGATGATATCATTAAATAAAAATAAATTCACTTACAGTGCTTGCATTGTGCTTCAGTTCTTTGGCACGTGCCAAGGCTACAGCATCTGAGGGCAGTGCATAGCTGGTGGCCTTCACTTTATCCCAGGCCTTCTTGTAGAGGTTCTGTGGGGAAACAGAAATTTTGTGTGAGTGGAAAATTGATTCTTGTAAATCATTTTCAACAACCAATAGAAATCAAAAGCCCTTTTGCTTTTATTTGGATACCACATAGTAAAGTATTGTAAAGAATATATTAAGTGATAATACCAAGTGCATGTAAAGGGTGATAAAAATCCTTTCTAACTATTCATGTCTGTTCTCATATGAGGTTCTAATTTTGTTCAGGGGTAATTTTATTCAGGGAATCCATTTATTAGTCCAGGTGTTTCGCCAAGACTGGCGTTACAGGTGGAAAACATGGCCCTTGCCTGAAATACAACATCCCCCCAAGCTCAAGCAGTGCAGAGGGCCAGCATTCACTTTGAGAAGCTCCTGGTTTGGGTGTTTATCTTCAAACAATGTGAACAAACAAAATAAAACAAAAACCCCACATAAAAGGTCCTTAAGAGGAAAACAAAACATTGTGTATAAACACTTACATCACTGTAGAGATGTTTCAAACTCTGAACTCTTTCTGAATCCACTGTCTCAGTCACAGTTGTGTACTTGTCCTTAGTCTTATGGAATTCCTCCTTGTATTTCACCTGGAAGATGAAGGCTGGGATTAGTGAATTGTTTCGATGCTCAGAAGGACAATCCTGAGCAGAAAAGGTGGGGATTCACCTCACTGGCATTGGCAGCACTTTGCAGAGCAGTCACATAGACAGGGGTGTCTGTAACCACACTGAAGTTCTGGAAGTTCTCCTTCCCTGCAGAGGTGTATTTTATCTAAGGACACAAAACCAACAAAACACTTGTTAGTGCTGAAAATGACGTGGAAATCCCCTTCCAGCTTCCTTTAAAATCACATCTGGACAGCTGAAATCAAAGATCACAGCTCAGTGAATATCAACTCTGAAAGTGACAGGTCACAAAATAGAAATACTTAATATACAGCCAGTAGGAACTAAGGAGCAATGAAATTAAAAACCACAGCTGTCTTTACATTCTCCTGTTTTCTCCTCCTCCAATTACACAAGTGATGTCTTTACAGAAGCAACTCCAATACTGCATTTTCATAGATTAAACAAAATAATTTCTGATGTTACAAAAATTACTTCATTCTGCTCTGGAATAGGACAAGTCAACCCCAGTGAATCATAAATGGAAGAAAAACCACATAAATATTTATTTATTTAAGGAAAGCTTACCTGGCTCTGCAGGTCATAGGATTTCTTAGCCTGTATGATTTGTGGAGTATCCCAGACATAACACCCAAGTCCCTTCAGCCAATTTAAGTCATCTTTATACACAGCCTACATGGAAGTGAACAGAATATTAGGTTAGGGAGAAATTTGCATTCTGACAATTAAACCAAGGAATTCTGCATCCTACTAAAGCCAGGCAATGAACACACCCTCAGATTTTCTTGGGAAGGTTGGTTGGCCCAAGCTGAGACAACACTGACTGCAGAGTATGAGCACCATTCTCTCAGCTGTGGGCTGGTACAACCCCAACAAACAAGGGGAATTCTTTTCCAGACCCACTGGATCCAGAAGGATTCTGAATGCTGTCCTGGCCCCTGTGCTAATTCCAGCATTCTCAATTACAACAGATAAGGATCCCTGCAGGGATTAGTACTAAGAACCTAAAGCCATGGTTATTAATTTCATATTTAAATATTATGGGAGATACTTGGGAAAAAATATAGGGAAAGGCAACTGTAACATCACACAAATGGGTTCAGTAAGTTCACATAAGTTTAGAAGGTTTGGACAATGCCCTCAGGCTCCTGGTGGGATTTTTGGGGTGTCCTGCACAGGGCCAGGAGTTGGACTGGATGACCTTGATGGGTCTCTTCCAACCCAGCCTATTTTATGGCTCTAAATAAATGATTAACTGACATCACTCAGAATCTCCTGGGCTTTCCTGGCGTGAATAACATCATTTTCTTCAGGGGAACAGCTCCACTGGTGGAAGTACGTGCGGTATTCCAGATCACTGAGGATGTACTGGCACTTCTTGGCCAGGACGTGGTTCATCATGTCAGCTGGAATATGGACATTTTTCTTGGTGTCTTCATAATTCTTTCTGTAGGCCAGCTGGAAAGCAAAGATTGGGGAAAAGGTCAGAGGAAATAAGAGTGGTTTTCTGTACAATTTTGGATTTTGGACTAAAAGGTGACAGCACAACCTGTGTTTGCTGGACTTAGCAGCTAAGCTCCCATGGGATTCAACAGGATAGAAATCTTAGCTGGGATATTAATCACCTTTTATTTTGATGAAGTTCTGGAAGGACAACAATTACCTTCACTTGCAGTTTTAACAGCTGATGAGAAAACTAGTAAGTCTTCAGGATTAAAAACTCATGCTCCACACATGGTTTTCATCTAATTAATGATAGAGTATTTGGGATTACACTGATTTTATATCCTGTATGACACATGGTATGTGCAGTGCTGACAACAGCAACACACCAAATGTGCATTTCCTTTCCCACTTCTTAAACTCCTATTTCAACTCCAAATCCACACTTTCATTTGTAAAGGAAATGAATCCCACGTGGTATTTTTTTACTGCTCAGATCCTTAGACTGAAACAAAAGAAGAGATTTTTTTCCTTACTGTAGTATTTCTAATAGCTAAACAAATCCTTTCTCAATCTCCTAAATAATTTAAAATTCAATTATTCAAACCATATATAAATAAGCATTTGGGAAACATAAACATGTTGAAATAAGTTTTACTGATATTATTGTGGATTTATGTTATGGCTGGTCTTGATCTTGGAAGCTTTTTCCAACTTTAATGATCCTGTGATTCTACAGCTCTACTAAGATTTGCATTAATTATGTTTAAATAATGAAACAGTGAATTTCACCAGTGAAATAAGCAGTGAAGTAAAGGAAATGGAAAATATTCCAGACTTGTTCACTCCTTACCGCGCTCCTCATTTTCTGGAATTCCCGGGAGTGAATGACACTGGGGAAATCACCAATATCCTTCCCAGCCAGGTAATGGCCTTTCAGCTTCTCATATATTTCCTTATATTTAAGCTGAAAAATATCCATGTGGAAATTTTAATGTTCATTCTAACAACATATTGGGGGGGGAAAGGGAAAGAATGGGAAATCCCCGCTGACCTCGCTGTTGATGTGGTTTGCATGTTTGGCTCCCACAAGTGGAACATATTTCTCATCCAGTGTGTATCCAATGGGCTTGCTCAGTTCCCAAGCCTTCTTGTAATGTTTCTAGACAAAAAAAAAGCACAGCCAGATTTTGATGAAAAAAAAATCAATTCTATTTCCCAGTTACACACACATGGGATACAACATGGAAAACAGAATGTTTTTACAGAGTGCTTCCCAATAAATTAAATTGAGAATGTTCATTTTGAACACTCATTCAGTATAAGGCAAACAGCAGAACTGTTCACTTCAGGAAGCTACCAGACAGCTGATTTGTGCTCTCTTTATTACATTTATACCAGAAGAGTAATGAAAATATCAAAAAATATAGATATGACCTCTGGTTTAAAAGTGCAGTACAGAATTGAGATTGATAGTTTTACAGATGCTCAAAATTGTGAAAAATCTTCAAGAAATACTGGTGTTTATTAAAGAAACATTCGTGTTAATGGCACTGTCCTAATACTTATTTTGTTGAAAATTAAATATATTCACCTTCAGATTAAATTATGAAGTGACTATTCATATGAATAGTAATGCATATAGCAATACATATGAATAGTAATACAAGTAATCACTTGTATTTTTAAAAAATAGAGGTTTCTCACTAAAATCAGTGAGACTACTCTGAATATACTGCTGAATAATGTAAGTCATCCACAGTTTTCATTTCTTATCAAAAAGATAAATGCAAAATTTATCAGTAAGGTCAGAAGATATTACTGAATGGAATTATGTTTGTTTTTATCAAACTATTACGATTTCCAAGCACCACACAGCTGTCCTTTGAGATCACTTCAATAAAGAAAGAAATCATCCTGATTCCAATGATCCAAATGGGAAAGCTGAAGAAAAAAAGGGATTAAATAACCTTCCCAGTGCCACTGCTGAGAGTAGAACAGTTCCTCAAGTGCACCCCACACTGTTGCTTTCAAAGGTTGATGTTTATGGGATCTCACCTCACTGTGGAGCAAGGACATGTCCTTGGCATGGTGCAGAGCAGGAGTATCATCAGACCCGATGTACTGGCCTTTCTCCTGGTTAAATGTTTCTTTGTATTTTAGCTACAAAAGAAAACACAGTGTTAATTCCAGAGGATAAATACATTATTCCTATTGGTCCATCTATTATAGTAGACATTAATTTTCTCTTGTGTCATAATGTAATTATGTTGTGTAGGACATTCCAATCATTGCAATGCACAGGCAAATGTTACTGCGTCACCCCGAAATCCACATGGTATTCTTGAAAAATTTAAGACACTGCTTAGCAAATGCAGTTTAGCAACACCAGGAACTCCAGGAACTGTTCATCAAGATAAGGACTCCGTTTTCAACTACTGTAGGAAAAATCTATGCAAACTCTAAGTCAGGGACATGCCATATTCTTCTACAGGAGAATTGTCTATTTGGACAGCAATATTGTGCTGTTCATTCATATCACTTCTTACTAAACTTGTTTACCCCAGGAAAACCTGTAATTATTGAGGTGCACACACAAAAACATAAGGCTAAAACTAGCACAGTTAGCAAAAGCAATTAAATAACCTATTAATTCATCTATATGAATTTTAATTTTTTTTAAAAGGTACATACATCACTCTGATTGACAGAGTTCATCTTTGCCAAAACAATCTCAGGAGTGTCAACCACACTGGTGTATTTGGAAAAGTTCTCCAGGGCTTCTTTTGTGTATGCTCTCTGCAAAGAGATGAAATAATGTCTTAAACACTGTGCATGAGCAAGAAGTGCTAATTGTGGAACCGTTGAAATATTTTCTCTTACCTTGTTTATCAGTTCCTGTGCATTCTTAACTTTCTTATGCTCCACTGAATCGAGAGGGATCCAACCACAACCACGAAGCCACTCCAAATCAGCTTTATAGATGTTCTAAACCACAAAGACAATGCAAAAAGACAGAAATTACTGAACTCAGGATGGATTACGTGCTGTGGGCAACATCCTGAGGCCAGACCACGTGGAAAGGACCTTGCAGGGCTGCACCATCACTCACATCGCTCTGCAGGTCGTAGGCTTGCCGTGCGTGGATCACGTCGCTCTGGTCAGGAAGGCAGGTCCACTGGTGCAGGTACTGCCTGTAGTCAATGTCACTGACCAAGTTCTGGCACTCCTTGGCTGCCACAACTGCCATGGCATCCGAAGGCATGTGGATTTTGGACTTGGTTTTGTTGTAGTCTGATTTGTACAGCCTGTCGTTCTGGATCTCGCCCGCGTGCTCGTACCACACCAGCTTGGGGTCATCCCTCATCTTGGCAACTCCCACGTAGTGACCTCTCTGCTTGACATACTCAGCTTTGTATTTCAGCTGATGGGAGAGGGGAGGAACACAGAGAAAATCGGCACTGGCTGTATACACTGTGGTTTTAACCAGGGAACAGCTTCAGGTTTGTCAACTCAAAGGGCAGATGAGATAGGGAGCCGTCAAATGCAGCCTTAGGTTTTCAGTACATGACCAGATAAAAATCTGGTCACAAATAATAATGTTACTTTGCACAGGCCTTCCAGTTTAAAACATAGCATATTCTAGTCCAATATACTCCCAATTTTCAGTAAAAGGTATTGTTAACACAAGAGGAAAGGCTTGCTAGAAAATGTTTTCTAACAAGTGCATTTAGTCTCATTTTGGCAACAAATTATTTGAGATTGTCTGAAGAGATGCTTATTTATGGTACTTATATCACACAGTTTTGACATAATGTTTATTCCAAATAAGAACCATGCAACAATTTCAAGATCCATTATGCAAATGTTTAAAATGTAAAGTGTGTACTGGCCTACAGGTTTTGATAGGCCAGTGAAATCAGAGTTATACATGTTATAATCATAGTATCACTTCAAGTATTTAACACTTATAAAAGATGGAAGTCCAGCTCAGTTAATTTTGAAAAGACTGTTTCTGGAGAGAGTGAATGTGGAAGGAATCTGCCCTTCAGCACTAAGATCTCCAAACCCCATAATCACAAAGATAGCGGAATTATTTGGAGGACAGTGGAATTCATAGGCCATTAAAAGTCTGGGTGTTACCCCAGATGGAAAGCTTTTAATTTGGGGAATTTTCAAGGTCTTTAACACTTCAGACTTCCAAGCACTCATCCTCCGAATGAGAAAAATCATTACCTCACTTTGGACATCACTTGAGTGCTTGGCATGAGAGATCTGCACCGTGTCAGGAGGCAGGAGGTAACCAGTGGCTTTTTCTTTCTCCCAACTTTCCTTGTACAAATTCTGTGGGAAATTAAAGTAATGAGGAATTCAAGACTGCTACAGTGATGGTGATTACTGTATGCATGTAATTTATATAGAAATACAACAAATCCTTCCTTCAGGTTGTTATCAATAAGGCAGGTTTTCTAAATACCTAAAAAATGTGAGTAGAAGCTGTCAAGGAGAGACCACGTACCTGATTTAGAATTCTGGCTGCCTCTCGGGCCATATCCAGCTGTGGTGTGTCTGTGAGAGTATAATTTGTCTTGGCCTCATTCCATTCTTTGTGGTATTTAATCTAGGACACAGAAAGAAATGACTGCCTTGTAGCACCACCACAGAACTGGGAAAACACCATGATTTATGCACAAAATAATGAACCAACCCTTGAATTTGCAAGGCCATTAGACAAAGCACTTTAAATACAGAATCACAGAAGTCAAATGTAGCCCAGGCACTGAGAGCAAACTTACATCACTGAGGATTTCAGTACTGTTCTTTGCTGTGACATAATCAACTCTGTCAGCCACGGGAGTGAATGGGAGAGTTTCAGCTCTTGTGCGGTACTTCCTCTGTACAAATAAAACAAAAACTGATTACCCTGGAATATTTGAGGCCTAATACAGCAATTCTGAATAGATACACATGGCAAGGAAGTACTCATGGAGAAGTAGTCATGGAGAAAAACCTCTCCAGACACAATGAATGTTGTGAAAATACTGCAGCTGCATTTATCATTTGAAAAAAAACCTCATTGTTTAAACCATTTAAAATCCTTTGAGTGACAAATACCCCCGAAGAAAATTTTAGTATTGAAAAACATTTGGTTACCTCACTCAGGAGATCTCCAGCATATTTGACATGCTTGACTCCAAGAGAATCATTTGGCAACCATCCGATTCCTCGCAGCCATTCCAGATCAGCTTTATAAACAGCCTGGGGAAAAAAAAACAGGGTCCATGCTCTTAGCCACACTGCCCTGTACCATCCAGCAAGATCATAAATAACAGAATTTACTTCCAGTGGTTAAAAGGAGAGCAGTAATTCCAACACGAGCACTACATCTGAATTTATCACCCTTCAAACATGGCAATTTATAAGCGGCCTAAACTTTGCAACTCTAAGGAAGAGCAAGGTGAGTTCCCTGACTTCAGGAAAAGATCCCCACTCCTTAGAGCTGAAGCAGAATAAGAAGAAGCAATACAGAACTAAGCTGTAGGGTGTTTTGAGGTGAACTTACATCGCTCTGGAGGTCGTAGGCTTGCCTGGCATGGATGACATCGTTCTGGTCAGGGAGGCAGATCCACTGGTGCAGGTACTGCCGGTAATCGGCATCGCTCACCAGGGTCTGCCCATGCTTGGCTGCCACAATGGACATCATGTCCACTGGCAGGTGGCACTGGGTCTTCTGCTTGGCAAAGTACTTCTTGTACTCTCGTTCGCTCTGAACTTTGGCTACATCCAGGGCAAACTGGATTTTGGAATCTCCCTTTGCGTTCGGCACTCCCACGTAGTGTCCCTTCTGCTTCTCGTGCTCCAGCTTGTATTTGTACTGGGGGAAAAGCAGAGGTCACCATTAGTAACAGCTAGCATGAAAGAGCTCTTGGAGCATAGGAGATGCCTCTTTTGGCACTTACATCACTGGCAATCTCTCTAGAAGCTTTGGCTGTCTTGATTGGAACTGCATCTGCTCTCAAATCGTAGCTCGTCTTCAGCTCATCCCAAGCTCCTTTATATTGTTTCTGAAAAGGCAGATAAAACATCACACACACGCTGAGTGCTCTGGCATTTGCCATTATAGAAACAGACTTTCCAGCCATTCATTTGCTGAAATACAATTAAAGCTTTGGAGCATTTCTCCAGCTCCTAACCATAAATGCAGCTGCCACTGAAACATGCAACACCAGTTGAGCAACCTATAAAGCACAGAAGAGTGTTTAGAAAAGTGCAGAAAACATTTGTATGCTTGGATTCTCATCCATTTCAATCAAATATTCCCTCAGTGGGGCATGATATTAATAATTTTTAAATAGCTGAATGCAAGTATTTATTTTTAAGTGCATGAATTCTTAAAGGATATTCAGTAGAGGGAAGGGAATGTCACAAGCCCTGTATGAGGACAGACTTCAATGAGATTCAAAGAGATTCTACATCTTAGAATGATATAATTCACATCTTATTTTAGAGAAAACAGAATGATAAACATACCTGGCTGTAATTAACAGCATTAGCCTTGGCTAGGGTGATTTCAGGTGTGTCTGGCATTATGTGGATCATAGTCTTGTCCTTTTCCCAGGCTTCTTTATATTTTGGCTGTTAAAACAGTCATTTAATAATGATTGAATGTCACTTATCAATAACATAAATGTAATAAATATATATTATATATATCAATATATAATATATAACATATACTATATCATATATCATATGCAATATGTAATATAAATAAAATTTAGTATTTATATATAGTACAAGTAAAAGAATGTTCCCCAGAATGATGGAATTTCACTTATCAGTAACATAAAATCCCATAAATCTCTCCTGAACTATAAAGTCTAAAGATTAAAATGTTTGGAAAAATATTAAACTTGAAACACCACTGATCAGTTTTATATATTAGCAGTGAGATTTCTCTTCTGCTTTGGTTTCTAGTGTGGAAGCAGCTTTGAGGAGGTTTGAACGTACAGTGCTGATCTGTTCAGCGTTGATTTTGGCCAGAACAACATCTGGGGAATCCACAACACTGGTGTATTTCACACTGTCAATGGGGGTCCGATACACTTTGTCACTCAGGAGATCCTGGGCATTCTTCACCCTTTTAACTACTGGAGACTCGTTGGGCAACCAGCCAATTCCACGGAGCCACTCTAGGTCTGACTTATACACAGCCTGGGTGAGATAGTCAGAAAAGGAAAACATTGTTTAAAATTATTGTCTTAATTATTTTAAGCTATGCAGAGCAGATTATGTTTTATAAACCTAGCTAGAGTCAATGAATCCTTTTTATACACAGGAGATGTTCAGTGTTGTAAGTAAAATTAAATCTGGCAACAAAGTTGTAAGTAATTCAGTTCTTAAACAACACATTCTAATCCTTGTAAGGGGAAACAACTGAAAGGAGTTGCACATAATGGTGATAAATAATAAAAGCTTAGAAGAGTCTTCCTGTCCCCTCCAAAATACTTGTTCCTCTAGTTATTTCAACAATTTACAAGTCCTAACAAAACCCCCAAGCTGCCTACCAGGAAAACTGACAAAAAGCAAGGAACAGAAATCTCATCTCTGAAGCTTGTAATTGAAACAGTAGAAGAGGAACTGATAAACAGCAAAACCAGGTCAGGAAATCAGCTGCACTGACTCCTTCTGCTTTGCAATCAGCCACTAAAACTTCTCACAGGCTGTCTCATGGAGTTTTCCTCCAATTAAATAAATTTCCAAGCTGACTCCAGCAAAGAGAAGTAAAAAAAGCCACTTGATTCCAAGGCAGCAAACAGCTGTTGTTTCTAAGCCCATCAAAGGAAGAAATACAAATCCTTCAGCCTCTCCAAATCACACCTCCCCAAAAGCATTATGTATTATCAACTGAAGTTTTACAAAATATAGAGATGAAACTGATGCTTTTTAAGGGTGCAAAAGAGCACATCACAGCAGTATCAAAAAATTGAAGAAAACAGACTAAATATAAACCTGTTGGGACTGTGTAGCACTGAACAATCAGAATAAGGCTATAATCTATTAAATAACAAAACTACACATCTCCGTGGGTACTCACGTCGCTCTGCAGGTCGTAGGCCTGCCGTGCGTGGATCACGTCGTTCTGGTCAGGAAGGCAGGTCCACTGGTGCAGGTACTGCCTGTAGTCAATGTCACTGACCAGGGTCTGGCACTCCTTGGCTGCCTGCACCGACAGGGCATCCACAGGGATGTGGATCTGGGTCTTGGAATCGTTGTAGCCCTTCTTGTAGAGGCGGTCGTTCTGCAGGGCCATGGCGCGCGCGGCCCACGCCAGCTTGGGGTCCTCCTTGGCACTGGGGCACCCGATGTAGTGGCCTTTCTCCTTCTCGTGGGTTTCTTTGTACTTGTACTGGAAATGCAGAGAAAACAGAAGGTGTGTTGCTCACCTGAACACAACCACCAGACAAAAGGCTTCCACCTGCCCAGGCTGCCAGCCTGAGCTTCGCTCAGCTCTGCTGAGACACGTAAAGAGAAGGCTGTACCTCACTGGCAATGTCTCTGGAGGCCTTGGCTTGTTTGATGGGAATGGCATCAGCTCTTAGGTCATAGCTTTTCGCCTTGACCTCATCCCAGGCCTTCTGATAATGTTTCTGTAAAGAAAATTAATCATCTTCGTTAAACACAGTGAAACTCTTTCTACTTGCTTGGAATGACCAGCTTGGGAGCTCTGCTTGTTTCCTATAACTGGCAGAGTTACAATAATGATCCTGGCAAGTGTCTCAACAGAAAACTCATGACTTAAAGTAAGTGCAAGACTAAAATACAAAGAGGCAGCAGAAATATTCCTGAAGACAGACCACTATGTCTCCATGGAATGTATCTGGCAGGTTTTGCCAAAGGGAGCAGGAGCTGTGTGGAACTGCACACTGAGCCTCGGAGTTCATTCATGAACACATAATCTATTGGTAGGCTGAGAGGTGATAAAATGCCTCTGGATGTAATTTCCTGTTTACAAGAACATTTAGAAGTTTGTACTTCACCATTTACAGCAAAAACTGGAAGAACAATTTCCAGCCTTCATTTTTTAAATTTAAAAAATATTTCATGTTATTCTCTTACATTGCTGATGTTGAGAGCGTTGACTTTGGACTGCAGCATGACAGGAGTGTCCGAAGGGAGGGAAATCTGGGTCTTGTCTTTATCCCAGGCCTCACGATACAGACGCTGAGGAGAAAGGAAGAACAATGGAAATTCAGCATGGTGAGAAAAAAACACCGAGAGCGATTCTTTAGTAATTTCAACTTGCAAAACTTCCCAGCTCGTCATTCCCACCGTAGAAATTCTACTCTCCACCAGAAAAAAACAAGAAAGGTCATCCCACAAGTGAAAGGTGGTCTTACATCACTGAGCTGCATGGCATTGGTCTTGGCCAGGACAACGTCTGGGGAGTCGGTGATGCTGGTGAACTTGAGCTGCTCTGGTCGCGTGCGGTACAAGCGGTCATTGAGGAGCTCCTGGGCTTTCTTGGCTTTGACCACATCCACAGAACCTTCTGTCAGCCAGCCAATGCCTCGCAGCCACTCCAGGTCAGACTTGTACACGTTCTACAAAATAAAACAAACAAGGGTTACTGGCACTGCAGAGGTATCCTTGGATGAGGCTCTGAATAATCAGGTCTAGTGGAAGATGTCCCTTGCCCATGACAGGGGGTTGGAATAAGATGATCTTTTCCAACCCAAATTATTTTGGGATTCTGTAGCTCTAACTCTAAGTGCAAGAAGGTTTTTTTATAAGCCTTTCCCCAACTTCTTCTCATACTCTTTACACAACAAGCAGCCAGCAACACTGTGCTGTACCAGGTCCTTTCTAGACACAGCATCCCTGATTTGCACAGAAATAATGATACTTTTAAGACACTGCATTCAAACCAGAGGTGTAATCGGCAAGTAGGCTGCAAACAAACATTCTAGAGCAGACCAAGAAAACACGGCTTCTTTATAAGCTTCCCCAAATATTTCTGGTACCCAAGCTAAAATCCTTTGGAAAGGATAAATTGAACATCACAGGACCAACCACAGGCTCAAAAGGTGAATTTCAAAGCACATTTTCAGGTCACTAACAAACAGATCCTCACACAGCTGCCCTAAAGCTGTCCTAGACTGATCGTCACTCACGTCGCTCTGCAGGTCATAGGCCTGCCGTGCGTGGATCACGTCGTTCTGGTCAGGAAGGCAGGTCCACTGGTGCAGGTACTGCCTGTAGTCAATGTCACTGACCAGGGTCTGGCACTCCTTGGCTGCCTGCACCGACAGGGCATCCACAGGGATGTGGATCTGGGTCTTGGAATCGTTGTAGCCCTTCTTGTAGAGGCGGTCGTTCTGCAGGGCCATGGCGCGCGCGGCCCACGCCAGCTTGGGGTCCTCCTTGGCACTGGGGCACCCGATGTAGTGGCCTTTCTCCTTCTCGTGGGTTTCTTTGTACTTGTACTGGAAATGCAAAAAAGAAGTGAATCTGCAATGAAGGTACCATAATTTCCTATTGCTACTGATCACAAAAATACATATTCTTGTTTTTAAGGTGACTGAAAATAAATGTAAAGGAAGAACGTACGTCACTCGCAATATCTCTTGATGCTTTTGCGGTTTTGATTGGAATTGCATCAGCTCTCATATCATAACCCTTCTTTTTGGCCTCTTCCCAGGCTTGTACATAACGTTTCTACACAAAAGAAGACAGAAAACTGCTTATTAATATTCTGAAAGATGGGATTTCTACATTTTGTAACTGTCTCCCAAATTTTTCATGAATGTGTAATTTAGAACATCTTTATGATTAAAGAAATGCTGACTTCACTCTGAATTTCCACTAGTTTAGTAAATGTTTAAATGTCCTTACATTGCTAATGTTGGCTGCGTTGGCCTTTGCTAACAGAATGTCTGGTGTGTCAGGCATGACATGGATGGACTTCTTGTCTGCATCCCAGGCTTCTGTGTACAAGCGCTGCGAGAAAGGAAAACAGCCCTTTACAAACAGATCTTTATGAAATTATTTTACAATTACAATCATTTTACACACTGCTATGGGTAGTTCCAGTAAGCTCTTATACGCTGATTCAACAAAGCTTCTCTCCGAACAGCTGAAGAAGGAAACTTTGTCCCTTCTCATTATTTCTCAGGTTAAGCTGGTGCAGCAATTGATTGATTTTGAATTGTGGAGAAACAGCCATAGGAGGAAATGTTGTTTAATTATTCTGTGTAAGTTGTTTGATTATGCTTGCTATAAAAGAGGAGGTACTTAGTGACTTTCCCCCTCCAGACGTGAGATATGTTGCAGAAGTCTCACATCCAGAGAATTTCAGGTATTTCCTCATCACTTGTTCATAATGCAGTATTACCCTTGGAAAATCTGTGATTTAAGGGACTTTTGTCTGTAGATTTTTAACAGCTGTTCAGACTGAGCCCTAAGAGAACAGCTTTCCTGTACAATGGCTGAATTCGGACACTAATTTTCTCTTAAAGACACAATCTTCTAGTTTCCCCCAATCTTCTTCATTTTGGTTTGTATTTTGAATTTTTCACCTCATGAACAAGTTCTATTAACTGGCAATGCCACCCTCACCTTGTTCATGATCTCAGCATTTTGCTTGGCTAAGACCATGGCCAAGGAATCAGTGACGCTGGTAAATTTGATTTTGTCTGCAGGTTGCCGATACTTCCTGTCACTGAGGATTTCTCCAGCTTTCTTGGCTTTCTCAACTTCCAAGGAACCAATAGGAACCCATCCAATGCCTCTCAGCCATTCCAGGTCTGATTTGTAAACAGCCTGAAAAAAATTTGGAAGTTTGTTATATATGGGCCAGTGTCATCAAATATTAAAATTAATATAAACAAGCATATGTATGAACAACTAGGTATGTTTCTGAGAATATGGTTTTGAAAACAATTGTTGTTTTTGAAGATTAAGTAAAATAGTTATCAAATAAGAAAAGGAAGAGGTATTGGAGCAGAGTAACACACAAATTATACCTCAGGAAAAGGACTGAAAAAATAGGATTAAGCATAACTTTGATTAAAGAATTAAAAGAATGAAAATATTTCAACAAGTCTGATGCAAGCAACTAAGGCTTATAAACCGTGCTTTAAAAATTACAGTTTACAAGAACCAAATTAAACACATGTAATGATGTATTAGAAATGTAGGGATTTGCTCACATCACTCTGGAGGTCGTAGGCTTGCTTGGCGTGGATCACGTCGTTCTGGTCGGGCAGACAGATCCACTGGTGCAGGTAGTGCCGGTAGTCAATGTCACTGACCAACCCTTGGCACTTCTTGGCCAACACAATTCCCAGCATGTCCACGGGGCTGCTGAACCTTGTCTTGGATTTCTCAAAGTCCTTCTTGTACTCCCTGTCACTCTGGATCTTGGCCACGTGCATTGACCACATCATCTTGGGGTCGTCCTCGATGTTCCTGGCCCCAATGTGGTGGCCCAGCTGCTTTCTGTACCCTTCCTTGTACTTGTACTGCAAGAAAAAAAATCCATATAGATATTAATATATTTTATCCATTTTTAACTCAAAGCATTTAAATAGATTTCTTGGTAGAAAAACAAGAATCATAAAAATCTGTTATGCTCTGTCTCTTGGTGATATTGCCTCATGCTTGAAATAAAACCTGTCCCACTCACTGCAGAGTTTTTTCCTGGTTTTGTATTCCAATGTTTTGAATTTCAATGTGACATTGAAACAGAATTATTTCTTTCCTCCAGAAAAGATAAGCATTTAAACTTCTAGAATTTATTTATTACGTATCTCTTTTGAGGACAGATTTTAAAGTACATCCTATTTTGAATCATAAATTAATTTGGCAGACTCTAGCATAAACTCTTACATCTTTTTGTTTATCCTACTTGACCATCCATGGATGGCAATGGGGGGCATATAAATAATCCTCATGTTGTTATATTTATACATTACTGTGATACATAACTCGTAAAAAATCCTGGCTAACATTATTTTTGTGCACTAAATGCTTGTGGTAGAATCACTGCGAAAACAGGTTTCTATATTACCTATTTTGTGAAATATGACATTAGTTGAATATGACATTTAACAATATGACATTATGACATTTAACTGAAGAAGAATTCATATTCTTTTCCACAGAGAAATGAGAACAGAGCCTGCTCACCTCACTGGCAATCTCCCTGGAGGCTTTGGCAGACTGAATGGGAATGGCATCAAAACGCAAATCATAGCCCTTCTTCTTGGACTCCTCCAAGGCCAGTTTGTACATTTTCTGTGAGAAAAATATTCACAGTTTTGTTTCAAAAAACAAAATTTAGAATTGCATTTCAGTTCAGCACAGCTATGTAGTAAAACAAAAGAAGTCCCCAAACAATATTGTTCATCTTCAGCCAGTTTAAATACGGTTCTACAGACACACACACAAAAAAAAAACAGATTCCAAAGACCCTGCAATTTTATTGTAGACATTTGGAAAATGGAAAACATTTAGGGAAGGCAACGGCTGGATCATTTAAAAAGTTAAATTACCTATTTCCACAATTTGCGGTAGAAATGATTTCTCATTTATGACATATATTTTAAAAGAAAATATATTTTTGTGAAAGAACAACTCTGATTTCAGCACTGGAACTGGCCATTTATGCAAATAAAAAACCTGACAATATTTTGCCACTAATAAAAAATGGGAGGTGACAAAAATGTGCTTATCAGAAACCCTTTCATTGTCTCAGCTCTCCAGTTGCACTCACCTCACTGTAGTTCACTCTGTTTTGTTTGGCCAGCAGGATTTCTGGGGTGTCAGGCATGACATGAATCGAGGTCTTGTCTTTGTTCCATGCTTCAGTGTACAAACGCTAAAAAATAAAACAGGAAGAGATTTATAGGACATTCCAAACCAGGCCAATATCTCAATAACCATGGAAAACACATTAATTAAAATGATAGGAACCTGGTCTAGTGGAAATTCTCCCTTCCCGTGGCAGGGGGTTGGAAGAAAATGATTATTACTGTCCCTTCTAACCCAAACCATTTTATGACACTATAAAATATTACGGGGACATACAGTTATGTGTTAATCTGGTAACAGTAACGCCAACAAAAGGAGAATTTAACTGAGGGAGTTTAAAAGCATGAGGAAACCTCAACATTGCTTCAGAATAAGAAATAAACCAAAGCATTATTAGTGCCCAAAGCACACACATGCCAAGGAAAATATTTAAATGCGAAATGCAGAATATTATATAAATTTGAGTCTCCCATTACCTAGCCTAGGAGTTTGGAGTGAAACATGAGCACACTGATTGAAAATGCATCATGTCTGAACTGCAGCATTGCTTGTGCTCAGTTCATTCCCAGTCCTGGCTCCAGGGGTGAGGCACAGACCTCTGATGTGCCACCCAGAGGGACCAGGACTCACCTTGTTCATGGTGTCTGCGTTCTGCTTGGCCAGCACCATCTCCAGGGAATCCGTGACACTGGTGAACTTGATGGTGTCCGGACGCTGGCGGTAAATTTTATCGCTCAGGATCTCCCCTGCTCTCTTGGCTTTTTCAACTTCCAAGGAACCAATTGGGACCCAGCCAATGCCCCGCAGCCATTCCAGGTCAGACTTGTAGCAGTTCTGTTACAAGAAAAAAATTACACAAGTTATTTTAATAAAATAATCACAATAATGTATGCTATACAGTGCACCTTTCCAAAGGAAAATAACCTTCCTATCAGCTCTTCATTCAAACAAATTCAAAGCTGTAAAGAAAATTGTAGAGAAAATGACAGCATTTCACCTAAATTAAGGTTGAAACCATTATCCAAGTTTCACAAAATGGCAAATGATAAATACTCCAAATCCTAGAATTAAAATATTTCATTTAAATATCAGTGAGTTAATATAACCCATAAGAAACCTGAGCATCAATTAACCATGAAACTTGAAAATAAATCTCAAGAAGTTTGTTCTATCACATCAGAATATGATGGCCTGATACAGTTACGTAAAATAAACTCATTCCTCAGGAAAAATCAAATTCCAGAGAACTCACATCACTCTGGAGGTCGTAGGCTTGCTTGGCGTGGATCACGTCGTTCTGGTCGGGCAGACAGATCCACTGGTGCAGGTAGTGCCGGTAGTCAATGTCACTGACCAACCCTTGGCACTTCTTGGCCAACACAATTCCCAGCATGTCCACGGGGCTGCTGAACCTTGTCTTGGATTTCTCAAAGTCCTTCTTGTACTCCCTGTCACTCTGGATCTTGGCCACGTGCATTGACCACATCATCTTGGGGTCGTCCTCGATGTTCCTGGCCCCGATGTGGTGGCCCAGCTGTTTCCTGTACCCTTCCTTGTACTTGTACTGAAACAGAAGAGATTTAAAGTTACTTGGTGTATTGACAAATTAATAAATAATTCTGACAGTTTAACATACTCATTATTTTGTAAAGATAAAATTTAAGTCTTTCTGCTTTGGGATTAATTTTCATGTAAGAAGCATTTTTATTGGATACAATTATGTAAGACTTTTTATATAGTTATTACAGAATTTCAATTCACTAAATGTTTAATGTCACATCTTAAGAATTTTGGTATTTCATATTCTTCTAATACTAATATTAAATGGTAAATATCAACTTACTTAAAAAACTTCTTACAAAAGTCCTTGACAAAGACCATATGATTTGCTCTTAATAAAAAGCATAGAAATATCAAACTTGAAAGAAAACAAGGAGCATAAAAATCCGTTATCCTCCATTTCTAAGTGATGCTGCCTCACCCCAGAAGCAAAAGCTGTCACAGTCACTGCATAGTTCATCCCTGGTTTTATGTTCAGACATCTTGAATTTCATTATTTGAATTTCGAACTTCAACAAAAATACTGTCTGAATCAGAAATCAACCTGATCATAAATTAACTCTACCATTGGTTCATACACCTTTTTGGTCATGCTGTTTGAATATCCATGGATATCAACAGAACTACTGCAGGGGGTATATCAGTAATCTTCACATTATTATATTTATTTATTACAGTGATATATTCCTCATTATAAAAGTACTGGCTATTCCTTTCTTCCATGCACTAAAGGCAATGTAGTGGAATCATTAAAAAGAATCACTATGAAAATAGATTTCTGTATTATCTATTCTATGAAGTATGACAGTAGCAAACATTATAATTATTTTCCATTACCAAATCCACAGAGAAATGAGAACAAATCCTGCTCACCTCACTGGCAATCTCCCTGGAGGCTTTGGCAGACTGAATGGGAATGGCATCAAAACGCAAATCATAGCCCTTCTTCTTGGACTCCTCCAAGGCCAGTTTGTACATTTTCTGTGAGAAAAATATTCACAGTTTTGTTTCAAAAACAAAAGAGCATTTCAGTTAAGCACATCTGAGGAGTAAAACTATTCAAGTCCCTAAACAATATTGTTGATTTTCAGGCGACTTAACTCTTGCCCAGCTCTACATTCGCTAGAAATAAAAAACTGCAGATTTCAAAGACTTCGTAATTTTATTGTAGATGCTTGGGAAATGAAAATCATTTAGGGCAAGCAAAGCAAAACTAGGTTTTGCATACTTTGCTGTAGAAATTATTTGTCATTTATGGGGAAAAATATACTTTAATAGTCCAATTAGATATCCAGGAGGTCAATTCCTGGAACAACTCTGATTACAGCAGAGGAACAGACCTTTGTGAAAGTAACCAACCTGATAATATTCTAATATTAACTAAAAGTAAGAGATTACAAAAGTGTACTTGTCAGAAGTACAACTTAACTGTCTCAGATTTCAGTTACACTCACCTCACTGTAGTTCACTCTGTTTTGTTTGGCCAGCAGGATTTCTGGGGTGTCAGGCATGACATGAATCGAGGTCTTGTCTTTGTTCCATGCTTCAGTGTACAAACGCTAAAAGAGAAAACAAGAAGAGATTTATAGGATATTACAAACCAGGTTAACATCTCAATCATCAGGGAAAACATAGACCACAACAGATAAAAATACAGGAAATATAATAGGGATAATCAGTTAGGTAATTAGAAATAGATAATATTAACAAAAGGAGGACTGACTTATGGAAATGTAACAACACTTTAAAAACACCACATTGATTAAGGAGAAGGAATAAACCAATGAGCATTGCTTGTGCTCAGTTCATTCCCAGTCCTGGCTCCAGGGGTGAGGCACAGACCTCTGATGTGCCACCCAGAGGGACCAGGACTCACCTTGTTCATGGTGTCTGCGTTCTGCTTGGCCAGCACCATCTCCAGGGAATCCGTGACACTGGTGAACTTGATGGTGTCCGGACGCTGGCGGTAAATTTTATCGCTCAGGATCTCCCCTGCTCTCTTGGCTTTCTCAACTTCCAAGGAACCAATTGGGACCCAGCCAATGCCCCGCAGCCATTCCAGGTCAGACTTGTAGCAGTTCTGTTAAAATTACCCAAAAAAATCACCCACACTGGTTATTCTAGCAATAATAACAGTAATGTGACTTACATGGTGAATAGTTCACCGGTAAGTAACCTCACTGTCAGCTAAATTAATTTAAATAAATTCAAAGCATGAGAGAAAACATAGAAAAAACGGCTGCATTTCTGCTACATTAAGAGAGAAATGATTTCACAGAATGGTAAATTATAAGATAGCAATTCTGGAGCTAGAGGATTTCATTGAAGTATCAATTATCAACACATCCTGTTGGAGAGCTCAGTTTCAATCATTTACAAAACTTAAATCTTGAGACGTTGGTTCTACCACACCAGAACAAGATGGCTTGATCCAGTTACGTAAAATATCAAGTACATTCCTCAGGAAAAATCAAATTCCAGAGAACTCACATCACTCTGGAGGTCGTAGGCTTGCTTGGCGTGGATCACGTCGTTCTGGTCGGGCAGACAGATCCACTGGTGCAGGTAGTGCCGGTAGTCAATGTCACTGACCAACCCTTGGCACTTCTTGGCCAACACAATTCCCAGCATGTCCACGGGGCTGCTGAACCTTGTCTTGGATTTCTCAAAGTCCTTCTTGTACTCCCTGTCACTCTGGATCTTGGCCACGTGCATTGACCACATCATCTTGGGGTCGTCCTCGATGTTCCTGGCCCCAATGTGGTGGCCCAGCTGCTTTCTGTACCCTTCCTTGTACTTGTACTGAAACACAAACCAAGATATTACAGCTCTGTATCACCTATAAACATCAGTTACTCTTATTAAATATTTCTAACCATAACCTTTCCAAACTTATCTATAACCAACCTTTCAAAAAAACCCAAACAATCAAATCAATTCTCATGGTAGTAATATTCTAGGATTCCAGGGCTAAAGTTTTTGCTATTTGTGTTAGAACACTAAATAAAAATTTTTGATCATTTTGCTTTTTGAAAAAATGTGCTTTACTAATATTAGTGAGAAATCATCCTGGTCTTACTAAATGCATTTAATCCTAATTACCTATAATGATAAACATTCTGTAAATACTTATTTACACATATAGCGTTATGAGCTATACAATTATAATGACAGCAGCAATATATTGTTCCAAAAATTATCAACCTTTATTATTTTTAAACATACATTATCATTTACTTGCAAAAATCTGTTAGTTAAGGTCATAGTTTAACTGCAGTGCCTTTTACAGAATTCAGCTGATAGTTTTCAGGTTGCAAAGGAGAAATGTCAGTGTAGAAAGAAATAAAAAAGTAGATTCTTACATCACTGGCAATTTGCCTGGATGCTTTGGCTGCTTGGATGGGGATGGCATCAGCTCTCAAATCATAGCCTTTCTTCTTTGCATCTTCCATGGCCTGCCTGTATTGTTTCTAGATGAAGAATTAAACAATGGGACTCATGTAAATTCCATATATTATATTCTATGCAAAACAAATTGCTTGGAAATAGATCCAATAATTATGTTTAGATTTATTATAACCAGTTTTATCTATCTTTAACTCAAAATCTCAGATCAGTAGCTAATACAAATTCATGTCAAAGGAAGAACTTTGCTAATCACATTTGCTAATTAATTTTTATTTTACTGCTTTAAATAATGCAACAGTGACTACAATTTAGAGCTAAACTTTTCTTCTATACAAATAGAGTAAAACTTACTTTTTAAAACCACCTATGTGGCTTACTGATGTCAGCTTGTTTGCCTAAAATAATGCTGAACACTGGCATCACAACTTTCCAGAATTATTCTGGTAATTACCTTTCTGGTAATAATTTTTGTCTTCCCAACATTATGCACACTACAGGCAGAAATTACACCCCAAAAATCCGGTGGAAACACACAACTTGTGTGGAATTTATGGAATTTCTTCTCACCAGTGCTCACTGTTCTGTGTATGCACTACTACAAATATACAAACAATGCTTTTAAAGTCACAGTTTTTTGGATAAATACTGGAGTTACTTAAGGAAACTGATAGTGTCATCTCTAGAACATTCCAGATCCAGGCATGACACAGAGCAGATACATTTGGAGAGCTCCCACACTCACCAGACTGTAGTTTTTCTTGTTCTCTCTTGCCAGTGTGATTTCAGGCGTGTCAGGCATGATGTGGATTTGTGTCTTGTCTTTATCCCAGGCTTCAGTGTACAAACGCTGCAGGACAAACACAGCAGAGTATTTGGAGACAGTCACAATTGATAATTATGACAAATTAACTTAGTAATTATCTTGGAAGATATTATTAAATCAGCTCTTGATAAAAATAAGTTTCCCGTTGATTACCAAGAATGGAAATTCCATTTTTACAGCCTTGCTGTGCTGAAATCTCCCAGCACAGACACAGGTCTGTGGTCCCAGTCCTGTCTCAGGGGGTTAGGCAGAGACTACTGATGTGTTACCTGATGAAATCCACACTCACCTTGTTCATGGTGTCTGCGTTCTGCTTGGCCAGCACCATCGGGAGAGAATCTGGGATGCTGGTGAACTTGATGGTGTCTGGATGCTGGCGGTAAATTTTGTCACTCAAGATCTCACCTGCTCTCTTGGCCTTCTCAACTTCCAAGGAACCAATTGGGACCCAACCAATGCCCCGCAGCCATTCCAGGTCAGACTTATAGCAGTTCTGTTACAAAATATAAAGAGAGCAGTTAAAAATTTCCCCTATCTATGTTAATCAGCATTTAAATATATTAAAATTGCCTATTATGAAGGATTATATGGAAATAATACTGCTGTTTGATTGTATATAAACCTTTCTAATGACCTTACACTCAGATTCCTTCACTCCTCAAAATATAATGATCTTGCTTAGAACAGGGGGAAAAAACACAATGTGAAAAAATAATACATGAGAGCAACAAGTCTAGTTTATATTCCCATGAATTTAAGAACATTTCAGTAGTCCCAGGCTTATCAGCAAGTACTCACATCACTCTGCAGGTCGTAGGCTTCCCTAGCATGAATCACATCATTCTGGTCGGGCAGACAAGTCCATTCATGCAGGTAGTGCCGGTAATCGGTGTCACTGACCAGCTCCTGGCACTTCTTGGCCAACACCACTCCCAGCATGTCCACAGGGCTGCTGAACCTTGTCTTGGATTTCTCAAAGTCCTTCTTGTACTCCCTGTCACTCTGGATCTTGGCCACGTGCATCGACCACATCATCTTGGGGTCGTCCTCAATGTTCCTGGCCCCAATGTGGTGGCCCAGCTGTTTCCTGTACCCTTCCTTGTACTTGTACTGTGAACACAAAAATATGCTCACTGAATGTTGGGTTGGAGTTTCTACATTACCCCAAGAGTCCCTGTGGCACCACCTCCAGAAAATACAGCAGCTGAATCCACAGAGACTTTAGAGTGACAAAAGACTCAGCCCCAGCGTGTGCCACGAGGGCTGCTGTGCACTCACATCACTGGCGATGTCCCGGGAAGCTTTGGCAGACTTGATGGGAATGGCATCTGCCCTCATGTCATAGCCCTTCTTCTTCTCCTCCTCCATGGCCTGCTTGTACAGTTTCTGAAACAGACACCACCAGGCCCTTAGACATCGCTGCTGCAGGGACACGACAGTGCCCCGGGACGGACGCTGCACCCTCAACCACCACCCACCTCACTGAAGTTCACTTTGTTCTGCTGGGCCAGCAGGATCCCAGGGGTGTCTGGCATGATGTGAATGCTGGTTTTGTCCTTCTCCCAGGCTGAGATGTATGAGCGCTGCAAAACGAGGAGCACAGAAGGAGGTAAGATCACACAGGCTCAGGGAAACACTGAACAGGATGAGGTTCTCCATGAGGCAAAGCAAGAGGTGTCTACTTTGCATTGACCCAGGAACACCTTTCCTTTCCCCAAAACTTTCTAATGCTTCAGCCTTTTCTTTACCACATTGCACCCCATTACTGCTCCAACCACACAAAAAAGTGTCAGATCTCAAACAAGGAACACAAGGATCCCTGAGGCAAGAGGACCCAACATTCCCCTAGCACAATTCAGGCCATGGAAGGACATAGACCAACATCCAGGGAAAGGAAGGTGTTCATTTTCTTCAAGATGCAAACACAAAGAAATCTCACTTGGTTCATGATTTCAGAGTTGTGCTTTGCCAGCACCATGGGCATGGAGTCAGGAAGGCTTGTGAATTTGATGGTGTCTGGGTGCTGCCGGTACTTCTTGTCACTCAGGATCTCACTCGCCCTCTTGTTCTTCTCAGCATCCAACGACCCAATTGGGGACCAGCCAATGCCCCTCAGCCACTGCAGGTCAGACTTGTACACGTTCTGGAAGGACAGGAAAGGACACAAACAGCTCACCAACCTCCTCACTCCAAGCACCCTCATCTCCTACCATGGTAAACTCTGCTTAATGAAGTATCTTCCACTGGCTTAACCCACCACCCTGGCCCACAGAAGCGACTTTGGATTAGCTCAGCTCCCAAAAACCTGTCTCCCCACTCCTACAACATCCCAAGAGGCAATCAAGCAAACCACAAATCTCCCCCCTCTTTCCTCTTGGTATTGCCAGTAAAGACCTAATCCATTTGGCAATATGCAACTGGCAGAAACATCAGTGGAGCGTTTTATCCCATCTCTTAAAGCTCTTCAGACCATTTTCAGCTGAACTACTCCTTGCCTTTGCGAACACTTGGTTCTCCATAAAATAAAGGTTTTGAATTCCTAGCCCTTCACTTGCCACATAGACCTCCGCCACCAGTAGAATTGACAAGCTCAGGCTGCCACACAGCCAGTAAAGAACAACTCACATCACTCTGCAGGTCGTACACTGTCTTGGCATGGACAACGTCGCTCTGGTCGGGCAGGCAGGTCCAGCGGTGCAGAGGGTGCCGGTAATCAGTGTCACTGACCAGCTCCTGGCACTTCTTGGCCAACACCACTCCCAGCATGTCCACAGGGCTGCTGAACCTTGTCTTGGATTTCTCAAAGTCCTTCTTGTACTCCCTGTCACTCTGGATCTTGGCCACGTGCATCGACCACATCATCTTGGGGTCGTCCTCAATGTTCCTGGCCCCAATGTGGTGGCCCAGCTGTTTCCTGTACCCTTCCTTGTACTTGTACTGTGAACACAAAAATATGCTCACTGAGTGTTGGGTTGGAGTTTCTACATTACCCCAAGAGTCCCTGTGGCACCACCTCCAGAAAATACAGCAGCTGAATCCACAGAGACTTTAGAGTGACAAAAGACTCAGCCCCAGCGTGTGCCACGAGGGCTGCTGTGCACTCACATCACTGGCGATGTCCCGGGAAGCTTTGGCAGACTTGATGGGAATGGCATCTGCCCTCATGTCATAGCCCTTCTTCTTCTCCTCCTCCATGGCCTGCTTGTACAGTTTCTGAAACAGACACCACCAGGCCCTCAGACATCGCTGCTGCAGGGACACGACAGTGCCCCGGGACGGACGCTGCACCCTCAACCACCACCCACCTCACTGAAGTTCACTTTGTTCTGCTGGGCCAGCAGGATCCCAGGGGTGTCTGGCATGATGTGAATGCTGGTTTTGTCCTTCTCCCAGGCTGAGATGTACGAGCGCTGCAAAACGAGGAGCACAGAAGTAGGTAAGATCACACAGGCTCAGGGGAACAAACTCAATGAGAACATCAGCTCCATGAAGCAAAAGACCTCTGCTTTGCATTGACCCAGGAACACCTTTCCTTTCCCCAGTGTTTCCCACATTTCCCCATTTTCTTTACCACATAGCACCTCATTATTGCTGCAACCACACTAAACAAGAGTTTTATCTCAACCTAGAAACACAAATTCCTGAGGCAAGAGGGATTTAATTTCCTCGCCTTGCACAGGCTGGGGCTTGGAAGGACCTAGACCAACATCCAGGGAAAGGAAGGTGTTCATTTTCTTCAAGATGCAAACACAAAGAAATCTCACTTGGTTCATGATTTCAGAGTTGTGCTTTGCCAGCACCATGGGCATGGAGTCAGGAAGGCTCGTGAATTTGATGGTGTCTGGGTGCTGCCGGTACTTCTTGTCACTCAGGATCTCACTCGCCCTCTTGTTCTTCTCAGCATCCAATGACCCAATTGGGGACCAGCCAATGCCCCTCAGCCACTGCAGGTCAGACTTGTACACGTTCTGGAAGGACAGGAAAGGACACAAACAGCTCACCAACCTCCTCACTCCAAGCACCCTCATCTCCTACCACAGGAACCCCTCCCAAATGGAACACATTCCACCGGGTTAACCCACTGGACACCAGGAATGGGACCCCCATTAAGATCAGCTCCCCACACCTCTCTCCCCACTCTTTCAACAGCACATGTACCTGCCAAGGAATCCACCATCCTTCCTCTCCATCCTCCTTACTATCCCCAGCAAAGACCCACCCCAATTGGCATCCTGCAGCTGGCAGAGGCATGGGAGGTGCCCTACACCTCCCAAGACCCTTTGGAGCATGTACCACGGCACCCAGAGCTTGCCATTGCCTCAGTTGGTCCTCCAAAGGCAAATATTTGACTGTTTGCCCTTCCCCTCTCTCACTGTACTGAAGGCCCCAGCCACAACTCTCCCCAAAAAATATTCATTGCAAGAATTATTCTTCTGTGACCATGAAATATGAGCCCACACAAATATCAGTGGTGACTGTACATGATAGGAAGAGCTCCAACACAGCCTCAGTCCCTCACAGTCAGTCAATAATTATTATCCCCACATGGACCTTTTCCAACAGAACACAAGAGAGAATTGTGCTTGCAACACAGCCAGTAAAGAACAACTCACATCACTCTGCAGGTCGTACACTGTCTTGGCATGGACAACGTCGCTCTGGTCGGGCAGGCAGGTCCAGCGGTGCAGAGGGTGCCGGTAATCAGTGTCACTGACCAGCTCCTGGCACTTCTTGGCCAACACCACTCCCAGCATGTCCACAGGGCTGCTGAACCTTGTCTTGGATTTCTCAAAGTCCTTCTTGTACTCCCTGTCACTCTGGATCTTGGCCACGTGCATCGACCACATCATCTTGGGGTCGTCCTCAATGTTCCTGGCCCCAATGTGGTGGCCCAGCTGTTTCCTGTACCCTTCCTTGTACTTGTACTGTGAACACAAAAATATGCTCACTGAGTGTTGGGTTGGAGTTTCTACATTACCCCAAGAGTCCCTGTGGCACCACCTCCAGAAAATACAGCAGCTGAATCCACAGAGACTTTAGAGTGACAAAAGACTCAGCCCCAGCGTGTGCCACGAGGGCTGCTGTGCACTCACATCACTGGCGATGTCCCGGGAAGCTTTGGCAGACTTGATGGGAATGGCATCTGCCCGCATGTCATAGCCCTTCTTCTTCTCCTCCTCCATGGCCTGCTTGTACAGTTTCTGAAACAGACACCACCAGGCCCTCAGACATCGCTGCTGCAGGGACACGACAGTGCCCCGGGACGGACGCTGCACCCTCAACCACCACCCACCTCACTGAAGTTCACTTTGTTCTGCTGGGCCAGCAGGATCCCAGGGGTGTCTGGCATGATGTGAATGCTGGTTTTGTCCTTCTCCCAGGCTGAGATGTATGAGCGCTGCAAAACGAGGAGCACAGAAGGAGGTAAGATCACACAGGCTCAGGGAAACAAAACTTAATGAGAAGGTCAGATCCATGCACCAAAGCAATGAGCCTCCACTTTGCATTGACCCAGGAACACCTTTCCTTTCCCCAAAACTTTCTAATGCTTCACCCATTTCTTTTTCCACACTGCACCCCATTACTGCTCCAAAAGAGAGTCTTTTCTGAAACAAGGATCCCTGAGGCAAGAGAATTCAGCATCCCACTTGAAAAACACATGGCACAGAAGGAGATAGACCAACATCCTGTGAAGGGAAGGTGTTCATTTTCTTCAAGATGCAAACACAAAGAAATCTCACTTGGTTCATGATTTCAGAGTTGTGCTTTGCCAGCACCATGGGCATGGAGTCAGGAAGGCTCGTGAATTTGATGGTGTCTGGGTGCTGCCGGTACTTCTTGTCACTCAGGATCTCACTCGCCCTCTTGTTCTTCTCAGCATCCAATGACCCAATTGGGGACCAGCCAATGCCCCTCAGCCACTGCAGGTCAGACTTGTACACGTTCTGGAAGGACAGGAAAGGACACAAACAGCTCACCAACCTCCTCACTCCAAGCACCCTCATCTCCTACCACAGGAACCCCTCCCAAATGGAACATGTTCCACTGGGTTAACCCACCAGCAACCCATTCAGTGTTTGTACCCAAGTCCTAGGGCTCTTCACACCATTGTCATCTGCACCCAACACTTGCCAAGTGATGGTTCTCCAGAAAACAATAATTTCAGTCTGTTGCACTTCCCCTGACACACTCCTCTGATAGTAGAAAGAGCACAAGACATACAAGTCCAGTCTGCCACACAGTAAAGAAAAACTAAAGTCGATAAAGAACAACTCACATCACTCTGCAGGTCGTACACTGTCTTGGCATGGACAACGTCGCTCTGGTCGGGCAGGCAGGTCCAGCGGTGCAGAGGGTGCCGGTAATCAGCGTCGCTCACCAGCTCCTGGCACTTCTTGGCCAACACCACTCCCAGCATGTCCACAGGGCTGCTGAAGTGGGTCTTGGACTTCTCAAATGCTTTCTTGTACTCCCTGTCACTCTGGATCTTGGCCACGTGCATCGACCACATCATCTTGGGGTCGTCCTCAATGTTCCTGGCCCCGATGTGGTGGCCCAGCTGTTTCCGGTACCCTTCCTTGTACTTGTACTGTAGGAGAAAACAGTATGCCCTGAGTATTACGTTAGGTTTTTTTACATTCCTAGCATTCCGTGTGTCACCACCTCCAACCAATTTTTCAGATGAAGCCATAGAGAGTTTACAGTTTGAAAGTGTTCAGCTGATGGTCTACAGTGTACAGCTAGAAAAGAATCCACACATTATCCTTGTGATAAAACTCGCATTTTCCAAGGCTCTCACTAGCCTATATATTAAGAGCTACTGGTCAGTAACTGGGAGGAAGTCTCTAAATCATTAAAGCTATACTAAAGACCTGAAGTTCAATAAATACTTCCTACATATAGAATAATTTACTGATCTTCAAGCATAATGCCCAAATCAACTCTTACTCAAACTACTGAGGCAATAAAATGTAACTACACAGAGACTTACTGGAAAGATTAAATAAAGACAGCAGACACATACAGGAATGCAATTTTGTATTAATACCTAAGAGCAACAAAAAATTATGCTTTTTTATACAGCTTTAATTTTTAAATGAAAACTTTGTTTGAGTTTTTTTCCTCATGCACAGCTCAGCTGTGTAGCTGCAGAGTCAGGGCCATGCAAATGGGCAGTGCTGAGGGCAGCCCAACACCTCAGAACTCCAGACTGCTGAACAAGGAGATGCACTCACATGCCAGGAGGGACCCTGCTTTGGGCTCTGGCCACCACCCAGCTCCCATGGCTACTCTTCCACATCCCCTAGGCCTTCCCGTGCAATAATGCACACCCACAACTGCAGGGACAGCTACAGGAGGACAGTGTACAACAAAAGCTTTGCCGGACAACTGAATAGCAGTTACAGGTAATGGATTTTTTGCCTCCATTTGGCTCAGTTGCAAAACCTGGGTTCAACTGCCAGCAGGTGGCACATGTGAGACAGCGTGTGCCATGAGGGGTGCTGTGCACTCACATCACTGGCGATGTCCCGGGAAGCTTTGGCAGATTTGATGGGAATGGCATCTGTCCTCATGTCATAGCCCTTCTTCTTCTCCTCCTCCATGGCCTGCTTGTACAGTTTCTGAAACAGACACCACCAGGCCCTCAGACATCGCTGCTGCAGGGACACGACAGTGCCCCGGGACGGACGCTGCACCCTCAACCACCACCCACCTCACTGAAGTTCACTTTGTTCTGCTGGGCCAGCAGGATCCCAGGGGTGTCTGGCATGATGTGAATGCTGGTTTTGTCCTTCTCCCAGGCTGAGATGTACGAGCGCTGCAAAACGAGGAGCACAGAAGGAGGTAAGATCACACAGGCTCAGGGAAACAAACTCAGTGAGAATCCATGAACCAAATAAGCGGGGTCTATTTTGCATTGACCCAGGAACTCCTGCTCTTTCCCCAAAACTTTCTAATGCTTCAGCCTTTTCTTTACCACATTGCACTCCATTACTGCTCCAACCACACAAAAAAGTGTCAGATCTCAAACAAGGAACACAAATCCCTGAGGCAAGAGGACCCAACATTCCCCTAGCACAATTCAGGCCATGGAAGGACCAACATCTTGACAAAGGGGTTTGTTTCCTTCAGGATGCAAACACAAAGAAATCTCACTTGGTCCATAATTTTGGAGTTGTGCTTTGCCAGCACCATGGGCATGGAGTCAGGAAGGCTCGTGAATTTGATGGTGTCTGGGTGCTGCCGGTACTTCTTGTCACTCAGGATCTCACTCGCCCTCTTGTTCTTCTCAGCATCCAACGACCCAATTGGGGACCAGCCAATGCCCCTCAGCCACTGCAGGTCAGACTTGTACACGTTCTGGAAGGACAGGAAAGGACACAAACAGCTCACCAACCTCCTCACTCCAAGCACCCTCATCTCCTTCCAATGGATGTTTTGAATGGAGTACATTCCACTGGGTTAACCCAGCAGCCACCCATTCAGTGGTTGCACCCATCCTCTAAGACTCTCCATACCATTCGCCACTGCCCTCATGGTTTGTCTGTCCCAACTGCTGGTTCTCCATTAAAAAACACTTGTCTGCATTGCCCTTCCCCTGCCACACAGACCCCTCCTTCAGAACTAGAACAGAGCAGGGGACACACCAGCTCAGGCTGCCACACAGCCAATAAAGAACAACTCACATCACTCTGCAGGTCGTACACTGTCTTGGCATGGACAACATCGCTCTGGTCGGGCAGGCAGGTCCAGTGGTGCAGAGGGTGCCGGTAATCGGCGTCGCTCACCAGCTCCTGGCACTTCTTGGCCAACACCACTCCCAGCATGTCCACGGGGCTGCTGAACCTTGTCTTGGATTTCTCAAAGTCCTTCTTGTACTCCCTGTCACTCTGGATCTTGGCCACGTGCATCGACCACATCATCTTGGGGTCGTCCTCGATGTTCCTGGCCCCGATGTGGTGGCCCAGCTGTTTTCTGTATGCTGTTTTGTATTTGTACTAATTGAACACAGAAGCAACAATTAGCACTTCTCTACAAGCTGTCATTTCAGTTTCTCTGTTGTTAATATAGTATTTAACAATTTTGAATTTAACATATTTTAATTTGCTTGTGGTTTTTCCTGAAATTTTTAGCATTTGTTATAACATCCAGGAGATATTATGGGATTTCTCTTAGCTCTGTAATATCATCTTTAAATTAATTGTATCTAATTTAATTAACTTTACAACATTAAGAATTACACAAACTTTGAGGTGAGCAGCAACTCAACAGTGTTAAAATTTTACATATCTCCTCCTGTTAAAGATAAACCATTTTTACCCAAGATTTTGTGCCCCCTCTGTGCCCCACGCTGATTTTCCCTCTGCCAGACCCACCTCACTGGCTATGTCTCGGGATGCCTTGGCTGCTTGCAGGGGGATGGCATCAGGAGGGAGGTCATAGCCTTTCTTCTTTAACTCTTCATATCCCACCTTGTAGTGCTTCTGTTGGAGAAGGATTCAAAGGAATTAATGCAGATAAAACTCTCTAGAGTGTTTTTCAATGCTACAACTTTCCACCTCTGACTATTGAAAAGAAATCATGAGTTTCCAAACATAATTTAATTAATTTAATTAAACTTCATACCTTGCTATTAATGACATGTATTTTGTAACCTTGGATATAAAATATTTTAAAATTACAATTTAAATGTTATCTGATTATTTCATTAAAGATCAAAATTTTCTTTTAGCAAATATATTAATGTGAATTATTTCCAGAGCTTTCTGTAGAGGTAATAGAACCCTGTGATCCTCTATACCCAGTTTCAAATGCAAACTTACATCACTTGTGTTAATCAAGTTTGATTTAGCCAGCAAAATTTCAGGTGTATCAGGCATGATGTGAACTTTAGTTTTGTCCTTGTTCCAAGCTTCCTTGTAGAGTATCTGAAAGAGACAACACAAATAAAAACCTGGTCTGATCCAAGATTCACCTGCACAGCAGTAATTTCAGTAATTTCCTTTTCTCTGCATTAGCAGAGCAAAGACATACTAAGCAAGAATTAGGGATGTAAACAAGACAAGATAGTAAAATCAAATAATAAAATTACTTCTTACTGAAATACAACCTTTCTTTTTCTTCTTTACATCCATGCAGTGTCAAGGAAACAGCAATATATTTACATACTGCTTACTGAAGGTCTTATTTGCAGTTACACTGGGCAAATTATCAGTGCTCAAGATCTTCATCTTCTGAACAAGGCACGAGGAGCAGCGAGGCCCTGACTATAAACACCTGCTATGTGCATATTTTAAGTGCATGTTCTGAGCCAGAGATCCTTTTTAAAATGTGTATTAATGTATTCACTTTTCGAATCCCACGTTCTGTCTCTAGAGGCAACTTACATCACTCCTATTTTTGGCATTCGATTTTGCCAAAACAACATCCATGGCATCTGGGACACTTGTGAACTTAATGGTGTCTGGGTGCTGCCTGTACTTCTTCTCATTCAGTATTTCAGAAGCTTTCTTGTTCTTCTCAGCTTCCAGAGATCCCAAAGGACTCCATCCAATGCCTCTGAGCCACTGTAGATCGGACTTGTACAGGTTCTGTTTAGGATGAAAATCAAAACCACAGCAGATTATTTCACTGTTCATCGATCAAACCCTACGAAAAGTCAAACCAGCAGTTTAGCTCCAGTCTGATCTATACTGATATCAAAAGTGAGTTGTCAAAGATACTTTCCAATCAGCAGTAATTATTTTACTTGGAAATAAGTGAATTAAATCCAGAGGGAGCTTACATCACTCTGCAGCTCGTTGACCCTCTTTGCCTCGGTGACATCGACCTGGTCTGGCAGACAAGTCCAGCGGTGCAGTATGTGTTTGTAGTCCACATCACTAACCAGCTCCTGACACTTCTTAGCCAGAAGGAAGCCCAGCATATCCACAGGCATATTGAACTTGGTCTTCCACTTTTCAAAGTCTTTCTTGTACTCCCTCTCACTCTGCATTTTAGCTACTTGCATGGACCACAGCATCTTGGGGTCATCCTGCAAGCTGCGGAATCCGATGTGATGTCCCTGCTGCTTGCGGTATCCTTCTTTGTACTTGAACTGCAGTGGCAAAGGAGGCACCGCTCAAATCACAGAGATAAACGTGCAAGGGTAAAATATACAAGGAAAATAACAACATATTCCCTTATCTTCGTGCTCCTCATGAAATTACCCCTGGAAGTGTCCAAGGACAGGTTGGATGGGGCTTGGAGGAATTTGGGATAGTGGAGTGTGGCTCTGCCCACAGAAAGGGTGGAACTGAATAATCCCCCTAATGCCCCTTCCAACCCAAACCATTTTGTGATTTTATGATTCTATAAATAAGCAGCTTGCTATGGCATCTCAAGTGAAATTTTAGCAGCCACTTGACTAATTGCATGACTTGGTGTCAATGAATGCTCTCCCTGGGAAAGGAAGAGAACATGACAATAGGAATGGTGTCCTGTACCACCTGAATCACACACTCACTCTGTTCTGAACTCCCTAACACTGACACACTGAAATATTAATCATATTTTGATTAATAGCATAATCCACAAGGAAAAATTACAAGATACAAAGATACTTAAGCACAGGAAACGTTTCCTAAAGATTCATAAAATCTCTTCCACAAATGCAAGAGTTGTATTTGTACCAAGTTATGGTAGCAGCAGTCCATGTTTCAGAGTTGTAACGAGGATTTCTCTGCACAGGCACTGGGCTCAGCTAACTGGACCAGATTTGCTGCTGCTCTGAAAATTAAGCAGCCAAAAGAGCAGAAAACCCCTCCCTTTCTATGACCAGCTGTGTCATGAACGGACCAAACTTTGGACTTGTTAAGATGCCAGAGAAACCCTTGTTAAATTGGACAAAAACAGCTCAGGAAGGAGTTTTGTCATCAGTGTTGGCTTTGACTCCAAGTCACACCTTAGCAGAGAGGTATAATTCAATTTACTGTGACTCTGTAGGTTATACCACCCAGATCAATGAATGCCACATCGAGTTAAAAATGCTGCTTACATCACTTGCAATGTCCCTTGAAGCTTTGGCAGCTTTCACTGACATGGCTTCAGGTGTGAGGTCATAGCCTTTCTTTATCATTTCCTCCCAGCCAAGCTTGTAGAGTTTCTAAAATTGAAAACAATGTTAATTAAAATCAGTAATATGGGTGTCACCTGCTATATAGATACACTAATGATTCAGATTCTGGTCACCTCACAAGCTTCAGTTATGAGAGAAGGGCCACTAGAATGGGAACTGAGAAATGGGAAACTGATAAACAAGGAATGCTGGTTTTCCAAGGCTTAGGAGAGGGACTAAATAGTTTTTCACTATTTAGCAGCTTCCTACTATAGCTTATCTTGATTTGAAACATATCTGGATAATTTGAAATACATACGTCTGAGATAACTGAACACTTCTTGATTGGCTCGACCAAATTTTAATAAGGTTTTCATGAAGCCATTTAACAGTCAAGTCAGTTTGTGCACAGTTGATTTTAAGTACAGGCATTGTTAAGTCAAAGATTTGCCTCTGAGCAAGGATGCAAAGCAAAACCTTAGTGTTTTCTACTGGCCCAATTGTCACTTTCTTCTATCTGAAAGCTCAGAGAAAAGCTGGAATCACTGCATCTACTTTTCCCCATAGATTAAGTTAAAAATATACACAATTAACTTGGAATTTTATAGTAAGGAATTTTTAACATGACTGAATTCTATGTTAAGCATGGAGTATGGACTGTGCACTTTCAGACTTCAAAAGCAGGACTTATATTTTCCATACATTATAATGCAATTTAGTCTGTTAGTTTGCTTGCCTGAAGCTGGTACTTATTTTACTCTGAAAATATTACCCACGTGAAATTCTTGCCTGTGTTCTAAATCTCCAGTAGATATTAATTTTAAATGTTGATAGGATGTATTAAAATACTCTACCTGACTGTAGTTTGTCTTGTTCTGTTTGGCCTGTAGAATATCTGGTGTGTCTGGCATCACATGGACCTGAGTTTTATCCTTCTCCCAGGCTTGGGTATAAGCATGCTATGGGTAGAAAGTTACATCAGATGTGTTAATATACAAGAAAAAAGATGGCTCTTCCAGGTTTTTCATCTTTCCCTTTGGATATGGATGAGTGAGATGGTGAAGGTGCCGACTCAGATTTACTTTACTATGTAATGATCTAATCCAGAAACAGCTGAATTATTCTCTGGTCTTACTTTTAATGAAACCAAACTATCAAGATTTTCAGGACCAGTCATTTTTATATAAGAATAGAGATTGGAGACAAATGAGAAAATATTTCTTTAACCAATGCTGTTTATCAAGAACTGTTTCATTGAGGAAAAAAAAAAAAAGGAAAAAAGAGGAGCCTGTGACTGCTGTTTTTCCCAGGGGAGCACTGCCACGTAAAGGTGTGACAGAGATTTACAGAGTGGTTATTGGAATGGATGATATATGAGTGCCAGCCTGGCTTTTCCCCCAAATACTCACTTTGTTCATGATATTTGCATTCTGCTTGGCAAGGACCAGGTCCATGGCATCGTTCTGTTTGGTGAAGGGGAACATGCTGGGGTGCTGCCGGTACTTCCGATCGCTCGCGATCTCCGTGGCTTTCTTTGATTTCTCCACATCCAGAGAACCAATGGGGCTCCAACCAATCCCCCTGAACCACTCCTTGTAATCCTGCTTGTACTCATTCTGCCAAACAGGACACAAAAGCAAAGTTTACAATGTACAAACAGCTCACACGGAATAAACCAGTTCTTTCCAAAACACAGCCACGATGGGGAAAAAAAAAAAAAGCCACAAAAAGAAGACAGCTCATAAAAAAAAATCCATAAAAAATAATTTCCAAACTGCAGCCACAATGTAAAAACAAAAGCCACAAAAAGAAAACTTACATCGCTTTGGATCTGATTCATGTTCCTGTAGAGCTCCAAGCTCATTGCATCTGGCAGGAGCATGTACTGGTGGATCAGGCGTTTGTAGTTGGTGTTGGTGACACGGTCCTGGGCCTCCTTGGCTGCCACCACGCTGAGGGCATCAGAAGGTGTCTGGTAATGGGTCTTGCTCGTCTCATAGGCCTTCTTGTACTCCCTGTCTGACTGCATCTTGGCCACTTGCATGCAGTGGACAAGTTTGGGATCATCCTGGAGGCTGCGGAAGCCCACGAGTTTCCCTTTGTCTTTTTCATAACCTAATTTGTATTTATACTGGAAGAGAAGAGAAACAGAGATTCTAATTCATTTGGTTTGAAATTAGGGGGAAAATTCTTCCCTATGAGGGTGCTGAGGCCCTAACACAGGTTGCCCAGAGGATCTGTGGCTGCCCCTGGATCCCTGGAAGTGTCCAAGGCCAGGCTGGAGCAGCCTGGGATAGTGGAAGCTGTCCCTGCCCATTTATTCTCCTAAGAACTTACATCACTGGCAATATCCCTGGAAGCTTTGGCAGCTTTGACAGGAATAGCATCAGCCCTGAGATCATATCCTTTCTTCCTGGTTTCTTCAAATGAAGATCTGTACATTTTCTGCAAAATGAAAAAAAAGAAACATCTTTTAAAAATCAAAAATTTATGTTTTCCACATGCACAAATACTGGTGAAAAGTTACATCTATAGGGATGTCATCTTAAAAAATAAAAACAGATAAAAATGTCTATTTCTGCCCACATTGCAGATGTGCATAATTACAAGCAATGTTTTATTTAGCATATGCAAATTTAACAATTGGCTACCAAAACCTGTCTATAATGTAAACTTTTACCAAAATAAAACCAGGTGCTACCTACATTTTGAACCCTGTACAAAATCGTGTGCATGGGGAAATAGAAAACAAATCAAAAATAAAATAATAAATACAATAACAAACATGAACACTACTCAAAGTTTACTGTATTTTGTTAGCAACTGCTAGATTTTAAAAGGCTGCATGAACATTTCACGACCTGACTAAAAACATGTTTTTTTCTTGGCACTTCTGGGTATCTAATTTAGGGGAAGGAAGCAGGGAAAAGGAAAATTAATAGGTTTTGTGAAATTTCTACAGGTTAGCAAGGTGAGACTTTTGCATGCTCTCATTTCATTTATTCTTAACCAAAAAATAATAGCAACGTCACAGCATTTCAAGCAATACTCACTTCACTTAAATTGAATGCATTTGCTTTTGCTAAAACAATCTGTGGAATATCTGGGGTGATGTGAATTTTCTTTTTGTCTTCTTCCCAGGCTTGTTTATACTTGTGCTGGAAGGATTTAAAAAATAAAGACCTCAATATCTGTTATTATTAAATAAAACAATTTAAAATACTATTTTCCACTTAAAATCCAAACTCCCTTGACAGTGATGTGTTACTACCACAGGAGAAACATTTATCTTTTTATTTTTGCACTTAAAGCACATTCATTAGCTACAAAGTAAAATCATGTTTTCTAAAGCTCTGCATACATGATTATTAATTCAGATGTAGATTGTTGCTCACTTCTGCAAGCTTAAATGAATTTTGATGAGCACTTTCTTACCTCATCCATGATTTTGGCATTATTTAAAGCCAAGACCATGTTCATGGAATCCATAGGAACAGAGTACTTCAATTTGTCTGGATGCTGGCGATATTTCTTCTCACTCACAATTTCCATGGCTTTTTTGTTCTTCTCAGCTTCCAGGGAGCCAAGTGGGAGCCACCCCACACCCTTCATAGTTTCATCATACTCTGCTTTGTATTGATTCTGCAGGCAGAAAGCAGACAAAAACCAATATGAAGCATAAAATAGTTTATAAATCTGGAAGTACAAGATAAAATGTATTAAGGAAAAGTGAAGCTTTTCCTGTTTTTGTCTGCACATAACTATTGTTCCTGATGGGACATGCAAGGACTAAATATTCACAAAGTTGCTTATTTCTAAGCTCAAATCATCAGTTTAGTATTTCAGAGTCTAGGAAAAATAAAACAGCTGTAATTGTTGGAAAACTTGCATACCTTACCACACTTTTGTAGACACCTGACCTAATTTCACTACAAAGAAAATAATACAATTAACCTTAGAGTGTTTTTCCATAAACTAAGCACCTTTTTATTCACAGTGCAGAGGCTGAAGAACCTCTTACTTACATCACTTTGCAACTGCATCATGTTTTTGGCCAGTTCAATGCTCATAGCATCGGGCAGGACGTTGTAGGTGTGGATTAAGTTCTTGTAGTTCGCATTTGTAGCCACTTCCTGAGCTTTCTTGGCAGCCACCACGCTGACCATGTCAACTGGAGTGTGGAAATTAGTCTTGGCCTTCTCATAATCTTTTTTGTATTCCCTGTCAGATTGCATCTTGGCCACCTGCATGAAGTGCACCAGCTTGGGGTCGTCCTCCAGGCTGCGGAATCCAATGTGCTTCCCTTTGGCCTTCTCATAGGCCAGTTTGTATTTATACTGAGAGCAGGAAAGAGAAAGAACAGCAAAAACCTCAATTTAAAAAATGCAATATTAAGTTCTGTTTTATCACTGAAGAAATAGATCACAAGATCTCAGGTTTAGTCATTTAATTTAAATAAAACCATGGAATGGTATCACACAACCAGACTCACGTCGCTCGCGATGTCCCTGGAGCTTTTGGCCGCTTTTATTGGAATTGCATCTGGCTGCAAGTCATAACCCTTCTTCTTGTCCTCCTCCCATCCAGCTTTGTAAAGTTTCTAAGTTCAGATGTGAAAGAGAACAGGTGTTGTGAATGCAGAACTCTGAAGTTAGATGTTTTCAAACAAGGCATTAAAATGGCAGCGAGGCACTGCATGCCCACCAGGAGCACAGCAACTCACATCACTCATTGTCATCTGGTTCACTTTGCACTGCAGAATTTCTGGGGTGTCTGGCATCACATGGATGCTGGTCTTTTCTTTGTTCCATTTATCTGTGTACAGCCTCTGCAATTACAAAGGAATTTTTAGCATTGAAAAGGTACCGAGCTCATAAAATAAGAGTTTGCTTTTGTTCTGCTCATTTGCAATAAATAATATTTCCTAGAAATATCATTAGCACCAGAAATAACCTTCACAGAGCTGCTGAGGGGTAACATTCTCTTCCTCCTTTCTTCAGGATTGTGAGAAATTTGCAAAGTATGTTTTGATAATTAATAGATATTGAAGCTGAAAGTTTCCAATCTGTGTTTTTCCCTGCATTAATGGGAAGCAGAATTTATTTTTACAGACATTCTTTCCGTGGAAAACAAGGAATAAGGATCAGTGGTGTCCTGGATAACTAGAGACAAGTGTAAAGAACTCCATTATCTAGGAAACTTGTACAAAACTGACAGAATTCCAGGTTTTCTGCAGTTCATTTAGTGTGAATACGTCCTCCACAAAAAGGAACATCAAAGCACTATAGATCTGGAGAAGAAATCTTTAATCTTTAGAAACTGAAAATTAAACTCCCTTAATTATGAGCAGTCAGAGGCTTACCATGGACCTCTCAGTGTCCAGTCTTAACCAATGAACTGCCACACCCATTGGAAATTTTGGTAATTCCAGTGGGAATACACCTTACCCCACAACTTTGCAAAACAAAGACCCAATCTTTGGGTCAATCCAACAACTTCTCCCACCTTGTTCATGGTCTTGGCATTTTGCTTTGCCAGCACTTGCTCCATGGCATCCATGGGGATGGAGAACTTGATCTGGTCGGGATGCTGCCGGTATTTCTTCTCACTGAGAATCTCCGTGGCTTTCTTGGCCTTTTCTACATCCAGAGACTGAATTGGGACCCAGCCAACTCCTCTCAGCCAGTTATTGAAGTCAGATTTGTACAGATTCTTTTCAAAAATAAACAAGGAAAACACAGTGAGGCAAGAAAAATTGGTGTCTATATTCATAAAATAAGTAAAGCCTTAGAATTTACCTTGGTCATTCATTTTTGAGGGGCAATTTGGATTTAATTAAAATTTAAGTATTATAGAGTTAGTGTTTAGGAGAAGTAAAATCACAGCAATTAAAATATGACTACAAAAATACAACAATTCGTAAAACATTTGCTGGGAATATGCCAAATATGGGGAGATACTTAAAAAGCTGTTACTTCCTAGAACTTAATAGCTACACATAATTCTGATAATATTTGGAAAATAAATGGTTCCAGACCAGTCACATCCCAACCTACTGGAAGTCCAGTATCATATATATTGGACTATATAAATTAATTTTTAGCCTTAAAATATTAATGATGTCACACAGCCATGATGAGAATTAAAAATTGAGCTGATTATTGATGGCATACATCACTCTGAAGCTGCATCACGTTTCTGGACAGCTCCAGGTTCACAGAATCAGGCAGGAGGGTGTAATTGTGAATTGGCTGCTTATAGCCAGTGTTTGTCACCACTTCCTGGGCTTTCTTGGCAGCTGTCACACTGAACATATCCAGAGGAGTGTGATATTTGGTCTTGGTGACTTCATAATCCTTCTTGTACTCCCGATCCGATTGGATTTTGGCCACGTTCATGTAGTGAACAAGTTTGGGATCATCCTGCAGGCTCCGGAACCCGACCTGTTTGCCTTTGTCTTTCTCGTAGGATTCCTTGTACTTGACCTAGAGACAACGGGAAAACAGCTTTACCCACTTGGGAAAGAGAAAACACACTTTGGATGGGTTTGAAACACTGAGTGTCAAAGTACTAATGCTACAGCTCATTCTATAACCTCATAAATGGTTTTTATGACAGCACAGGATTATTTAGGTCAAAAAAAGAAGATTATTGGATTTTCCAGCTTGTCTTGACACCTGGTACATTCCTCAATCCACACCTGTAGCTACAAAACCCTCCTTCACCACTGTCATTGAGGCAGGCATGCAACTCCCAGGGACATTCTGCTTTTAATTAAGACTATAATAATAATGATAATAAACTACTGAACAACCTCATCAACCAATTCAGTATCCCAATATTCAGCTGGGGATGTTTAAGACAGACTTGTAACCTTTTGCTAAAGCAGGAGTACACGTCTCCAGCACAGGTAAATAATAATAAATAATGAAATGCAGGAGGGGTGTGTGTTCCACTGGGTGTAAATCCTACTTACATCACTTGCAATGTTCCGAGAAGCTTTAGCAGCAATAATTGGAATGGCGTCTGGTTTCAGATCATAGCCCTTGGCAAGGGTTTTCTTCCAGTCTGCTTTGTAGTTAGCCTTGGAGGGAAAAAAGGGAAGAGTTTGCAGTGTCAGGAATAGCAATTCTAATAAAGAGTTTAAGCCCATGTTTTTATTATAGCAGATTTTATTAAGGGAATTAAAATACTAAGTTTAATCCATGAAATCTCAAGGAAAAAATGTGAACCTGTACATAAAGTACTGTTCTATTACAATAAATAAATCTACTACAAAGATAATCATGAAGTCCACAAGCGTTTTTGCACTTTTCATTTAGAAAAATTCTATCAGCGGCATCTTTGCCCTTTTTTATGCAAAACCCTTTTCCACTTGACTGTACCTTCAGAATTTTTTTTCCTGGTAGGTTCTAACTCGGACCTTGTGCTCTAAAGGGACATGAGAAAGCAGCCTAGCTGATTATTTTTATCCGTCAGGCCAGACTATTAAAATTCCAAGGCTATACAGGGAGATTTCAGTTTTTATCTCATTCCTGGAAGGCTGATAATGCCACCAAAAATATTAACATCACAACGACAATTAAATTGATAGCATCAGTGGAGAGCTTCATGGTGTTGAAATTCAAAATATACTCACATCACTGATGTTGTAGGCATTAACTCTAGCCTGGATGAACTGGGGCACATCAGGAGGGAGGTGGTACTTGTGAATAATTTCTTCCCCTTTGGATTTATACAATATCTGCAAAGAAAAAGGATGGGAGATATTTAGCAGCCTAATTTATAGACTGCGAATTGGAAAACTATTTTTTAAAAATCTGATTTCCAGGTGATGTTCTGCTGGAATAAAATTGTGAGTGCACACAGTCACCTACACAATTACTTCAGGAGTGCTCTTAAAGCTGGAGGATGAAATGAAAGTGGGCACAGGGCAGAAATTTGGAATGTCAGAGTGTTTCCAAAGTTTACTTACATCACTCAGCTGTTTGCTGTTGATCTCTGCTTGCTTCTGTACTGGAGAGTCGGTCACTGAGGTGAATTTGGTTTGATCAGGATGCTTTTTGTAGGTGTACTGAAAGAAGATCAAAAATATTTGTAGAAAACACATATAAAGTATTTTCCAAGTGTTGCTAAAATAAATAAAATTACTAATAAATTAAGTAGTTTTAAAGTATTAATTTAAAAATATGTTGATTTAAGCAGGTGAATGCTTGAGGTTCATTCTTCATTTTGGTACTACTGCTCTCATCTTATGGGTTTGTTATAAAAAGGATTGTGCTATATCTGTTTTGATCACTAGGTGTCACAAAAGGCCCTAAAATAGAGATGAAGATTTAGTTTTAGAAGTGACATAAGGCAATGAGGCCAAACTCAGAATCACCGATGTCAGCAGGGATCACTCAGTTAATTTTTCTCTGGTGAACAACTGCTGTCCTGTACTCACATCTTTACATTGCTCCAACTTCTTGATTGCTTCATACTCTTGAGTAATGGTCTGAGGGAAGTAGCACTTGGTCTTTTCCTCCTCATAATCCGCTTTGTAATTTTTCTAGGAGGAAGAGCAACTTCCAGTAAGGAACCACAACAGAGCTTTGTCTGAAGTGCCAGAGTGATGGGGAAAGCAGAACGATTGCCACACTTACATCACTTTTCATAGCTTCAACCTTCATGCAGTGGATCTGATGTGGGTCCTCAAAGCTGCCCAAGTAGTGCCCCAAAATATTCTTCTGGTATGCATCTTTATATTTTACCTGCCAAAACAACCATGAGTTGAGAAGCAAAAGGAGTCAGAGTACTGAAGGAGAAGCCCCAAGTGAAATACCTACATCACTAAAGTTCTTCAGAGCAGCATCAGTCTGGAACTTGGGTGTCTCACAGTAATTCATCCTGTTTCCTTTGGACTGTTCATAGGCTTCTTTGTATAATTTCTGCAAATCAAACAATACCAGATCATGCAAGAGATTTCACTGCAAGCCACCTCCACCACGTTAAAAATGACAAGAGTAAAACAGAGAAACAGTTCCAAAGAAAAGTTTTCCCACAGGACTGAGAAACAGATGGCACTGTTTTCCCAATGCTCTTTAAATATAACTTTTTTTAGGTTTGTTAGGGAAGACAGAAAGGTCTGGCTGATGGCTTTTGAACTTCTGACACTGAGAGATATTCAATCTCTTTTCATACAAATAAAAGAGGAATTGAGAAGACCATTACAGTGAATAACCTGAATATAATGTAAAAATATGTAAAAGTACCACATATATTATCATTATTAGCTGAAATTCCTTAAAACAGTAAGGGAAGAACTGTCCTCTTGTGATTCATTATCCACAAGGATCTAAATGAACTATCCACTAATTAGCCATCCACATGCCACTGCTGCTGTTATACTCATCTGTGGACAATTCATTCTTTACCTGAATTATTCTGGCTGTTGCTATCTCATGACAAATATGGGTCTATCAAACTAAAAATACTACAGGATCCAAAAGAGAAGCCTTGTCAAGAAATGGGGAGTGTGGTTTCTGGAACACGACTGAAAATGACATAGCTGCACACTGATAATACTCACATCACTCAGAATATTTCCTGCAGTTTTTAATTGCTGCAGCAATGGGTTCTCTGTAGCAGGGAGCACGTTATAATCTGCAACAGCTTTTTTCTTTTCATAGTCTGCTCTGTATTTGAACTTGAATGAGGAAAAAAAAAAAAAAAAAAAAAAAAAAAGAGGTTTTAAAAATCAGTATTAAAAGCCAAATGCTCACTAACCTGTGTGATTGTCCAGAGAAGCTGTGGCTGCCCTATCCCTGGAAGTGTTTGGGTGAGGCTTGGAGCACCCTGGGACAGTGGAAGATGTCCCTGCCCAGGGCAGGGGTGGCCCTGGGTGGTCTTTAAGGTCCCTTCCCACTCAAACCATTTGGTAATATGAATCTATTCTATGATAAAATCTTCAATTTATTACCAGGAAAAAGGCCCTGTTGTTTAACTTATGGTGGCAAAGGACCATGAAAGGCCTTGCCAAAACAATTTCAGCACAGCTTGTGTGTTCAGAACTGTTCCCAAGCTGAGCAGGTGGCACACAGGTCCCTCACCTTGCTGGCGTTTTCTGAAGCTCGTTTATTGGCTTCATATTCTGGAGTTTCAGTTTGCATGAAGTAGATTTGGTCTTTCATGTTTTCAAAGTCTTCCTGGTATTTCCTCTGTTAGGAACAGAGAGAAAACAACACATCATCTAATTATAAATTAGACATCTACAACAGGGATTACTTAGGAAATAAGAACAAGTGGAGCTTCAGTATTTCCTAGATGAACATAAACAGGGATGAAGCTGTTGCAGATTTTCTGCAGGATTCACTCACCATGCTTAGATTTTCTGCATTCATTTTTGCAATTGCCACATCATAGCACGGAGTTTGACTCCACTTGCCCTTGATTTTGTTTTTATAGTCCTCATGGTAAATAACCTACAAGGAAACAAAACAATAAAATGGAATCCCCAAGACACAGCTCCATTTTCACTTGACAGATACATTTTCCAAAGCTGTCTTTTTAAAGCTGACACCTGCCTTATAGCTATTTTAGCAGTTATGGGGGAAAACACCTTAAATATGATTTGGCCAAACCATTTCAGTGTTAAGTCATTTCTCTTTGTACCTTCCCTGACCTAAAAAGGATAAATAAATCATCTCTAACATATTCCTTTAGTTCTGTTTTCTCCCTGGTCATATAATATCAGGATACTGCCCATTAAGTCACAATTTACTGGTATTGCTGCTAGAACTGGTTTTAAGCAACCCTTTAATTACCTTATTATTTATTCAAGCTCACAGAAATCAAGTATTGAAAGTTTAAAGAGTTTGTCAAACAACAAAACACCTGCCTGAGTTTTGACTCAGGTGCTCCAGGTGCATTTTCAGTCACAGTTGCATTACTTACCATAAAAAATAAAACTCCTCCAAAGCTTTTTAAACATTACTAAAGAACATATATGCCAAAAATAATCTTTAAAAAAATATATATATTTTATAGTTTTGGAGATACCTAAAAAACTTATTCTTTTATTCATTTCAAAGAATTATGGTACAATCCCCTTTTGGTTTTTTACATGCTATAAAATTTCCTTGATGGCAATTTAGCTTTTAAGTTATGAAAATATAAGATTAAAGAAATTTTCTCTAAATAAATTATTTTACCTTACAAACTGGTTCAGTGGAATTTTCCTAGTGGTTTCTCCACCATGAGTGAATATTGCAATTCTCTAATCTTAAAATGCAGATCATTTTCAATATACAATAAAATAAATTTAAAAAATAAAAAGAATAATAGCTAAATTCTGAATAGAGTTGAAACCCTACTTCCAAAATTATGCAATTGGTCCAAATTTCTCCAGCAAAAGTTGGTCATCCTTTGTGGTTTTCCTTTTGCCTTCTCTTTCCTTAGGTCCCTTTTTTGGGGTTTGGGCAGCAGGTTCTACTCACATCACTCAGCTGCCGTGACACCTTCTTGGCTTGTTCCACATCAGGGGGGTCTGGCAGGGAGGTGAATTTTGCTTTTCTTTCATCGTGCCCCTTTTTGTAGACAATCTGAAAGGATGGAAAAAATAAACATTTATTTGAGCATCACAGCATTTCAGCTCTGCTCCCAGCACATTAATAAAAGAAGTTCTGCCCACAGCCCCTGCAGCAGGAATTCTTTAATCTGTGTATTACCAGGGAACTTCTGAACATCTGCAAAATTCACTGAAATCTTCAAGTGAGAGCTGAAATCCCCTGTTGAAGAGTTCTGTGTGTCTAAATATCAGCAAATCCCAGTCCCACCAACCCCTGACTTTTATCACTGTATTTAGAGGCACATTTGTAGACCCACAAGAGTGAACTGGACTTGGAGACAACCCTGAGAGTTTCTGCATTTGAGGAGACACTGGAGGTCTTCTTGCTGATTTAATAAATTATTTAATTCATTCCCATTCCAGCATCAAATTGCCAGTGGATTTATACTCTGACACACTCTATATTGTACTCTAACACCAAGTACTTATTTTTCTATGAAATACCACTACTATGAGAGCTCACTTAACACAGTTTTATTTTCTGTTCCACAATGAAACTTTTATATCTAATCAAAACCCACGGCATGTCCCAGGTTACACCATAACCCTACAGCCCCTGGTCCCTACATGCAAATCCCTGCTCTGATACTCACATCACTCAGAGTCTTCTGAGCCTGGGCCACCCTTCTGAGCTCTGGGCTGTCATTGTAGGGATAAAACAACGTCTTGTCTGCATCCCAGTCTTCAGTATAGAGTTTCTACAAGAAAAATGCCAGAATGCTCGTTAGTAATTAATTTCTGGCTTTGAAAGCTTCTTTCACTTCAGCTACTGCGACCTGTGATTATTTATTCTCACCTTGCTGAACATTGCTGTGTTTTTTATTGCGTTCACAAGCTCTGGAGCATCAGGGGGAAGCAGGTACTTGTCTTTATTCTCCTCCCAATTCTGTTTATATAACACCTGGAAGGAAAGATCAGCAAGTTGATCAGTCTATCATAAAAAAAAAATACTGACTTCTTTGAATAAGCTGCCTGCTTTAAAGATTTTTTTTTTCAAAATCCAAGTCTCAGAGCAGTAACATGTGAATAGAGCAACTAGAAATATTTAACATTATATTTATATTTGCCTCACCAACTTCTCTGCTATCTCTCCCTCCCTGGGCTTCTAAATTTTTGCATAAACGTTGCTTTAGCACCCTGAGCTCAAAACTTGGTTCTTATCAGCAACCTCAGGCTCCAGCAGTGCTGGGAGTGTGAGAACTCACTCACCTTGCTCACTTGCTGTGACACTTTTTTTGCATGTTCTATATCCATGGCCTTTTCATCCACGTGGCAAATTGTTCTGGCAACTTCCCCAGCCATGCGGTATTTAACCTGGAGCAGTGCACAAAATTCAGTGATTCTACAGCAAAACTGACTGATTTCTTAAAAAAAAAAAAAAAAAAAAAAGACAGAATGGTGACATTTTCACCCTTCATATAAACACCCAGAACCTGGATGAACCTAGAGATGCAGTTGTTACCCACCTCACTGAGCTGGTCCTGAACTTTCTTGATCCTCCGGATTTCTGGGGTATCAACTGTGGAAGCATATGGCTTTCCTCTTTCTTTTCTAAATTTTTCTTTGTACTTGTTCTGAAAGAAAAGAATGATAAAAATAATTAAGATATATCCCTGAGCTCTGGCAGAACTGTATTAGCAATTACTGACATATTTATCTGGTTAGGACAGGAATTTGGGGCAGATTATTCAATAATATAAACTAAAATTATTCAGCTACATTTGCACTTATGCTTATTTGAGCTGAGTTTATTCCATCTGACACAACAGGAAAAAAATCATCTCTAACTTGGATCACCTCTAATTTATTGCATTCTCCCCATGAGCTTACTATTGATAAACCCAGTTATTTCCACCATAACTCTGAAACAACCCCTGTAAAGCAGTTTTAAAGCTGGTGTTCCTCAAGAAATAAGAGACATGGCACAACCTACCTCACTGAATAAGTCCTTCATTTTATTGCTGTGTTCCAGGTAAGGTGTCAAAAACTTGGATGGGTCCACTTTTGTCCGGATTGTCTTTTTCCTGACAGGAGGGGCTGCATCCTCCCCGGAGGGCTGGGTGTGCTCAGCTGTGTAGGTGGTGGTTGTGGTGACCTCAGGACTCGAGTAATCTGTGCTGATGGTCTCAGTGATCTCAGTGACCACCTGCAGATTTCAAAGAAAATCAATAATCACTTGTTTTATAGCTGTAAAAGCTTGTTAGGATAACGTTTTCAGCCCCCTGAGCTGGGTTTGCTCAGCTCTGTAGGTGGTGCTGGTGGTCTCAGGACCTGAGTAGTCTGTGCTGATGGTCTCAGTGACCACCTGGAGATTTAAAAAAATCAATAATCACTTGTTCTTTAGCTGTAAAAGTTCTCTAGGATAAGGGTTTTCACCCCCTTGAGATGGTGAAAGGATGCTCTGCTCTCATCCAGATCCACATGGAGACAGAAAATCAGGGACACTTCTCCACTGGGATTACCACTGTGCTCCCTATATATCACCCACCCTAAAAAAAAAAAAAAATAAATAAAAACCACAAGGAATGAACTCTCTGACTGGTTCCTGCATCAAACTCCTGGAATTATTCTCCAGAGGGTCTGTGAGAGTGGGGTTCCAGCTACCTCAGCTCCACATGCATTCATTTCCAATCAATTTAAATGTTTTATACACTTTATCAACGTAGTCATGCTGCAAGCAGTAATTTTGATGCTAAGATTCTAGTGAAAAACATCTAAAAATAATTCTCACAACTAAAAAACATGCTCCCAAACTACCCAAATAAGTGTCAGGTTTTATTTAATATCAATTAGCTTTATTTAAAATTGCCTTTAAAAAGGAATTAATGAAGGTCAGAGTTATTTGCATCAATGAGACAGAGCTGAAAATGCACCTAGAATTTCACAATTAATAACTTCTGTTTCTGCATAAGCCCATGCCATAAAGAATATTTCATTATAACAAACCAGAGAGTTGGGCTATAGCTGTTTGAGAAGTAGAATTTCAAATTATGGCAATCCTTGGTGATCCAAATGTTTATTACCAGTGACATGGTAAAAAATCTGCCAAACTGTAATTTTTCGGTGAAATTACATAAACTGGAGAGGACAGAACTGATACACGTAACCTGATGTTAGATCATCACTCAGCAGGGACTTGAAGCAAAATTAAAATATTAAGAAGCAATTGTTCACTGATATTTGTGTGTTTAACATGAAAAATTCAACCTCAGGATACAAACGGCTGCTAATTTAGTATTTATTTTTAATTACATACATTTATGTGCTACATTCAACATGACAAGGACCTTTACCTCGTGTGGCTCACCCTCCTCAATAACTGTCTCCTCAATGTAGTACTTTGAAAAAAAGAAAAAAGGAGAAAAAACATCATTGTTAGGCCAGATCATCAAATTGTAGCTTCTGTGAAGCTGTTTGAAAACACATTTCTGGAGAAATGGGATTTTAGTTCACAGGTGCTAATGGAGTCATTCGGTAACTCTGAATATCTGTTCAAATTTTGCATTAAGGATCAGATTTTTGTTCCATGCATTCCCCAACTAATAATCATCCAAATAATTAATGAAAGATTGTTATCTAATTTTACCCTCAAGAGGGAAGATATTGACAACCACATTAAAAGAATCAGCATTTAAACCCCAGGATTTTCCTGGTTTTTATTTGGTGACACTCCTGACTGTACACCTCAAGGTCGTCTGAGGCCGCTGATTTTTCACCCATTTTACTGCCCATTATCCCCCCACATCTCCTAAATCTGGGGATAAAACCACAACGGGATTTGTCCCAAAAGCAGCCCAGCAACCTTCACTGGTCTCCCCTTGTCCACAGCAGCTGCGAACTCATTAGAAAAATTAATGAGGTTCGTCAGCCATAGATTGTTCTTGATAACTCAGCGTTCACTTCTCCACATGACCTTCACGTCTTTCTTGTGTTTAAAAATAGCTTCACAAAGGATTTGCTCCACAGCCTTCCCAAAGAACAAGGTGAGGTTGACCAGCCCGTAGCTCCCTGGATTTTCCTTCTTGCCTTTCTTGAAGACCAAATCCAGCTGAACATTGCCCATGGATGTAGGAATGGACTTTGTAATGATTAAAATCTTTGCGTTTTCCCCAAGTTGTCTGCTCCTGCTTCCACCTTCAGTATATTTCTCATTTTTTGTGTGTCGTTTTCCTCAGTCCGGAGCTCTGTGTTCCTCCAGCGCATCCTTCTGTTTGATTTCTGCACTTTGGGCTCGGGGAAATCACGCTGGAGGATCACCCAGATATCCTGGGTGTCTTTCTCGCTTCCCACAGGATTTTTTCCCCAAGCAGCCCCGGTTCTGCTCTTCCAAAGCCTGGGATAATTCCATTTATTTTGCTCACTGTTCCCTGTATCTTCAGCTCCGTTGTCCCACGGTCACTGCAGCCCTTGATCTTTGCATTTTCCATTTCTGTCTTGTTTGTGAGCACCACGACCAGCGGAGCATCTTTTCCAAAAGAGTTGGGAAAGGATCTGGAACCCCAGGAGCGCCTGAGGGAGCCCGGAGAAAAGGAGGCTCAGGGGGAACCTTCTGGCTCTGCACAATTCCTGACAGGAGGGGACAGCCAGATCGGGCTTTGCTCTCAGGGAATAACCCCCAGGACAATGGGAAACAGCCTCAGCTTGTGCCAGGGAATGATTTTGCCGGATTTATTTAAAATTTATTTCCCCGTCCGCCATTTCCCACCCGCGGCCGCACGGTGGCGCCATCCCGCCGAAATGGCGGCGGCGCTGAGGGGAGCGCCGGGGCCTCGGGCTCCCGCACCCGCCCCGCTCGGAAAAGACGGGAAAAAAAGCTTTTAAAGACATTGCTGCACGAACAGCACCCGCCCCGCTCGGAAAAGACGGGAAAAAAAGCTTTTAAAGACATTGCTGCACGAACAGCACCAGCCCTGTGCCGGATGGGCTTCACTTGCACGTGGGGAAAATGGGAAAATGCGGGGTTTGTGTTGGGAAATCTCCTCCGAGCGGTAATCGCTTCGGGCAACTGCCGGAATGGAAAACTCTTCGAACCGAAAAAATTTCTTGTTAAAATTTAAGCTCCTTTCTGAGAGCTCTTCCTCATAGTTAGTTCAAGTGATCAAGCTGTGCCTCCCAAGCTGGGACATACTGGGCTGTTCTCAGGTGATTTCCATGCTGGACCCACCTTGGAAATACCTCCCACAAAACCTTCCTCAAACTTTCTACAAAACCTTTCACAAACTTTCTACAAAACCATTCGCAAACTTTCTACGAAACCTTCCTCAAACTTTTTACAAAATCGTCTGCAAACTTTCCACAAAACCCTCTGCAAAACCTTCCACACGCTTTCTACAAAACCTTCCACAAACTTTATACAAAACCTCCTGAAAAACCTCAGGTAACTCGGTAGCAAATATTTTTATTGCTCACTGTGGATTTTTGCACATCCCAAGACAGCTACAACATCAAGTAATGGCTAATAATTCCAGAGAAAGCTTAAAAATAGCATCTTAAAATCTTTGGCAATGCCTCAGCCGCTCAATAGTCAATGACCGTGTCCTTCTCTTTCAGAAGATGAATTTCTGACAGAATTTGTAGGTTTAAAATCCTGGATTGATAGAGGAATTAGGAAAATTCTAGGAAGGCTTAAAATTGTACCAGATGCTGTCATTCCCCTTTTATTTAGCATCTCACCATGAGTATCCCAAGGGAGGCTACTAAAGAAATTCCTCCTCAGCCCAAGGGATGTGGTTACAGCAAGGTGGTTGTTGAAAATTAAAAACAAAGAATGAAATGAGGCTGTGAGAACAAAAAACCCAAAATACCATAACTCCTGCCGGAATAAATAAACAATGAGAGCAAATAAATATCCATTACTGAGAGCACACAATGCACAGGAAACAAAGGCAATTACAAGTAACGTGGAAATAAGAAATTTAATGAAGGGCTGGTATCACTGTAGCTAGGTAGTAAAATGTCTTTAAATCGACTTTATGAGTGGTGACACCTATTTTGCAAAATGCATTTAACTACTCTGACTGGCAAATCATTTGGCTTTACTTCATTCAGTATTTGAAATATATAAAGCTGGCAGTGCCCTCCCACCACCTGAAATCAATAATGTGGTGGCAATGAGTTGTAGGATGTTGACATTTATACTCTTGCTCTTTCTCTCAAACACAGAGTGACTTTTGACAAGACTTTGTGTATTTCATAGCAAATCCATTAATTTCAGAGCAGCAGCAATGTAACACTGTTAATTTTGTGTACTGTTTCAATAATAAAGTCGTTGTTCTGGTGGCTCCAGCTGTAGTTTGTCCAGTTCCCGGGGAATTTTTTATTCAGTTTCCTGAGACTAAATAATTCAGCATCTGAGTTTAAATTACCTGCTGGCAAATTAATCCATGGTGCACCTCCATGGATGTAGAATCATGGAATCATGGAATGCCCTGAGTTGGAAGGGACCTTAAAGATCCTCTGTTCCAACCCCTGCCATGGGCAGGGACACCTCCCACTATGCCAGATTGCTCCAAGCTGCCCTTGGACACTTCCAGGGATCCAGGGGCAGCCAGAGCTTCTCTGGGCAACCTTGTGCCAGGGCCTACCCACCTTCACAGGGAAGGATTTCTTGCTGGTACCTAATTTAAATCCACCCTCTGTCAGTTTAAAGTTCTCCCCCCTTGTCCTGTCACTTAAACCTGGCTCCATCTCTGCAGCAGGCTCAGGTTAAATTGGTTCCTGGTCCCCTGGTGGCACAAAGCTGCTGCATTTCTGCAGAGGCAGGGCTAGAAAGGGGCTTCCAAAGTCATCTTCTCCAGCATGGATTGGGTGACAGAGGGCAAGCCAGGAGGGAGAAGAGCTGGCCCAGTGCATCTATAATTACGCAGGGGGTAATCAGAAAACCTCGCACTGTGAGTGTGGGATGGTTCCAGTCCTTATTTAAACTTAGAAACTACGACAGGAACCAGGAGACTTTGCTCCACCGAGAGCAACTGTTGTTGTTGTTGATGATTTACTGGTGAAATCATTTAATAGATATCTAATCATCCCTAATCTTCAGGCAGCAAACAGCAACCTCTGCTCCTGAGCAGCGTCTCAGGAAGGTGATTAATGTATTCAGTCACAAGGCAGGGGACAAACATTTCTACTCTCACATTTTCTTCTTACCTCCACAACTTCCTCGTATTCTTCTTCCTCCATTCTGAGGGTTTGCTTCTGTGTCTCCCCCACTCACTGGTCACGCAGCAGGTGAAAATGTGAATAAACAGTATTAGCCCATGACTGAAACTACCATCAGAAGGTACAAGTCAAGCTCATAAAGCACTTGGGGTCATGGTTAGTAACAAGTCAGACCCTGAATAAAGTTGGGATCTGGCATTACTTGGACTGTTATGGAAAAACATTGGATTAAGTTTCAAACATAGTATATAAATTACAGTTTTGGACAAATACCTTGTTCCAGTTATAACATCAACACTGGATCCAATGAAAATAAAATGAAAATGAAAAGGAAAAGGAAAAGGAAAAGGAAAAGGAAAAGGAAAAGGAAAAGGAAAAGGAAAAGGAAAAGGAAAGGAAAGGAAAGGAAAGGAAAGGAAAGGAAAGGAAAGGAAAGGAAAGGAAAGGAAAGGAGATTTCTTGAAACTTGATGTCATATTTTCATTACAACAGAATCATTTGAAGCATTTTTCTTTTCTCCATGACTGTTCTATGCCATTTCATTATATCATTCAAGCTCCCATTTGGATGAGAGATTTATTATTCTACTATATTCATTCATAAGTAAGAGCACAATGTTGAAAAATATTGTAAATATTTTTTTAAGTGACCTTAGGTTAATGAGGCAATTTCTGTCTTCCCAGCATCAGCCTACAGAAGATACTCTGGGGTTTTTTTTTGAGCTCTTGTGAGTTTTTTCTCTCTGTTTCTTCAGACCTGGAAAAGATGAAAGTCCATAGCGTTGGCTGAAGTAAAAAGCAAGATTAGTGTCAGAACCTTTGAACGAATTAATTAATACCCTGATTTTGCTGTGAGGCAAAACTACAATTTTCCAGCAGGCTCTGCAGCCCTGTTTCTAATGTTGGGAGGGGATGAGGCTTTGGAACAGCTGCTCCTGAGTCCAGGGATATTTGCCGTGTAAGCTAATCCTGCCAACTGACGGGGTGCTTGTGTTGAGCTGGCTAAACTGCAATTCCTTCTGAGGCAAGGGAAGTCAAGTCATGCAGGTTAAATATAGGAGCACAGAATACTGACCCTTTTTAGTCCCAATGGGCTGAGAAAAAATGGCCAAAAAATTAATTGGGAAAACCGTGTTTTTAACTATTAAAATAAATTAAGAATAACTCAAATAACGAGTCACAAGTCGCATGAAACAGTAGGCCGAGGTGTATGGATAAACTCAGGAAGTGGGGTTTGCATATAAACACAATCCCTTCAACCTGTCACTGTCACAGCCTTCAGCCACACTTCCAAACCCCATTCCAGGTCTTCTCCTCCTCCTCCAATCCACAGCCAGTTATTCAGACAGAAAACCCAACTTCCACGGGCAAAGCACAAATATTCCCAAAAAAACTACACAGTGTGGAAACAGCTCAAGATCCTCTTCAAAGGAGAAGAAGTGAAATGCATTTAAAATGTTCTTACCAGCAACATCCAGTAAATATCCTTTGGAGCAAAGGCTCTCCAGTCTTCCCTCCTGAGCAGCACCGGGTGAGAGCGAAGGGTTTCGGTGGCTCCCGGTGACGCGCGTGGCCCACACAGCCAATCTGGCTCCAGCCCGCTCGAGTTTCATCCCTAAATATACCCAGTGACCCCAAGGGAGGCCACCTGTTCTCAGCAGCATCAGGGAAAGGGAGCTGGGCACCTCCGTGCTCCTCAGGAACCCCAAAACACACCAGAGTTTGGCTGGAGCTCACCAGGGCTCAGTGAGATGGAGCCCCAGGCAAACCCAAGGGAGTGCTCCAACGGGAAAAAATGTAATTATCAGAGTTGAAAATAACGTTGAATTTCAGTTGATGGAGGCAGTTTTGTTCCTATAATGTGCCTGTATAAACACCATCCAAATTCAAGAATCTCTGAACTTGAGGATTCCACACTGCAAACTAAATTTTAGTACAAATGTGTCTTTAATTTCACCCCATAAGTACATCTGAAATGCTTTTTCACCTTGATGCAAATCACGTGTCAACATTTTTGTCACCTATGAAATGTTTCGCAGCTGAAAACACAGACCCAGGAACATGTGAAAAGCGACTGTTTGCAAGGATGGAAGCCAACAAACCTGGTGAAGGAAATCCAAGAAGAGTTGATAAACAGATTAAGTGACAGGGGAACAACCCTGGTGTTTTGGAAGGTCAGGAATGCCAAGATGTGTGGAGCAGAACCAAGGGGATGATAACAGACGTGACCTCTTAGGGGATCACTGGACTGACACAGAGTTGACTGTGGTTCTTCAAGGTGGTGCATTCAATATCAACACTGATCCCTTTCCATGTGCTAGATCACATCATTCAATAAATGATTGTCAGGAGCCCTTGAGAGACATCTTTTTCCTTAACTCTTTCCAGAAGTTCATATTTATATCCAGATGAAATGTCATATCTCATTCACTACTGCCAAGTATTTTAGACTCTGCCCAGAGCTGCTGACCCCTCCCTGTCTCCTTTGGCCAGGCCATTTTCAATTACTCTGCATTTTGCTTTACTAGGCAGTCCTTCCCCCTTTAATCTGATTTCTGTTTATTTCACTTTCTTAACATCTTTCGAAATTGTCCAGAAATTAACACAGTGTGCTGGTGGAGTCTCTGGAGAGCAGCCTCAGCGTAACCTGCTGCTCTCTGATCCTGATCCTCCGTGTGTGCATTCCAGAAATAACTCACAGGCTCCTTTTCCTCCCTCCTGAGTGCTGCTTCTCAGTAGATTGCATGCAAAGTGTGACATCTTCATTATCAATAACAAACCTTAATGAAGGGCCAGCTTTCCTTTTTGAACTGTAATTTATTGTTAGTCATTCCAGCTCAATCCTGGAAGTTCCTGCAAAGAATTTTTCCCTCAGTGATACTCTGCAAGCCCTGTGTTCTGGAACATCACCTTTAGACCATTTCACGCTGCTGTTTGATATCTTGTTTAGAAAGACTCTAAACAAGGCAAAAGTTACACACAGGACACCAGCACCACTTTTTCTGCCACTGAAATGCAGCTGTCTTTAGTGTGAAACATGGCAGATCTTCAGCAGCACAGCTCAGGGCAGGGAAAAAAGCATGGAAAAAACCACTGGAAATTATAGAAGGGGGCTAAGAACCAAAAGGATAATTGGTGAAATGAAAAGCCAGGCTGAACATAAGATTTTTGTTCCTGCATGGGAGCACGAAGAGGGGAGGAGGGTGCTCTTGGGTCACTTGAGAAAATATTTCAGTTCCTGCATTTTGCCGCTTTGCTCCTTCAGCTCCAAATCTCAAGGGATGGCTCTGACAAAACTTTTGCTGTTGCATGGGCAAGGAGATTCCCAGGATTTCTGAGGCTGGAAAAGTCCTCCCTGTCCATGGAGCCCCAGCTGTGCCTGATGCCCACCTTGTCCCCAGCCCAGAGCTCTGAGTGCCACGTGCAGGAATTCCTTGGACACCTCCAGGGATGGGGATTTCAAACTTCCCTGTTCCAAACATGTGTGAGTCAAAGAGAATATTAATGGTCAATATTCTCTTTTTCTTTTAAAATGCTTTGTTGTGAAAATTTATGTTTGATTCTTATTTCTGATGGAATATTCACAAAACCATAGAACCATTAAAGCTGGAAAAGACCTCCAAGATCATCAAGTCCAGCTTTTGACTTTGTTGTGAGAATATGAACCTGACTTTCTGGGAGTCAAATATTTCAAAAGCATTAACTGTGTCCTAGCTGGAGGCTGGCAGCTCTGCCCCAGGTTAACACACCAGGCCAGATTTATCCACGGCACATAAATGAGCACGTGCTCAGCAGTTCTAAACTAAAGACAGAATTCTGCAAAACTGCTTAGGCAGAAAAAGATGTTGCTTTGCATTTCAATCGCAAGATTTAATGCAAAAAATATTTTCTTGTACTTAATGTATTTAAATATTGAGTTCAGTCAGTACTGCTTATCCAACAGGAGCCATCAGGACATGATGGATAAATGTCCTGACACCCCAGGTGCTATATTTAACCTCCTGGTGTACCCAATGGAGCACCTGGCCTTAACAAGCATTGTATCATTGGAAAAGGACATTTAAATACATATTTGTGCCACCGTGTCCATTTTTAACCTACCAGCAGTGAGTTCCTTCTCATTCTTCTCACCATTCCCCACAGCAAGGCTCCTCTGCCCCATCACCTTTTTGGTTTAATGTATGGAAATTCTGAGGAGAGCATTTTTACCGAGAGTTAGGAAGGGACTGGACAAATTCAAAAGATTGTCTTCAAATTAAATATACATCTATTTCTCTGACCCCTCTGTTTCTACAGCTGGCCAATCTTTTTTCTTCTGGATGAAACCAAGCTGGGAGCACAGGCCTTGCCAGGGATCTGGCCTTGGCTTACAAACAGAAAGGTTTTCAGGAAAGGATACATGCTCTAACAAGAATTCCACTTTTCCTTCAGTGCTGCTCATCCTCTTTCTCAAAGTATTAATAGAAAGTATCAGTTCATACCAGATAATATTCTTGGGGGCAGTGAATCAAAGTGCTGTGAGTAGATCACCTCGAGTGTTTTATCTTCAGGTTTATTTTTTGATGCTGATGAGCTGATACGGAGTGAGCAGCAGCACAAAGCAGTGGCTGTGTGCTGTGTGAACCAACCACTCACTGTGCTGCTATAACCCAAAAAGGCTTTGCTGGAAGAGGAGGAAGAAAGGAATATTGATACAGTTGATACAAAACCAGAATTCATTTTATGCTTCCCAGTGTTCCTGGACAGAGAAGCAACTGTGGCCTCACCGATCAAATTGTTTGGGTATAGGCCCAAACTTTTTAGTATTGAAAGTGTCCACCAGAATATTTCAAAGACTGAATCAAAAGACAATTCAAAGTAGGGAAAAAAAAAATACAAACAAACCAAAACTCGAAGAAGAAACTTGAGAAGAAAAAAGAACAAAGTGGAAAATACTGGTTAACTTTTTTCATTATTGGATTTTGTAAAGCAAAGAGAAATCACATGAATAAATTCACCTCTAGATGGTTGTAGAAACTTAAAAATTAGGTTAATCTTTAAACCCCCCAACACTGAGGATATAAAATCAGAGTGTAAAAGATTCTGTACATCGACACAAGATATTCACTGGGGCCACTGGCACAAGGAGAGCTCTCCTCACATGACAGCATCTGTCGCAGCCTCCCCTGTTCTTTACTTAGGGCCTTTGAGAATCCTAAAAGAAAATATTTATCCACAAGATGATGTCAAACAGCCCAATTTATCTCCCCTGCTAATGTTCCCAAGACAGCCACAGAGTCTTAGACACGGGTGCTCATCAGAAAGAAGACACAGCAAAGGCAAATATCCTCAAGAACTCAAAGCCAGCTCTGATTGTATTAATGGGATTTCCTAATGGGAGCTGGTGAGGGAAGCTGAGATACAGCCCCCAACTCAGCATATCCAGGTTTTCGAATGTTAAATATCAGTTCCTATGAACTACCAGAAGAAGGTGAGGTTCTTCTTGAATCTTTTCTTCTTCTTGCTATTTATAAGACAAATAAACTTTTATATTTTTAGAACAGAGGTACCAATACCAGCTGTAAAAGCCAATGAAAAGCCCTGATTGGCATCCAGAGTTTCAGCTCTTGCCCTGCCTCCCACACTTGTCCTTTTGGACAAGCCTCTGCCTCACTACTCTGCAATAAAATAACACAGCTCTTTTATCTTTTAACGACAAACTTTTTCATCATTAGCACCATTCTGCAAATCCTTACAGCACCTACAGGGAGAGATGTTAGTGTATAAGCAGATTGATCTGTTCAGGATTGTCCCATCCATGGGAATGCCAAGGCCAGGCTGGATGGGGCTGGAGCAGCCTGGTTTACTGTACCTGCTGCACTGGTGCTGCTTTCCCCTGCCCAGGGTGGGTTACTGCTGAGGAAATACAATTCCTTCTTGGAATATTCTTCTTGGAAGAAATTCCGTCTTGGTGCTCCCCCTCAGGTGCCTGCACACGACTGTCCCACCCCAGCACCCCAAGTGCTGCTGCCATGAGGACACACTCCAGTTTTCTCACAACGTGCCAGCCTTAAATTTCACCTCAGTTTTTCAAACTTGCTGGTGTCCATATCCTGCCCCCTTCCCCCAGCTCTTCACGGAGCTCCGTGTACTGAATTTAGAGCAGAGTTGTTTCTTACAGAACTGAGTTGAAACAATGCATGGAGAAGCCATAATCCAGGCCAGGTTAATTTCTATCCCAGAGCACACCCAGACCATTTCATAACTCTTGACATTTCTACCAAAGCTGTGCAGCAGGAATTTACCAAAGCTGTGCAGCAGGAATTTACCAAAGCTGTGCAGCAGGAATTTCACCTGGGGTTGTACAGCTCTGCCAACTTTCCACATCACCCCAGCAGCCACCAACAAAGGGATGGATTATCAGAGCTACAGCACAGAGACATTCCCTGCTGCAAATCCTCTGGGGTGGAGGGACAGGGCTGAACACTCCCTTTGGAACTGTGAGCAGAGCATCACCTTCATTCTGCAATCACCTTCATTCTGCAATCACCTCTGCTGCTTTTCCAGTCCAACCATTGTCCTGACACTGCTGAAAGATGTTCGTGCCCTGTGTGAGAACACAGGGAAGAAATCCAATATATACTCCCCAGGCCTTTTTTCACCAAGCACATGCTTTCATTCCAAGAGGGAACAAAGTCTGGATACAAAGGTATGACTGAGGTAAAATTGTGATTGAGTCCTTTTCACCTTTTTTCTCTTTGGGCAAAAGAAGGAAAAGTGTTACTATCCCTCTTCTCCATCCCAAGGTTTTCCAATTAGTGCAGGGTTCATTTGTGGAGTTTCCATTGAAATGGCCTCCTGATCCTCCCTGCCTCTGGATCCCTCTGACTCCCCTACACTGCAGAGTGGTTCCCAGAGTCTATGGAAAAATCACACGTGCAATTCATGGGCTGGGACAAGAATTGTCCAAAGATCACAGAAGCTGCTGCAAAAGAAGGTCAAGATTTAGATCAGAGCTCAATGAATCTACTCAAGAAATCCCAGAATAACCAAATCTTCCCCCTGACAGCCAATCCATACACCTTCAGTCTCCTCACCCTGAAGGAAGCTGGACCAGAGCTCACATGTCCTTTAGCAAACTGCAGCTTGTGTCTGGGACTTGTTTTTAAAATATTCTCTCCCACTCTTCAGATTTAAAAGGAACATATTTATGTGAAAGGTTCAAACACCTCTGACTGTAAAACGAGGTGGGGAAAGGCAATGTGGTTGACATTCCTGCCTGGCATTGCTGGGGTGGTATCTCATACCCTGAAATACAACCTGCAGCAGTCCATAAAATATTAAGACTGCTCGCTGGCCGTGGCCAGGAATACTCTGCAGCAGCAGCAGTTCCCAGGGGCAGAATGCTCTGTGAAAGGTCACTGAGGTCACCAGCACAACAGCCACCACGAGTAATTCTTCTCTGCACTATTATTAACAGCACTGAGCAGCCACAAGGAATCTGATGGGCTCCAGACAATAAAACCCAGAAAATAAAACGTGGTTACTGCACCAGGGAAGGGACGTTTAATCAATCACAGTAAGGAACAATAACTTCACAAATGACCTCCCCTCAGTCACCTGGCACTGGGCCATGCTCTCCTAGGGGACATCTCCTCAGTGGGGGAACCTGCAGGAGCTCCTGAGCCTGCAGAGACTTGTGCAAACTGAACTGAGCCCACTGATGTCCACCGGTGACATGAATGGGGATCTTACCTGAATAACTCACACCAGGGACAGCTGGAGCCGGGCTGGGAGAGCTGGGGGTGATCACCTGGAGAGGAGAAGGATCCAGGGAGAGCTCAGATCCACTTGCAGGGCCTGAAGGGGCTCCAGGAGAGCTGGAGAGGGACTGGGGACAAGGGATGGAGGGACAGGACACAGGGAATGGCTTCACTGCCAGAGGGCAGGGATGGGTGGGATACTGGGGAGGAATTCCTGTTTGGGCTGGAATTCCCAGAGCAGCTGTGGCTGCCCCTGGATCCCTGGAAGTGTTCAAGGCCAGGCTGGAGCAGCCTGGGATAGTGGGAGGTGTCCCTGCCCATGGAAGATGAAACTGGGAATCTTTAGGTCCCTTTGAAACCAGACCATTCTGTGATTCCATGATTCTGAGATTAACTCCAGACCTTTGCTAGGGAAAGCTGTGGTCCTGCCCTCACCCTGACAGCAGAAAGGTTGGAGGTGCTCCCCACACCTCTGGGCACAGTGCCACACGCAGAGCTTTTCACCTTCGTCTCCTCCATCTGTCCAAAATCATCCAGGCTTCTTAATGCACTCTTTATCTGCCGTGAGGAATCAAGGAGGGAAGAAACCTTTATTCATTAAATAGCTTTCATTTCCAAGAATCTGGCAGACCTGAAGCTCTTTGAAAACCATTCCACAGGACACTGAACTCCTGATGACTTCATGGGGCTTTTTATAAAGCGAGATAACGACAGTGGAGGGACAGAAGCAGCTGCACAATTCCCTGGCTGTGGCAGAGATGGCCCAAGCACCACAGCCTCCAGCAAATCCATCACCCCCTGGATGCCAGGAACGAGATGCTCATGGACATGCTGGTTTCCAGGGAAGGGGACAACTCACCTTGCAAGTGGGAATGTCTTGTGACAGATCTCGAGCTCATCCTCGGTGTCTGCTCACCAGGGCTACTGAAGGATGGGATGGTTTAACACAGCAATTCCCTTCACAACCTGAAAATTCACGGTTGATCTAACACAGGTTACACCACGCTGAACCCTTTCAGTGCTGGAGAGTCCCTGGCAAGAATATCTTTGCTGAAAAGCACAGTAAAGATTAAAGACCCAATCTAACTCTTGCAGAAGTGTTGATAAACCACAGATTTCTGAGCAACAAACAGGAAATAAATATTTTTGTGTGCTTAATTTTTTTTTGGCTGTGACACTGCAAATCAAGTAAATAATTTTCAGGTTTGAATGGAGTTGTTCCTACAATAACACAATTTTCTTGCTGTTGACAACCAGCAAAATGTTCTGTGTAAAAACAACCCATCCCTTCACCGTGGAAAAATACCAGCAAACACAAAAATGTCAAATTTATTGAAGGAGGATTTGTTTAAAAAGCAGAAACAGGATAGACTAAGGCAAGACTAAAGCTTGACTGTCCCAGGCACGGCAGGAGCCCAGTGAAACAGTGTGAAATTGCTGTGACTGTCTGTGATAAAAGCTCATCCTAAGAGATAAAAACTACCTGTAGGGGTTTACTGGCCTGTGAAACAGATGGTTAAATTACTCCATCATGTTTATTCGGGCTCAGAGGTGACTGAGGTTTAGCAGCACAGTCAGCTGATGGTGCAGAGGAAGGATGGTGGGCTGCAAAAACACACCCAGCACGGGAGGGATGGACAGGGATAACCCCAGAGCAGGGGAGAACAGGTGAGGGAACGGCCTCAAGCTGTGCCAGGGAAGGGTCAGGCTGGATATTGGGGAAAATTCCTTCACGGAAAGGACTTGTCCAGCCCAGGCAGGGGTGGAGTCCCCATCCCTGGAAGGATTTCAAAGCCCTGCGGATGTGGCACATGGGGACATGGGGCAGTGCTGGGGATGGTTGGATTCGATGATCTCAGAGGGTTTTTCCAGCCCCAGTGATTCTGTGATTCCTTGCTCCTTATGCAAAGTTTTCCTTGTTTGCTTTGTGTAACTGCAGTTCTGTGACAATTATTTCCCCCAGCCCCACCCAAGTGATTGTGATACTACAGGGAAGGAGGAGGACAGGGGATTTCTTTTGGTGGCTGCAGTGGCCTAAAGAATTTCATTCCCTTGAATGAAATGCATGCAAAATAAAACTCTTCATATACAGCAAAATAAAACCCTTCATTTGAAGTATTTGCTAATAAAAAGGAGGATCCTGCCCCCATCTGGCCTCCCTGGAAGGGAGCTGGAGCAAGAAATCCCAGATTCATGGAGCTTCAAATCCTGCTTTGGAAGGGACTCAGAGGGATCATCAAATCCAAGCCCTGGCCCTGCACAGGACAGTCCCAGGAATCCTTCCCAGCATCTCTGGGAAGTGCTGGCAGGATGGCAGCACTGACTCCCCAGCCACTGTCTGTGCTCAGAAACAGCCAGGATTCCAGGTTTGGATGCAGGTTGGATGGCAGGGAAGTGGAGATAAATACAGCCTGGAGCAGCTCCAGTTCTGCCATCGCTTCTTTGGGATGTGCTGTGGCCTGGGAATATCGGCCCTGCCATCTGCCAGGGCATGGCAAGGGACCACAGTACCCTCGGCAAAGCTGTGCCCACCACCAGGAATCTCAACAGCAGTGGTTTCGTTGCCTCTGCCTCCCCAAATCCCTGCCACGCCACGGATACCGCAGCACTGCCAGGCAGAGACAGCTCCTGACAAAATGCCCCAGCCTCAGGGCTGGGCTGGCTCTTCCCCAGGGCTGTGAGGAGGAAAAACCCAATGGTCAAAATCCTGTGGAAACCCTTGCTTTCAGAAAAGCAGAAATAAGGTTTCATTTTGAATCTCCAAGTAGCTGAAGCCCAGATATCCTCCAGCCCCTTCCCCTGTCCCTGCTCCAGCCACCCTGTCATTCATTCCTTCACTGGGCTCAGCGTGGAACACTGACTGCTGCTGCTCCTGGCAGGAAAACCCTGCAAGAATGGCAGAAAAATCCTGCACCTTATCTCAGTTAAAAGAGACCTAACTTCCCAATAAGCACAGTTTATGCATTATCCCAGCATTCTCTTAAAACCACCAACTCAACACATGGTGCAAAAATTGCTGTGCTTGGATTCAGGATGGTGCCCCTGTCCACAGGAACAAGAGGGGCTGTTCTTCCCTGTTCCTTTCCTCTCTGAGGAGGAGTCCACTGAAGAACTCTGTCAGCACTCCAGGATTTTATCCTGGAGAAAAGGAAGCTCAGAGGGGACCTTATTTTTATATACAACTTACCTGACAGGAGAGTGCAGCAAGGTGGGGTTCAGGATCTGCTCCCAAGGGACAGGATGAGAGGGAACAACCTCAGGTTGTGCCAGGGGAGGATTAAATTGGATATTAGGGAAAATTTCTTCCTGGGAAGGGCTGTCCAGCCCTGGCACAGCTGCGCAGGGCACCGGTGGAGTGCCCATCCCTGTAGGACAATTCAGACATTGGGATTTCTCAGGGAGATTTGCACATCAAGCAAATTTCAGGACTTTGCTCCATTCATCACCTAAACCTGTTCACTGCAGCACTTTTAGCACCCCAGGCATGGTGGATCCCCAAGAAATTCCCTGGCCAGCTCCACACAGACAGTTTGGTTTATTTGTTGCTTACACAGCTCTGATTTCCACCCATGAACTCAGGTTCCAGGAAATGACACAACAACTGTGAGGATCCCACAGCACAAGGCCCTCCCTCAGAACTCTTCAACATTTACACTAAATCTTTATTTCTGTACAAAAAATTCAGACAATTTTCATTGTTCCCATGGAAATTTGCATGCCCTTTTTGCATGACGTCTTTACATGACCCCACAAGTTGCCTACATATATACACACACATATATATACACACATATATATACTTGAAACAGAAAAAAAACCTTCCAGTTCTGAAGGATGAAGGTAAAAACCATCAGAACTGAAAAATCAATGACAAGAATTAACTGTATTTATGGTCAATATTGTTGACTGTTCTGTAGCTTTACATGTATTTCATCCCCATATTATAATAAAAACATCTTCAGAATAACTCAGTACAGACTGTGCAACAAGAGAGTAGCAACACAACCTGTAATTTAAAAAGTGGTAAGAGCATCAATAAAGTATTAGTTATTAAATTAATTTAAAATGTATAAATTAAAAGAAAACAACAGTGAAGGAGAACTCAGCAGTCTTACTCAAGAAAAAGAGCCAAAAGGTAACATTTTTCTGTTCAAAAGCCTATTCACAGTTCCACACACCAGCTACAAAGGCCTAAGGAATGCACAGTTGGGCTAAACCAGACAAAAATGATGTGTGAGAATGGTGGCTTCTCTTTTAACCACCTCATAGGTAACTGGATTCCAAGGAAAACTAAAAGCATTTTTCAGAAGTTATATCAAAATCAAGGAATAATGGGGTTAAGAGAAACGGGCAGGAAAAGACTTTTAAGGCAACTCACCATTCCTTCACCCGCCACAAAAATGTCCCGGGAGAATCATGGAATCCCACACTGGTTTGGGTTGGAAGGGACATTAAAGATAATTTAATTCCAACTCCCTTCCAAGGCAGGGACAGCTCCCACCACCACAGGGTGCTCCAATCCAGCCTGGCCTGGGACACTTGAGGGATCCAGGGGCAGCCACAGCTGCTCTGGGCAGGCAGAGCAGCAGCACCAGGGAGGAGCTGGAGCTGGAGCCAGAGCCCATCCTGCTGGGAAAAGCGTGTCCCAAAGGAAACAAGTCCAGCCAGCAGGGCTGAAAGCAGAGGTGGAAGGATGAGGAATGTGGGAAGGCATTTGGGCATCTCCCCCACCGTCCTAACTGGGGGTTTGCTGCAATCCCTGTTCCTCAGAACTCTGAGAACTCCATCCTGGGTGTTATTTACAAAGAGGTGATTCCATGGGATCACCCCATGGATGCAGCTACTGCAGCTGGAAGGACCCAAAAAGGTAATTCCAAGGGATCACCCCATGGATGCAGCTACTGGAAGGACCCAGGGAGCCCCAGATCCCCACTTGGGGTTGCTGGGGCTGCAGAGCTGGGCAGGAACATCCTTTCCACAGCCCTGGGATCCCATCCCTTCCACAGCCCTGGGATCCCATCCTTTCCACAGCCCTGGGATCCCATCCCTTCCACAACCTTGGGATCCCAAGGCTGGAAAAGCTCTCCAAGGTCCTCGAGTCCAACCTGTGCCCGACCCCCCCTTGGCACCCTGAGCCCAGCACTGAGTGCCACATCCAGCCCATGAATAGAAAAGTGGGAATTCCATCTCCAAGCCACCTTTGGCTCCATCTCTTTTGCTTTTTTAGAAGATTTCCTGCAGCCCCCTAGCACTCACAGGTAGCTGTGTGTGATATTCGGGTATGGAAGAGGGGCACATCCCTGGGATTCAACATTTCCGACAGGAAAACAGCATTTCACACTCATTTTAATTCCCATTCTGGACACCAACCAGCACAGACTTATCACCAAACTCTCCCCAAACAATCCCCCCAACCACAGGCTGAGCAGAACAGCACATTTCACCCCAAAAACACCTAAACAGCCCCCAAAAGCAGGTCAGAAATCACATATTTGCTTGAAAACTTTCACTGCATCTCCCACACACAAAGTTTAATGCAAATGCAAACAGGCACATTTTGACAAGTGTTTTCAACTTAAAATCATAAATACTGGTAGGTTTTAAAGAAATAGCAATTGTCATCATCTAAAAATGCATAAATGTGATGGTACAGAGCTCCACAGCCCAAATTTGTATTTGCTCCACTTTAACAAGAATTAAGAGAACTGAATTGAGTTCCCTTCAGCTGCATAAAAACCAGAGCTTGAAAGACAGAAAGTGGCAAAGGGGAAACAATTCAAGGAATGCTGTGGTCAAATTTCAGGTAAAAAATAGAAGTTGCTTAATGTAATCCTGGTTTTCCTTTCCTATAAAAAATATCTCTATAAAACGTTTTGGCTAAATGACTTTAATACCCACGTGTGAGCACAGACACAGGAGTGCTCCAGCTGGGAGCTGCCAGCCCTCCCAAGGCTCGGGGTTTAATTCAAATCCATCACTTTATACATTCTGAAATGCAATTTTGGTGCAGTCTCAGCATTAGCCACGTCCTGGCTACGTTGTTTGTTTTGTTTGTTGTTTTTTTTTTTTTTTTTTTTTTTTTCTTCAGGAAGATGATAAAGTCTGGAGAAAGAGAGAAGGACAAAGTACAAGCGATGAAAGGAGAGCCGAGCCCGCTGCGCTGCGGGGATCGCTGCGGGGCACACGCGGATGTTCCTCCCCTTTGCAAACAACAGCCGGGACACGAAACAACACCCGGGCAGAGCCACTTTGTACCCAGGGACTGCAGGGGAGAAGGGAACGGCAGCTCCGGAGAGCCCAGCCCGGCCTGGGGATGCTGAAACATCCAGGGACACCCGGCAGGGACACGGCGACACCGGGGCTGTCCCCATTCCTCGGTACTCACAGACACCCCGGTCTGAGCTGCTTTTAGTTTTTGGTTTTTTAATCTCTCCACGGAATCCAGCTTTTCTTGGTCCCCTCCCCAGTTAGAGAACACTGAGCTGGAGATGTCCAAGGAAGGATTCCCAGCCTTCCAGGTAAAGCAGCATTTTCTGGCTTCATCCAGTCTCAGTTTTGTACGTTTACAAATAGGAAAAGCTTAAAAACCCCACTCAGCTCTGCCCTTACCCAAAATCTGGCTTTAAAGGCTCAGGGTGGTGAAGTGACTCCACTGTGGATAAAGCTATGATAGAAAATCTCACTGGTAAGGCCCTCTTAAGGCAAGGAGAGAATTCCTGCTCATGATTTTCACATGAAATAAAAGGATACAGTGGCAGCCCCTTATAATTCATCATTGTTTGGCCATTTAATGTATTCACTACAACGATATACTCAAGTCACATCTGGATTTATAACCAGGCCACATCTGGATTATCTCAGGAGTGCAAGGCCATTTTCCATCCTCAGTGCCACTCTGGGTGCCCCGGGATCAGCCCTGCCCTGCCCAGGGCAGCTCAGCACATTCATCTCAATTAGCTGAAAACCACTTTTCAGACCTAATTAATCTGACAGTGACAAACTTCGTGTTCCACACCAGCCACGAGGAAGGAACCACTGCCACCAGGAGCTTTCCAAGGTCAAGAGTTATCGGAACAGTCCCTGACAGGAATTCCAGCCAGTCACTCTGACACAAGGACAAATTCAGTATTTCCTCTCCCAAAGCAACTTCAGTGATGCCTGATAAATGCAAAAGTGCTTGGAGTGGCAGGGATAGAAGTGTAACAAATTTATCACCAATCCTGTTAAAACTTGGGTGTAGGGAGGGGAAATCCCACTCAGTTCCACACACTGGGAGGCTTTTATAGATATTTATCTCTGTTTTAAGGGAAAGGGAGCATAGGAAATAAAGCTGATTTTGGGGCTAGTTTTAGGCACTTGAGCCGCAGAGACGTGGAAAGTGCTCGTCAGGTGCATTTACCATTCACAAACCTACACAATGCTCAGCAGAGCAGCTACTCAGTCTCCCAAGAAGAAAAAAACATATTAAAAAATGAAGCTGTTCACATTCCCCACGTTTATTTTCCACCTCTCCTCACAATTAAAGACCTGTATAATTCCCAGCGTATTCCAGAGATGATTTACCAAACTGATGATCTTCTAAACACAAAGAAACATTTTGAAGTATCAGATTGAGATATGACCTGGATTTTTGCTGCTAAAATTCCATTTTGCAGCATTATTTCAATAACCATTTTTAAGGCCCCTCCCTTTTCCTAAGGATGAATTTCACAGAGAACAAAGGCAAAGCTTGAGCTGCAGCTGGAAGGGAAGGCAGCAGAAGTCCAAGGGTGAAACAACAGCATCACACACCAAGGTCATGGCTCAGGGTAACACAATCCCTGCCCAACAATCCCCAACTGGGAGCAGCACTGATCCAAAGTTCCCTGGCTTTTCTATGGACAGAGCTGGGAGAAAAATGGGAATTGCCCTACAGGGAAAAGAAAAAAAAAAAAAAGCTGTCAACAAGAAGCACTTATACAAAACACAATGGGGTCGAGAGATCAAAAGTTTGGCTGCTCTCCTTCCTCAATGACTAAATTTAAAACATTTCTAAGTTCACACACGTGCACTTCAAAGCACCATCACAGCAACTGTTCCAGGTGAGAGTTTGGAAATGATCACGAAGTCTGGAATTAATCATGGCAATCCTTCCAGGTGAGAGTTTGGAAATGATCAGAGAGTCTGGAAATGATCACAAAGTCTGAAATCAATCATGGCAATCCTTCCAGGTGAGAGTCTGGAATTGATCAGAGTCTGGAATTGATCATGGCAATCATTCCAGGTGAAGTCTGGAATTATTACCTCTGCTGACAAACCCCACTGTCCCCACAGACTGAAAATCAGCATTTAAACCCCAAAAGCTCTGCACAACACCACAATGTGTCAGGAAACATCAGCCACCACTGAATTCTGGCTACATTTGCCCTCAAAAATACAAAATACACAGAAAGCTCACAGTGACCCATGGCATGTTTGCAGTCAGGTTAACACTGGTTTGTTCAGTGACCAACACACAAAAAACAATTGAATGTTTGCATTCTAAACCCCTCAGGGCACAGAAAACCCAGTCCTGAGGTGTGCAGTGACTGCTGGGCCCTGTGTTCACTGGGGAAACCAAGACAAGGTGAACCTCAGAGGCCACAGCAAGGGGAAGTGGCACAGGGAGGGAGAGAGTAAAAAACCAGCTCAAGTGATGTACAAACACAGAGTATCTGCTTGCAACACAGCTCACACCTGCAGCACCTGACAGAGAGCTCCTACAAATGCACCAAGCAGCAGAAATCCCAACACTGCTCCACCATGAACAGCAACAGCTCCTCTTCTGAGCAACCAACCCCCAGCTCACCCAACCTCTGTGGATTCAGCCCAGGGAAGACGTAAGACTCAAAAACCAAACACTTGGGTTTAGAAGCAAGTCTGCTTTTTTTTTTCTTTTTTTTTTAGACTAGAAAATGTACAATTCCATTTCATATGCAAGTGTGCACAGAGCTCGTTGCTTGTAGATACTGTCAGAGAAACTGAGAGAGTCTTTGCATTAAATTGTTAATTCTTCAAACATTGATACATTTTGCAATACACCAGTTAAATACCAAGATCTATGTGCATGCACTAGAGATATATGCATGTACACCTTAATGTTTAACAAAGACAGCAGATCCCCCAGCCAGGGAGCGTTGGAGATACCAAAAATAGATTAAAAAGTTAAATTCTTTACCTGCCTTTGTTAAATACAGACTTTGAGACTGCCTCCCCTCCTTTCTCCAGGGTTCCTCTGCTCCCAGGGAGGCAGGTTGGCAGGAAGGCAGGAGCTGACCAGATTATCCCAGAACCAAAGAGAAGCACCTTAAAAAGTTCAAACTAAGCTTTAAAATGTCTTTAAAATGCCTTTTCCATCCTTACCAGAAATGGGGGCTGAGAAAGGGAAGAACATTTTAAACACAGTTTTGTCTCATTTTGCTGAACTGCCAACGCATCTCCCACAGAAGAGCCTGACATTTCCAACCTTCCACTGTCTTCCCAACTGCCTGGATCCTCTGAAGTGGGAATTCTGACCCCTTCTGCCTGGGACAGCCACCCAGTAGGGAAAGGTGTTCCTAGTGTTCTCCCACTGCTTGGGACCACACAAGGGAGTTCTGCTTTCAGCAAGTTCTGCCCTGGAACTCGTGTGAGCCACTTGGAGCTTTTTCAGGTAGTGTCATCTGCTTTGTCCCCATCCAGTCCCCTACACTGCATATTGATACATCTGCACATTTTAATATCTGCACATTTCATGTAGCAAAGAGAGTTTTCCTCTGAAAAACGCTTCATTAGAGTCTGACTTGTACAATTACAGTGACACTTCCAAATATACTTTGTGCCTCTTCTTTGGTTAAGAAAGAAAAAGATGCTTTTCCCTTTTTGACAGCTAAAGGTATTTCTGCCAGACCTGAATCAACCAGCAGAGCAAAGAAGGAGAGATGTGGGCAGGACCTGCAGCATCATCCAATCCAATGATGACCACGACAAAAGAGGAAAATCCATTTCATTTGAAACATTTGCAAAATTGTTCTGTTTGCCAACCCTGGAATTCGAAGCTCAATCCATGTGCCTCAATCCATTCCAGCCTCCTCCCTAAACAAAAAATCACGTGGAAAAAAAAACAAGCAATGGGCTGAAGACAGAATTTGTTGATCAGGTTGTGGAGAGCCATGGTGTGATTGACGTTACAGCCGCAGGGACACAGAGGGACGGGACCGGTGACACGGGGCTGTGTCACACGTCAGCACTACTGCCAACACACTGATTGACCTTGACACTGGTCTGAGCAGATTGCAATTAACCTAGGACTGAGGTATAAATATACACAAATATGTACAGTACACATACAGGAAAAGAGTTCTGCATTTGTAACATCGGCAGCCTTAGGAACACTGGAGTATTCCATACCTACGCCAGTGATTTCGCTCGCTGATTTACTGGAACAACGAAGCCAGCAACTAGAGGCTACAATGGGATCATAAAACTCTAAATTAAAAGCTCCTTCCTCTTGTTTCATCCTCCCCACGCTCAAGGCTGGACTGTTCCAAGGGGCAGCTTGAAAAGAAGGCTGGTCACAGCTTTGAACGTGTCCTCCGAGGAACCCGAACCAAAGCGGAACCCAAAGTGCTCCTCTGCTCCTGTGCCTGCTCCCAGTTCCTGTCCCTGTGTGTGTGTGTGTGTGTGTGTGTGCAGCTATGTAGAAAATACAGTTGCCATCAGTTCAGTATAAATACATCCTCCCACCAGTGTGCCACTGGAACAGCTCTGCTGCAGCAATGTCTGTGCAAAGAGGTCATTAAAAATCATCTGATCTTCAGCCGGGACATCATCCACTCCAGTCCTTGGCACAGTCTGGGAACACAAGAGACAACATTTAGGGAATGCTGGCACTTCTGGGGATAACTCCAAAGGTAACCCCACAGCATCAATTTTAATTCTTCCCAAGAACTCTAAATCATTTCTGGAAACTCTTCACTCCCTGCACAGCACTTTCTAGATTTATTGCATCATCTGTGGCGAGAGAATTCAGATCTCAACTCTTCAAGACATGAATTCTCTCTAATTAGGATTATTCTTAATAAACCAGATTTTAGTTTGCCCCCACCTCACCCCACCCTCATTAAGCCCAAATCAAGTCTTATCTCTGTGAGGTGACACCGTGAGGTTGATGTAGAATTGGTGCTCTGAGCCCAAAAATCCTGTAAGTATCACGATTCTGAAACAGTGAGGCCCTGGCACAGGGTGCCCAGAGAAGCTGTGGCTGCCCCTGGATCCTTGAAGTTTCCCAGGCCACGCTGGACAGGGCTTGGAGCATCCTGGGACAGTGGAAGGTGACCCTGCCCATGGCAGGGGTGGGATGGGATGATTTTAAGGTCCTTTCCAACCCAAGCCATTCTGGGATTCTGTTATGGCCAGGGGAGGAATGAGTGTTAAACCCAAACACCACAATAAAACCCCCAGAGGAATTCCAGATCCCCTGGACACAAATCCCTCTTACCCCTCTCCAGTGAGAGCACAGCAGGCCTGAATGTGCCACTGGTGATCCTTAATTGAAGTCAGCTTCAGGAACTGGGAGATCTCAGCTACTGTCATGCACTCCTTCACATCCTGCTTGTTAGCAAAGATCAGCAATCCTGCTTTCTTCAAGTCCTAGGGAGAGGAGAGGAGAGGAGAGGAGAGGAGAGGAGAGGAGAGGAGAGGAGAGGAGAGGAGAGGAGAGGAGAGGAGAGGAGAGGAGAGGAGAGGAGAGGAGAGGAGAGGAGAGGAGAGGAGAGGAGAGGAGAGGAGAGGAGAGGAGAGGAGAGGAGAGGAGAGGAGAGGAGAGGAGAGGAGAGGAGAGGAGAGGAGAGGAGAGGAGAGGAGAGGAGAGGAGAGGAGAGGAGAGGAGAGGAGAGGAGAGGAGAGGAGAGGAGAGAGATGACAGAGCAGCCCTTGGAGGCAAAGGCTGGGATGCCAGAGCAGGGAACCCAGAGCCCCAGGCAGCAATCCTCCAGAACAAAGTGCTGCAGGCTGCCAGGAACTACAGCAAATCCTCTGATCCAGCACACCAAACACCCAATTCCTGCCACGGCTGAGGAGTAAAAAAACTCAGGACAACGTTTTGCTGAGCTCCACTAGGATCAGTGCCCTGGGTTACACCCCTGTACCTGAGCAGCACTGACAATTTGGGAACAGTGACTCCAGAGATAAACTTACTTCACCTCAAATTGCTTGGAATTGCATCAGGGCAGGCCTGTATTACTGAAAATTTTTCCCTTGGAAAGCAAAAAGGTGTTCCAGGAAGCCAGGCCAGCTCAGGCACTGAGCTGCCTATCAGGCACACTTCTGTTTACAAGCAGCAAAATTAATTCCCAATTAATCAACTGCTCCAGAAAATAGCTGGAACTGAACTGGACAACTCAATTTTGCCTTAACAGCAAGTCCATGGAAGCAGGTAGGAGAAAGAAAATATTTTCAAGGAGCAAAGAAGAGCGATTTTAAATCAATATTTGACTTTCATGGCTGCTCTCTCCCAACGTCACAGGCACAGGAGAGGGAGCCTGGGAACATCCTGCTGGCCAACAAAGGGCACATTCACTGCCAGGTGCCTCCCAAATCAGCTCCATTCTGCCTGGAATTCCAGACTTGCCCTGCGGCAAAATCAGCTCCTTAACAACTTCATCTTCCTTTAGAGATTAGGAAACAGAAGATGCAGGTTTTTGCAACAGCCTGAAGAGTGCAGCTCTGAAATCCTAATCCTGGACAGCAGCACTGAACTTCACCTCTGTGGCACATTTAACACCCCACAGGCTGACCTGCTCTATCAGGATTTATTTAATTAAACATATTTTTAATTAAACATCAAAAATTAATTAAAAAATAATTAAACTTGAAAGATCCTATGCAAAGCCCTTGTTTTTCCTCAAAGGAAATGCATAGGCAGCCTGTGCCCTTGCTGCAGGCTCTCAAACTGTGGCTATAGGTTAAAGATAGATGCAGTATTTTAGGCTATAATGCCATCATTTTTATGCACGTTTTTATTCTGACACTTAAATCTGGAAGCTCGGTGCCAGCTCACACACCCTGATCCAGTGTGCATTCAGGTCATACCACAGGTGCTGCCTGGCTTTTACATCAGCCCAGCTCAGGTTTAGACCTGACCCAGGGCTCAGGTTTAAGGAGGGTCTTTACCATTTACCAATTTCCACCCTGGAATTCCAAATACCCACAGGACAGAGGTTGCTACACCTGAAGGGCTGAAGTTCCTTCATTTTTAGAGCTGGGTGCTCTAACACACATTGTAAAGCTTGAAAAACCTCAGGCTATCATGAAGATATCAAAAATAATGATTAAATTATTGCAGGAAACCATAGGGTTCTAAAGGCTCTAATTCAGATATTAACATGGATTGAAGTAGAAAAGCCCACAGATGTCCCTGACAGGTCCCAAGTGCTGTTTCACTGGAGCACTCTGACAGGACACTTCTGCCATTTAGTCATTTAGTATTAATTAACAGCTTTACTGGGAGTTTCACAGAAGACAGTGCAGCAGGGACAAGGCAGTTCAGGGTGTAAATCTGCTTCCCTCTGTGTGCATCATAATTCTAATAAATATTAAAATAAACATTAAAGACACAGGGTGCACTCACCTCGTGTGCTAACATTTTATACAGCTCTTCTTTAGTCACAGAAATCCTCTCTCTGTCTGTGCTGTCCACCACAACTATCACAAACTGCAAAAAGAGAGAGTTATTAGGCAGAGAAACTCCTGCTGTTCCCACTCCCACCCCATTATCCAGCTGGATTATCAGACACCATCCCTGCTCCCAAACCCTCTCTCCAGCCCCAGTAATCCCACAGACCCAGGGTTATTCACAGCTTGTGTTGTGCTTTGGGTACAAAGGCATCTCTGACACAACTTTTCACTTTCTGTTCTCCGTTCTCCAGTGAAAAATTCGTACTGAAAGCAAGAAAATTGTCTGTAATCCCAGATCTGGTTTTGTTCTCTGGTTGGTTAACTGAGGCACCACACAGTTCCCTCAAAATAAGTTGCTGCAGCCTTTAAAACAAAGTGCCTCAGCTTTCTTTGTCTAGGTCAAGAACTAACATGTAAATATTGGCACAGGATTAAAAAAGTCCTGAAGCTCCAAACTCCAAGAACACACTCTCAGCTTCATTTAGGCTGGAAAAGAACTTTTAAGGAATCACAGCATCTCATAGGGATGAGCTGGAGAACAAAGATAATTATTGTGATAATTGCATTTAACCATACAAAAGGTAGTTTATATAATATAAATAACTGTATTTAAATGGTATTTGATAACACACAGGAAACCTTGATTTACAGCATTATTTTCATCAAGTTGTGTGCTTGATACAGTTTATATATGTATACACATATATATTATATATGTGTGTGTGTGTGTGTGTGTACTGCAACTGCAGCTCTAAAGAGTTCTGAAAACTCTTGGGGTGTTTAAGCTGGTGATGACAGGAGTTTGTGACACAGAGCTGCCAAGATTTTGGAGGAAAACTCTGGGGTTCTCAAGCAGGTTTTGGAGGACCCACTGCAGAGAGAATGAGCACGGAGACAGCGAGGGGGGATGTGCTGTCACACAGAGCCACAAGGCCGGCCCCAGACGAGTGACAACAGGCACCCCAGAGGCCTGGCAGAGGTGGCAGGCTCCTCACCTCGGTGTTGGTGTAGTAGGTGTTCCAGGAGGAGCGCAGGGACTCCTGGCCCCCGATGTCCCACATCAGGAAGCGCGTGTTGTTCACCACGATCTCCTCCACGTTGCTCCCGATGGTGGGAGAGGTGTGAACCACCTCGTTCATGGAGCTGCACAAGGAACAGGGAGCACCCAAAGTGATCCATGAAACTGTGCCTGAGGGGTATTCCCAGTGAAAGAACCTCAGCAAATACTCCCTGGGCAGCCAAGACAAGGTTTGATGGTGGAAGGTGCAGAAACGTAAACAAAAACAGCAATAAAAAGGACTCGGTGGACCATGTAATAATCAAATTATAGAGTTGAGAGAGCACTCGTGAACAAAATGTGTTATAATTAATTAAATCATGGAGCTGACAGAATTTTTGCTGCAGAAGTTTTTGGGAGCACTCAAGTGTTTCTTTCTCCAGGCCCATTCTGGCTCACATGGGACAGAGCAGTTGTTTTGTTTCAAGAATGTGGTTAAGCCACAAGATTTCCAAGGTTTCAGAAAAACAACAACTCATCTTCCAGCTCCACCAGAAACACTTCACCCCCATCCCTCTCTCCTTCCAGGGCAGGCTACTAAAACCAGATTTTCTTCACAATGCTTTATGTCCAAACTTTCTCCTCCCCTCAGCACAGTCCCATACACAACTTTTTGGAGACAAATGAAGCCATTAAATATTTCAAATATATTGTTTAGCAATACTGAGTGTGACTTTGTCACTAAGAACACCAGTTTCACATCAAACAGCCAAATGTGTGCTCTGGGTTCTCCTAAAGTTCAGACTATTTAAACTCTACTGTAACAAGCACAAAAAATTAACAGTAGCTCCAAGGCAAACCATCTACGTTCAAAAGAACTTAATTATTTTTTCTTCTGATCATCTTGATACCGCTTTTCATTTTGTATGAACCTTTTTGAAGTTCCAGCAGAGCTTTTAGTTACAGTGACAGCAATTTGAGACTTGTAATGGTGCTGGAATATTTCCTGAAGAGGACACAGAGAGCCAAGGAGATAAAGGGATGGTGCAGTGTTCTGAAAAGCAATCCCAGTTACCCTGGGCCAGTGCAAGGAGAGCTGAGTATGAGAATGGGAGAAAAGGAAGTGTCTGCAAGAGGAAAAATGGGATCTGCAAAGATGGGACAGGCTCAAGGAGGAGTAAGGCAGGAGAGCAGGAGAGCTGGGAAAGTCCTGTGGAGTTAAAGTGGGTACAGAGGAAAAGAAGACACACAGAGATCTGTATGAGAGGGAAAAGAAAACACTGAAACTGCAGAAATAAGGGGAAGTACTGTGAGACATTTGTGGAGGAAGTGGATTAAAAAGCACCAGGGATGGCCCTTGCCTGCAGCAGTTCCCAGTCTTAAGAAATACCCTTAATTCTGTCTGTGCTTTGTAACTTCTCTCACTCCCTCTATAAATCACCACCACCTTCACCCTTCTGCTCTCCCTACCCCGTGGCAGGGCACGAGCAGCCAGAAATGTCTTGGAAAAGGCAAAGCAGGTCAGAATGTGACAAATCCCAACCACTTCCAGAAAGCCAAATTCAAATGTGGGATTGGAGCAGCACGGCCACATCATTTAACAAGAATTATTTCTGACTCAGAACACTCCTCAGTGCCACAGCACTGCACGTGGGAAAGGGCCAATCTGTCCCCAACACAAACAGACCTTGAGCTGCCTGTGCCACCCAGCAGCCTCTGAGCCTGTGCACAAACTGGTATCCTCTTATCAAACTGCAGCTGAGGAGCTGAGATACGAAGCTCATTCGAGCCCCAAGTAAACCAGGAGCAGGGTGAATGCAAGGCAAACACAAATCAATGCTGCTGTTGAAGGCAGAAGGTGCAGGACAGCACAGAGATGCTGTCCTGGGTTTGTGCTGGTATCAGCCTTCCTCCTCCATCCCGTCCCGTCTCGTCCCGTCCCGTCCCGTCCCGTCCCGTCCCATCCCATCCCATCCCATCCCATCCCATCCCATCCCATCCCATCCCATCCCATCCCATCCCATCCCATCCCATCCCATCCCATCCCACAAACAACACCAAATTCACCTCAACACTGGGGACACAAGGCACGGGCAGAGGTGCTTTGCCACTCACAGAATGATCTGTCTGCTCTTTCCATCTGTGGTGTGGATCAGTTTTGCAACAGTGGCCAGCACTCACTACAATCACATTTTATAGGGCTGGCAAGGAGCCGAGGCTGTGACACCAGTAACAGCAGGTGATGTGATCCAAAACCCTCTGAACAAAACCTCATTCATCCAGCAGGCATGGCAGAGTCCTTTCCAAACTCCAGCCACCCACTGCCACATGGAAAGCTCAGAGTAAAAAACCACCCAGGGCCACGTAACACACCTGGAAATGCCCCGAATGTCCCCACAGCTCCTACTTACAATTGGTACAGAATGGTTGTTTTCCCTGCATTGTCCAGGCCCACAATGATCACTTTGTGCTCTGCAATGGAAACAGCACTGGTAAGTCACAGCTGCTGGGTCTGCACCAAGGTTAGTGCCACGTTTGCCACTGGTTTCCTGAGCCAACAGTGCCCAGGTGTGTTTGTGTGGGCAGGTGCTGCTCTGGCAATTTCTCCCCCTCCACAGGAACCATTCCTGAGAGATTTCAGAAGGATGTTTTCCATCTCTGACTGCCAGTGTCACGCTGGGATCCTCTCCCAGGCTCCTGCAGCATTCTGCAGCCTGTATCAAACTCCATCCCCCCTGCCACGACAGCTCCCAACTCCACTTTCCCTTCACCCCGGCACTATCTGGCTGCCTTTGCAAAGAAGGAGCAAAACCCCAACCAGGCTGGTTTGCAGTGTGCCCCTTGTGCCCTCAGTGCCTTCCTTTCCTCCTGGGGAACATGTGCCCTCAAACATTTCACAGGACACATTCACCCACTTCGTTCTTGGACAAGTCACCAAGTGCTCCACAACCCACCTTGGACATTCTGGAGCTCAGTGCTCCAATCAATTCTTGCTTCCCTTCAGCACCTCCTCTCCTGTGCATCACAGAAGTGACTGGGAACTCTGCAGCTGGTGATGTCAAGCACATCCAAATTTATGATTTCCAGTTTGGGTGAGCACAGCCAGCTCTCAGCTCTGTTGCACAACTTTGACTTGCACAACCAAGCAGGGCCAGTCAAGTAAAAATTTGGTGAGAAGGGGGTTTCTCCTCTCCCTCCCTGTGTTCCTCAAGGGCAACAAAAAGCCATTTAAAATATGCCCAAGCTTCAGACCCTGAGATCAATCCCTGCCAGCAAACTGCACTCACACTGATTTATCCCAGAGGACAGGGAGGGGATAGGGGTCAGGTAAGTGGGGGTTTCTCGGGTTTGATTTTATCAATATTGTGTGGTTTTGCAGAGCTGTCTTTTCTGCCATCCAGTACAAATTCCAGCTTTAATAACTTTGCATAACTGCACAATATTGTAAAAGTGTCTGCTTACCTGACCCCACATAACTAGGAACTTTTGTTTCAGGTGGGATCCTGCCAGCATAGTGGATGTTAGGAAATCAGTTGGAACAGAAGGTCTGAGGGGGCTGGATGCTACAAGACAAAAATATTTTGTTGCATTTCCACTCCGTGTTAACGGGGACATAACTGGGACATTCAACGAACAGGTGTGAGAGTACTGAGGTTCACTCAAAATCAAATTCCAAGGACTTTAGAAATACGGAAAGAGCATCAGCAGGTGTTTTCTAGTCAAAAGTTACAACTTTCATGAACACCTTGCTGTAGGGAGACAGGAGTTAAAAATCCCAGAATGGTTTGGGTCGGAAGAGAAATTTAAGATCATCCAGTGCCACCCCCCTGCCATGGCAGGGACACCTTCCACTATCCCAGGGTGCTCCATCCTGGCCTGGGACACTCCCAGGGACCCAGGGGAAGCCACAGCTGAAGCTATAAATAACATTTACTCCATGAACCAGCCACATATCGAGGTTTGCCACTCAAACCCACACTCTGCCGGCAGCAAGACGAACCCACCCGCCCCGCCGCGCTCCTCCGGCACACGTTAATAATTTAACAGGCGGCTGTCAGGAAACGAGCATTCCAATAATTGGAAAAAAGGGGGGGAAAAAGGTTAAAAAGCCCCGACTTCAGGAGCCCGCGCGACCGTCCCGAAGCGGGTGTGGGTCCCTCCCGGACCGCCCCCGGTCCCCCCGGGCCTCACCCTGGTGGTTGAAAAGCCTCCATATCCTGGTGAAGAGGATCCCCATCCTCGGCCGGGCGCTCCGGGCCTCGCCGGCCGCGGCTCTGCGGGGCCGCGGGCGCTCAGGGCCCGGCGCAGCGCCCCGAGTGCCGGCTGGGGCCGCGCCGGGACCGCTGCCGCTCGGACATCGCCGCGGGGCCGGGACGGGGCTGGGGATGGCGGTGAGGAGCGGTACCGGGGCGGCAGCAGCGGCGGCGGCGGCAGCGGAGCAGCGCCCGCAGCCGCCTCACGGACGGGCCGGGCCGAGCCGGGCCGGGCGCGCTGCGCTGACGCGCGGGGGCGGCACCGCGGCCGCCATTACACGGCACCGCCTCAGCGCTCCGGGCCTCGCGGAGACCCCGAGGGCTGCGGTGTGAGGGAGGGAACGAGCCCCGCAGAGACCCCGAGGGCTGCGGTGTGAGGCGGTTCCGAGCCCGTCCCGGGCCCTCTTCCCCTGCCGCGGGCACCTCTCTCTTCGCAGCTGCTCCCGACAGCCGTGCCGGGGCCTCGCCGCCCTCACAGCCCGGGATTTCTCCCTGCTAGCACATCGCACTCACCCCCTCCCTTCAGGTTTAAACTGTTCTCCCTGTCCTGTCCCTCCATGCCTTGTCCCCAGTCCCTCTCCAGCTCTCCCGGAGCACTTTCAGGCCCTGCAAGGAGCTCTGAGCTCTCCCTGGATCTTTCCCTTCTCCAGGGGAACCCTCCTAACCCTGCTGCAGTTTATGAAGAAAGCACGTTCGCTTTGCCCTACTGAAACTTGGTGCTCTGAGGAAAACTTGGGAATAGGGTGGGTGAAGTTGCTCCCCAGTAGCTGGGGGTGAGTTTGCATAAGAGCATTTTTGGCACTCCAAGATCTGCCCAGAGCCTTCTTTTCTCTGAGCTACATTTCTGTGTCCAAACCCTCCACCGAGTTTAAATCCCCAGGGATTTGAGAATCCCAGGCAATAATTAGGCTGTGGACAGCCAGGTTACTGCCTGAGACAAGACAGGGGATTTGCCCTCTCAGTTGTCCTGTCCCTGACACCAAGTTCCTTCCACTGTCCCAGGATGCTCCAAACCCCATCCAGCCTGGCCTGGGACAATTCCAGGGATGGGACATGACATCTCCTTTCTTATTCCAGAGGTTTTCCATCTTTCCTTCAAGCAGCTTTTATTCCCACAGCAGCTCCTTGCATTTAATTTCCCCTGCTGGTCCAGAACCAAAGCACAAGGCCGGAGTAATCTCCAGTTTTCTGTATCCGGAGACTTTTGTGTTTCCTGTAGCTTTGGAGGGGAATTTATGCCTCTGAACAGTTTAAGAAGAGAAATACCCCAATAATCCATGGTGCCAGTCCATCCCGGTGTCCCAGCTGTGGGTCCTGGGACTGTTTCTCCGGTGTGAAACATTCCACAAGTTCAGCATCCAGCCTCCAGTGGCATTAATTATTCATTAGCTGTCAATTATCCCCCTTTCTGATGGTCCTCAGCTTGGAATTTCAGAAGTTCTTTTCTGTTCTCAGCTCTCCTGGACTCTGGGTGAGGTTGGAAGCTCTGGGAGAGCTACCAGAGCTCAACTAAACAATTTATTCTGATTATTTAAATTTTAAAAAATCTCTGCGGTTTCCCCCCCGTATCATTTATTTGGGTTTTTTTCCCATGGCAGCCTGGTTGAACCTGGATCGCAGAGCTGGTTTTTATGGGCTAAGCTGGGCTTCCCATTGCTGCTGGGGTGCTGGGAGCTTTCTAGGAAAGCATCCCAGTGGGCAGGGCTGGGCACAGCCTCGCAATTCCCTCCTGGAAATCTGGGAGGGCTTTTTCAGGTCGTGTTCATGGAGTTCCAGGCAGCTGGAACACAGACAGGGTCAGGGAGTGCGTGCTGGGGAAGTGCTTCGGATGCCGAGGGAAGATTTCACCATGGAAATGCTTCTGTGCAGGAAAAAACAAAACAAACCCAAAAAACCAAAAAAACCCCCAGAGAATATGGAATGGCTTAGGTTGGAAAAGGTCTCCAAGACATTTGAGTCCAACCATTCCCCCAGCACTGTCCCATGTCCTCAAGTGCCACTTCGAAATCCCTGCAGGGATGGGGACTCCACCTGAGCACCTTTTCCATGAGGGAATTGTCCCAATATCCCCCCTGAGCTCCCCTGGGCCAGCCTGGGGCCGTTCCCTCTGCTCCTGTCCCTGTTCCCTGGGATAAGATCCCAAATCCCCCCCCCCCCGGCTGTCCCCTCCTGTCAGGGAATTCCAGAGAGGGAAAAGATCCCTCTGGATCCTCCTTTGCTCCAGGCTGAGCCCCTTCCCATTTCCCTCAGGAATTCTCCAGCCCCTTCCCATTTCCCTCAGGAATTCTCCAGCCCCTTCCCATTTCCCTCAGGAATTCTCCTGTGGCTCCAGCCCCTTCCCAGGACACAGACAACTTAAGCAGCTTAAGGAATTTTAACCCCTAGGATCATACGAAAACACACAAAAGGCTCTTTTTTATATATTTATTTGAAAAGCCTTCTGCTTTTCATTAACAGCTTAGATGAAAGCTCACATGTTGAGATCTGATTTTGAACACGTAGCCAAGAAAATCCCATTGAGCAGAATTTTAAGAGCTTTAGATCTGCCTGAGGGGTGTAAATGCACCGTGCAGCTCACCTGGCCGATGTGCTCCTGTCCCTCCAAGGCAGGGTTTGGGTGCTCACAGCATCTCTGGGAGGTTGCTGGTTCCTGTCACTCATTTTTGGGAAGAGGAGGCTGGAACTCTCTGCCAAAGGCAGCATCTTCCAATGCTTTCAGTTTTCCAGGACACCATAAATGGCTGGAGGTGGCATGCAGGGCTCTGGGCTGGTGACAAGGTGGGGATCAGTCACAGCTGGACTCGGTGGCCTTGGAGGGTTTTTCCAACCTTCACTATTCTATGAGAAAACATTAATTATCCAGTCCTTTAATTAACTTTTTAATTAACCTTTTAATTAACCTTTTGATTATCCAGTCCTTAATCCCTCACATCATTCTGCCTCTTGTTCCTGCCTAGGAACCAATTCTAACCAAGTGGGAGATCCCAGCTCCAAACCCCTGAACATTCCCCAGAATCCTTCAAAGGAGCAGTTGGCTGCAAGTACCTCATTCCCTGCTGGATCAGCAGGAATTATCTGTATTTTTGTACTTCTGGGTCACAGCTATTTAAGAGTGTTACAAAAATAAACATCATTTATTTCGCAGAGCAGATGCATCTCCTTCTTCAGAACCTCATTAAATTTTCCTAAAAATGTAACACGTGAGGCTGCTGCCAAAAACTATTGGCAAACAACAAGAATGCCACAGGACTCCGGGTTTCTCCTGACTCTCTCCAGCATTTTCCCAATCTTAGTGCAGGACACAAAGAGACCGGACAGACTTTTAAACGCTTGGTAGTTTTGTTCATTTATTGTAGAAAAGTTACTGTAATGCAGTTCATCTTTGTACATCTAAATTCCAGAAAACGAATCCATAGAAATGAGGATACTATGGGCATGCAGTCTGCATGATCCTGGTCACAAAAATAACACCACTTTTTTTTTTTTTATTTCTTTTTTCCAATTTTTGTAGTTTTCTTTGAAAGCCACTAAAAGCAGAGGGAGAGCAGAGCATGCACCACTGTACACATTGCATAGTATATGGTACCCACATGCCTGGTCGGGTGCTACACACACAGGGTCTAGAGGGCAAAACAAAGGGAAAATCAGCAGAAAACACAATTTTGGGGTGGCTCTGTCCCAGTAAAGGCAGTAATGTCTTCACCAGTGTGGCTCTGAACTGGGTCCCAGTGAGGCAGCACTGCCAGGCTCTCCCTGGGAACCAGTTTGGGCTGAGAAACAGAGATTTTCTGGGATCTGAGAAGCCCAGGGTCTGGAGTTTGCAGTTGGAATGGCTGCTCCCAACTCTCTCCCCGCTCTGCTTACACACAATCTACATTTTGCTGGCCTGAGCCTCCCCTTCTGCACCAGGAGAGAATCAATCAGGTGTGTCCCAATCCCAAACACACCTGGGCCCACATTCCTGAACCTCACCTCCCTTCAGGTTTGCACTTCTTGGCAGTTTTGGTTGCTGTGACTCTTCCCTCCCTCATCTCCAAGCTCTGTATCCCCACAAACATTTCCTGGGAGCGTTTCATTCCCGACCTTGGGCTGCTGGTGGATTTGCCAGTCACATCCCAGATCTACACATTGGCCAAAATTCAAGTTATTAATGTGATTTCAGCTTCCAGGAGGAAATCGGCAGAAATGAATGCAGTGGGCTTTGTGATTTGAAAAGGTTCTTTTTGTTGTCACTAATTAATTAAGATGGAAGGGATATAAGTTATTGAAAAAACAATCCCATGTGCAAAATGCCAAAATCAACTGCTGAAGGATCAGGCAGCGAGTAAACAGATCAAAAATGCAATAAATCCACTGATGCTGGATCAGAAATCTCCCCCTCGGTTCCAAAAACACGATGCCAGATGCAGGAGTGGAATTATTGTAAATTTGTGCTATTACAAATGTGCTTCTTTTCCCTTGCTCTGTTTTCACACCATTGGCAGAAGAGAGAATTTTGAGGTCTGTGGATTCCCTGCCGCAGAGCAGATTGAACACGGGGTTGTTGCAGTTAATTTGCTTTTCAGGCAGTATTGATAAGGCAGGGGATGATCAGTGTTGCAGTTAATTTGCTTTTCAGGCAGTATTGATAAGGCAGGGGATGATCAGCAGGTGCCATTCCTGGGCAGACCTCGCTTTTGGACATGACAGGACTTGGTGTCACTGCCAAGGAATTTCATTACCCAAATTCCTGAGGCAGCTCCATAAATCATCCTGCGACCAAGCCAAGGCTGCTCCCAGCTTCAAGGAATAAAGGAGTGACATCGTTAACACTTGGAATGACTTCCACCTCCTCCCCACATCCTCTGGATGGATTTAATCACAATATTTCTTCTGACTTCTTGAGTGGATCCCACACACAGTGTAAGAAATCTGAAATTTCACTCCTAAGTAGAATTCCTAAGTAGAATTTTCATATTTTTCTCTGAGTTAATTCCTTACACATATTTTACAACTTTATTAAAATTTCCTTTTTTTTTTTTTAAGATATGCCTTTATTTTTCTATCTAAAATAAACCAAGCTTGGTAACAACCTCACCAAGGTTATTCAAATGCCTCATAAAATGACCCCACACTCTCTTTTAGGATCATTTTCTGTTTCCCCAGAGTTAAGCTTTGTTGCATTACAGGGTCCTGCAGCCTTTTCAGGACTAATATTTGAGGGTATGAGAGGCAACTCCAACAAAATACATGGCAGCAGAATCCCATGGATCCAATCCTGGACTGGCACCAGCAGGGGAAGCAGAACTTGGTTTGAAAATGCATATTTTTAGGAGCAAACCCAGGTTTGTACAAATGGCACTTTATAAAATAAGCATCTAATTTTGTCATGTGTAGTCTCCAATTATTTTGCTTAAAAAAAAATCAGGAATGTGGGATCAAGGACAAGTTTTAGAAGTACTGAACTTGTGAAAGAAAATACAGCAGAGGACACATTTAATGGATTATTAAAGAAAAAAGGAGTGTCAGAACCCCTGACTTACCCAAATCAGTGTGCTGTGAACAACAGGAATAACAACATTATTTTAGAATGGTGAAGTCAGTAAAGACAGCAGAGTCTGGATGCTCCAGGGAATTCTGTGCTGTTGAGACCTAACTGAACTCAGAAGATTTGGCATCAAACTGAAGTTACAAATGGCAGCTGTGAGTTGCACATCCCATGGGAGAAAGGTTTGGCATCAGGAAAAGAATCTGTACATGTTAAAAAAAACTCCAGGGAGAAGGTATTTGAAATTCAAAGGTTAACAATTAAAATAATTGATTTCCAGATGTAAGAATGTGCTGAATTTTCTCTTTAGAGATTTTTGTTATCACCTTCATTGGTTAAATCCTTGTTAATCACAAAGGGTCCGAATGAGAAACTCGGATAAGAACAAAACTTGAGAAAATCCCTATTTTATAAACATTTCTAAACCCTCTGTCTCTGCCAGAGCTCAGAACAGAGCCCTGGTCTTTAGAATTATTTTAATAACAAGAAGTGATGTGAGGACTGGAGAATGAGGCTGGATTGCTTCAGTCAGGAACTCGTGAACTCCACAATTTCAAATTAAACCACGACAGAGCTGCTCAGCAGTGCTGGAATCCCACAAGGAATTCCCAATCCTGATCCCCAGCACAGCTTTCACTCCTCACTGTGTCCTGAACAGAAATCCCTTTTTCAAACAAAGACTGCCCATAGTATGTGCAATAAATGAAGAGTCTCCCAGCAAGGTCAGTGTATTTGTACTTAAAGAATATCTCTTTTCAAAGAATTAAACACCCCAGCAAGGAGGGAGACCTGCAGGGCTCCTGGTTCCTTTTATTACAATGGAATGGGCTCTGGGAGAATCCCAGGAGTCAAGGCAGCTTAACCCCACGGAATGAAGGACTTCAGGCCCATCCCTGACTTCCCTCACAAGTTTGTTTTTGTCAAACCCAAGTGGTTTTGGCACTTGAGATGTTCAGGGGATGAATTGTGCAGACTTTGTGTTACAGCTGGGGGTCCTTCCCCAGCCTGGGGTGACGTGGAAGACTTAAAACAAAGCTCCAGAAGGCTCTAGGAAATCTGCAAATAGGCAAATCTCCTCGAGCAGTTAATGAGCTGCTCCCTAATCTAGTGCAGAAGGAAGAGGAGAACCTGCCCAGGGTTCTGCAGCTCCCCTGCCATCAGGACTTCAACGCACGGACAAGGAAAGCTCAGAGAACAAGGGGTCACCTAAGGCCTCCTTTCTCCTACAGGTCGGTGTGCAGTACGTGGAAAAAGGGCTGGAAAACTTCCTGGAGGAGGCTCCACTGTGCTGCAGTACAGAATGCTGGAGGAGCTGCTGAGCCCAGGCCAGGTCCTGCCGTGCTCCCTCAGCCTCAGAGCTCCCCTGGCTGCTGCAGCCGAAGGGAATCGGGCAGGATCAGGTGTGGCAGATCCATCCAGAACTCTGGGACTCCAGTGGATGCACAGATTTCCATATTTGCCTTGGTAACTGGTCCATTGGGATCACCCAGCCGTGCTGGAGCTGCCTGTTAGGCAGTGGGGTCATTAAAATGATTAATTAATTAATTAATGAGGTGTCTGCCACCTTTTAATGCTGCTGGAGATGGGTGTGGGTTTGGGTGTCCCACAAAGGACATGGATTGCTTTTCCCAGTAACTTCAAGAGGAGAATCAGACTCCAGGATGCTGGAAACACCAGTGGTCTTTGCCAAACTGGTCCAGAAGTAGAAGAAACCAGAATATTCCAGAAATTCCTTTAGTGCTACATGCTTTCTAAGCCTGGGTTCAGCAGGCTTTGGGGGGAAAACAAGCAAATAAAAAAGTTAATGATCCTTATTTTGGGGGGAAAAAAATAGTTGTGACATGAACCTGCATAAACAAGTTCAGCATAATTGTGTCGATTCCAGGGAATGTGTGCGGCGGGGAATTTCGGGAGGCTCTGCTGGAAGATGTCAGTGGTTGTACAAAATGGGCAATGGGGCTCAATTTTCAATCCCATGGGATCTAAGGCTTCACTGATGGTGTTAAAACACAAAGTCCAACCACAGAAATTCATCCCTTGGAAGGAACTCAAGACTCAGTAGGTGAAAGAAATGATTGGCAGGAAGTAAGGCAGCAATATCTCCAAGGATTTATCATAGTTCTTGGAATCCACAGCTCTACGACTTCCCTGGGAGCAGATTTTTGTCTGGTCTTCCTTTTTTATTGCAATTCTGACCAAGATGTTGTTTGAAATGTTCATCAGTGATGACTGCTTGAGCCCACTCCCTCCCCTTGGGATTCATGGCTGGGATGGATCTTCTGGAGAGTTCTTGTGCGCCGCTGGAACTGTCGGACATTCAGAGGTGGATCTGGGAAGATGGAACACGTGGGCAGCTACTCGGGGTGCTGGGATGTAGGAACTCAACATACAGGGTCAGAGGAGGGCATTGTTTTCCATTTAAAAAGCAGGATAAAAATGGGAGAACAAATCTGATGTCTCTACACTCCTGTTCTATTTTGGGACTTCTAGCTGTATTCAGGTAAAAGAGTGAGGAAAAAAACCCCAACTATTCCCAACCTCCAAGCACACAAATGATGGGAGTTTGTTCCTTTTCCTGTCCCTATTTCCCGTCTCCTGTCGCAGTTCCTCCCTGCTGGTCCTGACAAAACTGTCAGGACTGGCTGAACTCAAGAATCATTTGGCTGCAACATTCATGCCAGGTCTAAAAATAATTTCAAACTGGAAAGTGTTTTGTAACTGCTGCAATAATTTGGGATATTTGGCACACTCGAGAGTTTGCATTTGGTTCATCTGAAAAAGCCATTCTGGAAAGAAATCGCTGGAGTAAACCCTTTTATTCTAACCTGAAATGGAAATTGAGCTCCCAGCAAACAAACACTGGAGCTGACTTTCTGACTTTCAGTGGTTTGTAATTTTCAGATTTTTCTTTGTATTTGTTGGGTTTTTTTCCCAACATGCTCACGTCGACTTTCCAGTCAATTCACCCAAATTCCAACAGGAATTGGTTTATAAATTGGTTCCAACTGGAACTGGTCATTTGGAATTTCCAGCACAGGAAATTATTTTATAAGTGCCTCGGTAAGTACCCAAAATTACAAACGGATGTGTTCTAACACCTAAGGACAAGAAAATAAATATGGCTATAAATGCAAATGCTGTATTAAACCCAAAAATAATCCCAAAAACAACCTCTATGAATTGGGCAGAAACGGAAGGGCCGGGCTGGGTTTTGCTGCCCCCTAATTAAACATCAATGACAGCAGGGTGCGACGGCAGCGTCACCGTCGCACCTGCCAAATTAACGTGATCTAATTGTTATTTCTAGCTACGTTATGGCAAGGTATCAGTGACGGATGCCGTTTGCTTTTCCTTCCCCAGTCCCCGCGCTCAGAGCCGGTGCCGCGAGTCGTGGCTGTAGGCGCCGGGGGAGCCGCGGCTGCGGTGGGGCTTGTACGAGTCCTGGTAGGGGTCGGAGTATTCCTCTTCCACGAGGGGATAGTGCTCTCGGCTGTGCTGGGAACTGGAAGACAAGCGGTTCCTGCTCTTCCGAGCCCTCTCGTTGTGGTAATTCTCATCGGAGCTCACGAGGCCGCGCCGCTCCAGGGGAGAGTTCTCCGCAGAGTGGGCGCCGTGCCTCCCGCGCTGGCTCTGCGGGGGCCAAAAACGCCAGCGTTAATACCCGACACCCCCGGGCTGCCCCGCTCTGCTCCTGCCCAGCCCCATGCCAGGCCTTCCAGCAGCCTCCTGGCACTCATGTTCCAGCCAAGCCTGGCTGCTGGGATCTGGGCCAGATCTGGTTCCTGGAGCGGGAAGCTCGCCCTGCTGAATATTACATCGAGCATGAAAAGTGAGCTGATGTAGTCAGCATTTATCACTTTTCTCTGATCAGGAACAGAACATTCGCACTGCTGCTCTGCTTAGGGAATGTCTAAGCGTCCATTTCTGTGGTTTTGGGAAACATCTGAAGATGTTTGTTCGGGTTGGTTTTAAAGGTGCAGCTCTGAGCCTTATTTAAAACCCTTCCTACGACCAAGCCAATGATGGGATGCTCAGCAGGCAGCCAAGGGGTGGCTAAAATCATTAGAGAGAATAAATTCTTTCAACTGAAACACAGTATTTAAATATGTTGACAGAAAATCCCTTCCTATGATAATTTATTAATTAGAAGCCTTTGCTCTCCTTACGTTCCCATAGTGACAATGCCCATCGTTTGTCACGTGAACAAAATTAGTTTGTAACTTTTTTGCCAGTTAACGGCACAACGAAGAAATAGCCGAAAATAAGTATTTTGTTTGCTTTCACCACACATTAAACCTCTCAGGAGTATCAGCACCCATCTCCCAGAAGAAACTAAGTGCTGAAACTCCAGCCCCTGCTGTCTGGGATATAAAACCTTCCTGCTGCTACTACAGCCTCTGCCTGGTGACTGTTTTCCTGAATAATTCATATCCAAGGCTGGTGTGGTAGGGGCAGAGATGGAGCAGGGGGTGTGTGGTTACAGCTCCAGGTTGGAAGACTCCTGGAGAGGGGCCCCTCTGCGACCTCACCCCAGTCACGGGGGAGAACTCCAGCCAGGGGATCCCCAATTCTCCTCAGATCACCAGGTGTTAGTGGGGATTACGGCAAATGCTTCAGAAATTAAAGGCACGGCTGGGAGAGCTGGAAATGTTCCCCTGGAGAAGGACTGGGGATAAGGGATGGAGGGACAGGACACAGGGAATGGCTTCCACTGCCAGAGGGCAGGGATGGGTGGGATACTGGGAATTCCTGGCTGGAAGGGTGGGCAGGCCCTGGCACAGGGTGCCCAGAGCAGTTGTGGCTGCCCCTGGATCCCTGGCAGTGCCCAAGGCCAAGCTGGACATTGGGCTTGGAGCAGCCTGGGACAGTGGGAGGTGTCCCTGCCACGGACGGGATTTAAAGTCCAGTCCAACCCAAAGCATTCTGTGGTTCCATGATTCCATGATGAATTAATTACCCTTGTGTTTATCTGACACAGCTGCAGTTTGGATGTATAATCCCTCATCAGCTGTAGTTTAACTCTGTGTTCACCCCTCTGCCTTCCCTGTGCTAATTCACTCTGGGGTAGCATCCCGCTGCTTTCCTGAAACCTTCCTGCTTCCCTGGGCTGTGTGCTCATCCCAGTGCTGCTGCTGAGCTCCTGGGGTGTCAGGGGGACACACCTGGGGTGGTTCCACCTGGGTCTGATGTCCCAGGTACCTTTTGATCCTGCTCTGTGATTGGAATGAAAACCTGCAGGAATGGACTCGAAACCCCAATCCCCTGGAGCCTAAGGAACACATCTCCCCAAAACCTGAGCTGTAGGATTTCAATCCATGCACTGAAATTGGGCTAGACTGTGTTTATAGCTAACCAGTAACAGAGGCAAACGACTGGTTCCAAGGAGTTAGAGAATCCCAGGATGGTTTGGGTTGGAAGGGAAAATAAGGATCACCTAATTCCTTCCCCTCCATGGGCAGGGACACCTTCCACTATCCCAGGTTGCTCCAAGGCTCATCCAACCTGGCCTGGGACACTTCCAGGGATGGGGCATCCACAGCTTCTCAGGACAATAAATATTTTTCTGCTCAAAGATCAAATTTAGTCTTCCCCCTCAGCTCAGCATCCTTTCCTTTAAGGAAGGCAATTCCCAAGGATCAGGTGTGGCAGAGCCAGCACTGCCGCCTGTGCCCTCTCTGACTGCTCTGGATCTGTGCCCCACAACGTCACCCTCATGACCCCCGTGAGTCAGGAGTTCAGTCAGAACTTTCAGTTCTCAGTAAACCAAAGTCCAGGCCACGGCCAGGTAAAAATGGGAGTCTCCCAAATCTGGATTTGGTGAGGCAGGGACATCCTGTCCCAGCACGCCTGGATCACGCTCACTGCTACATGAACCTCTGGGCTTTTGCTGTTCAGTCCCCAAAGTACCAAGGGCATAAGGAATATAAAATCTTCGTCTATCACAAGCACCTTTGCTAGTTTAATTAGCCTGAGCACCTTTTAATTACCACACACACCATCACAGTGAAAGCTGATGCGGATCCTTCAAAGGTCTGAATGAGTATAAAACCTCCTCGTGGGTAACAGGGATGGTGGAAGCCCTTACTGTGAGATACCCATGGAAAACACCAGGGCCTGAATCCTCCTGGCACAGAAAACCTGCAGCCTCTGCTTGGGCATCGATCACTCCAGGAGAAATTTACCCCTCTGCAGAGCACCAGCACCATTGATCCCACCGAAACCCTTTGGAATTCGGGTGAAGTGGGGATTAAGTGATGCATACCTTCAGCCAGCCCACTGCACAGGGGTGATTTTCATCTTCAGTGTGAGTTTTCCCTAAGTAAATGGAGCAACATTTCACAGTTATTGCTGGTGTCCATTGATCAGAGAGAAATAAATGCCTGAAAAAAATTCTGTGGATACACCCAGTTCTCAAAATGAAACTGAAGAGGTGAAAGTTCTGCAGATGGTATTTTATTGGTATGAAGGGATGGAAAACTGAAATTTTAAGGCAAGTGGAAAATGGAAACAACAGTTTACATGTGCATGTTATTATTAGTAACAGAACAGCGCTTGTGCATCCAGCCACTCAGGAGACAGTGACTTGCTGGTCCCAATAAAGCCAAGCAGGGCTTTAGAAAGGTGAGTGCAGGAATTAAGCACCTTCAGGGAAGTGCAGCTCACTCACAGTAAAACCAGCTGGATGTTAACTGAGAACACCAAACAACAGTCATTTCCTCCAAAACTGTTACCTGCTTCCAGGCACTCCACAAGCAGAGCAGGTGTTACATTTGTCAGGTGAATTATTCATTAAATGTCATTTGTTCAGCTCTATTTCTGACGTACATTAGCAAGTGACACTCCTGGAGTCCCACACACACTGGAACTTGCAGGGTTTAAAGCTCCCTGCAATCCTGAACCCCTCAAGCATTCCCAGTTATTAGCCCCAAACATTTCTGGTTTCAAACTTAATAAAGCACGTACTTCTCATTAAGGACTATTTACATGCCACGATTGAAGTGTCAAAGTTCAGCCGAGTCTGAGCTATCCCTGTGGAAAAAAAGGGTCACAATTTTTTTCAATGGGTAAAAAAAAAAATAATGTCTTTTATTCACACTCAAAGAACAAGCTTTTCCACCCAAAAAAAAAAAAAAAAAAAAAGTGAAGTTATGAGGGTAGAATAAAAGGAGAGCTGACTCCTGGCTAGCAAACTGATGACTGGGAACTGATTATTCTCCTTCCCACTAAAAGCAAAGCATTCCCAGTGTTGAGCACTGGGCTGAGGAGCTGCTTCCTCACTGCTTGCAGCCCTGAGCTGAGGGAGAGCAGCTGCTCACAAAGCAGGGCTCAGTGCCAGCACAGCCCCTGGCAGGCTGGACAAACCCAGCTGCTCTGCTTTTCCTACCTGCAGGCCGGAGATGGCAGCGGGGTACGGGGACAGGGCGGAGGGTGCCAGGTTCCTGCCCAGCAGGGGGGTCATGGGCGTGGCACTGGACGTGTGGGTGGCTCTCCAGTAAGCCTCCAGGTACTCGGCCAGGTGCTCGCAGGCGTCCTCCAGCTGGTTCTCGTCCAGGATCACGTCAAACATGTCCTGGGCACAGGGACACAACAGGGCAGTCATGGCAAACGCTGCCGGGCACGCCGAGCCTTGGAACCGGTCAGTGGATGGGAACGGGGGTGGGGGAGAGTGGGAGGGAGCAGGGAACATGGAGAGGGAATTCTTAGAGCGGCACGGAGTGACAAGGGGGATGGGTTCACACTGAAACACAGCAGGGAGAGAGAGATGGGGTATGGGGAAGGAATTCCTGGCTGGGAGGAAGAGCAGGAGCTGTGGCTGCCCCTGGATCCCTGGAAGCGTCCCAGGCCAGGTTGGACACTGAGGCTGGGAGCAGCCTGGGACAGTGGGAGGTGTCCCTGCCACGGCACGGGTGGCACTGGATGGGCTTTGAGGTCTCTTCCAACCCAAACCACTCCACGATTCCGTGGCTGGAATAGAAAATGGTACAAGTGGGTTCAGAAGGTGACCAAGAGCCAAAGCCCTCAGGAGTCACTGCACACTGTCCCTGGCTGCTGCATGAGCCCTGCTTTGCTCTTGGGCACAGAACTCTTCAGTTTCTTTACTTATTCCCAGTGCTGATGCCCCTAAAAACATTCCCACAGCAGTGAAGGCAGCAGGCAGTGCTGACAGCAGCAGCATTCCTGCCTCAGGGAATTCTCCAGACAGCTCCTCCATGTGCTGGCTGGAACCACCTCCATCCCTGCCAGAACCAGCAGAGCCCCTCGAGAGAAACACAACCCTGTTTTCAGCACTTCAACTTCCTATCTCATCTCTAATCTTAACTTTGCAAAGTACTGTGAGAACAGCACAGGAAGTGGAAAATAAGAGCAGGTGCTGTGCATGTCAAGGGCAACCAACACTAACCACAGGCTACTCTCTTCCACCTGTTTTTACAGCTCTCAGAATAAGATTTAAAATAATAAAGCATCTTTTTTTTTCTTTTTTTTTAAATTTACTCTCCCTTCTCAGCATGGCAGAGAGAAGTTTCCTTCTCTGCCAGCAAGGAGGAATTTCCTTCTAATCAGGATATTCCTAACACTGCATCCCTTGGTCCAGTTCAGTGTTTATTGCTCTTCTTTTGCTCCTCTCTTTATTTACTACTTTTAATTTTTTTCTCTTCACCTGCATGTTGATGCACCACACATTCCAGTGTATCACTCACTTGTGGAAGAAGTTATCAATTACAACGCAGTTAAATTAGAAAATAAAAGAATGTGGTTTGTTTACATATACTTTGCTTTGGAAAAGACTGAAATTAAACTCCTGAGAGTGTAACATGTTTCCTTAAATAAAGAATTACTGGATTTAGGACCCTTAACAACTGTCACCCTTTGAATATTTCACTGCACAGTAACACTGTGCTGGGGAGCCTCTCAGGCTGTGCCTGGAGGAGCTGCAGCCCTGGCAGGATCCTGACTCCCGTGTCTGACACAGAGAAAAAAATGAAAAGAGAATAAAACATTCAGATTTTCTCTTGCATTTAACAGTTCTGCCCATCCCTCAGCTGGGTTGGTTCTGTTTCAGCATATTTGGCAGGAAATCATCTTTTAGGGAGATCCCTGTTTGTGAGGGTTGTGGAGTAAAGCAGATCCTCTGCAAGATCATCTTACGTGCACAGAAGTCACCAGCAGCTCCTGGTGACTCTCTAGTGACACAAGTGGCCTTTCCTGAAGAGTAGATCAGTGGCCACTGTCCTCTGCTATTTCTTTTGGTTTGCTGCAGAACTACTGTGTACCTGAGAGGAGGAAGAATTTCAACTTGTAGATATATCCTAATGATATTTTAATTAACGAATGCACTTTAATCCTGCTGCAGTATAATTTTAGCTATCTTTTAGGTTGTGCCAAATAGACCAGAGGGGTTTGAACCCTCTCTCTTAGCCTGGGCATGAATTCAGAAGTTTTTAGAGTGAAGTGTTTATGAGCAGTGGATTTAAGGAGGTACAGTTTGTGTTTCCTTGAGCCTTGTCATGTTCCTGCAGTGGAGTTCCTGGAGTCCTGAAATATTCCTGGTGTCCTGCAGTGTCCAACACCAGCTCGAGCAGTATCAGGGGCAGATTAGCAAGGAATTAATAATGAAAGCAGTTCCTGAGCTCAAATATGCCTGAAGAGACAGCTATTTTTACAATGTCTAGACATGCAGCACCAGCTCATTCCTTATGGCTGGCTCTCAGCAAAGGAGCAGAGGGAGGACTGCATCCTTTGCAAGGACCTTCTTCCCTTTAAACAAACCAAATTCCTTTAAACAAACCAAATTCTCCTCTTGCAGGAATCTGAGCTGCAAAAAGGATGAAGCAGGAGAGAGGGAGCACTGCCTTTGCTCTTAGCAATGTACTTTTACCTAATTAAATCATGGGCCAACTTTGATTTTAAGCCAAGCCAGACTGTCACCTCCCTGGGAGATCTCAAAGTCAGCAATCACTTCCTCCCCATCACCAGTGCAAAGTGCTGAGCTAGTCAGGGAGCAGCTCCTGGGCAGGGCAGGGTGGAAACAGCCTGGGAGCAGGGCTGGGTTCGAGGCTGAAACCTGGGACTCTGACACTTGGAGAGGCTTTTCTGATCCAGGTGGAGCCTCAACTGGTACTGGAGCCTTCAGTACTGGAATGCAATTCCAGGACTGGGTGTTAAGGAAGAGTTTAGTAAATCTGGGGGTGGACAATCCAAGTGCCACAATGCTCCCAACAAGCTGCAGCAGCACACGGATGATTTAATGGAATTTGGGAATCCCACGAGTTGGAAGGGACCTAAAAAACCATCTCATCCACCCCTGCTATGGGCAGGGACATCTTCCACTGTCCCAGGGTGCTCCAAGCCCTGTCCAGCCTGGCCTGGAGCACTTCCAGGGAGCCAGGGACAGCCACAGCTGCTCTGGTGGTTTCTCACTTCTGTCATTTCAGCTGATGTGAGCGAAGTGAAGCTGAGGAAGAGGAAATCACTGTATAAAGAGCAAAAAAAAATGCTGTGAAACTGCCCAGGGTTCTGTGTGCAGGTGCCAGAGGAAAGACCTTTTACACAGGACAATGTGCAGAGGGCTGTTCTGTGTGTAAGCTCAGGGTAAACACCACAGACCATCCAAACAGGGACACAGTGCAACTCCAGTTCCTCAGCTCACATCCATCAGGAGCTGGGAAGGGATGGGGGTCAGGGGGATCAGTTTGTTCTCCAGGACAGTTACAGTTCTGGCTGGCTTAGTGGGATGTGGTGGCTCACAGGAATAACCCAACAGCATTTTAAGAGATCACAACTCAGTAAAAGATTCCATGTGAGAAGTGTAACACAGCTGTCCAGAACAGGCTGCCCAGAGAAGCTGTCACTGCCCTGCTACCCAGAGAGGTCTCTGCACTCCCATCCCAATATCCCACACAGATCCTACACAAAGCCACATGCAAGTTCATTTTCACTGCCTCTGTCCCAGAAACCAGGAGTGCCTTTCAAAACTAAAAGCAAGTCTGAGCTGCCCTGTCCAAACCCCTGCAGAGCTTTTCCCACAACCCTGCCCATGAGCCCCGAGGCCTCTGCTCCACCAGCAGGAATTTGGGATTCCAGGAGAGGGGCAGGATCTTTGATCAGGAGGTGGGAGAGCAGTGGCTGTGCTCTGTCTGGTGAGGTGGCTGGGATGGCCTGCAGGATCAGGATGAGGATCATGCCTGCACACACCCTTTCCTTTCCCTTTCCACACACTCCCTGTGCACTAAGTGAGGCCTCTGCAGCCTCCTCTCCAAACTCAGACTTTGTCCCTCTGGGACCTGGAGCTCTACAAATGATGTAATTTGCTAATGAGCAGATCTGTTGTCCCCGCCACATCATTCCTGCCCTGTCACCCTGCCAAGGACCAAAACAAACCCGGGGCAGGAGATAACTAGGATGAAAGTCTGCAGTACTTGGGTGTCTCACGAGTGCAGGGCTGTGTGAGCACCACCAGGGAGTGATAATGGATGGACCCACAGGGATCAGCACAGCAGGAATTATCAGAATTCCACAAAACAGGAGTTCTTCAGCCTCTCCTCTGTACTTACTGGTGGGCATTGTGCAAGTTTATCAGCTGCCACCAACTGGACATTCAAGTGTTTGCTTTGTGACTTCCCTCTGGACTTGATCAGTCGCTGCAAAACCTGATAGGAGGAAAGGGCAAAAGATGAGTTTAAGGATCATTCATCTCCCTAAAGCTCAGCCTGACACCTCCCTGAGGGATTACCAAGGGCAGAAGCTCTCCATAAAATATTGCCCTTGAATATCCCAAACCTTTCTGATAACCCCTCTAAGAACTGGGTGCATTTCCCTCTGGATCATGTTTGAGCCCTTGAAAAACTTCAACTCCATTTTTGCTTTATCTTACTTTAAGTCCTACGTTATTTCTGACAATAGAGAAGCATGAGAATTATACTTATGGATAGACTGCAGCACACCAGCAGTACATGGTGTCACTTTTTCCCCTTTGCAAGTGCAGATTCCACACTGCCCATTCCCACCCTGCCCTCCAGGCCCCTCCTGGATTTTAAGGTGAGGAATTACCTTTGGAGAGGACACCTTCACATGGACAATAATTGGTGCTAGAGATGTCTTGATAAGTTGTGCAGGGTGATTTATAGTGTCTGCATCCAGGACAACCAGCTGTAAGGACCTGGCCAGCTCAAAGATTCTTTCAATCTCACTCTGCACTTCAGCTGTAAAGGAAAACAAAGCAGGTGAAACCACTGAACCTCAGGGCACTGGGATAAAAATATCCTCACCCACTTACTGTCACATGTGAATTGATGGCACTGCCATAAAATAACCTGTTACCTCTACCTCTAGTGCAAGCAGTCACTCAGGATGGCAGAGATTTGGAATTTGGGTGGGTTTTTTTTGTTTGTTTGTTCTGTTTTGTTTTAACAAACCCAACTCCTCTTAGTTCCTGGGATGGTGTCCCAGAAAGCAGGATTTGGAATGCAAGTGAGGCACACAAATTTCCACCCTTGTGAAAGAAAGAATCACACAACCACAGAACCATCAAGGCTGGAAAAGACCTCCAAGATCAGGGAGTCCAAATAAAAATTCCTCAGGCTGCTGTTCCCCAGCAGTCCGGGCACTGAGGAGAGGGGCAGGACCCAAAGTCTCACAGCCAGACAGCAAAATTCAGCTGTAACTGCTCAACACCAAACACAAAACTGGTCCCAGGGTCAGGAATGACATTTCCTTGGCTGGACAAGGGAAAGCTCTTTGGCTCCCTGTGATGTGGAATTAAAAGCACAGGGCTGGGAAGGAGGAGGAGCTGTGAGGCCGACTCGGGATTATGCAGTAAAATGCTGTAGACACAATTAAATGTGCAGAACTGGTGTGATCTTGGGAATGGCTGGAGCTGCATATGGGGAGGGTCAGGTTGGGTTTCTGGGAAAGCTTCTTTCCCCAGAGGGTGCTGGGGCTCCCCATGGAATGGACACAGCCCCCAGGCTTGCAGAGCTCCAGGAGTGTTTGGACATCACTCCCAGGGATGCACAGGGTGGGATTTTGGGGTGTCTGTGCAGGGCCAGGAGCTGGAGTCATGATCCTGTGGGATCTTCCATGACCTGGAAGGCTGGAATCCCTTTCCTTCTGTGTGTAACCACACCCTGAACTCCTGGAACTGAGCTGTGCCAGGGCCTTACCCAGGCTGGACCTGGTGTTGGAGCGCTCGATGATCGCCCTCTTGCTGGGGTTGTTGAGCACAGACCTCTTGGCCAGGGAGATGTCAGCTGTCACTCTGGTTATGGATATCCTGGGAGGAGAGCACAGCACACACGACAGAGCCAGGAGTGGGATTTGCAGCCACAGCCCATTCCAAAGGGCAAACACAATCAAACACGCTCTGACACGGTTCCACCTGAGTTATGGCATCATTAAAGAACAACTGAGCAGAAGTGCTGGGTGACTGGGAAGGATTTCCTATTCCCTGAGCTCTGGGATGGAGCTCCTGCTATTCTCCTTAGTGCATTAATTAACTTTTCTCCTCCCAGCTCACTCATCTGCATGGATTTACACAGTGCCATAAATGCTGTGAGTTATGTGAGGCTTGGGGCACTCAGAACAAGGGAGCTGCAATGTAGCAGCACTTCCTCTTCCCTCAGAGTTACACCAGGAGTAAACCAAGAGTAAACAGGGAGCTGTGCCAGGGGCTGGGATGAGCAGGAGAAAAGGAAGTGGAGCTCTCTGGGCTGCTTCAGCTCAAATTTAGCTTCACTGCACCTCTTGAACTTAAGGCAGGTGATTTATTTACTTCATCTATCAGCGAGTTAGAAAGATACAAAATGTTACAAAGCAAAGACCACACAATCCCTTCATGTAAAATCCATGTAGGAGGCCTGGGATGAGCCAAGGAGCCAGGAAAAATGGAAAGAAAGCAAGGAGGGAATGACCAGCAGCTTTTGCACAGAGCCTAAGATTTATGCAGCTCTAAGTGAAATTTTCTGCTGCAGGGTTAAAGAGAAGTACAGTTATTTTTCTGCATAATACATAAATAAAGGCATTGCCAGAAAATACACTAGAGGCCAAAAGTAAAAATGAGTTTAAAGTAAGAAATGAAAGGATTGTGGGTCTGGCTCCCTGGCCAGCAGGGGAGGTTGCAGTTACAAAGGAAGGAGCTGGCAAAGCCAAGGGAATTCAGAGCAGGGAAGGACCCAAGGCTCTTCCTTGGACACTCAGCTCCTTTCCTGGTAACGTGGACCTCTTCTAAACCTGCAGAAGAGATGGAAAGAAAGAAAGAAAAAAAGAAAAGGGAGGGAGGAGAAAGACCACAAAGCCATAAAAGTTGGCAGAAGGATCAAGAAGCAGCTTTTTCCTGAGATGCTCAGAGCTAAAATCAATGGTCTCAGGCTGCTGGTGGCACTGAGCTCTCCACTGCTGAAATTTCACACTCCCACCTGATCCAGCTGCCAATACTGCTGATGGAATTAGGATTTCCAGAAAATCACTTGAGCTGAGCAGCTCAGAACAGGGCAGGAGAGGAGATACTTTGCACAGAAGTTGATCATTAAATGTTCTCTCTGAGCTGTTTAGGGTCAGTTCAGCACTGCCACCTCCTCACTCCTAAAATCCATAAATCCTGCTCCAGCTCTTCTACAGAACATCATTTTCCCTGCCCTGGTGCCCATAGTTTGGGTATTTCAAACCTGACTTCGTGTTATGTATGACCAGAACAGCTTCTTTTCCCAGCTGGAATATCCTGAACTAACTGGGAAGGGCAGAACATCCCAAAGGTGCAGCAGACACCTACAAGGACTGAGGTGATGCTATGGACCAAGCCAGGGCTCCTAGCAAGGAAATCCAAATTATCTAGAGCTCACCAGGAAATGCTCCAGCTGAATATGAACCCTCCTTACAATTCTTTTTCTGTGTTTTATTTCTCAGCATTTCCTTCTTCCAACCACCTTTTTCAGTATTTTTGCCTGCTTAAGGCAAAAGCCAAAATAAAATCATATATAAGGAATATTTTAGAGCTGATTTTTCTTAGGGGTCGGGAAGACACCGGGACAGAATCCCTGTGTTAAACTAGGAAAATGCTAGCCCAGGAAACTAGGAAATGCTAAACTAGGGAATGCTAGCCCAGCCATGGCAGAAATGCAGGCATGTGCACCCCTAGTAACACATGAGCTGTGTCCCCCTCTTCAGGGGTGACACAGAGCCAGAAAGTCAGCTTTGATCATGCAGCAAAGCCTCTGGCATAAAGGAAAAAATAAAATAATTCACTGAAATGTTAGTAACACATGGCCAAAGCAGCATGAGAAGGACAGAGTTTCTCACCTCCCATCAAACCTGTGCTTCAGGAAGTCAAAGAGAGCTTTCTGCATCATGTCTGTCACCTTGGCAGAGGGGAGAAGATTGAGCAGGGGGATGGACAGGGAGAGAAAGAAGCCAAAAGAAAGGAAAGAGGTGAGTAGAAGGCAGGGACACAGCCAACAATCAACACCTTTGATGGGCAGAACCATTCCAGAGCCACGCTCCTGCCACAGTGCTCAGTAACAAATCCAGGGGAGCTTCCTGACTCACTGCTCCAGGTGCAGAGCTGCCACTCTGTGTGCTCCTATCCTGAGCTGCACTGAGCATTCCTCACCCCCTTCCACATCCAGCACCATTCCCAAAGCTTCCCAACACAGCACAACCACGTGGGATGTGTGCTGGACAGACCACTTGGGCTTTTCCTACACAGCACTGTTAATTTGGCTTCAGACTTCAGGGATCAGATCAGCCGTGCCGGGGGATTTTCTCAGAGAGGGATAGCAGCAAAAAATGGGAAGTTCCCAGTGCTGGACATGGGAACACATCTGAGATGCTCAGCCCCAAGAGCTGTCATCTCTGCCATCTGATTTACTGAGCAGCTCCTTGTCCTTTCCAGAACAACTCAGGCTGACAATTATTATCTGCCAGGCCAGGCAGGAGCTTCATCAAAGCCCCCAGGCCTCTCTGCCAGTTTATTTCTCTCCTTCCAACTGATTCCTTCAGCATTTAGACAGAAAAAAAAAAATTCAAAATCATTTTCCCCAGGTAAGATGAAGCATTTTTGTTATTGGAATTAATATTCTGTGTTACCGTTTCCACACATTTCAATGTTCAAAGTGTTTGGTGTTGTTTTCTTTAAAAATAAAAAGAGACAGGGTGGCAGATTTGAAGAGGTTTTTATGAACAAACAGCCTCTCTCCCCTCCAGACTCAAGAGTTAAATTGATCTGTGGTGCAGCACAGAGGGAATTTACTCCTGTCAAAAAACTTCCCCATCAAATTAAAAGGCAGAGAGCAGAACATGAAGTACCTGCTCTGCTGAGCTGCACCTTCAGTCCCTCTTACATAAAAACAATGCCAGAACACTGCATTATGCCAGGGATCCCAAAAAGAACCATTCCAATACATTTAATAATATCCTATAAATTACTGAAAACATTAATTAAGCTTAATGAAGTGTATCTTGGATTTTATGTTCATTCAGTTCCTGGTTCAGCACTTCCCAGATGGCTGAGCTCCCTAAACTGCCCTGCTCAAAGTCTCTGCTGGTTTAGCAAGTGGGAAATGCTCACTTCAATCTGCAGCAGCCTAAAAAAGGCTGTCCTGGTTCTCTGGGCACTTTATCCTGCCCACTTCCACCTGGGGAATCTTCGAGGAGGGTCAAAGGTTTCTTTGCAAAATGTTTGAATTTATTAATAAAGTGAAAAAAAGAGAACAACAAGGAAGCTCCTTCAAATATTTTGCTAATTAAGTTCAAAGCACGGGCTGGTTTGATGAACATTCCTCATGTGTAGAGTCCAGCTCATTAATTTGACTGCTTGTAGCAGACACAAGTTCTCTTTTTTACTTGATTTAATCAGGAATGAGTGCACTGAAGAGAATGGATCTGCACTGTGCTTAAAACTGTACAAGTCAGGAGGAACTCTTAGCTCTTACAGTACATTTTGGCAATTATTTAAGCTAAATCACTTGAAATGATCACAAACCATTTGCACTGAGCCACACATGGAATTACTGAGAATGACCAGAGATAATAAAAGTTTAATTAATTGCCAACACCTCAGTCCATACCTCATAGCCTTTGAGTGATGGGCCCACCAACACCACAGGTCTCATTGATGGCACTACATCATAGGGGGGAATATGTTCTGTCTAGAGGGAAAAAACAACCCTTCAGACCATCAGTCAAACAACAGCCAGAGGCAGATCCTGACAATTATGAATTAGAAGGAAATAAAATGGAAACAAAAGCATTACTTACCACTTTTTGTTTCTGTTTTGCTAGAAGACCAAATGAGAACTTGGTTAAAACACACCCAGGCAACCAGAAATCCTTTGCCAAAGCACTGTGATTTCTCTCTGTTCACCTCCCTCTGCTCAGGCTTGACTAAACTGGGCAATTTGTGCATTAAACTGGGTATTCTGTGCATTAAACTGGGCAATCTGTGTATTAAACTGGCTATTCTATACATTAAACTGGGCACTCTATACATTAAACTGGCTATTCTGTGGCAGCTCCCACTGTTCCCAAGGTTTTTTCCTAGCCTTTGGCAATTCCTGCATGGCTGGGAATAAATGTCCTCCTCCCCCTGGAAAACGTCTCAGTAACTCAGCAAAGGGGAAAACCTGCATTTCTCATGTAGGGCTTTTAAACAGAATTATTATTAATAATTATTATTACTATTAAATAAATCCTGACTTACCTGCGGCTGTAGGTGTGGCTCGGAACGTGCCAGAAACCATCTCTCCAAGGCTTGAAGAAGAATTCCCACTGGATTTCCTACAGCAGCAGAAAGTGAACATGAACATGAACACCAGGAACACCAGGAACCCCAAAATGTGGGAGGTTTTTGGGGAGGAATTGTCCCATGAGGAATCACAAGGTCATACAAGCATAAATGACTAACTAACAGATCTAAAAATTAACTGGTTTATTATTATAATATGGAATTTTATCATCCAAATCCAGGAGCATCTCACTGAACTCAGTAATTTCTCTGTATATCCACCCGCTGGTCGCCTCTGAAGTTGTGTCAAAAATTACAGAAGAAATGTGGAAGAAAAAAAAAAATTACAGAAGAAATGCTGGTCAACCATTCTGAAAGCATTTCCCAGGTTTATCTCCCAGACCCTTTTCCAGGGATTTGCAATCTCCAGGTCTGGCAGGGTGAAGACTCAGAAACCTCACCTGGAAGATGAAGACTGAAGGATGGCAAAGCTGATCTTAGAAAGTTTCGTAAGTCTGGTTTGGGTCAAAGTGGAGAGAAAACAAGGAAGGAAAAAAAAAACCCACAACCTAAGAAAAGCTGGGAAAAATCCGTGAGACTTTAAGCACCAAGTTGACTTGATTGAACCCACAAAATTAAACTCAGAAACTCCTTTCTTCATCCCTCCCTGCTCTTTCCTAAAACCAAACACGTCTCTGGTTTCTCATCACCGACACCCCCTGCGGCCGCTCTCCGCGCTTCCACTGGGAATCCCAAACCCAACACTGCAAATGCCCTGCAATAAACCAGCAGCAGGTGACCTTTGGAAATCTAGCTGGGTGTGAGGAAGGATTTGAAGTGATTTGCAAAGGTCAGGGTGCTCTCACCCTCCGTGGAAGCGGCCCCTCTTCTGCTCCTGCTGGATGCGGATGTTCTCCAGGCGCAGCGGGCTCGGGATGAAGCCGATCTCGCAGCCCTCCTTCACCAGCCTCCCTATCCACCAGTCATTGTTGTACTTCTGCAACACAGCAAGGGTTCTGGCTACTCTGGTGCCTCGGGGTTGAGCTTTTGTATTGTTCAGAATCTCTGCTGCTCGGTGTGTAACTCTGAAAGTTCATGTTGGGTGTTGGTGAGTTCTCTTCACAGGGGAGTGGGACAAAACAATTCCATCCCAGCTGGAGAATCAGGGACAGCTGGTACCCAAAAATTATCAACAACAGCAAGGGAAAGGGGGCAAGGCAGGGGCTGAGAGTTCATAGCTTGGGGCTGTGGCTGGATAACTGGCCCCAAGATGAACCAAAACTTATGAGTGTAAAACTCGTGAGCAGGACCCACCTTGGATTTGATTTGTGTGCAGCCCCAGCCAGGTCTTTGCACTGCCCAAGGTGGATCCCTTCAATAAATTCCTATTTTGTTCCTTTTGCTCTGTCTGGTCTCTGTTCCAGCTCAGCCTTTGCAGACAACAACTCCAGCTCCCAAATTCCCTCCCTTTGTTCTGCACACTCCTTAACTCTAGGCTGGATAATGAACCAGCTCACTCCAATCACAGCATCAAGGTTTCCCCTCGTCCTGGCCCTTGCTGATTTAAATTCCAGGTTGATTTAATGAGCAGAACCCATTTCTCTGAGCTGAGGCCACCAAACAACCTGCCAGCAGCAAACATAAAAATAACACAGTGGGAAATAGGAAAGGTACAGGACTCCCAGCAAGCTGTGTGAAAGCAAATGTCAGGATGGAGAAATGCAGGAATGCTGAAGATGAAAGGACAAGAAACAACAGAGCTGTGAGCTGGGTAGGGACAGGCCTCAGGAAAAGATGTTCAGCAAAACAGCAGAAATGTATAAACTTAATAATGCAGCTTTATCCATTGTTTTAAGTTATTGTTAAAGTTATTGTTATTGTTTAAGTTATTGTTTGAACAAGCAAGCGTTGTTCACAGCAAGAGGCACGTGCAGCTTTATTAATGAAACACTTGGAATTAAACACTTGTCAGCTTTTGATATTCTGCTATTGGCTGGAAAGTTGTTAAAAGATTTTGTAGCCAAGAGAACTTGGTCTGCTGTGGCAGCAGCTGGAGCTGCTCCATCTCCCTTGCCTGGCTCTGTAAAATGAGGCTGATGGTTGTGATGGAATAAAGGCCTGGAGAAGCTGCTCCAGCACTCCTGCCCTGTTCTTGTGTACATAGGTGTATGGAAATATCAAACAAGAGAAAAAATATCCCAGGAAAAAACCAATATAACACCTTCAGCTTCCCATCAAATACTGCTTGTCATATTTAATGGTCTAGACAAAAGATCACCACTTTCCCTTCCTCCTTTCCAGGTATTTGTAGGGATGTAACTAACAGGTTGTGACAGATTAAGTAAAGTTCACCTATAGGAAGAAATTTTAATATATACCCAAAGCATAGCATTTTATCACTGACCTTTAGTAACATATATTTTTCTGCTTTATTGAAAGTCTGGTCTGTCCCTAATGATGGCAAGATGGAAACAGGAGGATCCTGATGGATACTGGAGTGGAAAAGGATTTGCTGTAGCTGCTGCCAGCAGAGCTTTTGAAGAAAAGTATCTGAAAAGCCTCTCCTCTGTTCTGCTTCATTAGGCAGCCCAGTGTTCAAAAGAAACATTGCTTTTCACAACTGCCTCTGGAGTCATTAAGAGCAGCACGAGTGAATGGGTTTTGTTTGCCTGCCTCGAGGAAAAAGCCATCACAGAGATCTCATCCTCAAGATCATCCCTGCTCCTGGCTCCACATTTGCAAGCTCTTCAGTTCTGCAGGAACACACGAACACCAAGTGCCTGCTGATGACTCTGAAACACAGAACCTCAGCACTGAAAAATAAATGGGGTTTTATCGACCCAGATATGTGAACATTAGCCCAATCATAAATATTAACATATAATAAAAAGTAAGGGAATGCAATCCTCATATCCTGAAAAACCTCTTTATCCTCTTTTATATATTTAGGCAAGAGGTTCAATTATTTTATCATTCCAACTACGTATTTATTCCTCCTGCTGTTCTGACCTTGATTCAGACAGCGGCAGTGAGCAATGTTTTATTGAATGTTAAATTACAGAACTACTTCCAGTCTGTGAACCAGACAAATCTTTCAGGACTCAGCATCCTGCTGTTGGAAAGCAGTGAACTGAGAGGTTGTGGAGTCCCCATTCCTGGGGTGTCCCAGGCCACGTAGGACATTGGGGTTTGGAGCAGCCTGGGACAGTGGGAGGTGTCCCTGCCCAGGGCAGGGGTGGCACTGGATGGGCTTTAAGAACCCCCCTCCAACCCAAACCAGCCTGAACCTACAAAACCAATCCCTGCAAAACCTGATTTCCAAGGGCACTGCCCGCTCCATTTTGGCTCTAAAGGTGCAGCCTGACCATGGGAGTATTCCTTCATGGACCTCTGAGTGATGCATCTGGACATGGGATAAGAATCAGCTCCTGTGAAGAGGGACTTGGGACCAGGGCTGGAGGGACAGGACACAGGGAATGGCTTCACATTGGGAAAGGGGAGATTTGGGAAGGAATTCCTGGCTGGAAGGGTGGGGAGGCTCTGGGCTGGAGTTCCCAGAGAAGCTGTGGCTGTCCCTGGATCCCTGGAAGTGTCCAAGGCCAGGCTGGAGCAGGGTTTGGAGCAGCCTGGGACAGTGGGAATGTCCCTGCCCATTTTTGATCCCTTCCATCCCAAACCAGTCTGGGTTATGCTGAGAGCATGTGCACACACAAATGCCAAGGCTGCAGTGAGGAACACAGGATTTATCTGCATTAGGTCACTCCCTCCCCTCTGTTACTCTGTGTGTGGGAGGAGCACGTTCCCTCCCCTGGTTGCCATGCCCGTGATTCCTTCTGCTCTGTCAGGAATTTTTTGTTGCCATTTCATCCTTTAAGCAAGCACAAAATGTATAGTTTGGAGGAGAACAGATGAGACAACACAGGACACGTCCTCAAAATAGCAGCTCTTCACTCACTTCCTCTGCTCCATCCTGCCAGAGGGTGACTTGACTCTGTACCCAGCTTAGCAGCATCCCAAAACCTGGAACCATTGTTCTGGTCCAGATCACTGAAAAACAAATCCTGTAAAGCCTTTTTGCAGCATGGGGAACCATTCCCCAAATCCTACTGAGTTACAGCTCCAGGCAGGCTGAGCTGACAAACACCAGTTAGGCAGATAGTTTACAGCTTAGTGGCAGTTTGATCCTGGGTTTTTAGACCTTGGAAGACAACTCATGGAATGCCAAGACAAGGATTTGGGGACACTTGTCTGGAAGAATGTACAGGGCAGCGTGACGGGAGCTTAGAGTGTGCAATTCAATCAGTGCCCTGACAATAATGGTGGCCACGTCCAGGAAAACCAAGATAAAAAAGTGGAAAAAGGGAATTTACTGCCTTCCCCTCTCAGGGAGAGGGCATGTGAAGCAATTCCAGCACCAGAGGAGGGGCAGCAGCAGGTGTTTTCCTCCTGAATGTGCTCTGTCTAAGGGAGATCAGTGCTCTGGAGTGATGATGAACACGTGTTCAAAGAAAGACACAGATGAGCACTGAACACCCCAAAATAAACCCAAAATGCAGAGATGAAAAAGTGCTTTTGCAAGCTGCAAGCCTCTGTAGCAATCCACAGCACAACAGGGGGTTATGCAAATGTGGAGGGCTCACTTCAGATAAAAAATTGCAGAAAATATGCTCAGCATGCAATAAAATGCAATTTTCTCTACCAAAGCCATACTCAGGGCTCATTTATTCCTATTTTCTCCCTTATTTTTGCATCTGTCCTCTTCAGGATTTTTCTTTGCTTACTGTATTATCCTAAGTGTTACTTCCTCTCTGGAAGGGAATCTCTGGTGTTTTTTTGAAGACCTGGTGTGACCTGGTGCTGTTCCACAAAATCCCTTTCTACTGCACCATCTCTGATCCATCACAAACTTGTTCTGATGAAAAGAATCTGAACCCACCACTTTATAGGGTATTGTTTCCTTCCTGTGTGATGAAATTACAACGTGTTGGTAACACCACGTGTTCCAAAAGGGCAGGATAAGCACCCCAGGGTGCAGGAGCTCCAGGAGGGATGAAGAACCACCTCATCCTCACTGTCCTCCTCTCAGCACTCCTGGATATGGCTCAGCTGTTCAAATCAAAGCCCTTGGCTGTGAAAAGATTTCCTTTCCCTTGGTTTTACCTCTTTAATGTGGAGGAAGTCCTTGGCATCGAAGGAGATGGCAGTGCTTGGGACAGGAACATCTTCATCCAGAGCCCCACAGTAACTCACGTTGGTCTTGACAGCAAATGCTACAGGTTTGGACTAAAAACAGAAAAACACATCAAAAAACACTGGGAACTTTTCATCCATAAAAATTCAGCCCTAATCATTTCACCCAGACCAGCAGAGTTCAGCGCCCTGGAGAATTTCTACACTAAATTCCCCAAACATCTCAGCAGATACTTTGACTCAACTGCTGAAGAATTTCAAAAGGAAATGTGAATTTTAGCAGCAGGCAGAAGGTAACTGGCACACGACTCAGTGAAAAGAACACACCTTGGCCCTCTCGAGCTGGATGGCTGCTTGCTGCTCCCTTTCCTGGCGGATTGCTTCCCTGTCCTCTTCCAAAGACACATCAGAGTCTGAGGGTCTGCTCGTGTACGAATCTGCTGAGCCCTGAAAGCAAATCCAGGTCACTAAGAAAACACAGGTAAGGAACAGAAATCCCCTCGCCAGTCACATTTTTAAAGCACTTTAAAAGTAATTTTTTTGAGTGAGTTTTACAAAGATAAAAATCCCAAGAAAACCTTTCTCCTTCACTTTCTTACTGATGCAGTGAAATCCAGCTCAGCTGTGGACACTGTCCAAAAGTCTTTACAATATTCATATCCTGTTTGACAACCTCAGACTCCGGATTGTCAAGGGTTAGGTCACATCAAACATAATTAAGGAATTATAAAGCTTGGTTTGAATCATCCCTCCCCATGAATAGGCTCCATTATGTAAGGGCTTTGTTCTCATTCACACAGAGCTTTGTTCTGGGCTTCCAGGGGGAAAAAGTGGCAAAAATGACATTATTAAAGCTGCTCAAGAGCTCTGTATTGATATGGCATGAAACCAGCACGTTCAGGCAGCAGCAGAGAGCATCAGCCTGCCAGGGAGGAAAGAAGGTGTTGTTGCCACAGTTGGATATTCTGCCTTTCTCTGGACATTTTTCAAGATACCAACAACTCCTGAAGTGTGGAGCGGCTCCCTCAGGAATTCTCCAGCCCTTTTCCCTCAGGAATTCTTCAGCCCATTCCCAGCTCCATTCCCTTCCTGACCATGCTCCAGCCCCTCAGGGTCTCCTTTGCCAAGAAGGGAAAATCAAAAACTGGGAGAAAACATGAGGGGGAAAAAGAAGTGAATGAAGGAAGTTTGGGGACGGCTCTTCTGCAGAGCTTTTCCTTCCTGGATCCTCCTTTGCTCCAGGCTGAGCCCCTTCCCATTTCCCTCAGGAATTCTCCAGCCCCTTTCCATTTCCCTCAGGAATTCTCCAGCCCCTTTCCCATTTCTCTCAGGAATTCTCCAGCCCCTTTCCCATCTCCCCCAGGAATTCTCCAGCCAGCCCTTTCCCATTTCTCTCAGGAATTCTCCAGCCCCTTCCCAGCTCTGTTCCCTCCCCTGGCCACGCTCCATCCCCTCGGGGTCCCTCCTGTCCCAGAGCTGTCCCCAGCCCTGGAGGTGCCCCAGCAGTGCCAGCCCAGGGCCGGGCTCTGCGTCACACCAGGGCTGGCACAGCCCAGGGCTCTCTTGCCCACCTGGGCACCTTTGGGGTACTGCTGGTTTTTTATTCATCCAGGTCTGATGTAATCCAGCACAGCTCAGTGAGGGAATTCACCAGGAGCTGTGCTGGGCACGCAGCGCCCATACTGGTTTTCACTGGTGTGTGTTTGAGCAGTGACTCCTGGACTGCTGTCAGAACAGAACAGCCTCAGGCAGAGCAGCTGATGCTGCCAGGCCACCCCCGGCTGCTGTGGCAGATGAGCAGTGCCCATGTGCCAAGTGCCAGGGATTGGTACAATCACAGCCGCATGATCCCGGCTCTCCCGAGCTGTTCCCAACAGGCAGAGCCTTATCTGGGAGATGCAGCCCCAGGACTGTGACTCACACGGTGCTGAGCTGCAGCATCACACTGAAAAATCAGGCACCGTGCTGCAAATAGCAGCAAGGGGGGCAGAAAAGGAGCCAGACTTGTATTGAATTTTGGGTTCTGTTTGATTGAAGATCAGAATTATTGCCAGAAATATTGTGGGATATTGACAGAACATTGCCCAACAATCCAACACAAACACTGCTGTCTGCTGAGCACCAAGTGCAGGGAGTTCTGCTCTGACAGCTCCTACTTGCAGAAACTGCAGTAGAGAATGAGAGGAAAAGAAAGAGGAAAGCCACTTCCCAGCTCTTTTTGCACGCCAAGATGTTCCTAAAGGAAGAATTTCTTAATGGAAAGGGTGGTCACATACTGGAAGGGGCTGCCCAAGGACTGGATGTGGCACTCAGTGCTCTGGGGACAAGGGCAGGGCTTGGGCACAGCTTGGACTCAATCTCGGAGGGCTTTGCCAACCTTGGTGATTCTGGGATTCTGTATAAAGAACCCTTTAAGTTCTTTATTTTCACATTGCTTAGAGCAGCAGCCCGGTCATTTGGGGATACCACCTGTGCCCATGGTTTCACACATAACATTTCAGGACCAATTATCAATCCCACCCTTACCTAACCCAAATCCCACAACCCTCTCTGGGAGGCAGAGGAACTTTGTCAAGTGGGGCTTCAGTGAGTTCAAGTGACACCAGATTTGGCAATTTGAAAGGAACAGGCTTTTCTAGATAATTACATTATCCAAGGCAATGAAAGACTCGATGCTTACTTCACAGCCTTCATACTTGGGGCTCCTGTGAATTCACTTTTGTGCAATATATTATTTATTTTCTCCCTCTCTCATTAACTAATGTAATTCATCTTAGCTAAAAACGTGGAGGTTTGAAGCAATCCCAAAAACACCAGGGAGAAGGGTAAAGCAGAAAGAACAGTGGGTCTGTTTAATTTTATATTAAAAAGAAAGTATTTTTAATATTTTATATTCTGCTCACTGACTGGAGTTACACGTGAGGCTGCTGCAGGGTATGTGCCGAGGTGGAAAGGGTGACACAACATTCCTCATGGATAGGGGTGTCCCAGCATTTTAGGGAGGAACAGGTGACATGAATTTCCTGACACTACAACATCCAGTCACATCCAGCCTTTGTGTTTACTAAAGGAATAATCAACCTTCAGCTGTCGCAGCTAAAAATTAAAAACTTACTGAACTTGCAAATAATTTTTCCCCAAGCGCCATAAATCCACAGCTCCGGACTGCTCTCCCTTCATCCCTAAGGAATGCTCTGTCAATTAAAGTGTTTTAACTGCACGTGCAATTAAGGCAGCAATCCATTAGCAGCTCCAATCAGTCAGATGACAGGCAGCCTGTCCTGGAAAGATTCAGGGTGCTGTGGGGTGCCATCCCAACCTGGAGAGCCTTTGGGAAAACATCCCTGCTCACAGAGAGCTCCTGCCTTTTCCATTAGGCCAGCCAGGGCCTTCCTGCAGCATCCCTGTCCCCAGCCAGCCCACTGGGATGATCCCTGTATCCTGGAATATCCTCCTCCAGGCAGCCAATTATTGGTAGTGCTGGAGCTGGAATAATACCCGAGCTGGGGACAGCATGGAATGCTTCCAAGGGGAAAAAAACCCCTCCTGTCCCATCTTCTCTTCCTGTGCTCCTCTTCCTTCCTCCCCAGCACCAATCCCACCTGGCACCTCCCAGCTCCCCAACAGGTTTTTGGGTACTCAAAGCATTCTCATCCTGCAAGACACAGGAAGCCAAATTCCCAAAGATTCCAAAGGTCCTATTCTGATGCTGAACTCAGAATTTACCCAGCAGACCCAACAGCTGAACCAGAGGTTGCTCCAATAATTTTAAATTGGTCAGGAGTTCAACTAAATATATTTTAGCAATCATGGAAATTTAAGAGTAATGGAAACCCAGACTGGTTTGGGTTGGAAGGGACCTTACAGCTCCACTCCTTCCAGGCCAGGGACACCTCCCACTATCTCAGGTTGCTCCCAGCCCTGTCCAGCCTGGCCTTGGGCACTTCCAGGGATCCAGGGGCAGCCACAGCTGCTCTGGGAAACCTGTGCCAGAGCCTCATCACCCTCCCAGCCAAGAATTCCCAATTCCCAATATCCCACCCATCCCTGCCCTCTGGCAGTGGGAGCCATTCCCTGTGTCCTGTCCCTCCATCCCTTGTCCCCAGTCCCTCCCCAGCTCTCCTGGAGCCCCTTCAGGCCCTGCAAGGGGCTCTGAGCTCTCCCCAGAACCTTTCCCTCTCCAGGTGAGCTCTCCCAGCCCTTCCACTGGCAGGAAGCTTCCATCAGCCCATCCTGCCTTTCCCCCAAGACAAATTCATCACAAACTGGAGCCTGAACTCAAAAAAACTGTCCTCAGCCCTCTGCAAGTTCCTGGGAGAATTGAGGCCACATCCCTGCCTGACGAGTTCCCAGAGACCTGACAGAACTCCTGATACAGCACAAGGAGAACAAACAGGCACAGGGATGGCTGCAGGGCCATATGCTGCCATATGCCATGGATGTTCCAGAAATCTTTTAAAACACCCCACAAAACCCACAGGAGAGTTATTCCTTGGGGAAGCAGCTCACTCCGAGCCCCAACACAAAGATCTCCTTGGCCCAGGTGCACAAGAGCAGATTTAACTCACAGGTTAAAACTAGAAGTATGTCATGGGGGCCACAGAAAATAGATATTAACTCATTTTTACATGAAAACAAGAACCTGAAGGTGAGGATTTAAGAAACCCCCACTTTTTGAATACCAGTGGCCACCACAGTTGGTGCCCATCTCATCCCAGCACTCAGGGTGGGCAGCTAAATTTAATTACTGGGCAGGTGATGTAATTAATTAAAAAGCAAATACAAAACAGTGGGGGTCTCTTCCTTTGGCATGAAAACCTTGCAATGCTGCAATGGAAACTGGGGCCAGGAAAAGCTTTGTGTGCCCAGTAAAGTACTGCAGAGTCCTAGCCCAGACTGGAGGGAGTTTCCATGGGAGCTGCAGGCAGGAGCAGCAACCCTGTGCAGCAGGGAAAGCAAAGCATGTTTAGTATTCCCATTATAATTCCATTCTTCCCATTATAATTCCATTATTCCCATGTGGAAGGGGGTGTAGAGATCACACTGCCAGCGCTGCTTTGCTTTAACATCCTCTGGAATTATTAACATTCCCCTGGAATTACAAAATCCACTCCAGCTACTGCAATGTTAAACTGGGAGGTCCAGGAGCAAAGTGGGATTTCTGCACAAATTCCCATGTGGATGTGGCACTGGAAGTCCAACCAGGACAAGGTTCAGTTCCCAAGCAAATTAATTTCTTGCTGAATCCCCAACACACCCAAGGCAGCTGCACAACCACTTGGCATTGAGCTGCGATTTCAGAATCAAATGCTCAGCAATTATTTCCTTCTATATGTTTGGTAAATTTATTTAAGACAACTCATTAGGTGTCTCAGCAATTTGGAAATTACTAGGTAGTTAGAACATGGTTTTTTTTCTTTGGGAATACTAATCGTTAGAAAATAGGGCAATTCTTCCAACATTTCCTGATCTCTTTTTTTTTACCCTGAATTTCAAATCTTGCAGTCTATCTCCTTTCTCCAGCTGCCTTTAGTTCAGCACAGATTGCGTTGCTACATTTAAGAAATAGAGTTTTAAAAAAATACTGGTAATAGATATCTCTGTTTACTGCCAAAACACTCCCATCTCTTTTGGTGATGTTCAAATGAACATGCAAGGCACAGGATTTTACTTAGCAGGCACCACAGGTACACACAAAGCCCGAGGTATTTGTTAGAGAATAGATGAGCTGCTCTGAACTTTTCCTTTTCACAGGTGAAAAATTCAGATCTTCCTCCACAAAACAACACCCAAAGCACTTTCCCTGCAGTCTCAGAGCCGAGGGAAAGGTGAAGATCACGGCCAGAGGGATGGCTACAGGTTCAGGCGGTTTTCACCCAACAAAGTGTTCAAAATTTGAACACACAAACCTTTCAAATTCCATGTTTCTGTTCAGCCATAAAGCAGCAAAGATCTGCCTGGGAATGCTCTGATCTGTGTTTTATTCCAAATGCAGGTTGTGAGACCTGGGACTGAATGAACACCCGAACACCTCGAGCCTGAATTTTGCTTCACCGTCTGCAGCTGGTCCCTCTTTTTCACAAAAGCTATTCAGCAGTCCCAGGTGAGAAAAAAAAAAAGTGCTTTTTTTTTGATAAAAGGCACCAAACTAAAGCTGCAACAGCACAGAGACACTGCTTTATTTTTTTCTGATTACTTCAGCTCTTGAAAGCATTGAATGATCTTCCCAAGGCTCTGGGGAAGCTGCTGCTGTTGGGTTTGATGAAACCTCATAATAAAAGTGCACCTGGTATCCTAAATGAGCTCTCCTGTGAGAAGGATGCTCTGTGCCTGTCCCACATAACACGTTGGGAAGTCAAGAATGTTCCATAAGTCTCCAGGAAAAGAAATAAATTACAAATACTGCCCCCAAATTAAACTTAATCATCCTCCCAACTACACAGGCATCCGTGGCTGCCATATGTGGTCTGCCACAGCATTCCCTCAGACATGCAGGCTTCAGCCAGGAAATGCTGGAATAAGGTGGTGTGTTCCTAAACCACCCCCCAGCCACCTTCCTGTGCTGCCTGGGATGGACAGCTCCTGCTCACAGGGGTGGATCACTTGAAAGATAAAAGAAATAAACACCACACCTCCATCTGGTTCCTTGTTTTTGCAACAGGGACATTTAAGTTGGGATCAGCAAGAGGACGAGCTGCCATTTCCCCTCTTGTTTCACTCTGTGCCAGTTGATCTCCATTTCCCTTTTGGTTTTTGCTCTCCCTGGGGCTCTCCTGTCACCAGGTGACCTTTGGGACAACCAGGCTGACCTGTGCCAAGCTGGGCCTGCTCATGTCCTGTCCTGGCACCGCAGAATCCCAGAATTTCGGACGGGGTTGGGTCGGGAGGGACCTTAAAGCTCATCAGTGCCACACCTGCCATGGGCAGGGACACCTCCCACTGTCCCAGGTTATTCCAGCCTGGTCTTGGACACTTCCATGGATCCACAGCTTCTCTGGGAATTCCAGCCCAGCCAGGAATTCCCAATATCCCATCCATTCCATTCCTCTGGCAGTGGAAGCCATTCCCTGTGTCCTGTCCCTCCATCCCTTGTCCCCAGTCCCTCTCCCTCACTTTTATAATCCCCACCGAGCACTGGAAGGTCCCCAGAGCCTCTTCTTCTCCAGGCTGAACAAAGGAAAAAAATAATTTTATTTTCCTGAAGGAATTTTCAGCAGCACCCATTCATTAGTTTAAATTATTTTCAACTTCCCAACAAATAAAACCAGTCCATCTTTTTCAAACCCATGCACCGTTTCAGTCCCCAAAGCAGGGATGTGCTGTACAGTAATCTTCAGGGTACTCTACATATGAGGAATGAAGTGGAATTTTCCTCAGGGTTGAGAAGATCCTTGCCACCTGTCTGCTTTCACTGCAAGTTCTCTCCTAATTCCAACAGCTAATTTAAAGAATATGCATCTTTTTTAAGGATTTTGATGATTACAGTGTCCTGATTTTCTTCTAGAGTGGTGCCACCACTTCCCACACCATCAGGCTTTACACAACCAAAATAACCCTGAATATTTATTTTATTTTTTTTTCCCCTAGCAGAAGTGGTTTAGAACATCACAGAATCACAGAACCAGACTCCCATCTTCAACAGAATTATAGGAAAACTGCTTTGTTTCAAATGTTCAGGCTGGGTAGTGAATGGGAAGGAATTGTGACACGCTGGGAGGGCATTGTTGAAATGAATTTCATGCTGCTTAATTTAAGGCAAGCAACTGATGGAGTTTGGGCCTAGGCTGGGTATGTTGTGTTATGTTATGGTTTTAATTAGCTCCTTCCTTCCAAAAGCTTCCAAACATGGAGGTTTAGAAGCTGCTTTAAACACTGATAAATGAGGCTTACAAACAGAGCATGTTCTTGTTTATTTTTTTTAATATTTTTTACTCTTTTTTGTACTTTTTAATTTTTTTTTCCCCAAGGAGCTGCCATGATCTCCGATTACTTTTCTTGCAGCAAATCCTGAAATCACCCAACTGCCAAACCTACATGAAGCTCTTATGGACTGCTAGGAATATCTTAGGAAGAAAAAGCCTTAATTTTCCAAGTGCTGTGCAGGCTGTAAATAGCAACTTCTTCCCCTGAGCACTTGCAATTGAAAAACTCAACATGCTGAGAGCAAAATACAAGAGAAAGGACATTTTGCTGTCACCTGCTGAGGTAATATTTGAGTGACACTTTATGGTCCTTAATTGCTGTAATCAACCAGGGAGCCCAAGGACTTTCTAGGACTTTGCTGCCCACTGGGAATTCACAGGGATAGACCTGGGAATTCAGTGGGGCCAATTCCAGCAGCTCTGCCCTAATCCTGCAGCTCTGAGAGCACCCTGAGCTCACCTATTCTCCCAAAATTATTGGTTTTTATCATTATTGCATAAAATGGGGGGAAATACCCCCCACTGACAATTTTGTTGTTTCCATATCTGCTCCTATTTGGATATTGCTCCACACACTGAAAACAAAACACTTGTGAGAGGGATTTGTTGTTATCAGGTATCCCCAGGTGGTTTGTGAGGACAAACACAAAACCAGTGGCTATTTTGGGAAATGAGAAGCAGGAACAAATAAACACCCAAGATTAAAAAAATAAATAAATCTGGGGATGCCACTGGCAAAATAGTGTCTCCATGTATTCCCTGATGGGATAAATGGGAAGGTAGTAATGATAGGTAGAAATGTAAATCCAGGAGGAGGGAACAGCCAGTATTTTGTGCTACAGCTCAACTCCAGCCAATAAACCTTTCTTATTTTTACATGGTGTGACCACATTTTCCCAAATTCTTATGACTATCTGGTTATCAGGGCTCTCAAACCCAACCCATTCTGGGATTTGATGACTGACAGTAATTTAGAGAGTTAAACATTAAAATTCAAGTAATTTTTTTTTTACTTTTTAATAACTGCCTCCCGTTTTATCTCAAAATAGATTCTTAATGAAATACCTTAGGAGAAACAATAGTTTAATATTCCTTCTTGCTAGCAACCAACAAGCATTTCAATCAAGAAAAAAAATCCTTCAGGAATCACTCACTGTCTTACTCACAACCCTTTTGATTTGGCACAAGCAATAACTGAGAAAGACCCTGGTGGTCTCATTCTGTGCAAAGACTCCTTCTCCATCAAAGTTCTCCTATGCACCAGTAAACACAAATCTGCAGGAGCAAACAGGACAACTTCAAACACCTGGATATTGTTTTGTTGCTGAAAGAAGGTAAAAAATAAAAGCCTTGTCAGAAGTGGAATCTGTCAATCTTGACAAGATTTAAAACCTTTAAAAAAGCTTTGCCATTATTTTGGGATACTGTAGCAGAGGGATATCATCTCCAAAAGAAAATGTTAAAGGTTCTGCCCTATAAATCTGCACTGAAATGCAATCCAAAAGGCAGGGAATGGGGACGGTGAGTGAAGTCAGAGTTTGGTCAAAGGTGCAGAAAAACATTCCAAGGTGAGCAGCCAGAGTAGAGAAGTCCCAAGTAAGGAACTCATGCCAAAGCTGGAAGGTGGTGGCTGATATTTCCCCAGTGAGCTCCCCCTGGAAAGGGAAGTTTCTCACTGACATCCCATGCAAAGCCACTCCTCGCTCCTCCAAAGATAGAGAAGGATGAGGTGGAAGGATGTCAACCAAAAACCAGGCTGAACTTCAGCGAGTTCCCAAATTCCCTTCCTGCCCTGAGCTGAACAAAGCAAAGTCCCAGGCTCCCTGTACATCTTTCCCAGCACGAAGTGCAGAGTGAGCACAGAGCATCCCAGGCACAGCCAGGACTCCAGCTGCCTCCTGCTGATATTTGTGCCTGGATCTCTCTCGAGCACAGCCCCATCCCCACCTCCAGCCTGCAGCTCATCCCAAAACGTGCAAAGAGCTGTGCAAGGCACACTGCTGACATCCCCGAGTTAGTTAAGGGACACGAATAAATGAGAGGAAGAACGTGCTGAGCCTTCGGGAGGAGGGGCTGCTGCTCCTCCCCGGGCAGTGCTGTCCCTACAGCCTGGCCAGCTCCCTTGGAAAAGCAGAGAGGAGCAGGATGTGGCTCACTGCTCCCCTCTGGAAGCACCTCTCAGCCAGGCTCTGAGGCAGCAGCACCCTTACATCTCCAGGCACGGGCAGACAGGGACTTGCTCTAAGAGAAAGGAACGACAAGACCTGAACAGAAATCCCCCCCAAGCCCCCCAGCTCCCCGGGGATCGCAGCAGGACCCAGGCAGGCAGCAGCCACTCGGGAAAACACTTTGCTGACTGCCCTCCTGAAATGCTGGGGTGGGAGAAAGCTGTTTCAGCTCCCAGCTGCTGGCTGGGAAGTGCCTTCTCCTCCTTTTTTAATTTTTGCAAGTAATGAAGCAAGTGCACTTGGGTGAAAAGGCAAAGGGAGGAATTATTTAACAGCTGAAAGAAACGTGCAGCCATCAGGACTTTTGGGCTGCACTTCACTGAAATACATCAGTGCAGCTCCTCTGAAACCTACCTTTGGTTTCATCCCTCTCTTCAGTTCTGGCCCCAAATTTCAGATTTAAAGGCACATGTAATTCTGTTTTAGATTGGTCTGAAAATGTTCAGTAAAACCAGCCTGAAAAGCTGTGATGCCTTTGGAGAGATCTCTCCACTGATCAGCTCTCAGCACAACAGCACTGCAGTGTTTGTATTTATTGACATTGTTGTGGTTGTTACTCTGAGGATACAACTGGGGTTTCTTTACCTGTATGAGATCAGACCATCCAGAAGAAAGGCAGACAAGCTTTATGAATAATTACATGTTGTTGTGGAATGTAAAACATCCAATTGTGATACCAAAGAGATCTCATACATCTTTCATAAATTAAATCCTTGCTTGTGAAAGGAAGACACAAAATATGTGTGCAGTTACATCCCTTTGAAGGCATCTTCCCCCTCAGCAGGTACCACTTGCATGCAGAGAATCTGAATAAGAAATCACAGGACAGAGCTTCCTCCTGCAGACAGCACAGAGTCCGTGGGATCGGATGGGTTTGTGTGTTATACCCAAGCACCAGAGGCTGCTGAGAGAAAACTGTGCCTGCCTCTGGAAGTATCCAAGGCCAGGCTGGATGGGGCTCTGGGATAGTGGAAGGTGGAACTGGATGGGCTTTAAGGTCCCTTTCAACCCAAACCAACTTGGGATTCTAAAAAAGGCAACAAAAAGGAAAGATTCCTATGTGACATACTCAGTACAGAGCAGCGAAGCCAAACCTTTAACAAGGTTCTTAAATATTCCAACAGACAAAACATCTTCAGCATCAGCACTAAAAGGACATCCAGTGTGTAAGTGTGCAAGTCTGAAAGCCTAAAGCAACTTCTCAAAACAAATTCTCCATATCCACCACCAGTGTATGAATTTTGAATGTGTGTAAAGGGAAATATTCCAGTGCCTGACTGCTTTCCTCCCAGACTCCCACTCATCCTGTATGTTTACATTGATCTATTAAAGGGAAATACCACTTAATGCATTCCTGAAATGAATCCACTGCAGGAGCTACTCAGCAATGTACTGCACTTACTACCACTCTACTCCTTGGGGCAGCAACTAAAAATCAACAGACAGCTAACTGGCATGGAAAAATGGAGGGAGGCAAAGTATAACTCATCTGTCTGTTTTTCCATCTGCCAATACCCCATTCATTTTCCAATAAGGGATCGATAACAAGTGCAGAGCTCCAAAACTCTTGGTTTATGATGCGCAAAAACATCTTGAGAACATTTTAGCCAGGACAAGCACCACAGTGGGGGTAAAGCTACTTCTCTTACTTGTCAGAAACTTTGGAAATAAATATACTTTGAAGTAGTTCTGCCCACTCTTCTTGTTCCAACAGACACTTCAGTGGCACATTTTGGTTCAAGTAATGCTGCTTACAGAACATGAGCTGGCAGCTTGGCTGTGTCCCACACTGGAGGAACCCTCCCTGAACACAGCTGGAGCAGGTGAGTACAGCCACAGCCTGCAGAATGCCAGCCACCTCTTTTCCTAGCATGGTGTCCCTCAGACACTGATTTCTGTGGGATCTGTCACCCCTGGAGCGTGGCAGCTTTGTTCCTGAGCTTTACCACAATATTCAGGATGGAGCCCTCAGTGCCAGGAGCTGCTGTGAGGTCTCTCACAGCTGCCACAGGCACTGCCAAGCTGCCACTGCCTTTCTTTCCTTGGTGACACTTGCCAGTTATTGGTGATAAAACTGAAACATCCCTGCCCTTAGCATGATGCTAGGGCTTGTTTTGTCAGGACCTGATGAGCTCACCACTGATTATCCCAGAACATAAAGTTTTATCCTGGTATCTCATGAGCTGTGTATCACAGATTAACTGATGATTTGTCAGAATACATTGTTTTCCCAAAGAAGTGAGAGACATTCTTCAGGTAATCCACAGTGGGAAGGAGGAAATTAAAATACTGCAAAGAAATCATGCATGGAAAGGAGATATTAATGAAAAAATAGCATAGGGGAGTAACCATCAGAAACATGATTTTATTCTTCTTGTAAGAGATTAAAGGCTGTGATAAAGTTTGAATTGTCAGAGCAGGGGTATTCAGGTTGTACCTGGCACTGTGAACAGGAAAAGGGACAGGGAGAACCTTGGCCACTCACCCTAGAGCCTGTCCCATGAGGGCTGAGGGTTTATTCCTGGCCATAAAGGACACTGCCACTAAAAACTAAATCCTGTACACTAAGAGCACCCAGCACAGCACCTACAGCAACACACCTCCCATGGAAACAGGACATGTCTGTCAGTGCCACCAGTGACTGGGACACAACACACCTCCCATGGAAACAGGACATGTCTGTCAGTGCCACCAGTGACTGGGACACAACACACCTCCCATGGAAACAGGACATGTCTGTCAGTGCCACCAGTGACTGGGACACAACACACCTCCCATGGAAACAGGACATGTCTGACAGTGCCACCGGTGACTGGGACACAACACACCTCCCATAGAAACAGGACATGTCTGACAGTGCCACCAGCGACTGGGACACAACACACCTCCCATGGAAACAGGACATGTCTGACAGTGCCACCGGTGACTGGGACACAACACACCTCCCATAGAAACAGGACATGTCTGACAGTGCCACCAGCGACTGGGACACAACACACCTCCCATGGAAACAGGACATGTCTGACAGTGCCACCGGTGACTGGGACACAACACACCTCCCATAGAAACAGGACATGTCTGACAGTGCCACCAGCGACTGGGACACAACACACCTCCCATGGAAACAGGACATGTCTGACAGTGCCACCAGCGACTGGGACACAACACACCTCCCATGGAAACAGGACATGTCTGACAGTGCCACCAGCGACTGGGACACAACACACCTCCCATGGAAACAGGACATGTCTGACAGTGCCACCAGCGACTGGGACACAACACACCTCCCATGGAAACAGGACATGTCTGACAGTGCCACCGGTGACTGGGACACAACACACCTCCCATAGAAACAGGACATGTCTGACAGTGCCACCAGCGACTGGGACACAACACACCTCCCATGGAAACAGGACATGTCTGACAGTGCCACCAGCGACTGGGACACAACACACCTCCCATGGAAACAGGACATGTCTGACAGTGCCACCAGTGACTGGGACACAACACACCTCCCATGGAAACAGGACATGTCTGACAGTGCCACCGGTGACTGGGACACAACACACCTCCCATGGAAACAGGACATGTCTGTCAGTGCCACCGGTGACTGGGACACAACACACCTCCCATGGAAACAGGACATGTCTGACAGTGCCACCAGTGACTGGGACACAACACACCTCCCATGGAAACAGGACATGTCTGACAGTGCCACCGGTGACTGTGGTACCACCATCCTAAGGACACACAACCTCTGAGAGGAAGCAGAAAGCAAAAATGAGCTGAGCAGAGTCCATTTGCAGGGAAATGTCCCAGCACAAGGGAGAACTCATATGGAAAATATAATTGGTCTAAGCAGAATTCTCTCAAAACAGAAAGGCTTGTGAAGTTTTCTAAGAAGCATTAGCAGCTCCTTCACACACACATTTCACCAGTCCAGTACTCAGCACCATCACAGGAGTGCTTTTTCCTCATGATCTCTCCCTTGTTGCTGTAATGAATTAAATCCCTGCCATGCTGGTGAAGCAGCACAACCAAATAGCTCCATTTCTCTAACTTATGGAGCCTTTGTCCTGTGTGGCTTTTTAGGGAAAGAAAATCCCAAAAAAAAAACAAATCAGAAGAGCAGCCCCTTGTCCTCCTCTCCCAGGGTCTTCTTGCTCTCCCCTGCCCTTGTGAAAATTAAAACCCTCCTGAGGAGCAGAGCAGAGCCTGTAGTTACCACTGCCCTTTCTGAGTCCTTTCCTCAGGACACTTCAAACCCTTTCTGATAATTCTTTGGAGAGAAGCAGCAAAAGCAAATTCACATCCTCTGTTGTGCATTCACAAATTTAGGCACTGCTGCATTCCTCCAGCTCTCAGTGCTGGTGGAAGAGCTTGATTGGCTCTGGGCATTGGAATATCCTCCAAATCAAAAATCCAATTTACTTGATCAGCTCTGGGGTGGACAAAGCTGCTCACTGTACTCCACTTATTGCACCTGAATGGATATTTATGCTGAGATATGAAAAGAAGGAAAGGACATGGCAAAAGACACTCTAGAACTGAAACCAGTTCGGTGTTGGCATGAAAACCAGTGACAAAGCACTGTGGAAAAATACAAACCAGGAGCTGAGGAGAGGCTGCAAGCAAACCCTGACACCACCTGCGATCCCTACGGAACTCAGCACTCTGCCAGCTAAGTGACACTTTGGAATGAATTACTGGATTCCAAATGACCACGAGCAGTTGTCCTGTTTGTAGAGCAATCTGCATTTGGGTAAAGTGCTGGTTTGGAAAATCAGGCTCTCCTATCTCAATGAATGCATGCTCCAAGGGAAAACATCCAACAGCTCAGGGTCTCCCAAGCACAGCATGTTGCTGGGAGATAGGGAAGCAAGCCGTGGCATCAACAAATCCTAGCTTAAGCCTCTCCCCTTGTTATTAATTATTTCTATGATGTGCTCCTTCAGCACCAAGAGCCACACTCCTCCCTCCAGTGCCCTTGAGCCCAGGGAGAGCTGCTTCCACTTCCCAGCAGCAGCATTTCCTTAAGCACTGGGCAATCTGGGGAGCAATCTGCAACCCAGGAGCAGCACAGTGCTCAGAGGGCCCTGTGGCTTTGGCTGCACTCCACAGCCAGTCAGGAGTTCAGCAGAAGGAATCCAAAAGCAGGATAAAGCCACAGTTAATCACACACCTCACAGTTTTAGCAAACACACCCTGTCCCATCAGCTGAGCTCTGACCAGCAGCTGCAACTGAAAACACAAAATTATCTATTTCTGTTACCCCTTCCTCATTATATCTCTCATTTAGATGACTTCAAGCTTTACTTTTTTTTTTTTTTTTAATTTCCATGTATTTCTGGTATAAAAGAAGCACCTCTATGGAAACAGCAAGCAGCAATTTATAAAAATGACTTATGATTCTTACTGTTCTATTTGACTACTATACTATCAAATCACAACGTGGCATTTAACGAACAGAAGATCTGAGTCAGACACAAAACCATCCTCACAAGGGCACAAAACAAGGCAAGCAGAGCTAATGCTGTAGTAGTAGAACTTTGGATATTTTAGGAGGAAAACCTAAGCAAAACCACCCCAGCAAGCCCCCAAACAAACCACCTTCCAGCCCTCTCAACACAAGATAAATATCAGGCAGCTGATGATTCATTAGCCAAGGCAGTCTATTAAGGCCTAATAGGAATGAAAACAGATTTGAAACTGTCAAAAACACACAAAAGCTTAGACCATGTAAAAGCCAAATTTCAGTGAGAATTCAGGAGACATGATGGGCAGAGGATAATCTCTTTTTGTTGGAAAATATGATTATTGTCCCAATCAAGGCAAAGTTTAGCACACATTTGAAACTAAAAATCCTACATAGAAATGCAGCAAGCAGGTAAGTGGTTAGGCAAAAGACCCTGCATGCCTACATCCTGATATCAGTCATCATCAATCAGCCTTTTTGGATTAAACATTAGAAACTGCACTAATTGAAATGGGCAAATAAAGAACAGTTGTGCCCAAAGAGAAGCTGGGTTTCTACAGCAAACCAGTAGCACTGCAAACACTTCCCCCAGTTCACATTCCCACCCATGGTAAAAATCCTTCCCTGGGAGGGTGGGCAGGCCCTGGCACAGGGTGCCCAGAGAAGCTGTGGCTGCTCCAGCCCTGGAAATGTTCCAAGCCAGGTTGGGCAGGGCTTGCAGCAATCTGGGATACAGGAAGGTGTCCCTGTCTGTAAAATCCATCAAGACACTACAAAGACCATCAGATCTCCACTACCAACCTTCAGCTTGACAATCTCAGAAGTGCCCTGTGGCCATGATACACCCAATAACCACTGAAGCCTTCCTACCCAACCCCACTGGAAGTCCCAGGTTGTATTTGGCAGCTGAATGAAGCTGCTGCTTGGTCTCAGCTGCCTGTTGTACAAAGATGTTCTACAGAATGAACTGGGTGTTGCAAAAGCCAGTACATACATGATCACTGAACAGACAGCATGAAAAGCACTTCTAAATACACATTTTAATTGTTAATCCACCCACAACAACTGAGACAAGCAAAGCCCACCTCTCCTCCCCCTTCAGCAATCAGAGAGGCACCAGACACAAATCCAATCAATATTTGGATATGAACTCCCCTACCAAGGTTTGTTTTTCTATAATCACTTTTTCTGCTTGGGCAGCACACCGAGATCTTCTTGTCTCGGGTGCCGTGAGAAAAGCGCACACTGAGAGAAGGAACGGCAGGTCTGAGGAAACGTGTCACTGCAAAAGCAAGGCCAGTACAGCGTCCTCAAAACACGCTGCTGGCCGTTCACAGGCTGAACACAATGTGTTTTCCCACTATTCCCATCGCCTTTTCCCTACAAATTCTCAGCAATGCTCTCAAGAACTGTACGGAGTAACTGGAGACAAATCCTAGAACAATGCAGCACCACACACAGTCCTGCCCATGGCCCTTTCTACACAAACTGGGACCGTTAATTAATTAATTATCAGGGTGGATCTCACTGATGCTTAGTCCCTATGAACACCAAAGGACTTTCAGAATCTAAAATACTTTTGTGGGTATGAATCCCAGCACGTTTGTTAACTCTTGTCTAACTCAAACAGCCAAAAGAAGAAGGAAGGTGCATCTATGGCTCAGGAGAGCAGGATATGCTGGGGAAACAGCAAATAAGTAAAATCACTTACTAAATACATCTGCTACAACATGGATACACAGGGCAAGCAAAGGCACCTTTCCATCTCCTTTAGGGGTCACAGGCACCACATGGAAATCCAGTCAATACCCCAACAGGAACTTCCCTGCCAAAATCCCAGGTGGAAGACCAAGGGATGAGAAAAATGCCTTTTGGAATGGCTGGGACAGGAGGAGGAACTGCCTGGGAAGCAGTGCAAAGGCAAAGGGAAAAGGCAGGGGGCTGGCACTGGTTAATGGGGCCTCTGACCCCACACCAGCCCTGGTGTGTTATTCCTGGCTCTGAATCACAGGGTATTTGTTGCTAACTCCTGTAGATAATTTTTTTAATGGAAATGCAATTTTACAGAAGAAAAAAACCCATTATTTTCCCATGATTTCTTACAGGAAGGTTTCATTGAAGTTTGTTCTAAGGTGGAGTCTTACCCAAAATCAAAGAGAAACTCTGGACTGGTCTATGGGGCAGCACCCCAATCTCACAGATGCCAGACAGTGAGCTCCCAAATGTGAAAGGTAAAACAAGATTCATTATTTATCTGCTTATCTCACTGCCTTAAGCCCCTGTGCTAATGGGCTTTTATATCCTCTTGTGATCAAGAAAAAGTGAAACACTTCCCTACAAGGCAAACAAGCTTGAATTCCCAAAAGGATGACCCTGCTTAGAACTACCCAAAGAATTGAAAGAAAAAGGCCTAAAAATAATAAAAAAAACTAAAAAAAAAGGTCACAAGGCAGGACAACCAGCAAGGCAGAAATCTTCAGTGGGAAGATGTTTCTCCCTGCAGTGATGCACTCTCCATCTTTCTGTGCTCCTCACAGGAGCTTGCCCCTGAAGAATTATTCACTTCCCTAACCCTGCACCTCTTTTCCTAAATGTGGAAATGACTTTTTGTCTACCATCACTGGGAGTTTTTCTCAGCTCCAGCAGTGTAATTTTCCTCCTCCAAAAAGCCTCACACCAGCTACTGCATCATCTACTTCAGGTTAATCATCACAGCTGGTAATGGACTTTAATGACATGCACACACTCATTTCTTTATATATCCATCAATAAAAATGGTATTTTAGCATGCTTTATATATATGTACACACACAAACACATAATAAGAGTTGCTGTTACAAAAAAACATGGAAATATCTGTTCACAGTGAAAAATATACGTTTGTTGCTGGTTTTAACGGGAAAACTTCACCTGCACACTTCTGGTGTTGTCTGAGCAGCGAATCAGGAGAAATTAGGTACAAATTCTATAGAACCTTCCCAAAAACGAGCACGTTTGCTGGGGATAAGTACCACTTATCCATTCACTTTGATGCAGAGTGGAGCTGCATTCTGCACACGTGGCTGGACGGGTTTTACGAGGGCAAATGCCCACTTTAGGCAGACATTGCCGTGCTGGTGACTCATGTGCCCGTGCTTTATTCCGTGCTGGAAGCGCTGCAATTAGCACGAGCCCTCCCTCCCAGCTCCCAACGGAGCCCGGGGCTGCTCCAGCTCTTCCAGGTCCTAAAGCAGAACAATGCAGAGAGGCCCTGCTTTTCATCTCTGCACGCTCACACTTATTTGCTCTTCACCGCAGGGAACCAGAATTCCATCACAGTTTGTTTTCCTGCTGTCTCGATTCTCTCCCTGGCTCCTTTCTGGCCAGAAAAGTGGCACTCATGTGACCCCCATCCCCGCTACCTGTTTGCCAGGATACTGTCTCAGCGGGCATTCCCAATCCCTGAGTCAGGAGCTAAAATAATAAGGTTTAATGTTTTAAGCAAGTGGTTCAAGGAGCAAAAAGCAGACACTCGGGGAATTTTATCTGCTTTGTGCCCGAGCCTTTTGGGGTTTATGGCCTCCAGTTTTTTCATACATCTGGGAGATCCAGATTGCTTTTAGGGTTTGGGGTGTTTTTATTAAGAAGAGGGAGGTTCTCACGTATTCCTGTGATTCTGGAAATTAGGTCTATCCAAAGCATTCTCAATTACAGAGATGCTGCAACATTTAAAAAGCTGTAAAACTGCATTATCATAAACTGTTTAAGAGAGTATTAAGGAATCTGGAGATTACTCCTTCATCCCAGTCCTTCCAAGTGGACATTTAAAGACCAAGTTCTGCTCATCTATAAGCAAAATTCTTCCAGCCCAAATCCTAACCCAGACGTTTGTGCAACAGGTGGGTCTTTGCTGCCATTAAAGCTGCTTTTCCCAAATAACATTTTTGGAAGACATCACTGGGGTTTACTGAAATACGAACTAAACCCCAAGAAATTCCACCTCAACACGAGAGAGAATTTCTTTCCTTGGAGGGTGGCCATGCACTGAACTCTGTCCAGGGAGGGTGTGGGGGTCTCCTTCTCCAGAGACATTCCAGACCCACCTGGATGCATTTCTCTGCCACCAACGCCAGGTGACCCTGCCTTGCCAGGAGGTTGGGCTGGCTCATCTCCAGAGGTCCCTTCCAATCCCCTGGGATTCTGGGAATGCAGGGAGCTGAGCATCTGGGAAACACCTTTAAATCCAGCACACCTTTACCTGCATCCTCTGATGAACTTTTATAAGTAACACATTTCTTCTTCACCAACCACTACCCAGCAACTCAGTTTTCTCAGACCTACTACTGCACTTTTAAGCTGTCTCCTTAAGAGCTCAGTTAGACTTTGCTGAAAGACATTTAACCAGCACAAGACAGACTCGGGATGGAGTGAACAGCTCCCAAGGATTCCTGCTTTGCCTGGTATAAAGGAGTATCAGGTTGGATCCCAAAACACATCCCTAAAGGAACCAACACGCTCATGTGCACTTGGCCTGGCAGCTTGTGAGCAGCAGGAGCGAACCCAAAGGAAAAGTTAACTCGAGGTATTTCTAAATTGACCCAAAGCGTTTCCTCATCCCTGTAAGTGTCCAAGGCCAGGCTGGATGGAGCTTGGAGCAACCTGGGATAGTGGAAGATGTCCCTGCCCAGGAGATGAGCTTTAGACCCTTCCAGCCCAAACCATTCCAAGCTTCTAAGCAACAGAGTTTTGAAATAATTCAAATACCCAGTTCGGAAGGATTCCAATATACGGTATTTCCTCTCAACATGGTGCACTGCATCCATGTCCATTTGGCACAATTGTTGTTCCTCTCTCCCCGAAATAAAGGGATGCTAAAACAATCGAGGCGACATTTAAGAGCTATTGCACTTCCAGACCAACACTGACACAGGAAGGAAAAAAATTCCTCATCCGAAGCCCTACAGGACCCATCCATCCTCCCGAGGACACCACATCATACCATACATACGTCTGCATTGACGTACACTCTATATTGTGTTATTATCTGTGTATTTTACGAGCTGTCCACGACGCCTTATGTAACGGAGCCCTGTTTAATATGGACCAGCGTGTTCCCGGCCGCGGCAATCCCGGCCATTCTCCCGGCTGCCAAAAAACACAACTCGGACACCGGAGGGGAACGCTCCCAAAGCGAGGCGTCTGACCAGCGCACCGGCGGCTCTGTGCTGCCACACGACCATTCTGCGAGGGATGCCGGGGAGGAACAATTCCCGAGGGAACCACGGCATCCCGTCCCGGCCTCTTCGGGGCAGCGCTGGGTTCACCCCCCCCGGTACCTCGCCCTCAGCACAGACACGCAGCCCGCTCCGCGCGGGTCTGCGCGCCCCCCGCCCCGCTCCCGCGGCACTCACCGCCTCCGAGTCTTCAAACCCATGCAGGTACAAGTTGTCGTACATGGAGAGCCGCTGCGGGGGCCGCTGCGGGGCCGGAGGGCCGGGGAGCGCGGCGGCGGAGCGCGGTGAGGCGGCGGGGCCGAGCTCCCTGAGCGCTGCGGCGGCGCCGCCTCCCGCCGCCGGCTCCCCCCCGCCCGCCCCGCCGCTTCCCGCCCGCCGCGCCGCCGCCTCCCATTGGCTGAGCCGCGCCGCCGCCGCCGCGCCATTGGCTGGGACGCGCCGCCGCCGCCGCGCCATTGGCTGGGACGCGCCGCCCGCGAGCGGCGCTGCGCGCTGGCGCCGCCTTGCGGCGCCTCACGGGCTGGGCCGACGCGCGGCGGTCTCTCGGTTCTTTATGATAAAACTGGTTTTCAGCAAAACAATACCGTGTAGCCATGAGAAGACTGAGGCGACATCTCATTAATGCATATAAATATGCTGGTGCCAAGCTCCGTTCGGTTGTGTCAGTGGCAGGTTGAGGAGCAATGGCCATAAAATCAACCCCGAATTCCAGCTGAGCGTGAGGGAAAACCTTTCGGTGAGGGCGGCAGAGCACTGGAACTGCTGCCCAGGGCATCTCCAGAGTCATTGCAAACACCTGGCCGCATTCCCGTGTCACCTGTCTCCAGAGGTCCCTCCCAGCTCAATCCTGTGTTTTATTTACAATAAAATTCAGCCTTCTTCAAGATTCCAGAGAACAGCAGGGTGGCTCCCAAGGAAAACCATCCATCCACCCCCCCAGCGATGCTTGGAAACAATTAAACCCTGAAGACACTAAGAATAAGCACTAAGAATTAACAGAAAACACACACGGATGATGTCTGGAAACAAGAAAACCAAATCCTAAACACCAGGAATTAGAATAGAAGTTTGAACTTGATTTACAGCTAAATTAAGAAACAAAATCTCTATAAACAGGTTCCTCCTGGAGCTCTACAAATTAAACTTCTGGTGTAACACTACGTGATTAAAAAGTCAATAAATAATTAAACACTAATGACAGAAGTAATTTACAATTTACTTCCTATCCTTATTAAAACAATTATTTAAAATCTCATCTTCAGTGCAATCTGATCGCACACTGTGGTTTCACAAACGCTTCCTATTTGTGTTTTCCATTAGCTTCATCCACTTTTCCTTCCAAAAACCTTCCTTCAGTTCTTCAGAATTACCACTAATCCCATGGGAAGTGTCCTACAGACACCTGAAGCAAAGCCAAAGGTGTTATTCTTGTGAATATTCCCATATTCACAGTTTCTTACAAATTCAAATGAAGATTCCCCAAAGTTATGCTAAGTCTTATTCCCAATTTACTAATTCTGATGGAGGAGGATCTCAGCTTCTAAGACGGTTTTTAAAATGTTCATAAAACTCCCAATCCAGGAGTTTAATTTTTACAGCCTGTTCTACAGAGTTCTTGAAGATCTGTGATGTTCCAGATTGAATCAACTGCGAAAATCATTGGTCAGCTCAAAATTAAAAAAAAAAAAAAAAAAATCACAAGATGAAGGGAAAAAAGTGAACTTCACATAGATTTGTAATAAAACAACTTAATTCAGAAGTCAGGGGAATCACTGTTTGATTTCCAGTCCTTTCATTTCCTTTTAAGACACAGAGGTTATTAAAAATATATATTTAATGACTCAACTCAAAAGGCTACTTAAAGATGCTATAAAATTACAAATCCCTGTGATACAGAGGAATTCTAAATCAAAGGCTGTTTTGAATATTATGAGATAATTTATCCAAGAGACACACACCGAGGTGAGGAGAAAGCACCTAGCTCTTTTAAGTTGACTGGGAAGTAATATAAAAATAAATATAATAAATATGCTGAGGGAACGGGGGGGCTGAGTGGAGTGGGTGTTATCCAGCAGGGAATTCCACTGTTCAGGCACTGGCCAACACCACAGGAACCACCTGCTGGAAACATGGAATGGCTAAAGAGCTGAAATGAACCTTGTTAAAGTCTAACCTTTAAAAAAATGTCATCTGTTTGAACAGCTTCGGTTGCTGCATCATTCAATTTTTTTTTTTAAATGTCATTCATCGATGATGTTAATCAGAGCCCACAACTCCACTTTCCAAGGGCACAGGAGATTTTGAAAGAGATGCAAACAAAGACCACGAGTCATCCAAAACTTTTCATTCCTAACAAGTCACTGAGGATATAACCCAGACTAAAATATTTCCACGTTGGAGGTCAGGGAAAGAGAAGGGCTCAGAAATCAGAATCCTTTGAGTATCCACAGCCCTCCAAAATACTTGGCTTCCTCCAAATACTCTGCTGCCATTAGAGATTATTCACATCCTCTTTATTTTTAATTAGAATACAAAGGAAATCTCTCAGAGACGTGTGTCCATCTATCCCAAAATATCCATTATTTAGTCAGTCCTTAGCTACTCAAAAGTAGGAACACCAGTTTGTTTGTTTTTTTGAGGGCGTGAATACAGAACCAGAGGAAATTTTATTTCCAGCCCGAATCTAACAATTCCTCAATCAAATGACAGCACTTGTGTGGTTCTTTCAGGAGCTGGAGCAATGAACTATTTGCATAAACACACTGAAGTGCTGCTGGAATAAATAAATAAATGTGCAGGATCCAGACTGCCGAGGCAAGGGAACGCCTCGGCACCGCACTGCGCCAAGCCGGGACGGGAGGGACTCAGCAACTTCTCCCTTCTCCCAGCAAATTCCACTTCCACCTGGGATTTCTCCCAGCGGAGCAGCAGCACTGTCTCTTCTCCTGGAATATTATCCCTGGAGCAGCAAAACCCCCAACACCAACGCAGCCAAGTTCTTTATGGCCTCTCCCCGCTCTCACATCGGGTCATGGTCCTGGATTCCTGACATTACTTAGGGATAATGAGGAAAAAAAAATAAAAAACAAACCTCCCCAGAAGGCAAGGGAACATTAACAAAGAGCATTAGTGGCTGCATTAAGAGCAGGCTTGGATATGGATCCACTCCCTCCAGCACACAGAGGGATCCAGAACCCACAGTCTCCATCAGCATCCTCCCCATGAAGCACAAACCTGGGCTTTCCTCTGCCCCCATCTTCTGGATTTCTGCTGAAGAAATTGCTCTCCCCTATGGAAAAACTGCTCTTGTTGACATCAGCAGCAGAGCCCAGGGATGGATTTTGTAAATAGAAAGGGAAAGGACCGTCAGCAATCTCCAACAATCCAGTTTGCTTCCTTCCATCTGTGGGAAGCAGGCCAGCTCCTCACTCCCCTGAATTACCTGGCACAGCCCCACTCCTTGCCCCTTCTCCCTCTGAAGCAATCCCTCTGCCCCTTCTCCCTCTGAAGCAATCCCTCTGCTCCTTCTCCCTCTAAAGCAATCCCTCTGCCCCTTCTCCCTCTTAAACAATCCCTCTGCTCCTTCTCCCTCTAAAGCAATCCCTCTGCCCCTTCTCCCTCTTAAACAATCCCTCTGCTCCTTCTCCCTCTAAAGCAATCCCTCTGCCCCTTCTCCCTCTTAAACAATCCCTCTGCCCCTTCTCCCTCTTAAACAATCCCTCTGCCCCTTCTCCCTCTTAAACAATCCCTCTGCCCCTTCTCCCTCTAAGGGAATTTCTCTGCCCCTCTCCCTCCTCCTCTGTTTGCAATAGAGGTTAGATAAGAACGTGGAGCAGTGACAGCAGCTTCTGCCCAGGGTGGAGGCACGGCCAGGAGAACCCCCTGAGATCCCCTCTAACCCTGTTTTCCAGCAGAATGGGATGGCATTAGTGGGATTTGGAAGTCCTTGAAGCCACCAGAGGAAGAGCGATGTATTTCTGTTGTAAAAGAAAGGAGGATTGTGCTGTTCGGGGATATATCCTGGCACAGAGGATTCGGTGAATTTTAAGGTTTTATTCAAACAGACTGGGTGGACGGCGTGCTTGAATCCTTGGAATTCCAAAAAACAAATTACTCTGGTCTAATTTGAAAGTTCTGGAGGAAGCGAGGCGTCACCTATCCTAAACCACATTTATCTGACACTGTTATGTAAAGGCTGCTATAATTAAAGAGTGTGAAGAAGACTCTTGTCACTTCCCCTTGGTTGGAAGCACCTCCAGTGAGAGGTAACTGGGCTGCATTTGTAGGTACCCTCTATATTTAACGAGCTGTGAAATGCCTCTTTCCAAGGCACTGGGGTGATCTGCTGGGAGCCAAGGCTCTTCCAGAGGGTTTTCCATAGGGAAGAGTGGATAATCCCCAGCTCTTGAGGCAGGCAGGGATGTGCACCGTTATAAATACATATAATATTAATTTTATATAAAATATAAAATATAACACACTATATAGTATGTACTATATATTATATATATATTATATATTAGCATATGTTTATAAATTTTCCTTTTTGCAAATATTGAACTGGGTGCTACACGTACGGTGTTGAAATAGTTTTTAAAATATAATTGTTCTTTAAGAACACTATAAGCTGATAAAGTGTATTTGTAGGAAGTAAACTACCTACTTAACTAAATAACACCCAGTAAAAACACCTGCTACTAATATACCAGTTACCAACATCTGTAAAAATTGAAGACCACACCCCAAATTAAGACTAATAAAAAAACTGAATTAAAACCACAGCCAAAAACACACGTGCTCTAAAAAGACAAACCCAAAGAGTGGCTGTGTAAAACAGGTTTTTAAATTATGAAAAATAGTTTGTAGAAAAGTTTGAAAATGTATGATGGGTTTATGAATATTCAACGAAATAATAAATTTAAGGGCTGAATGCCAAGCACCTCCCATTAGAACATTTTGCTTTATTGCTTGTCTCTTATTGCCTTTTATTAAACCTTTTGAAATCCACCAAAAAAGTAAACCTCGCGTTTCACATGCTCCAAGGGTTTAAACAGTTGCAGCCAGCTCCAGCTGTGGCTTTCACTGGAGCACAGGACTGGGCAGGACAAATCCCAAATCACCTCGGGAATTGTGCAGGACAGGGATCCCTCTGGAACACGTGGAGCTTGGAATGGAGGATCCATGGGCACTGACTGTCCTTTTCTGACCCAGCCATGGGGCAACTGAGAGGTGTTCTAGAAACTTTTATTCCATTTGCAGTCTCACATGAAGGGTGAAACAATACAGATGTCATAACTCACACCATCACAATCGGAAGCCAATTATTTCCTAATTATAATACATTATAAATGTTTCTTGGCCTATCAGCTTTTGTCACATCATGCTATAAAATGCCTTAAGGCAAATCATCCAAAATCACCTCTCGTGGGTCCTACTACAATTTACTACTAACTTCTACTACTACAATAGTTCTATTTCTCCAAAATATGTGAGGCCATCCTTTCAAACTTTTTTCTAGCTCCATTCCTCTCTCAACAGCATCTGTCCTCTTCCATGGCATTTCTAAGTCAGCGTTTCTTATCTCCTGGTCAGCACACAGATGTGTGAGCCTGCTCGCAGGCCCTGAGAACTCTACAAATCCATTTCCCCCATTTCCCCCTCTCTCTTGAGCAGAAAAAACTTCTTTCTGCTCCCAGTGTCCACCAGGCTGCTGAGAAGGTCCAAAATATTAAATTACACTCCAGTCACCACCCCCAAAAAAAAAAAAAAAAAACCAAAAAAAAACCAGAGTGGATTTGTGGCTGGAATTGTGGAATTGCTGGAAGGGGGATGGGGGGGTTGTGCTTTTTGGGAACATCCACATTTTTATCTGCCGTGCCAAAAACCATCTGGGCCAAAAGATTAAGCACTTGTTTTATTCCTTATTTTAAGCTCCTCTGCTTTCCTTATGAATGTTAATCCATCTCCTTAGCTGCCAGAAGTGCTGATGCTGAGTTTCCGTGGCACACTTTAGCCTGCAACTGTTGGAATGATGGGAAACGCTCCCTAAAAGCCAATTAGAAACTTTATGGGAAGCTGCTGCTGTTTTACCCAAGCCAAGGGAGAGGCACCAGCGCATCCTGGAAACCCCATCAGTACTGGAGCACACCCACCAGGGCTGCCATCATCCCCCTGGGAACGGGAACAGCAAAGACACAGGGGGAAGGAGCACTGGGAATGTGCTGGGAATGCCAGTACATCCCATTACTGAAGATCCAACCTCTCCAGAGCAATGAACTGAAAGATTTTTCCAGTCTCAGAATAGACAAACAGCCCAGAAAGCTCCTGGTCGGTGATAAATTTCCCAGATGCATTAAAATATTTGAAGTTTTATCAGTGAGTACTCATGAAAAAGGTTGCTTGAAATGTATTTTTGATAAATGATGATTATCATGTAATAGTTCTTTAGAGAAAACAAAGCCCTGAGTGAGCAAAAAGACAACCCTGCAAGCTAAAATGAAATCCCAGCTTCTGTAAAATACAGGATCCCATGGAGATTTTTTTCTTTAGCTAAACTAGTAAAAGTAGACATTTTATTTTGTTTTCAGGTTCAAGGAGTGGGACAAAGGGTGTCTTTAAAAGAGTCACACACAGAGCTTTTAAGTCCCAGTGCTAAGAAGAATTTGCTGTTCTTGTTAAGAGGTTAAATAAATAAATAAATAAATAAATAAATAAATAAATAAATGAAATAAAAACTAGGCAGACACAGCTCAACTTCATCTCCAGTTTTCTGCTTCCCCTTGGGATTTTACAGGGATGCCTTGATGAGCCTGCTGATTTTATTGCCTTTCCCTGTGCTTTATAATCCAATTACCATAGGCTGCACAACACAGCACTTGGAATTTCATGGCAGGGGACGACAGGAAACTCCTCAGTTCCCTGCAGTAGATTTCCATGACTCCTGTCCAAGTGGAGAAACTGATCCAGAAACAACAGATCAATGAAGGAGGAACCACTTGTCCAACCTGATTTCTTGAAATATTTAGCCAGAGTGCTTGGGAGCTGAGCTGAGAAGAACAAATATTCCTGGCTTTAGCTCTGCATATTTAATTGAGTTGTGTTCCTTCCCGTAAAGTCTCTGGGAGACCTCTCCTGATGTACCTGATGAAACGATGAGTGTGTGATGTTCTCACCATCCAGGAGCAGAACACAATCTGTGGAAAAATCCTGAAAATGATGACTCCTCATCTTCCTCACGGGACTGCCCTGAAACCTAAAATCCCTATTTCTGCATTTCTGATGTTTCCCCACTGGAGAGGTTCATTCCCTATTTCTGCATTTCTGATGTTTCCCCACTGGAGAGGTTCATTCCCTATTTCTGCATTTCTGATGTTTCCCCACTGGAGAGGTTCATTCCCTTCTAGTGGCAATTCTTGAAGGAAACATTTCCAGGAGAAGGACTTGGGGTCTTGCCAGCAAGGTGGGATGGCTCAAAACAGACACCCAAAACCCAAAACCCCCCCCTGTTCCATCCTGCAGGGACACCTCAAGCCAGGTGTGCTCCAGCAGCTCCAGGGACAGCAGTGACATGGGACAGGACAAGAATTTGGGGATCCCTGGGCACTGTCATCCTCCCACAGAGCCAGGAGGGAGTCTGGGATGAAGGAGCCATCCCTGTTGTGCTCAGGGTGGGAAACACCTGCAATTCTCACTTCATTCATCCAGCACCTCCAAATACTGCCAGCAGCTCTGAGTCCTTGGACAAACCCAGAGAGGACTGAAAACACCTTCTGCCCTTGCCTTACAAAGAAGAAAAATAGCATTCCAAGTATCATTCCAAATATAATTCCAAGTATCATTCCAAATATAATTCCAAGTATCATTGCAAACATCATTCCAAACATCATTCCAAACATCGTTCCAAACATCATTCCAAACATCATTCCAAAACTCCCTGCAGCTGCAGAGCCCACCCTTGTGCTACAGATCTGAAAAGCCACATGGAATCCCAGAATCCTAAAATCCCAAAATCCCAGAATGGTTTGGGTGGGAAGGGACCTTAAAGCTCATCTCATTCCCCCCCTGCCATGGGCATGGACAATTCCCACAGACCAGGGTGCTCCAAGTCCCAGAAACTTGATTAAATCAGGTAATTCCTGATGCTCTGAATACTTACAAAATGCTAATATTTTTCCCTCTGACTCTTCCATTCAGGTTCAGACCTACATTTTCCCTAATTTCTCAAACATTCCCGCTATTAAAAAAAAAACAACAACAGAATCATTAGTTTATTCCAATCTTTTACAACATCCCTACAGGGATTACTTAAAAACCCCCAAACTCTAAATAAACTGCTGAAAGTTTTGTCCTGGATCTAAAAGTGCCTACGAGACAGGAATCAAAAATTGAGAATAAATAGGAAAGCATCAATATTCATTGCCTAATATTTTTCTGTGGCCCCCAAAAAGTTGGAGGACTTTTATTTCTATTATATTTCAAGTGAGAATTGGAGTTCACTTGAGAGCAAAAAAATGGGAAAAAAATCAGTCTGACAGAGCTACAAGCAGCAAACAGAATATTCTAATTGGGAGCGTGGAGAATAATAACTAATGGCAGCTCTGCCTATAATCATGGTGAGCAATAGAGGAGCAGATCAGAACCTCATGTTCTCAGCATTTAATTCAGTGTCCAGATGAGGGAGCACGGAATTAAAAGGTGATAGAACTCAAAATTCATAAAAGGATGTATTTATCCCCAATGGAGAAAAAGCCCAGGCTCTGTTAAAATGATGAACTTGGAAGCTTATCCTTAAAAAAAGACTGGACATGAATTGGGATATTACACATGCTGTAGCTCTACATGTTGTGCTTAGAAAAAAATCAGGGATAAAAGCAAAGCTTTGACTTCAGCCTTGATCTCTTGGCAGGAACAGGTTCAGGAAGGGACCTAAAGTTGATTTTTTTTCTATTATGTGTTTTCCACTGCATTTTATTCTCCAAAAATCTCTGCTGTGATGGGCAGAATAACAGTTTAAACACAAAACTGAATTCTGGTAATTACTACTTTGTCCAACACCCTGTGCAGCCAAATGAAACCCAAACTTTTTGGGTCAGACCAGAAACTTAGAAGCAGAATTTTCAGATGCAGTGATGAAAAATCGGGTTTGTTCCAGTTCAGGCTAGAAATAAAACAGCTCATTATTGCAATTAAACACAATATTAATGTAAAACACATCAAATATTCCCTTAGCAGGGAATATTGCTGCCACCTCTTGGTTCAGCAGGATGAAAATAGCAGGGTAAGATGAACCAGGGAGCTGCAGGTGGAGCTTTCCTGGATGTTTTCTCCAGTCAGAAATTTGGCTTTTGGAAACCTGTGGGTTTAGGATGGCTTTCCAACCCCAGCTGGGAATGGGATAATCTGAAATCATTTGTGTTGATTGTGAGTGAAGGAAAATTGGATGGATATGGAGGGAATTTGGAGGGGAAAAAAAACCAAAAAAACCCCAAATTTGACTTCACGATTTAAATTCTGCTAAATCAATGGACACAACAAAGGACACTGAAGGTCAAATTCCCAACAAATGGAAATCCAGCCAGGCACCTGCAGTGTCCCTTTCTCCCCATCCATGTCCCACTGTGACTGTTTTTACCTGGCTGCCAGTGACCAGGATGTGAACAGGCTCCAAGGCTCCTGGTCAGAGTCAGGAATACCCAAAGACTTCCCTGTCTTGCACCCAGCAAAGCCCACAGGTCTCACTTCACACTGAGTTCCTCAGAAAATTGTTCCAGTGGGAGATTGGGAGCCTTTGGTTCTTCCTCCTCCCCACCAGCTGCTGTCAGATTTTGTTTATCACAGGTGACAGGGGAGGGACCCCCATCCCATCCTATTGCTTTTAATTTTGTTTTTGTCAGGGTTGGGATTAAACATATGAGAGAGGGAATTTTGTGTTTGGATTTAGATGTTTATTCATTTTTATTTATTTTATAGTGAGTGTTATAGTATTTTTAGCTAATAAGTTAAATGGTGAAACGATGATTTTTTTTTTTATTTAAGGACCACATGCACTAAAATCTTCCAGAGTAACTGAAATTCAACAGCCACACGTGGAATGTGCTACAACAAAAAGGAAATGGGGAAAATCCAATGTGACAAATCCATCAATAGCCCAGATCCTGCCTAATGGGAAGGTGTGGAAGGGCCAAATGCTCTTAAACCAGAGGTGAAGTGACCCCACAAAATCTGGATTGTCCTTCAAGCTGGGCTCAAAAACTGCTGGAGCCAGGGGATTTAACCCCAGTTCAGCACAGCGGCTTCACAGACTGAGTCATGGGGAAAAAAATAAAAATACAAGAGTTCTTATTAAACGTCTTCAGTATTTTCCATAGGAGCAGGAAGCAGGCATTAAGGATTTAACAGGTTCTTTTGTCCCTGGACTCACTCCTGCCCACACACTTGCGTGCCTGCTGTCCCCACGGAATTGGAGAGCCCTGAATTCCTCCTCATGCAGATAATTTGGGTTTATTCATCTTCTGCAGAGCCCACCTAAACCTTGGGGGTGGTGAGGGGGTGGGAAGGGCAGAGGTGACAAAGGAATGCAGCTGAATTAGGCTCAGAACTGGGAATATCCAGCTCTAGAGGTGAAGCCTGACAGGGCTGATACATCCAGGAAAACATTTCCTTAAAATACCAAATGTCTCTAATTGAAACCAGCCTCTGAAATGCCTTTATCCTAAATGAGCAGGTATGGAGGGGTAATGAGAATATTCCTTCTGCTGCAGACAATTCCTCCTCTCCCTGCTGAGCCCTGACAGACAGTAGCTCCAAAATTCCTTCCCAACATCCATAATGCAGATTAAACTTCAGCTTTAGGAATTTGAGGAGCCATTTCCAGACAATGCTGTTGCGTTGCCAGACTCACAGGCATAGTTTGTCCACCACAAAAAAAACCCAAACCAAAACAAAACAAAAAAACAAAACCAAAAAACCCAGCAAATAACCCAAAAGCAATGTCTGATTCCAGAATCCTCCTCACAGGGAATTTACAGAAATTTTCAGTGTGGCCAATCAATTCATAAATCCCCAAAATACATTTAATGAATGGAATAAGCACGTTATGGCCATTTGTGGCACAGGAATGCCCCATACACACATTGTCATTTTCTTATTTCAAGTGAGCTGGTTGAAGTCCAACACCTGAAAGAAGTGCCAATTAGTGGAGGTGCATTAATTAGCAGCTCTGGAGACCTGGACTCTGATTTCCAGCACTCCTGAATGTGGGCAAGACAAACAGGCTGGTGAGCCCAGGTTGGATTTGGGCCAGCAACCAAAAAAATGAACCCAAAAAAAAAATGACAAGCTGTGGTCTGGGTGAGAACACAGAATTGCCAACTTGCTTCTGCTCTTTCAAAGCACCATGAATCACACAAAACAAACTCCCAGAAGGAGGAAATGGCACCACACAAAGTGGGGAAACCAGTCCTGTGCTCCCCTGTTGTGGGAAACAGGAAAGGTACAGGACTCCCAGCAAGCTGTGTGAAAGCAAATGTCAGGATGGAGAAATGCAGGAATGCTGAAGATGAAAGGACAAGAAACAACAGAGCTGTGAGCTGGGTAGGGACAGGCCTCAGGAAAAGATGTTCAGCAAAACAGCAGAAATGTGTAAACTTAATAATGCAGCTTTATCCATTGTTTTAAGTTATTGTTAAAGTTATTGTTATTGTTTAAGTTATTGTTTGAACAAGCAAGCGTTGTTCACAGCAAGATGCACGTGCAGCTTTATTAATGAAACACTTGGAATTAAACACTTGTCAGCTTTTGATATTCTGCTATTGGCTGGAAAGTTGTTAAAAGATTTTGTAGCCAAGAGAACTTGGTCTGCTGTGGCAGCAGCTGGAGCTGCTCCATCTCCCTTGCCTGGCTCTGTAAAATGAGGCTGATGGTTGTGATGGAATAAAGGCCTGGAGAAGCTGCTCCAGCACTCCTGCCCTGTTCTTGTGTACAGAGGTGTATGGAAATACCAAACAAGAGAAAAAATATCCCAGGAAAAAACCAACACCCTGTGTCCTGCACTGAGCCAAATCCAAGGGAGGAAAGGATTCCAGGAATCTCTTCAAACTGGAGCACCACGTGGTTCGTGTGAGGTGGGGAAGAGAGGCAAAGCAGCTTCCACATCAGTGTTTGGGGAGAGGGAAAAAACCTGACCTCGAGTTCCAGTTCTGCATGGAGTCTTAGAGATTAGAGATGGGATAAAAAAGGGAATAACCAAATACAGGTGGTGTATTTACAGCTACATTTCAACCTCACTGAGCATTCCCAGAAAACCTCAGGACTCCCCAAACTTGGAAGTGTATCAGGCCAGCTTGGACAGGGCAGGGGTGGGATGGGATGGGATGGGATGGGATGGGATGGGATGGGATGGGATGGGATGGGATGGGATGGGATGGGATGGGATGGGAGAGGGATGGGATGGGATGGGATGGGATGGGATGGGATGGGATGGGATGGGATGGGATGGGATGGGATGGGATGGGATGGGATGGGATGGGCTTTAAGGTCCTTTCCAACCCAAACTGTCCTGGGATTCTCAGGCACTGGGACTGTTGGGGTGTCTGTGCAGGGCCAGATCAGTGATCCTGTGGGTCCCTTCCCACTCTGGATATTCTGTGACTCCCTGCTCTGCACCAGCAGCTCTCCTGCATCATTCCCTGCTGGCTCTGCACAGGCCAAGGCTCACCATCTCAGTCAGAAATGGTTGGACAGCTGCACTGGACAATCCCAGAGCTCTTTCCCAAACTCCTGTGACTCCGTGGAACAGGCAGCCAGGCACTGTCAGGACTCCCTTCCTCTGCAGCTCCCCCGGGATGACTCAGAGCACAAAGCTCATTTTTATCCACCACTGATGTGCAAAGTCTGCACAGGATGAGAAAGTCTTTCGGCTGTAGCACGAGGGTAACACTGAATGCTTTCCTCAACATTTCCATTTCTGGAGACACAGGAACATCAGAAATCAGTCAATCCCAGCTTTAATTGGGAACCTTCTCCAGCACAACTGGGGAAAGCAAAATTTTCTTTGATTTCAATAAAATCACAGCTATGAAGCACTTAAAAATGAATATACACAGGGAGAGAGTGGCTCCAAACCAGCTGGTTTGGGAACAGCTGAGGGAGCTTTTACTCCTGAGAGTAGGGAATGGAGCTGGGAAGGGGCTGGAGAATTCCTGAGGGAAATGGGAAAGGGGCTGGAGAATTCCTGAGGGAAATGGGAAGGGGCTGGAGAATTCCTGAGGGAAATGGGAAGGGGCTCAGCCTGGAGCAAAGGAGGATCCAGAGGGATCTTTTCCCTCTCTGGAATTCCCTGACAGGAGGGGACAGCCAGGGGGGATTTGGGATCTTATCCCAGGGAACAGGGACAGGAGCAGAGGGAACGGCCCCAGGCTGGCCCAGGGGAGCTCAGGGGGGATATTGGGACAATTCCCTCATGGAAAAGGTGCTCAGGTGGAGTCCCCATCCCTGCAGGGATTTCACAGCCCTGGGGATGTGGCACTGGGGACAGGGACAGTGCTGGGAATGGCTGGACTCCATGATCTCAGAGAACTTCTCCAACCCTAATGATTCCACCATAATTCCCAAATCAACTCCTAAATTCCTGGAGTCACCACACCCTCCCAGCTCACACCTGCACAAGATCCTTTCATCCCAGTGGGTCCCACAGAGTGTCCTGATCCCAGTGCCCCAGACTGGAGCTCCAGCACAGCACTGATAGCTCTGCCTTGAGGAAACACCCAAAAATAACCTGCCTTTCCCACCTGGGAATTCTGCCTGCCACAGCCACTTGTCCTCCCTCACTAATTGCTGCTGGAAAAGTCAAAATTCTGTGGCACAGCTCTGCAAAGCTGGATATCCCAGGAGAGACGCTCCCAGCCTGAGCATCTTCTCCCTTTCCCTTTCTCCATTCCACCAAAGCTGCAATTATGAGGGAAATCTCTCCATTTTAAGGATTTCTATCCCAAAATCTCTAGCATGAATCAGTTGATCAGGGCTGAACCCCTGGATTTCTCATGCTAAGTGGCCTTGGACTGCTATTTTCCATGTGGGTTTCCATGGCAATCGGCAGAACCCGGAATAAATTTGTTTTGTCATAATTGCTGCACAATTCTGGGCAAAGTGAATAAATAAATATTCTCTTACTATTTCTCCCAGCTCGAGCCAGGAGCTGGATCTTTCCTGAAGCTCCTGATTTAGTGAACAAACCCCAAAAAATCACCAAATACGACGAATTTCAGCAATTATGATTATTTAGGATAACCAAACCTGAGCGCTGCCAGCATGTGGGAGTTTTTATTAGTGTCTCCATGACTCAGAATTATTCCATCTTTAGAGCTTTTCCCAGATTTTCCCCGTGCTCCACAACGTGGGGGGAGAAAGAGCAAAGATTTGACATCAGCAGAATATTTTTAGGGCTCTGAGAAGACAAACCTGAGCAGGCTGAGCCAGCTCTGAGATTCCACCCAGCATTCCCAGTACCACCAGTCCAGGATAAGGAGAGCAAACAGCCCTACCCCACATTCCCAGGAGATTCAGGCTGCTTGGAAATCATAAATTAATTTTTTGTATTTAATTATTAATCACTAAAGTGCTAATTGAGAACACCTTGGGAGACTTTTTTGCCTCTGTTGGTTTCCGTGTACAAGTTTCCAAGCAAAGCTGGATTTTAAATTAAATGGAATATATAATGATAGATAATATAAAATAGAATAGCACATAAGAATGGAAGTATAAAATATAATATTATGGAGTAGATAGCTGGACATCACCCCAAATCTCAGGAGTGCCACCATGCACCCCACCACAATGCCCACCGGGGATTTATATTTATTTGTGGGCTGACAAGATGGAATTGCCTTCCTTGAAAAACAAAAAAAGTGATGGAATTCCCACTCTCTATTCTCAGGACAAAATATTTTTATGCAACTTTATTGTAAAGCAAGAGTTTTGTGAAGAGATGAGAGAAATTAATGAGGATTTCGTGTCAATCACAATAAAACAATGGTTTGTGGGGTAAATAGAAGGACAAAAAAAAAGAGAATCATGGAATCAGAAAATCATGGAATATTTTGGGTTGGAAAGGAGCTTAAATCCCATCCCATTCTACTCCTGCCATGGCAGGGACACCTCCCACTGTCCCAGGCTGCTCCAAACCCCAATGTCCAACCTGGCCTGGGACACTTCCCAATACCCCAATGTCCTAAAACCCCAATGTCCCAATATCTCAACATCCCAATATCCCAATACCCCAATATCTCAATATCCCAATACCCCAATATCCCAATACCACAATGTCCCAATATCCCAATACCCAATACTAAAATACCCCAATACCCCAATAGCCCAATATCCCAATACCCCAATATCCTAATATCCCAATACCCAATACTAAAATATCCCAATACCCCAATACCCCAGTGTCTCAATATCCCAATACCCAAATATCTCAATATCCACATATCCCAATACCCCAATACCCCAATACCCCAATACCTCAATATCCCAATACCCCAATATCTCAATGTCCCAATATCCCAATACCCCAATACCCCAATATCCCAATACCACAATGTCCCAATATCCCAATACCCAATACTAAAATATCCCAATACCCCAATACCCCAATAGCCCAGTATCCCAATACCCCAATACCACAAAACCCCAATACCACAAAACCCCAATATCCCAATACCCCAATACCCCAGTATCTCAATATCCCAATACCCCAATATCTCAATATCCCAACACCCCAATACCACAAAACCCCAATATCCCAATACCCCAATACCACAATGTCCCAATATCCCAATACCCCAATACTAAAATATCCCAATACCCCAATACCCCACTAGCCCAGTATCCCAATACCCCAATACCTCAATACTGGGATACTGGGCTATTGGGATACTGGGCTATTGGGATACTGGGCTATTGGGGTATTGGGAAGGAATTCCTGGCTGGGCTGGAACTGGCAGTGCCCCAGGCCAGGTTGGACATTGGGGTTTGGATCCTCCTGGGACAGTGGGAGGGGTCCCTGCCATGGCAAGGCTGGATTGGGATGGGATTCAAGGTCCCTTCTAACCCAAACCAGTCTGGGATTCTGGGATTCTCCAAATTTACATTTACTGCAAGAGAGAGCATCGTGGTTTTCTTACCTGGGCTAAATACACAAATATATAAATATATAAAAATATAAACATGTAAAAACGCAGAAATGTTAAATTAAAAATATAAAAAATATAAAATTATAAAAAGATAAAATGGTAAAAATTTTAACATGTAAAAATATATAGAAATATATAAAATATAAAGATATAAAATATAAAGATATAAAATATAAAAACGTAAGAATATAAAAAACTAAAGTTATAAAACTAAAGAAAAATAAATATATCAAAATATAAAAAGTAGAAAATTTAAAAAGTAAAAAATATAAAAATATAAAAATACAAAACCCATAAATATATCAAAATATAAGAATATAAAAATATAATAATAAAAACATAAAGATACAGAAAGATAAACTCCACATTTAATTTATGAAAAAGACTTAAAGTCGTGAGGACTCGATGCTGAACACTCGGCTGTTCCAACATCCCCATCCTGTGGCTTGGACCAGAATTGCAGAATTTCATCCCAGGAACTCGGCTCCTGCTGCCACCCGAGTCTGTATGGACTTTTTAATTACTGCATGGAATTTCTCTTTGTAATTCTCTTGGAAAAGGATTTTCCTACGGATCTGAGCCCGTGCAGAAATGGGAATTGTGTATTTGACAGCCATGAAACTCCTGCTAGTAAATCAAGAGGATCTTGATGCTAACACCACGCAAGAACCTAAGAGCAGATTCCCACAAATGCCCCTCAAAACCTGGGATCACCACACGAGCCAGGATTTGCCAGGTTGGTCCTGCCTGAAGGAAAAATAAGGCTTAAAGAAGAATCTTGTGAAAAGGGGATTTTAGAGAGTAATTAGTGACTTTCTGTGTAAGTGAAGATACGTCCCAGTGGTCTGAAATTCTTATAAACACTGTTCCTGTTTTCTCTAGGATCAGAAATATTTCATTCCCATGAAATTCAATGTCACCTGTTCTTACAAAATGCCTCAATTGAAGGCATGAGGGTGGAAGGACTCACAAAAAAACAAAAAAAAACCAAAACAAACCCAAGCAAGACAGCACCAACACAAACCAAATGCAGCAAGCTGCTGTTCACAGGACCCAGCCCAGCCTCTGGGGCCCCACGAGAGAAAAAGCAGCAACAACACTGCCAAAACCAGCATTTCTGGGAAAAAAGCACAGTTTGATGGTTTAGGAACCGCTGGAGGGTCTGAACTTAACCCTGCATTAAATCTGAGAGACACAGGGAGGGAATAAAACCACAGGAGAGCTGGGGGCAGGACCAGGATCCAAAGCAGAGCAGGATCCAAACCAGGACCAGGATCCAAATCAGGATCCAAACCAGAGCAGGATCCAAACCAGGACCAGGATCCAAACCTGGGCCAGGATCCAAACCAGAGCAGGATCCAAACCAGGACCAGGATCCAAATCAGGATCCAAACCAGAGCAGGATCCAAACCAGGACCAGGATCCAAACCTGGGCCAGGATCCAAACCAGAGCAGAATCCAAACCAGAGCGGGATCCAAACCAGGACCAGGATCCAAACCAGGACCAGGATCCAAACCAGAGCAGGATCCAAACCAGAGCAGAATCCAAACCAGAGCAGGATCCAAACCAGGACCAGGATCCAAACCTGGGCCAGGATCCAAAACAGGACCAGGATCCAAACCAGAGCAGGATCCAAACCAGGACCAGGATCCAAACCTGGGCCAGGATCCAAACCAGAGCAGGATCCAAACCAGAGCAGAATCCAAACCAGAGCAGGATCCAAACCAGGACCAGGATCCAAACCTGGGCCAGGATCCAAAACAGGACCAGGATCCAAACCAGAGCAGGATCCAAACCAGGACCAGGATCCAAACCTGGGCCAGGATCCAAACCAGAGCAGGATCCAAACCAGAGCAGAATCCAAACCAGAGCAGGATCCAAACCAGGACCAGGATCCAAACCTGGGCCAGGATCCAAAACAGGACCAGGATCCAAACCAGAGCAGGATCCAAACCAGGACCAGGATCCAAACCTGGGCCAGGATCCAAACCAGAGCAGAATCCAAACTAGGACCAGGATCCAAACTAGGACCAGGATCCAAACCAGGACCAGGATCCAAACCAGAGCAGGATCCAAACCAGGACCAGGATCCAAACCAGAGCAGGATGCAAACCAGAGCAGGATCCAAACCAGGACCAGGACCCAAACCATGAGCAGGATCCAAACCAGGAGCATCCCCCCATGGTTGTGCTCCCACAGCCCCAGTATTCCCAGCTCCTATTCCAGGGAAGACACAGACTTTATTTTGGTCAAAACTTCATATTTTGGAAGTTTATTATTTCTGCTGGATACCTGCTGGAAACACAGGGACATTTGTGTCTGCTGTCCTGGGTGTGGGGAGGATTGCTGGAGAAGGGATTGGGACAAGGACTTGGAGGGACGGGACACAGGGAATGGCTTCCACTGCCAGAGGGATATTGGGATATTGGGAAGGAATTCCTGGCTGGGCTGGAATTCCCAGAGAAGCTACGGCTGTCCCATGATCCCTGAACTGTCCAAGGCCAGGCTGGAGCAGCCTGGGATGGTGGAAGGTATCCCTGTCCATGGCAGGAGTTGGATTGGGATGGGATTTAACCCTTCCAACCCAAACCATTCCGGGATTCTGGGATGACCATGGCAAACTGGAGATGTGCCAGATGCTCAGGGCATCCTCTAAGCCCAGCTTAACCCCCTGAAGCTCAAACCAAGTCACAGCTGCCACGGGCACTGTGGAAGTCAGGGAAGCAAATCCCTTGGGATGTGCTGTGTCAGGAGTGGAGGCATCTGTGGTGAACACACGGACACCTCCCTGCAGGCTTCTCCCTCCAGATGGGCACAGATTTCCAGTAATCCTCTGGAATTTGGGGGGTTTCAGTCTGCAAAGCATTTTGTTTCCATAGGAATAGTGCAAGCTCATCCCACCCCAAAATGTACCTTTTAGGTACAACCCGAAAAGGGCTTTTCTAGGAACAAAGGATTTGAACCCCCACAAACCAGTAACACGTGGGTGGACACAGCAGGACCAGTTCAGAGGCACAGGTATACTGGGGAGCCAGAAACCATCAGCACAGCGCGTTTGGATTTGGGGTTGTATTAAAATATACTCTACCAAGAAAGTGTTCTAAGAATAGAACTGAATAGGAAAAAAAAAACCAGGGATTTTATTAAAATACATTGTACCAAGGAAGGGTTCTAATAATAAACCTGAATGGGAGAAAGGCAGGGAGGGCTTGGAACTGCTGTGGCGAGCAAAGTTACCCCTCTCCAAGCCAGCCTTAGCTGAAATTCCCCAGACCCCAGGGAACCGATGGTAAATTCAGGCAGAGCATCCTCCCTGCTCGTTAGCTGCTCATTAGCATATTTAACATTAGCATATGGCCAGGGCCTGAACCGAAGTCCTCTGATATTTGCCAAACACTGAGCTGCATGTGGCACTGAGTCACAATCCCAGTCTGGTTTGGGATTGGAAAGGACCTTGAAGCTCATCCTGTTCCACCCCCTGCCACGGGCAGCGACACCTTCCACTAGAACATAAATAATTGTGCTTCAAAAATGACATGGAACGGGGGAAGCTGCACAGATTCCTCATGACAGCACACATGAGATCAGTTAAATATAGCCCAGGCAGGCTCCTCGCACAAGACAATAAAATATTCCTGGTGTCTCTCTTTAGCATCTTGAAATTCTGTGTCCATGGGCAAAACCCAAATGGTTTTCCAGGGCTGGATTTTGATTTCCATGATTCCACCCCCTCCTCTCCCCCGTCCATCTCCTCATTCCACCCCTCTCCCTGGTGCCCACGCTGCTCCTCCCGCTCCTTTATTATCATGAAAATCACACTTCCACTCCTCCTTCCCATAATGTTCTGTATCTTTGGAGCTGGCTGATTTTAGGTCCAAAGCTGTTCCTTCTTCTCCTGTTCCAAACAACCTCTCTTCACCTTCCACATCCTCCCCAAAGCCCTTCCCAAGCTGCTCCTTGCTGGGGGATGTTCCCTCTGCTGCAGTGGAGGAGCTCAGATCCCAACCCAGAAATTCCTCATGGATAATTCCTAAAGCAGCACGTGGCATTCTCCCAAAATCCCCCCGCAGCTTGCAGAAACATCAATGTAATATCTACATTTTACACCCCCAAATACACAGTGGGCAGCAGCATCCTTCGCTTCCTTCAGGAATATCTTCCAGTTCCTTTCTTTCCCTACTCAATTCCAAAGGTTTTATATATTTGGGGCTTTACACCCCCAAATTCAAGATTGGGCAGCAGCATCCTTCACTTCCTTCAGGAATATCTTCCAATTTTCTTTCCCTACTCAATTCCAAAGTTTTTGTGTTGCCCAGGGCTTTGGCCACAGCTCCAAAGGTTCGAAATCCATGGAAATATGCACACAAGAGCAGACTAAACACTCATTTATCCCCACAGATCCTTCAAAACCAGCTGAAGGATCTCTTCAGAGATCTCCAAAGCATAAGATGGAAACTCTCCTGCAGGGAAGGCTCTGGGAGTAAATTTTTAGGGTCTTCAAGGGATGGGTCTGTTGTGAGGGAAATAAAGAAACATCCGGAGCTGTGAGTTCAGCCAAAGTTTAGAGATGATGTAAAAGGAAAGGTGAGGCCAAAAGGAGACATTTGAGTCAATGTAGGTACTGTAGAAATTCAGGGCATGATTCATTAGCCAAAAAAAACCCCCTGAACCCCCTCTGTAGCTATTTCCAAGGAGGTACATCCATAATTTATGTGGAACAGGAGTGGGCTGCAATTTCCCCCACACTGCTCCTGCATAAATTACACCGGCTTGCAATTCCCCAGCTCCTGCTTTTCCTGCCTGGGAGTGGTAACCTCCCATTTACCCATCACAGAAACCAGAGGCACCCGTGGAAAAAGGAAGGGGAAAGGTTTGCAGGTGAAAGAGCTGCGGGTTTGACTTGGGGTGCCAGGGACTGGGGAGGGTGGGAGGCTGTGGGGGATTCTCAGTTATTTATCACAGAAACCCACAAAAGCCTCCTGAACACAAAGGGGACCCAGAGCACAGGATCATGAAGAAGATTAAAATATCAAGAGATTTGTCATGGAGGGATGTGAGCTGCTGCCCCACTTGTGGATGGTTTGGAGCAGAAGAATCCTTGAGTGCATGAAATAAATCCATAAAACGTGTCCCAGCCCTGGGACAGTCCAAGGCCAGGCTGGATGGGCTCTGTCAAGGCTTTGGGGCCAAGGAAATTTCCTTTGTGAAGGTCTTGGCCCCTGAGAGAACAGGGAGCACGTGCTGAAGTCAAGACAACCTCAGTGCCTTACAGAAACCATATAAACTGGGAAAATCCCTTGGAAAAGGGAGAGGGGCAGAGGTTGGACATGAAGAGCGTGGCAGGAGGCAGCAGGTGACTCCTGATGGCCTTTCTGCTGTCCCCTTGCTGCCACTTCTTGTGCCAATCCTCACCCAAACTCTGCAGGGACAAAGGAATAGAAAGAGGAAATAAAGGAAAAGGAAATGGAAAAGGACCAAACCAGAAAGAAAAAGGAAAGAAAAAAAAAGGGATGAAAACAGAGGAAGCTGCTCCAGGAGCAGTGAGTGTGGCTAGGGCACATCCAAGTGCTCCCTAAAGGAAAAGGGAAAATTTTCCTTCCAGAGCACCTAAGAATGGGGGGATGAAGTGACACAAGGTGAGTTGTGGAAGAGTCACCCACTCTTTAGGGCCACTACCCACGTTTTGTGCTCACAGACTCTTTGCACACAGACCAGGGACAGATTCCACCTCCCCTTCCTTGGTCTTTTTTCCCCCCTCCTTTTCTCTTTCCTCTCCCTTTTTTCCCTGTCCCTGGCTTTTGTCAGGTTTTGGGGAACTCTTTTCTTTAATCCCTCAATCTGTTCCCACCACTTGGCTGATGTGACAGCCTGTCCCCTGGGCAGCTCTCATTAGCTGGGGAGGGAATGTCCCAACACTGTCACTTTTGCTGTGACACACAGAGTGGGAAATAAAAGACAGCAACAACATTCCCAGGAAAAACAGGAACAAACAAAAAAGAAAAAATCCCACATGCCGTCCTTATCTGAATTTAACTAGTAACTATAGTAAAAATTTGGGATTTCCCCTCTTCCCACTCTTTTTGTCTGGTACAAAAGTGGGTAATGAGGCAGCTGCTGAAATTCAGTGCAGAGGAATGAAATGAGAGGCACTGGTGAAAAGGAGACAGCCAAGGCAAGGCCAGAGGGAGCTTTAGGAGGAGAAGGAAGATGGAAGTGGAGCAGGGCCATGATGTGCAGGAGAGGAAACAGCCTCAGGCTGTGCTGGGGGAGGTTTAGGTTAAATATTAGGATGAGTTCTTTCATGGAAAGGGGGGTGAAGCACTGGAATGGGCTGCCCAGGACAGCGAGGGGTGCTCAGAAAACCTGTGCAGGTGGCACTTGGGGACACAGGTCACTGGTGACCATGGTGCTGCTGGTTCATGTTGGACTTGATGATCTTTTCCAACCTTAACCGTTCCACAGCTCATTCCACAAGGATCCTTCCCACCCAGCGCTCACCCCATGCTCTGGCTCTCCTCTTCCTCACCTCCCTGATGTGTTTTAAGCTCAGCTCATTCTTCCCTTCTGTGCATCAACCACATTCCTCCTCCTCCTCCTCCTCCATTTGGGTTCCATTTGCAATTCCTGGATTCCCTCTCTTCAATGTGAGGATAAATGTGCCACCCAGCCCAGCCACCCCCAAATCCCACAATTCTTTTATCCACAGCAGAGCAGAGTTATTGTCCCATGGGATGGAACTTTTCTTCCCCAGTCCTGATGTTTGGGGAGCAGGGAGAGGGAGGAGAAGCTGCTCCTGCTGCCCCAAGACGCTCAAAGCCAAAGCAGCAGGAGAATATTCCAGCCCTAATTGCCAGCAGGCTCTTGGAAGATGAATTCCTGGCTGGAGGTTTCATCATCTCGGGCCATTAACCTCCACTGGTCATTAAGGCCTAAGAAATGCCAAGTGCTCATTTTTATCACTCTCTGATGAATAAAAAAGAGAGGAGGAAAAAAACCCAACCACCCACCAGGTTATGAAACCTCTCCTGTATGGGAAAATCAGTTCCCATTGCTCAGAAGAGATCACCCAAGGAATGAACACCCCAATTAATTCCTGGTGCAAAAATTCCACTCGTGAGAATTACAAATTCAAATTAAGTATGAGGAGAATTACTTCGACGTACAGAGGGAATTTGGCACAAATGGCTCCAAAAACACTTCCCAAAAATGGGAGTGAACATTTTCGTGTCAGGTGTTGTACCCAGGGTCTCACCCAGGAGAATTCTGATGAGGTAGAAGTGGAGAATATAACTCACCACAAGAACCTGGGCAAGCAAAATCCAAATCCAAATCAACAATGGAATTTTGTTGGAAAAATCCTCACGAAATCCACCTTTCTCTTTGGAAATGGACACAGTTGTCAAGGTTTACTGGAGTCACAAGTAAGAAGCATAACTGGGATTTTCCTCCAGGACATGGTTGGGATTCTCCTGATTAAATCCAAGTGTCTGCTGCTGCTTCAGGTCATGCAGCAAATCCCAGTAATTATCTCAATAAAAGGATCCTGTTGATTTCCAAAGGAATGTTTTCAAAAGGTTTTTGCAAAATTCCAGCCTGGAATTATTTTGCTGCCTTGCCTGGCTTGGGATCTCTGATTTTTCCAGGGATCTCAAATTGCATTAAGTGCAGCGGAGATGTGGAGACAGGGGGGCAGCTCCCACTGTCCTCACGGATAAATGGGAAAATGATGAATTATGTAAGCTGGGAAAAGAGTGCCTGGGTAAGCACTGAAACCATCAGCCTGGAGAATTAACCACCATAAAGCAAAAACCACGGGAAAAACGGGATCCAAGGAAAACCAAGAGGAGTTTGTGGCTCATTCCTGGCAGGAAAAGAGGGCCAGACCTGAGCAAACTGCAAACTGTCAGGATTCAAGAGGCTTTTCCTTTAGGATGTTAAATCTCTTCTCTGGGACAAGAAAAGGTTTTCCCTAAGGCGTGATGCTCATGATGGAAGTGTCAAGGAAAGGGGATGCTGAGGGTTTGGTATCCAGTGGGAATGCGATGGGTGTAACTACCAGTGTATGTTTTCCCAAAATCCACCCTCTGCAAGCAGCACAACCCACAGGGCTTGGAGTGGGGACACTCGGGGACCACGGGAATGCTGGCACTAAAATTCCAAACAGCCCCGAGGGAGCAGCACCTCCCATGGAAGGGGAGAGGTGTAAAAGGTCCCAAAAACCCCAAAAAACCCCCAAATGGGGCTTGTACCAGGGCAGAGAATGAGGAGCTCCAACTTCCCCCCACCCCCCCCGTGCTTTAGGGAAGCTTCCCATTTTTCTTAGAGGGAAAGGGGAAGGCAGGCAAGGCCCTGCTGCTCCCAATCCCATTTTATCTGGAGACCTCGTTACCAGCAGCCAAGAATTAAAACAACAGAGGAAAGACACGTTCTTATTGCCAGTCCCTAAATTGTCTCAGTTGTCAAATTATCCATCAGTCATCACCAAAATGTTTAGTTGGGATACTGGGAAGGAATTCCTGGCTGGGCTGGAATTCCCAGAGCAGCTGTGGCTGCCCCTGGATCCCTGGAAGTGTCCAAGGCCAGGTTGGACACTGGGGCTGGGACAGTGGGAGGTGTCCCTGATGGAACTGGATGAGCTTCAAAGTCCCTTCCAATCCAAGCCAGTCTGGGGTTCAGGGATTCTTTTTATTCCATTTGACTGTGCCAAAAAACTCTTCCAACAGCAGATCTTTTTAACACGGCGAGTGGCTCAAGAATTGTGGATTTTATTTTCCTAGAGCTCTGCTTGATTATTTGTTAAAGCCAATTTGGAAGATTATTCACATCAGGCTTCCTCCCCTCCCAAACCCTGAAACCAACAGAAAGGAATTCAGGAGCTCTTTTTTCCCAGCTCTGTGGGTCCCCCAAATCCTACGGGGTTCAGGATAAAAAGCAGTTTCTGTCTCTGCCATGTTCCTTTCAGAACCACAGAACATTTCTGAGCATGGAGCTCCAAGTAATGATCATCACTGCTTCCCCCACAGCCCATGGGATTTGTGCTGGTCTCCACAGAAACCTTTGAACAGCCCCGGATCCACTCCCAGGGCTCCCCTGGCATCACTCCAGCACAAATCCAGGGCCTGGAAACCAAACTGGGGGCACTGGGAGAAGGAGGAGGAGGAGGAGGAGGAGGTGGAAGAGGAGAGGATGGGAGGTGGGGATGGGGAGTTTCAGTCCTGGATTCACTCAGGGTGGAACAGGTCATGTAGGATTCCTGAATTCCAGGGCTCCTCATTGCAGGAATGGGGACAGCAAGAGCACCATGCATTCATACCCTATATATCTATTTATGTATCTATCTGTTTATTTAGCTACCTGTATATATCTATATATATGTCTATATAGCTATATATTTGTGTGTATATATATATATATATCTGTCTATCTATATCTATATCTATATCTATATCTATATCTATTTATTTATTCATATATTCATATATTTATATATTTATATTTCAATATATATTTCCACTTACATCCTTTTAAATATATATATTTACATCTTTGTAAAGGTCTTTTTTCATTCTTATCTATTAAATATTGAAGAGGGAAAGCAAGAACATTGTGTATTCATACCTTATATAGATCTTTTTATATTTATACGCTTTTACATGTATATATTTACACATTTGCAAAGATAGTTTTTTAGTTCTTGCCTATTAAATACTGAAGGAGTACATCAAGAGTATTGTGCATTCATACTCTATATCTATATCTATATCTATATCTATATCTATATCTATACATATATCTATATCTATACATATATCTATATATTTGTGTTTACACATATATTTATATATATTTATATTTATACCTATATTTTAAATATTTTTATATTTTATACATATATTTATATTATATTTATACATATATTTCTATTTAGATTTATATTTTTAATATTTTATATTTATATATTCATACATATATTTATATTTTCAATCCCTATATTTCCATGTCTGTGAAGGTATTTTTTCCACTCACATCCTGCTCCCATCCTGCTGCTCCAACCACAGAAATGCCTCCACTAGAGAGAATTAATTTTATAGGTCACGCTCCACAAAGACACGTAAACAAACACCCACCACGACTCCCAAATCCCCCAAATTCGGGGTGAGGAGCAGCCAAATCCTATTTTTTTCTCCATCCCTACGTAGCTCTCTATTAATATCTGACTTTTCTTGGGTGACTTAATTTCCAAAGCCAAGCCTTGTTGCCATGGAGACCATAAGCCGGGCAGCACATCTGCTGGAGAGCAGGACAGGAGCTTTGGGAAGGCAAGGACACCACTTCAAATATCAAATTCAAATAATGAATAGGTAAAAACAATTCTTTCAGGATCTGGGCTTATTCATTCAACACATCGTTTATGAGCTTTAATAATAATTTCAGCAATTAATTCAAAAAGTCCTGAATCAGGAACTGCTTCAAACACAGGAAAAGTCATTTCATCAGCAGCAACATTTATATTAACATTTTGTATATCCAGTGTCTTGCTGGACTTATATTTTTTTCCAATAAATTTCAATCTCTTACTTCAGCTGCTTTCCTTTTAGTCCTGAAATTGTAAAGGCTGCCAAGCAGTTACAGCAACTTGATAAGAAGGCAAAGTTTTTTTGAAACGTCAAGCTTGTCTCTGTTACCAGTTCTACAAAAGCAGATTTCTGGGTTAATTCAGATCTTTTCATCTCTGTAATTTCCTCACTGTCACTCGCAGTGTTGGAATGGGGGATAAAGAGTTAATGCTTTCATTTCTTTGTGCAGCTCAGGAGCAGAAGCAGAGGATGGCTCAGTTTGTTTCTTTTATAGGTTATTTTAGCTTTTTTTAATTTTTTTTTTTTTTAGCTAATTCCACCAGCTCCAACTTTCCTGCCTGCACAGCACCAAATCCACGGAGCACATCCCATTAATTCCACATTTCTGACAATCCCAGGAGCTGCTGGTGTGCTCCAACTCCCACCCACCATGCTGGGGACAGGGCTGGTGCCCCAATCCCATGGGAATTGCACCATCTCAGCATGGACATCACCCCTGAACTGCTCTGAGCCTCTGGAGGCTCCAAAGATAAACAGCTGGGGGATTTTTCCTTGGAAAAACGCAGCCGCCGTCGGGATTTGCTTGCAAACACACCACGCACAAAATCGCTTCCTAACACAGCACCAAGTGAGAACTTAATTGGGGATTCAATTAGAACATTAAGAAACATTCAATTAAGCCTCCTGGAGCCACAGAGATTCCCAGCCACGCAGCTTTCCAGAGGAAAAACAGGAATGTGCAGCACCAGCTTCAGCATGGCCGTGGTGATGACAGAATTGAGGACAGAAGCCAATTTTCCTACTCCTTGTTTCATAATTAAAAGGGGGAAAAAAATCCATTTCATTTCCTTTTACTGTAATTTCAACCCTTGTGAAGGTTCATGGAGTCACAGAATATCCTGAGTGGGAAGGGAGCCACAGGATCATGGATCCTACACAGACACCCCAAATTCCCACCCTGGGCATTCCTGGGAGTGGTGTCCAGATGCTCCTGGAGCTCTTGGGAACGATCCCATTCCCTGGGGACACCTCTGGGGGAAGAATCTTTCCCTGATCTCCATCCTGACCCTCCTCGGGCTCAGCTCCATGAAGGACACACTCCAAGTGCCTCAGTTTCCTTCCAGGAAAACTTTGGGAATGTTGCTGTGCATCCCATAGCTCTGACCTTACCCACACGGGCAGCATCCTGGAGGAAATGATGGAGAGATGTCCCCTGGATGTCCTGGAACCACCGGGCTCACCTGGAGCTGCCCAGGTGAGCACCTCCCACACTGGGAAGAGGGGTTTCACTCCACAGTCCTCATTTTCCAAGGATTTCTCACCAAGGTCACTGCATACATCCCAAAAATCCAGCTGTGCCCCTTGGTGGGATGGTTTCTCTCCCGCTGCCAGGGGACAATTGCATGGGAGCTCCCCACTCCATCACAGGGAATTCCTGCCGTGGATTGTCCCACTGGGGATGGCTCCACCTTTGCCCTGCAGAGAGCAAAACCATCCTAAAAAACCACCTGGAATCAACCTGAGGCCAAGGAGGACTGACAAACCAACAGGATCCAGTGTCCCAGGCCAGGCTTGGAGCATCCTGGGAGAGTGGGAAGTGTCCCTGTCCATGGCAATGGGATGGGATTTTAGTCCCTTGCAACCCAAACCATTCCAGGGTTCCCTGGTTCTGTGACATCACCAGAAATCACTGCTTCTCCCCCAAGCTGCAAGGTCCTTTTGTAAAGATTTTGTAAACTCTGTGGTGCTGAATGCAGGAGAAAACACCTCAGACCTGTGGGAAACTCAGGCAAGACACCTTGGGAGCATTCATTTCCCTTCAAGCCTTAATTATCCTCCTTGGTTCAACCTAAATATTTGGATTCACAAAGTCAAATCTCGATTTTTCCAAACTAAATCCACTGTTACTTCATGAAATGGCACAAACCTGAGAGCTGCCAGTGCTGGCTGAGCTGAGCACCCTGATTTCAGCAGGGATGAGGCACAGCCATGGCAGGGCTGCTGCTCTGGGGAGAGAGGGCTCAGCCTTTTATTCACCTGTCAAATGCTGAAACAGCTCCTGAGTGCTGCACAGAGCAAAACAAGAGCCCAGCCTAAGGAATAATCACATTCCATGACAGTAAGCTGTATTTTAGAAATTAATGACTCATGGCAGGATTGAGCTCATCCTGCTAAATTACTGAAACCTCTGCTCTGCTCCTCTGCAGACACGTTTTTTAATCCATTTAATCAGTGCTGGATTTTGAGGAATGCCTGGATCACTGCAAGGTCCCACTGGAATGGACCCTGCCCCCAGCAGCATCTGCCTTCAGTAGAGACCAGAGGCCCCAGGTGGTGCTCTGAGGAAAAGGATTTTGAGCCAAAAAAATGCAGAATTCTGGGAAGAAGTCAGATGCACCTCACCTAAAAGTTCATCACGAAATGGTCACTGATGAGCAGAACTCGATGGAAACAAGGCCACAAAACTATTTTTAAAGATTCTCAATTCTTTTGTTGCAATGTCCTCAACCTTTAAAGTGATGTTAGAACATGAGAGCTGCTCTGATACCAGAAAATGCTGCTCTTCTCTTCCTCTCAATATTACACTGGGAAAATTATAGTTAAAAAGAGGAAGCACGAGGGCTGCCAGAGATGCAGCACCAGGTGTAACTAAGTCTGAAAAGAAAATTGGCTTTAACCTCAACTATCTCTAAAGAAACAGAAAAAAAAAGGAAAAGAAAAACTTCCAGAAATAAACTGCACATCTAAATATAGTTTTGTGTGAAGTTAAATGTCCTTGGGCTGCTCAGGGACACTCACTGGCTTCACTTGAAGTCTCTGGCACAAGCTGGGAAGGATTTCCACTGATTCCTATGGACGTTTCAAGGAGATTTCATTACAAGGCCCTGCTGGTACCAAAGATTCATCTGCAATCATCGTGTCCAACCATCCCCAGCACTGCCAAGGCCACCACTGACCCCTGTCCCCAAGTGCCACATCCCCAGGGCTTTAAATCCCTCCAGGGATGGGGACTGCAGTGCCCTGCGCAGCTGTACCAGGGCTGGGTGATCCTTTCCATGAAGGAATTGTCCCAAATATCCACCCTGCCCTTCCCTGGCCCAGCCTGAGGCTGTTCCCTCTCCCGTTCCTCTTCCCTGGGACACCCCTGACTGTCCCCTCCTGTCAGGGAATTCCAGAGGGGGGAAAGATCCCTCTGGATTCCTCCTTTTCTCCCTTCCCAGCTCCCTCAGCTGCTCCTGGTGCTCCTGACCCTGAGGTGTGAGGGAGAACATTCCAAAGGAGACCCTGCCTGAGGAGGTGTTTCAAAACTGTGTAAATATTCCTCTGGGAGACACCTGGAGAGGAGGAGAAGGGGCAAAAGGAAGAGGAGAGAAATGAGGAGGAGAAGGAGAAAGGGAAGCTGAACTTCCACCCCAGCATCCCAAGAAGCGATGGATGCTCTGACACAACCTCTGGGTGCTTCTTGTTGTTCTGCACGGGTCACGACTTTTGGCAGTGAAATAAATCTCATTAGAAATGGCAGGGAATTAATTGATACTGCCAGAGTTCAAAGGGAGAAGAGCAAATCCTGTGCAGTCACAGGTCACAAGGGCTGGGAACACAAAACCCCCCGGAAAACACAAGGAGGAGTTCTGGTGCCAGCCTTGTGTTGAATCCCAAGCACGTGCTTCCAGTTGCCCTAATTAGTGTCTTATAATTGACTCCTGTCCCTTAAGGGGGCTCTTGGCTCTAATTGAGCAGCACCTGCCACGTCAGAGGAATGGTTTTGTGCACCCATTCCCTGCTCCAAGGCCACACTTGACCCCTTCAGTGCCAGCTTTGCTTCCAGCCTTGGCTGTGCCCCTGGATTCCTCCCATTCCATCAGCTGGGAAATCTCCTTCCTCAGGAGTCACTCGGGGACAGCAGTGATCCCACTCACTTTGGGGCTTTTTGAACATCATCCCACTGATTTCCAGCACACCCCTGTGTGTTCTGGGAGCACAGACTCCACCTGTGCCCTCCATCTCCCCCAGCAGAGAGGGCACTGCCAGCTTCCCACACGGACAGGCTGGAGCTGGGAGCCCTGTCCCTGTGGACACACACAGAGCACTCAGTACCATGGACCCTCTCTGCTTCCCACAAAAAAAAAAAAAAAAAAAAAAAAAAACAAACAAACAAAAAAAAAAAGCAAATTCAAAAGCTCCTCCAAACGTTATTCCCTTACTAAATTAGACTGAGCAATGGAATGAAACCAAAAGTTAAATGCAACATAATGAAAAGTTGAGTAATGAGTTCAAATCCCAGGGAGCTGAGTCTCTCCTGGCACAGGAGGAAACCAAGGATATAATTTCTATAGGTATTGTGGGCTTGGGCAAGAAGCTGGTGCTCAGTTTTTAATGTATACAAGATCTACAGAAGATGTAAACTCCTTTGGGACACTGATAACAAATCTCAGTGACGGAATTCCTGTTTGTTTTTAAATTAGACCTACAAGCACCACGGTGTCACCTGAAGCTGATCCCTGCTGGTGGAACTTTCTGTTCCACTTCTGCTTGTAGAGCCTGACTGTTAGGAGGGGAAACTTCCCTGTGGGAGGGTAAAGGACAGGAAGAACATCCCATCACCTGATTTTCCTCCTCTTCATTGGAAGTACCCATCCAATGTGGAAAGCAACACCTCAGGGGGGACAGGAGTGAAATGAGTCCCCCAAAACCAGACAGACAGACGGAGGCCTGGCTTCCAAAATTCCAGGTCATATCCTGCTCCCTTGGCCACAGAGTGTTCCAGGTGATGCCAAGGACCCTCTGCCCAAACCACAAACCCTGAATTCCCACGTGGCACAGATCCACCTCTGGAATCAACACCCCTGCCAAGCTGAGAGCTCCTCCAGGACAGCTCCCAGGAGCACCCAGCAGCATCTCCTCACTGCCACAAGCCTCCAGCATAACCCAGAACTGCCTTTCTGTTCATTTATCCTTGTTTCAACCCCCATCTGCACGGCTCAGATCACACTGAGCGCCCGATCCTTCCCGAGACTCTCACATGTCACTCTGGAAACGGGGACTGCCAGCCTGACACGGCTGCTCCAGGCTGGAGCCCTGACAAGGAGATGCCACCAAGCCAAATGAAACTTCCCTGGGTTATTTAAATCCCTCTCTCTGACAGACCAAGCTCCCTGTCCTGAGCACAACACAGTTCTCTGCATGGCAAGTGTCCCTGCATCCCTCAAGGGCCCAGTTCTGCTTTCCCTGAGCTTCCTTAAATTCCTGCTCCAGTCACTGAGGAATCTGGGATGCAGGCTCGTGCTCCAGAGAATGTTCCACATGCCGCTCCACTTGGGAATGAAATGGATAATGTTTACTGCAAACAGCGTTTTTTAGGTGAGGGTGATGCCTCAGGGGGACCCGGGATGTCAGTCTGTGCCTGAGCGAGGGACAGCTGGCAGGCAGGAGTGGGAGACTGGGAACAGAGATGGAAAAGGGTGACAGAGAAAGAAAAGGGGAATGTTAGCAGGAGGTTCCATGCTGATGGCTACTGTGCTCCTGCAGTACACTGGGCTGCTATGGAATCAGCTCTGAGCAGCCCCAACCTGAGATGCTGATGCTCTTGACACATTTTAAACCCTCCTTCCCCCCCCCCCCCCCCATAAATCCTAAAGTCAGGAGAGCACTGAAACCTCAGCTTCCATTCCCTAAGCCAAGTGCATCTCCGGGTGGCACAGGGGATAACCAGGAAAAGCCCAGCGGCTCAGTCACAGCCGGGGGAGCCCGAGGCGAGCACAATCCACGCGTTTATCCGGCTGAAGCACGGCCGCAGCAGCCGGGATTTGGGGCCGCTCCCGGGGGCTCGCAGCTCCAAGTGCAGCCCCAAACTCGTGCGGTGCTCGCAACTCGAGCGGTGTCCGCAGCCCCGGAGCACCCCCAGAGCATCCCGGAGCAACCCCGGAGGATTCCAGACCATCCCGGGGCATCCTGGAGCATCTCTGGACCATCCCAGAGCATCTCCGGAACATCCCCGAGAATCACCGGGCAGCGGCACCGCCACGTTCGGCGCGGGGGTCCCGTCACCCCGACCCTCGGAGCCCCCCAAGCCGTGCCCGAGCCTCTGACCTGCCGCAGGATGAAGCTGGTGGAGGTGGTGCTGCCGTCCGAGCGCTTCAGGCGGCTGCGGCGTGTGGCGGTGCCCCTCGTCACCTGCCCGGAGGGGACAAAGCATCAAGGTCGCGTCACCGCCCCCAGCCCCGGCCCCGCCGCCCCCTGCCCCGCACGCACCGCGGCCATGGCTCCCCGCCGGTGCCGGTGCCGGTGCCGGTGCCGGTGCCGGTGCCGGTGCCGGTGCCGGTCCGGCTCTCCCGGGCCGGCTCTCCCGGGCCGGCTCTCCCGGGCCGCTCTCCGGGCGCAGCGGAGCCGCCGCCGGGGCGGGGCGCGCTGGGGAAGGGGCGGCGGGCGAGGGGCGGCCCCGGGGCGGGGCTGGGACGGCAAAACCCCCCCGAGACCGGGCCGGACCGGGAGAGCAGCGCTGGGGAGCGAGGGAGCCCTGCTGAGCTGGGGATGCTCACCTGGAGAAGGGAAGGATCCAGGGAGAGCTGGACAGAGACTGGGGACAAGGGATGGAGGGACAGGACACAGGGAATGGCTCCCACTGCCACAGGGCAGGGATGGGTGGGATACTGGGAATTGGGAATTCCTGGCTGGGCTGGAATTCCCAGAGAAGCTTTGGCTGCCCCTGGATCCCTGGAAATGTCCAAGGCCAGGCTGGGGCTTGGATCCACCTGGGATAGTGGGAGGTGTCCCAGCCCATGGATTGGGATGGGATTTAATGTCCCGTTCACGGGGGGAGGCCCTGGGCAAGCAGCAGCCTCTGGGCCCACCTGGTCCCCTCCAGCTGAGGCCCTCCCCGAACCCCACGGTCCTTCCCAAATCCAAATTCCAGCCACGGGGAGAGCTCCCATTTGCAGGGCAGGGAGGAAAAGGAGCTAAATCAGGAGCTGGGTGTGCTGGAAGCTGAAATCTGAGGAAGATCTGGAAGCGGGACCTGGATTTCCTGCTTCCCACTGCTGAGCTTCACCTCCAGGCACATCACACCTCCCACTGGGATGAGCAAGAAGGAATGTGCACATCCCAGGGTGAGCTCACCCACACCTGCACGCTCTGAGCACACCCAGCCAGCTCTGCTGAGGCTCCAGCCCAGCCCAGCCTCCTCCAGACACCAAATCCTTTCATTCCTTGGCTCCTCGAAAGGAGCAGCCTGGATTCTGTGTCCAAGGTGAATGTGGGTCACCGAGGCTGGAGTCTACATTATTTTTATATTCGGTTTCATCTCTACATTGGTCCAAGGAAGGCATTTCTGTTAACATTCACCGTGGGGTGGCCGATTTCCCAGGGAAAGAGTCTCTCCAGAGACCCCGTGGATCATGCGGGGATGCAGAAGGGAAAACAAAGCAGCATTTCCCAACAACTCGGGATACGATTTGGATTTTTAAAGGTTGACTTCCAGCCTGAAGTGACCCCAAATCAACCCACTGGGGTCAGAAGCTCCAAAGGGCTATTAAAAAATGATGAAGAACAGTAAATGAAAAATTTTGGGGCTCCTTGCAGGTGTTTTCTGTGTCCATAGCAGCAGGGTTAAAGCCCAGGGATTCACCTGATTTTTTGGGATGAGCCAGAATTCTCAGGCTCAGCCTAAAAGTGATAAAAGCCAGTGACTGATGTGTGAATGACAAATTTTGGGGCTCCTTGCAGGTGTTTTCTGTGTCCATGCACAGCTGTAGCAGCAGGGTTAAAGGCCAGGGATTCACTCTGATTTTTTGGGATGAGCCAGAATTGCCAGCCATGATCACAGGACTCAGCTCCTGCCTCTTCGGGCAGGGAATTCTCCTGGGTGTGTTTGTTGTGTTTGTTACTCACCCCACAGACACCTCTCAGTGCAAGCAGGGGCAGTGCCTGGGAGTTCTTAGAAAAGATGCACAGATTTTTATTTTTTAATTTTTTTAAAGGAAGAAAATCATCATCTCAGGAAATAATCCCTGAGAGAGGCCACAGCATCAAGGGACAGAGTCCCACAAACCCAGGGCCACCCCCCACCAAACCCTCCAACACAAAGAACACACAACATCACGTGGAAGGTTCCAATAATCCGATTTTTAACATTATTTCTGGAGCCAATTGGAGAGACAAAGCGTGGGTGACATCAGGTGACAGAACACAAACCCCTCAGACCACTCTGGGGTGACAAACTGAACAGACACAACAGGTCCCCAGCTCCCACCAAAGGAATATTTAACACCCCTGAAACAAATATATCACATGAAAAGTCTCATTAGAAAGTCGCCCAGGTTCCTATGTTAAGGGTTTATATGAAAAAGCAGGAGTTCTCCACCCTGAATTCCTGGTAGAAAACAGCAGGTAGAAACCTAAGGTAGAAATCTGGAGTTAAGAGAAATCCTTTGGCAGCATGTTCAGTTACAATCAGGCCTTAAAAATAAATATGATCATGTCTAGAAGTATGAAGAGAAACACCAACCCCCTCTAAATACACTGGTTTAATAATAATTAAATTATTTTACACTATCTACAAGTTGCATATCACAAAGTTAGAAGAGGTGACGGAAGGACAAATCCTGCTTTTATAAAAGTTCAGGCATGTGTGGAGGTGTGTAGAAAATCTCAGACAAATGAGTATATACATTATTTATACTTAACAATTAACATCATCAAATCAAATCTGGCTGGCTCAGCCGAAGATTTCTCTTGGCCCAAAGCTCAGAATCAAAAAAAAAAAAAACCAAAAAACCACCAATTAAAATTTCCTAACATGGACAACTCATAGCAATGGGAGCAAGGTTTAGTTTGACCTCAAACCAACTTGGAACAAAGTCAACTCTGACAAATAAAAGCTCCAAACAGTAAGAATTTGGATCAGCAGCACTGAAATAAATTAATTTCCTCAAAGACAGAAGGAACAAGTTATCAAAATGCTTCAGTATTGCCATGTGTGTTATTTGTACTGAGCTACTTCCAGGGGAAGGATCAAGACAAATTAAAGTCATGTCCAAAAGAAAGACAAAATCCTCCTTCCAATTGCACACATTTGAATAAAAAGTGATTTAAAGAGCAGGTGCTGAATTCTTTTTGCACGAGCATGAGGCTACACATATAAGGTCAAGATAGCAAATAACTGAATAAAAGGGAAAATAAATGGAGGAGGTGCTGAGTGAAGGGTGGGTTTTGTCACCCAGCAGCCTGGCGGTTCCAATCTGGAATGAAATTTATCCATCAAAAATGCTCATTTTGACATCTGGGAGCTTCCTGCATTTAACTGGGATGTTTTTATCAGTAATTTGCTCCCATTGTTTCCACAAACCAAGGATTATCACTCACCAGAGGTGATTAAAAACAAGGTAAATGTGAACATGCTCCAGTGTGGAGGTAAAGAGGAGGATGAAGTGATTTTTCTCTTTTTTTTTTTTTTTTTTTTTTTTTTTTTTTTCCCCCAGCAGTTGAAACAAGAAAAAAAGAAAGAAATCCCACATTCCCAAAGGATAATCCAGCTCATCTGCTCCCACAGACAAACCCCACCATTTAAAAAGTGCATCAGGGAAGAAATTCTTGGATTTCTTGTCTCCCCAGCTCCGAGGTAATCCCTCCTGCAGGGACAGGGCTGTTTTCCATGAGCACGGGAGCCCAACCCCACCCAGCAGCACATGGGATGTGCTTCCATCCCCCTTTCCCAAGAGGTGTAGGAGCTCCTCTGGGATCAGGGCTTCTTCAGACACGGACACAGTGGCAGAGAAAGGAAATCCAAGAGAGGCAGGACCCCCTGGTCCCATCCAGACCATTCCTGTTCCACTCAGCTCCCCCTTGGGAAAGGAACAAATCCTGAGTCTTCAGCAGCTTCAAACCTTCTCCAGTCCCCTCCTTTCCCAGAAAGAATTCCAATGCTCCTTCACTTCTACATCCATCCAAACTGAAAGGAAAACTGGAAAGAGGTTCTGTGCAAGTTCCTGGCTCAGCACCTTGGATCCAGGGAGTGCCCAGCTGGGAGCATCCCCTGCCTGCTCTTCCCAAGGAGCCTCCTGCTGGCAGTGCCACCTCTGCCAAGACACCAGGCAACGCCAGGAAAACTTGTTTTCCTCGAGAAAAACAAAGCAATTCTCTGTGTTTGCTGAAATAAAGAGGCAGCACTGTTAAAAACCCTCTTTTTCTCCTATTTCCACAGGGATGTGGTCCTGAGTGGCAGAGTTTCCTCTTCCAGCTGGAGCCAGGGATCCCTCGGATTCCGCAGCGCGTCCTTCAGGAAGGGGACCCCGAACTGCAGAGGTTCCCTAAAGCCACTGGGACAGAAGGATTACAGGAGACACCAGAGGAGGCAAAGCAACAGCATCTCAGCATCCTCAAGCTTCCAGAAACACATTGAAAAGAGAATTATTTTGGGACAATCTTTCAAAGATTCGCAAGTGGCGTTTCCTGAAAGCGCAGGGAAGAGGGGAAAAAAAATAAGGACTTGGAGGAACGGGGAATTATTTTAAACCATCCCCTAATCTAGTTCAGGATGCAAAAATGCAAATAACCATCAGAGCCGGTGCCTATTTTTACTCTGCATCGCCCTAACGCAGCGAGTTGGGTTATTTGAGAAGAAAACGGACTTTTGATACCCACGGCAGGGACTCCCAAAGATCAGAACTGGGCCACGATTCCTCGACCCCGGCTCGTTCAAAGCAGAGGCTGCCGATGGAAATTCGTTTGCTGCTGCTGCTGCCGCTGCTGCCGGAGCAGGGAATGAGCAGGGAGCGGCCCTGGGTAAGGCGGTCCTCGGGTGCTCTGGAACGCTGCCACGTCGGCGGCCGTGCCCATCCGCTGCTGGGGGAAGGCGCCGGTGCCGGGGACGCTCGGGAAGGGCGGAGGCGGCGGCGGCAGCGCGGGCTCGGGGCCGGGGCTGCGGGGACACAACACCGACCGTGCTCACGGTGCCGGCTCAGGGCCGGCCCCCCGCCCAGCACAGCCACCCCCAAAACCAGCTGGGACGCTCCAGAACACGTACGTTTGACCAAAATGGTCGTGCTTGGAGGCATTTCGTGTCTTGCCGGCTACGAAAATATCGTTTTTTACTCTCAACTTAAATCAGCTCTGGCCTTGCGCTTTCCCTCCTGTTACTCCTCCCGGCTAACAAACAGAGTTTCTCAGGAATTCCATACTTTTCATGCCTTTTCATGGTAGTTTTTTATGGTTTTTGCAAAAAAACGTTTTCACCCTCAAAATCTTTCCAGCAGCTCAATAGCTCTACTACGTAACTTTTACTTTTTAATTTACTCTTGCTTTTTAACTTACTCCTCCTTCCTAAAAACTTACTCCTTCCTTACTCCTCCTTTCTAACTTATTCTTTAACTTACTCCTACTATTTAATTTTTTCACCTTTGGTGCTGGGTGCTTAAAGCTGAGGTCAAAGGTTCCTTTTCAACCTTCCTCTCTTAAATAAACCTTCCTGGGAAACCTCCTCGTGCAGGATCAATTTGATGCAGAATACTGCTCTCACTGCTCCCTGATTCAGCAAAATCAGTATTTCACTCTCAAAAATGACGTGGCACTAAATGTAAATGCCACAAGAACGAGCCAAGTGGCAAAACTCCCCTCTCCATGATGAAGAATTTGCAGGATCCATACCTTAAATAAGCAGCTGGAGGTGGCTGGGTGGCTGCAGAGTTGATGCTCTGGGGCAGAGACCTCACCTGGGCCATGTGCTCCGGGGCCAGGCTGTATCCTGGGGACATGGACACTCCCTGCATCAAGTAATTCCCACTGGGAGGCTGCACAGGATACGACTGCAAATCAAATCAGAGCCAGGAGATTTGGTGCTTGGCACACTTTGGGATGAACCCACTAGAATGTTCTAAAGCTGGAAGCAAAACCTGTAGTTTCTTCCAATTCTGCTCGAAATAATGCAAGATTCCCTTGAAATTCAGGTGGGCACAGGCTGGTGGGGTTTGGATTTGGGAGGAACAGGTTTGTCCCAAATCAGGCCCAGCATTATCCTGCATTTCTGTGCACCAATCTTGGGAGGAAACAGCAAACTCCAGTTGCCTTTTGGCTTAAATTACTTTGTAACCTCCAAATATAATGAATTTTCCATTGTTACTGGGAGTTAAGGACACGGAATTACTTTTAACTGACACATTTTCAGATCTAGCAGTTGCCATGGCAACTATTCTTTTCCCACTGAACAATTAACATGAAAGTAAAATTCACTTCAAGTAAAAAAAAACCCTCATTCTGTGCTTTTTGAAAAACTCTCCTTCCCCTCCATGTTTCTTCCTTAAAGCCATCATTAGGGACAGTGTGGAACAGTCTGGAGCACAAACACAACGTGTTTAGAACTGATACAAAATGTTCATTTTTCTAAGGGCAAAAGGAGCTAAAAGCAGAGTGTTTCTATAGTTAGCACAAAATACACTTGGGATTAATAGACTGATATTCCAGTTCCCTCCCATCCCCACTATTAGATAAGAAGGGAACATTTTACTTGGAGATTGACATGACTCACAGCAAGAATATCCACCAAGCTGCTGCAACACCCAATTCCAACTGCAAGAAATGAATTATGGAAAGGGATCTTTTGGAATTTTCAACGGTGCCCAAGCAAAACCTTCTGTTCTATGCAAGAAATTGGGATTTATGCACATGTCAGATTGCTCATGGTCTCCCTTCAGTTTTTGTTGTGATTTTTTTTTTTTTTTTTTTTGTTTTTAAACGGGGATAAGCAGCAGGGAATTTCCAGATCCCAGGGAATTTCCAGGTTCCAGGGATACTGACCTGCACAGAGGAGGTGGGTGGGAATTGTGCAGGGTGCTGGAGTTTGGAGTAGGCTGAGTACATGGGGCCCTCATTCATCAGCTTGTTGTAGAGCTCCAGAGCTTCCAGAACCTTCACATTCAGTTCGGATAACTCGGAATGTTTCCTGTTCCAAAACAAATGGAGAGGCCACTGAGCTCCTCTGACATCTTGGATGGGGAGGGAAAGAACAGTGCTGCATTAAACATGCAAGAAAAAGAAGCTCCTAAAAGGTAAAAGGTTAATTTTTTTTACCCATTTATAGGGAAAAATTGCTGTGGTATGACTGGAAGGAAAATCCAAGAGCTGCACAAGCATTGCTGGCACCAAAGCAGCAATTCCCAGGTGGAATTCCCTGTTCTTTCCACCCTCAAATATTCCCAGGAGTCACAGAGTCGTGGAATGGTTTGGGTTGGAAGGGATTCTTCTGCCATGGGCACCTTCTACAATCCCAGGTTATTCCAGCCTGGCCTTGGACACTTCCAGGGATCCACAGCTTCTCTGGGAATTCCAGCCCAGCCAGGAATTCCCAATATCCCAATATCTCACCCATCCCTGCCCACGTGAAGCCATTCCCTGTGTCCTGTCCCTTCATGCCTTGTCCCCAGTCCCTCTCCATCTTCATAAGGGTAACATGGAATAATTCTGAAAGTAACTGAAAATTCCAACATTTAGGCAGGCTACAGTCACAAAATGCCAAAAAATAAAAAAGCATCCATGGCCTGTGCAGTGAATTTTGGGAGAGCAGCAAACAAATCTCAGTGCACACACCCAGAACTTGACATTTCAGCATTAAAAAAAAAGTAAAGGTGAAGTTGTTAAAATTTTTCTTGCTAGGTTTTCTAGCTCAGGAGACGAAAGTACCAAAAAATATTATTAAAACTGCCCAATTTGAAGGAAATCAGTGAAGAAATTGTTCTCACCTATCTATCTCTTCTAGTTTTTCATCTATCATTGGACCCATCTGCTGGCAGATATCTGTGAAGACAAAGTGTTGAGGCAGTTGATGTCTTGCACAATTAAATGTTTAAATGAAGCCAAAAATATTTTATCCAGCTACAGTAAAATTAATTGCTTATTTATTTCAGGGTTGGGATTGGTAGATGGATCTTGCAAAGCTCAGGCATTTTACAGAGCTGAGAGTTATGCAAATGATTCTGCTAAACATGGAGCTGGCTTGGAACTATTAAAAAAAATTCAAATTATCCCCAGAGCCCCACACTCCCACAGTGAAAGAAATGTTCTCCAGCACTGTTGGTACAGAGCACAGCTCCCCTAAGCTTAAAATAAACACAAAGAACTCCCAGCTCAATCCACAAAAGGTAATTGTGAGAAGAAGTCATAAAAAAGAGCTCATTTAGTGCTGCAAGTACCTTCTGAGTCGAGCAGATCTGGAGAATCAAGCTTTAAATCCGTGGGATCTATGCTCTGAAGTACCTGCAGTGTTTTATCCATCTTATCCTGAAAGGTGAAGCCAAGATGAAGAACTTTGATTTCTCAGCCATGCCAAGATTGGTTTAATATTCAAATTAAAGCTCTTTACAAAGAATCATCTGCCAACATCAGCACCAAAAGAATGGAAAATCCCAGCAATATTTTATTTAAAAGTGGCTCCATACCTCATCAATATAAACTGGCTCAGGTTCTGCTTTCTTAATTTCTTCTGTGGCATCCTCAGGAACAGAGATCTTATCCACAGCTGCTGAAAGAACAGAGAGGAGTTTCTTTTCTCTCTGTTGCTGTGATAACTTCAAACAAACATTTGCTCCTTGTTATTTTTCTGTGTGAAAAGACACTGTGACATTTGAAATGGCAATTTGCTGGATCTGTAAATATGTTGCTGACAAGGAATTACGGTGAATCGAACCAAATTTCTGTCACAGAAAATGGTAATAACTTAAAAAGAGAAACAGAGGCAGAAATTAAAGTGAGTTATGGAGTGATCTGTGCTTGATTGTTTGAAACAAGGGCAGGATGTCTCAACTCTTTCCTGGGGCTGATAGAGGAAATTATTTTGCTGCTGGGCTTAATTAGGATTGCAGCACAAAGCTGCCTTTGTGAAATAATCATGAAATAATCCATCATTTCAGACTCTGTGAAAACATCCATCAACCATTCCAGCAGGCAACTCACCTGCCTCAGGCTCCACAGTCAAGTCAGAGGTCACAAAATTGGATGGGAAAAGCCCCACTCCTCTGTGGTTCTCCCCTTTCCACCAATTGGCATCACTGGGGGAATAAAGAAGGGTTACACAACTCTGGGGTCAACACAGCCAGGGGACATTTTTGAGGTTTTTATTGAAAACCTGAGGTTCAGAGATATGTTTGGTGGTTTGTTTTTGTTTTTTTTTTGTTTTTGTTTTTGGTTTTTTTTACCAAAACCCTGTGGTATCTAAAAGAGAACATTTGCAGGGATTAGCACAAAGCCAAACAGGAGCTGGGGCAGAGGGGAGGGAAGGGAGGAAGAGGAATCAGGGATCACTGAAAACTGAACACAGTTCATCAGTTCTTTACACTGATCCCTTGCCAGCCCTTTAAAGCTGTATATATCCCTATAGGTGTTAACAACAATCATTATTTGAGCTATTTTTAACCAGTTTTCTTCTTGGCAAATGTGATGCTTGATAACCAGAGGTTTAACAATTGCTGGAAGCAGATGGGAGATGTGATGCCAAGGCATTTTGTTATGTCAGACAACCAATTAAGATTTATCTTCAATACTACAAACTGGATTAAATACTCGAGGTTCTCCCTGCACTGAAAATGATCTGAGGTCAGAAACCAGGATTCTGGGAAGACAGAAGGAAGAGAAAGGGATGTGAGGGAGGGCAGAGTGACAATTAAATTTCTGTGGAGGGGGGAAAAAAAGCACCAGAGGAAAAACGTGGTACCCTGAGAAAACAACAGTGGTGCAACAAAGCCAGCTCCACCTGAGTGTTTTGTACCTGTCATCCAAAACAAAAATAATTTCTCCACTTTTAAAGGTGAGCTCATTGTCCTCGACAGCTTCAAAGTCATACAGAGCTCGCACCTTCCTCAGGCTCGGGGGGTTTGCTGCCATTTCTGCAGGTGGGTACAAGGATTTGGTCTCCATTTGCTGCTGCTTCTGCTCTTGCAAAGACAATTCAATAGCTGCAGGTGGGGCAGAGAGAGAAAGAACAAGTTGGTGTTGGTTTATGCCTGGGGACAAAACAGTTTCATTTCTTAACAAAAAAAAAAAAAAAAAAAAAAAAAAGGGTTTATTGCTTTATTTAAACAAGGTCTGTGGTGCTGGGAGTTAACATTTAAAATGCTGTGTGATGGGGAGGAATGGCTTAGCCCAAATCCTCATGGATGAGGGGAACACCTGGAATGTCACAAATCCCAACCTGCTGTGCCCTCGATTTCAATTCTGCACAGCAGAAAAGAGCCCAAATTCCCATTTCCCTGCTTTTTAACAAAACTTGTGGAGTTTAACCCAAGGCTGAGACAGCAGCTCACCTTTAGCTATGTCCTCATCTTCTTTGGATTTACTGGATGAGGAGCTGCTCTTGGCAGCATTGGTGGAAGCCTGCAAAGGTGGGAAGAACAGAGGGACAAATGAAAATGAAATCTCCATTATTACATATTTTTTTTAAAAATTAGCACCAAGCTGTTCCTGATCAGGTGGGTTATGGAATCCAAGTGATCTAGAAATGAAAATCACCACTCTTCAGGTTTTTTTCTGTTTTCAGCAGGGGGAAAAAAAGTAAAAGAAATAATGATATTTAATAGAAATAACTGATTTTATTGGAAGAATTATTTTAGTCATGTTTATTACAGTGAGACTACTCATTTAAATGACTCTTTCCACCTTTGTCCTTCAAGAGAGAAGATGCTCGAGTTGGGAGCTGCTGACTTAAATCCTACAATTCTCCCAAGCAGCAGAGTGAAATCATTGCTGGAGTTTTCATTCCCACTAGGAACTGGAATTGGGTGCCAGTGCTCAACTCTTCCACATTTCTGCCATATGTTTTACACATAGATCATATTTAGAAGTGAAAACATCTTTGTGGAGGAAGGAGGGATTGTAAAAGTTAAACTCACAGTGTTTGTAAAAGTTAAAATGTGTTTCATGCAGAGGAAAGTAAACTTTGTGTAGGGAAATCGTAACAGAAGTTGTAATTTTAATTTTCAGGACCGAGTAACACGGAAATATTTAGAAGTAGCAATAATAAAAAGTCAGGGGGGAAAAAAAAAAAAAACAAACACCTGACATCATCTCTCTTGTTAGACTGGGCACAACAAACCACCAGAAGTGAAAAACAAAACCACTCCAAACCCAGGATAACAGGAAATGGGACAAACAGGAAAAGAGCATTTGGGAAAGGAACCCAGAGCATGGGACCATCCTACCTGGGATCCTGCTGCAGGAAAAGTGACCCCTTCTTCCTTCAGGGATTTGATGGTTGCAGATATTAAGCTACATTGTGGGTCCTTCTGGAATTCTTCTGACCACTCCACCATGAGGGTTTTTAGCTTTTCACACACTTTTGGGTGAGCCTGGAAGACAAAATTGGATAAAAAAGGGATGTTTGAGCCTCAAAACGAACAGGAGGAGCTGTTACCAAAATTGTTATCAAACCTATTTTACTGTGATTATCCTTAATCATTAATACTTGTGTTGACTGAGAAGATTTGGAGAGCAGAGTGGAGAATATCTGGCATTCCAGAGAACATGCTGAGCTCCTGGAGCACTAATTCTGGAGAAATTCAGGCTGCCTACCACACTTATCCCAAATTTCTGCCTCTCTGTGTTACTCACCCACCATTTAACCTCAATTTTCTCTTCATTCCTTCTCAGGTGTGTTGTTTTCCACTTCCCAACCACATAAATTGGTCTGATATAAGCCACTGTCTTTCCCTACAAGAAACCTTTCCCTGAAAAAAACTCCTTCCCCCTACAAGAAACCTTCCCCCTACAATTCACCTTTTCTGGCCTCTGCAGCTTCTCCTCACATACCAGGACAGGTCTGTCCCAGCTGAGAGAACCTCACAAAAACCTGACCTGCGTCTCCTTGAATCAACTTCTCCCACAAAAAGGAATTATCCAGAGGGACAATCCACAGGGACAGGTTCTAGTCCCAAACTGGGAGCTGAGCTGCAGGGACAGCCTGGTAAAGGAAGAAAATTTGCTTGGAGTGGGGGCAAACCCAAGATCAATTCATGCTCTGCCTGGAATTTCTGTGGTTCCCGCGTTCTTCCCCAGATCCTGGCACTGGGACAAGATTCCCAATCCAAGGAATCCTACCACCCTCAGGGCTGTGAGGTCAGCAGGGGCTGACCAGGGAGAACACTGCCAAGCTTGGGCTCCAAGCTGCATTCCATCCCAACAGAAAGTTGAAATCCTGCCAGGCTCAGATCAGCACAAACACATTTGTCACACCTGGCTGAACTCGTTTGCTCTCTGAGAAAAGGGAAAAAGAAAAATTTTACTCAGTATTCCTACAAGGGGGTCAGGGGTGGAGGAAGAGGGTCAGCATTGCCAGAGAACACGTAAACTGTGCCCCAGAGCCCATCCCTGGAGCAGATCCCAGGATCCCTGCCCATCCCTGGGTAGGATCCCAGGATCCCAGCCCATCCCTGGATTAGATCCCAGGATCCCTGCCCATCCCTGGGTAGGATCCCAGGATCCCAGCCCATCCCTGGATCAGATCCCAGGATCCCAGCCCATCCCTGGATCAGATCCCAGGATCCCAGCCCATCCCTGGTGCTGAAGGGCAGTGCTGAGCTCCAGGATGGATCCTGGCTAACAGGAACAAAAGGAGCACTTGCAGTTCTATTTTTCTACAGAAACACAGGAGCTGTGAACTCATTTTGCTTCCCAGCAATTTTATTAATTTCCTTAATTGCTTTGCTCAGCCTCTGATGATTGCAGGGGCTCCCATGGATCTGAAAACTCCTTTTTAACCCATTAACCAGTTTTGTTTCCAACTGGAGCAGTAATTAGGGAAAAGCTGTTCCTGCTTATTCAATTCCTCACATCCAGATTGAGATCCCAGCAGCTGCTTGACCCCAACCACTTCAGTCTCCTTTTCTTTGTTATTTTCTCATTCAACATTCCCAGAATCTCTAAAAACTTAAAGGGATTGTCTGTAACTTTATCTTTGTAAAAATATCATTCCACTCCCTCATTATTTTCCCTTCCACTTCAGCCCAGGAATTTCCTCCAACCCTAATAAAACCTCTCTTCAAGAAAAGCTGCACTTATCACAATCAAATTGATGGAGCTTAGGAACACAGATTTTAATTAAAATTGCTCATGCAATTTTGTAAAAATTACACTAATTTCAGTGAAAACACAGCACCAAAACTAGAAAATGTGCATGAACTACAATATTAATTTGGAGAAATTACCAAAATAATCTTCCCCCAGGATTGAAGTTTCTAAGACAATTACCTTGTTTATTATAGCTCGAGCTTCAGTGGCAAAATCCCTGGAACACACTTCCAAGTGGAATATTTTCCCACAGTTTGAGACACAGGCTCCTAAAAGCTGACAGCAGAAAGACAATTGGGAAAATGCAGAGGAAAAAAAGTGAAATTAAAAAAAAAAAAGAAAAAGCAAATAATCCAAAAATAAAAGGTAAATTCAGCACAGACACTGATTTAATCAATGTATTAATGAATTGATCAGTAAATATTTAATTGCTGCATTCCTGGAGGTTTTGGGGGGGAAATTTGGGGATTTACTCACTGTGAGAGCTTGCAGAGCCACGTGGGGAACTTTGTGATTCATTCTCTTCATGATGGCTTTAAGGCAATCCTTGGCTCTGCAAAGGAGCAAGAAAATTCAGGATAAATGGGAGTGACAGGAGCTGTGCAAGGAATGAGCCCAAACCTCCACCAGGATTGAGCCTTTTGAGCAAAAAATGTCACCAAACCTGAATTTATTTTAAAAAAAGTCACCAAACCTGAACCTACTGAATGAAAATGTCACCAAACCTAAAGCTATTTAAAAAAATTGTCACCAAACCAGGGGCTATTTTAAAATAATGTCACCAAACCTGAAATTATTGAACAAAAATGTCACAAACCTGAACCTACTGAATTAAAATGTCACCAAATCTGAATTTATTTAACAAAAATGTCACCAAACCTGAACCTACTGAATGAAAATGTCACCAAACCTAAAGCTATTTAAAAAATTTGTCACCAAACCAGGGGCTATTTTAAAATAATGTCACCAAACCTGAAATTATTGAACAAAAATGTCACAAACCTGAATCTGTTCAAAATAAAAAAGTCACAAACCTGAAGTTATTGAACAAAATTGTCACAAACCTGAAGTTACTGAACAAAATGTCACCAAACCTGAATCTATTACAAAAAATGTATAAAAATAAAATAAAATGTATAAAAGTATAATATAATGTGCAAAAATAAAATAAGATTAATTACAATAAAATGAATGAAATACAAATAAAATAAAAATAAATGAAATGAAATGAAATAAAATAAATAGCATTTTAAATGTTTCTGCACACTTTAAGTGAGCATTAAAGGCTGACAGGAGCTTAGGCACATCAAAAGCTTCATTAACACTGAGATTTGGAACATTTAAAAACATCACATCCTAAAATAAAAAAAATGCTGATGTAGCATTCAAAAAATATTAGCACTGCAAGATAATTGAGCTGCTGGATGAGCAAAGCACAGAAAAATACATTTAGTCCTAATATTTCCATCTTATTTCATGTACAAAGCATCCAACAAAGTCAACTCAAGTTATTTTGAGCTGTATTTTTATTTAAGGTAGGTAACAATCTTTATTTTCAAGGGCAAAGGGGAAGAAAAACATGACACAAAATTGAAATAAAATATGCCAGCAACAGAGGCGTTTAAAATCCAGAATTTAGGATTTTATTTCCTATATAAAGAAATATATTTTATATTTACAAACACGATCTGATTACACATTTTATGTACTTCTATTTCTGCATGTGTAGTTTGTAAAAAATAATTTTTTACAGCATCCCTTCCTCCAAAACCAGATTTAAAACAGTTCCCTCCACAAAGGTTTTGTGGCACTAAAAATTTTGATTTTTAATAAAGGACTCAAAGGACATTTTTTGCCTTCAGGACTAAAGATTCCCAGATTAAACAGATTATTCCTTGTGGCAAGTAAGCAATTAAAACCAACCAAAAAACCCTCAATTTTGATGTTAAACAGAACAGCTAAAAAATCTGAATTACTTAAAAATTCTGTCTATGCACTAATTGAGGATTAATTCCAAATTTAAAAGATGTTATCCCTCAAAATTTCAGCAAATACTTTTGGCCACTACAGAACCACTGAAATTCCATTTATGTTCCACTCAGTCTAAACTGATTCCAAGTGATTTGTGCTTTGATCCCTAATTTTTATTTTCAATTTTTTTCCCTTTTCTCTCCCATTTTTCCTAACATAAATATCATCAAAAGCCCCTGCTCCTTGCCAGGTATTTTTTTCTGCACAGAAATGATTTCACTTTCTCTTCTTGGCACAATCACTTTCCCAAATTTATGCCAGATCATGAAACATGAATAACTTGGGAGTGCTGTGCAAAACTCCAGGAAAAAACTGGAATGTGCTCAGCACATCCAAATTGCTCTGCCCAAAATCCTTCTAGAATTTTTATTTTTTCTTCCCCCAAGGATTTTAAAGCCAGCTTTGTGTTTCTGGGAGGTTTTGAGCATTTTGAGATGTGTTTTGTGTGATATTTTCTTATTTCTTATTTTCCAGCTTACCCATTGGGAGTGCTTCCAACTTTGTCACAAATATCCATGATAAGTCCCCAGTCCTCACTGGTGTTGTATTCATTTGTAGCTTTTTCTGGGGAAAAAAACCAAAATTATTAAATGATTTTATTTATTCAGTTCAGATTCTATCAATAGAATGGATCCCTGATTAATATTTCATGGATTCATGGAATGATTTGGGTTGGAAAGGACCTTAAAGCTCATCTTGATCCAATCCCTGCAGAGACATTCTATAAATTAATTAATAAGGCTTAATGGTGTTCATTTGTGCTTTTAAGTTTTTATTAGCCAGGCTATTTAAATCCCATGTAAATACTGCAGTTCAAGTTAATCAACAGCAAATTGAATATTTTATTGCATTTGCTGCTTCCAGATTAAGTTTTAACCAACTAAACTCCATTTTATTTTGGTTCCTCAGCAGAAAGATTTCCACAAAGGGAACACAAACACTGAACCCACCAATGTTCCAGTTCCCTTTTGCTACAGATGTAAAAAAAATATAAAAATTCAGAATTTTGGCCATAATTCATCTTCGTGAAGTGAAATATTTACTTAGAGGAAGTAAATATCATTTTGAAACCACAAACCTTCTTCAAAAATGACAGAATTGCTGAGTTTTTCTTTTAAGTGCATCAATATTTTAGGACATGAACAACAGATTCATGGATGGTGTGGAAAATAAATAAATGCCTGCAATTTTAAACACTTAAAGAAAAAAAAGGAAAAAAAAGGGGGAAAATTAAGCCAGATCAGGCTCTGGAAACTGCAGATTCCCTGGATATACAATCCCTAAGTAGTGAAGAGATTCCCAAGGATATCCTGAACTTTTACATATATATATATATATAAAATTAGTTCAGGATACATATAGATCTAGATCTATATCTAGTATTTCAGGAGATATATATTTTTTATATATTATATAAATATATGTTTATATATATAAATATATATATTTATATTAAAATGAATATATGAATTTTTATATATATATATCTATATAGAGATATCTATCTACCTGTCTGTGTATATATATATATATTTATATAAATACTGAATATGCTGAAATGGATCCCAAGCACCCATTGAGGTTTTCCTGAGCCCCAAGTGGAATTCACAACCAGTTTTTCCTGCCACAGCACAAATAATCCCAATTCTTCCACTGGCAACAGGAAGGTTTGGTGTTTACAGCTCAGAATTAGGAACTCAGGAAGTTTCCAGCTCAGAATTATGGAATTATTTAGGCTGAAAAGCCCTCCAAGGTCATGGATTCCAGGATGTGCCCAATGCCCGAGTGCCACCTCCAGGAATTCCTGGGACACTCCAGGGATGGGGATCCAACCCTCCCTGGGCATTTCCAATCCCTGAGCACCCTTTCCATGGGGAAATTCCTGCTGCTGTCCCCCCTGAGCTCCCCTGGGGCCTGTCCCTGTTCCCTGGGAGCAGATCCCAAACCCCTCTGGCTGTCCCCTCCTGTCAGGGATTTGTGCAGAGCCACAAAGTCCCCCCTGAGCCTCCTTTTTTCCAGGTGTTCCCTCACTCCACACCTTCCCCTTCCCAAAGCAAGCTCAGCGCTGCTCCCTCCCTGAGCCACAACATTCCCACAGGGATCCAAGTCCCTCCTCCTGGACCCACAGCAGGGCAGCAGCCCTGGTGATCCAAACTCTGTCCTTGCCCAAACTCTCAGGGATCTGCACCTTTCCCTCCCTGGCAGCGTGACAAAATGAACAGCAGCTGCTTTCCTCTTCCCAGGAACAGTGAAGGGTAACTCCCTCCCAGATGCTGAGACATGGACACAGCAGAAGAAACAGATGTGGGAGGATGCGTTTTCCAGGATTATTTCAGCACAGGGAGAATGGGAGGGAAGGGAGGGAGGAAGGAAGGAAAGGAAGGAAAGGAAGGAAAGGAAGGAAAGGAAGGAAAGAAGGAAGGAAACAATATAAAAATAAATCACAAAACATAAAAAGGAATTACTTGTCCTCTGCAGCCCTCCAATAAATGAAGGAACATCAGACGAGAGCTCGCTTTTACAGAAATAATGACAAAATCAAAATGTGCTGCTTGGGGTGCTTTTATAAAGAATTCCAAGTGCAATGAATCACTTTTCCCTGGGTGAGCTCCCTGCTGGATCTGCTGTTCCACGAGAACGGTGCCAGTCCAGGAGAGGGGAGAAAACTCAAAGCAGCAGCTGGGAAGGGGCTGGGAATTGTTTGCTGCCAAAAGGAGAAATGCTTGGAGAGCTCCTGTCTCAAAGCACTGGCACAGCTTCTCCAAGAAAGGAGGGAATGCTTTGCAACCCAGGGAAAAATTGTCAGAATAAGGAGGAAGAAGTGAGAAGAAGCAAAAAAAAGCAGAAATAGAAATGATAAAAAAATAAAAAAAGGAAATAAGACATAAGGGAAATGTAAGCTCTTGGGGGCTGGATTAGGTAGGAACAAAATGGAAAATATTCTCCTGGAAAGCTCAGCAGCTGGAAACAGGAGGAGGAGGAGGAGGAGGAAGAGAAGGAGGAGGAGGAGGAGGAGGAGGAGACTCAGTTCTGGCACAGGAGGACAAAGTTAAGGAACCCCAAAAGACAAATCCAAGCCTGGAATGAAACAGGGACCCAGGGAATGTCCTGATCACCCTTCTCATCACTCCTGGGGCCCTGCACAGCCACTCCAAGCTGCCAGCAAACACTTGCTGCTCTTTGAGCCCTCCTGAGAGAAGGGCAAGGAAAAACAAGATCAAAGGGAATGAGGGGTAAACGTTATGGAAGAGGAAGGACAAAGCTGGGAAAACAGCGAGTGCACGTGGGCTGTGAATGCATCCAGACAGGAAATTTTAAGCTTCCAAAAAGTTTTGGGGGGGTTCCTCTCCAAAAAAAGCAGCCACAAAAACTCCTCCAGAGCACTGCTGCAGAGGTTATCCCGTGATGTGCAGCTGTGTCCAGGCACATTCCAAGGCTCTGCTCAGCTCTGTGGGCTTGGAACCACGGCAGCAAATCCAGCTGCACCACGGGAAAAGCAAAAAATTGCAATAAAAATAAATACCAGAAAAAAATGCTAGAAAAATAAAAAAGTAAACACAACGCAAGGGAAATGTAAAGCCCTTGAGGGTTGTATTAGGAAGGAAAAGGAACATTCCTTTTTCCCCATGGGTGTTCCAAGGAAAAAGCAGCTCTGGATGAAGAGGAAGCTGGATCTGCCCCATTGCTGCAGCCAACAAAAGGCACCAAACTTCCAAAATCAGCACCTGCCCAGGCCATCCACATGTGATAATCTGATATTTTGCATGGTATAATTTCCAACAGAATACTGATATTTTTAAAGCTTCTAATTACAAAGTTTTCCTGCCAAGGGACTCTTTAAGATTTAGTCCAAATAATTCAAGTTCCTATTCTGTTGCACTTGCTAAATTTTAATAAGTGATAATAAAAAACTATAAATAATTATTATTAAAATATTGAATTAAAAATACGCTGAGTAAATTTGAAGAAACTGGAAGTGAACAGATTCCCATTTTTGAAGTTCTGCAGCCTGGGAGTCCTTGAAGCATTTAGGTTTGTTAAAGAATCCTGCAGAGTTCAAAAAAAAAAAATCCACTTGTACAAATATATCAGTTTGAGCCACATGAAATGTGAGTGTGGTCAAACAGCAAACTGCACCAGGGAATTGAAATTAGAAATAAAACAATAAATAAGTAATAAATAAAATATGAAACCAGCTCAGCTTATACTACAAATGAAACAGAGGTTGTGTAGCAACAAGAGCACTCGGTCTCTTCCGTTTTGGCCGTGACAAAAATCCCAGGAATGTCGAATTCCTCTCTTTCCTAGGATCCCAACAAGAAAGCTGAGCCCGGTGTTTTGCTGATTTCATTGCTTTTCTCAGTGCTGCCATTCAGAACAGGCGGTGTGTAACAAAAAAGTGACACAGAGCACGAGTTTAAGACAGCACAAGTCAGGACAGGACACAAAACAAAACAACTGAGTCACTGTCTTCACCCCAACTCCAGGCAGGTTTTGTAATCACTGAATCACAGAATTTCACAGAAACTTTTCCTGAGCTGGAAAAGATCCATTAAGGATCATCCAGTCCCACTCCTGGCTCTGCACAGACACCCCAACATTCCCATCGTGTGCCTGGTGTGGTTATAGGGAAGCTACTCAGAAGCTGGAAGAAACCATCAATAGAACAATGAAAAGCAGCTGATCTTAGAGCAGCCACAATTCCCTGAATCCCTGCAAACTCAGCGACACCATGGGAAGGGCAGGAGGCACAGGACACGCTGGGAAAGCTGTGAAACTTCAGGAGTCAGAGCAAAACAGGACAAAAGCCATTCCCTGATGCTGCTGAGGGTAAGGGAGAGAGGGAGCCACTGATCTTTTCTGCCAGAGCCCCCGAGCCTGGCCAGGATGTGTCAGGAACAACCAGGCATCCCCTGGAGCTGCAGAGCCCTGGGCCCACCACAGCTACAGGAGGAATCCCAGGACTATTTTGGTTGGAAAAGCTCTCCCATCTCATGGAGTCCAACCTGTGCCAAATCCCCACCTTGTCCCCAGCCCAAAGCTCTGAGTGTCACCTCCAGGAATTCCTGGGACACTCCAGGGATGGGGATCCAACCCTCCCTGGGCACTTCCAATCCCTGAGCACCCTTTCCATGGGGAAATTCCTGCTGCTGTCCCCCCTGAGCTCCCCTGGGGCTGTTCCCTCTGCTCCTGTCCCTGTTCCCTGGGATAAGATCCCAAATCCCCCCCGGCTGTCCCCTCCTGTCAGGGAATTCCAGAGAGGGAAAAGATCCCTCTGGATCCTCCTTTGCTCCAGGCTGAGCCCCTTCCCATTTCCCTCAGGAATTCTCCAGCCCCTTTCCCATTTCCCTCAGGAATTCTCCAGCCCCTTCCCAGCTCTGTTCCCTCCCCTGGCCACACTCCATCTCCTCGGGGTCCCTCCTGTCCCAGAGCTGTCCCCAGCCCTGGAGGTGTCCCAGCAGTGCCAGCCCAGGGCCGGGCTCTGCCCTGGGGCTGTGTCACACCGGGGTTGGCACAGCCCAAGGCTCTCTTGCCCACCTGGGCACCCCTGGGCTCGTGTTCAGCCGCTGTCACCAGCACCTCCCAGGGCCTTTCCCAGCTTTCCAGACATTTCTCCCAGCCCGGAGCATTCCCAGGGCTCGGTGTGGCCCAGGGGCAGGACCCGGCACTTGGCCTTGTTGGCTGCCTCACCACCGGCCTCATTCCACAGATCCAGATCCCTGAGCTGAGCCTTCCTACCCTCCCTCAAGGCCGGCCGCATCCCACCCAGCTCCGTGTGGTTCCCGAATCCGCCAGCGGAGCACTCGATCCCCTCCTCCAGACCACCGGTCGAGATCCAACAGGACTGGGCCCAACGACCATCGCCGGGGAACCAGCGGCAGGGCGAGGGAGAGCCGGGAGGGGACGGGAACAGGGAGAGGAAAAGAGGAGGAAAAGGAGAAGGGAAAAGACGAGGAGAAAAAGGAAGAGGAAGAAGAGTTGGAAGGGGACGAAGGAAGGCAGGGGACGAAGAGGCCGCCCCGCCGGGCCCAGATCCGCCCGCCGCCCCGGCGCTCACCCACGTCCTGCTCGAAGGGGTTGGGGGCGAAGAGCGGCATCTCGGCCCGCGGTGCCCCTGCCGCCACCGCTGCCCCGTACCCGCAGACCCGGCCGGAGCCGCCGCCGCGCCCGCCACGCCTCAGCCCGCGGGGCTGCCCCGGCGCGCCTGACCGCCCCGCGCGGCGAGAGCCGCGGCCGCAGCGCCGCGAACCGCCGGGATAAACGAGCGGGCGGGTAACGGCGGAGCCGCTCCGCGGGCGCGGGAGACCGGGGCGGGCGGCGGCCCCGGGAGCGCGGCGGCGGCGGCGGCAGGCGCTGCTTAGGGCAGCCCTCGGCGAGGGGGCCTCGCGGGGGCCTCGCGGGCGAGGAGGTGGGAACGGGGCGGGGTCGCTGCGGCGCTCGTGACGTCATGTCGGCGTCATGACGTCACTCGCCGCCATGTTGCGGCGGTGGCTGAGAGGGAAACGCGGGTTCCCGCGCAGTCGCCAGAGCCTCGGGTTGTCCCCGGCGGAAGCGAAATTAAAATGTCTGAGGGCACAAATCGCGTCGTGTCCGTGGATGTGAGGGGGGGAGAGGGCGGGGAGTGCGGCTGAGGGGATGGCGGGTGGGCAGTTCGTCCTCACATCTCAGGAGCAAGAGTTAAAAAATCAAATAAAAACAGTTAACGGTTGGAAATACTGAACAATTTTCCCAGAGAGCTGCAGGGAGAAGGGGGTTATAAAGCAGGGTCCTGCCTGATTGTTGTCAAAACGTGGAATAAATAAAGCTTTTCTTCAGGAAGGATGTTCTTTGATGCTCGATCTTTGTGGCTTCCAAGCCAAATAAACAAGAAGAGCGATGGAATCAGTGAAACAGAGCAGCCAAGAGCTCCGAGCGATGTGCAGGTGTCGGAAAAACAAATTACTCGTGGGTGGAACTGCCGTGTTAAATTCAGGGCTCGCCTCCTTGTGTGATGTCGATCGCAGGTGAGGCTAACAGTGTTCAGGAGGAAGGATTTCCACTGGTAGGGGATCCAGGGAATGCAGGATTGCCACAAAGACATCTGGCAGAACCCCCCAAGGCAAGGAAGAAACCAACAAACCCAACTCAGCAGCTGTGCTTAAATCTGGATAAAAGGGAATTCTGGCAAGGGGGAAGATCACAACCTGACCTAAATCAGGAGAGGGATTTGGCATGGGATTAATTAGCACGAGGAACGAGAGAATCATTAACCAACAGAAGAGAGAACACTAATTAATAACTGGCCAAGGAGATGATGGGATAAGGGGTTCTGGTGGGATGGGACGCTGTTGGGGACGTTCCATAGGGAACGTGGCTCTGGAAGGGAGGGATGGCTCGGTGACAGGACAGATTTTTGGGATATGGCCCCCAAAAAAATCCCCTTTATGGACACACCTGAGCACCACCTGTCCCCCATCCCTGCTGTGGGATCAGCAGGAGCTCCAGGTCCTTCTTCCTCTGAGGAATAATGTACTCATCTGTTATTAAATACCTTTCATTAGTAGATATTTAGAATAGAGACTCCACAAGGTAAAGGTCTTGTCAAGCCTCTAAAGGGGAAAAGCGATGCTTTCAGTTTCGGCTTTCATATTCTCCAGATTTTGTACTGCACTCATATTTAACTCTGAACTCCATACAAAGCGTTCCAAGTTCTCCTCACAGCTCAGGCACACAAAACAATCCTTGTCCAGCCCCACAACCAAGGACACCTCTGCAGCTCCAGCCCCAAAAAGTGCAAAGAGCAGAGAACTGAGGAGAGAATGTGGGAGGGTGGGACTGCAGAACCTGGAGCTGGGCTTGGACAATGAACCCCAAGGTGGGAATGAACCCAAACTTAGAAAAGTGTGAAACTCCTGACTCCGAGTCCATCTTGAGCTCTTGCACTGCCCAGGGTGAATCCTTTGAAGGGCTTTTAATAAATCCCTGCTTTATTCCTTTACCCCTGTCCAGCCCCTGCTCCAGGTCAGCCTCTCCAGGCATCCTGGATGAACTCTGATGAGTCAGGGATTGTGGCCAGCACCACATTTTGGAATTTAGCCTTTGGAATATGCACAGTCACCCATCTCAGAGTGAGCCTTAGTCACTGTCCTGATGGAGTCTCTGCATTACTCACTGCCTATTTTTGAGTTATTCACAAAGAAATTCTGGGAAAATGCAGCAGCACAGTGCCCAGTTCTGGGAGAAAGGCAGGAATTTGGAAATCCAACACAAATCATTGTAGGATTCCTAAAAGCTTCCTGTATGATTCAGTGATGTTTCCCTGCCCACTCACCTGGAATTTCAGGGGCCACATTCTTTTCCTTAGCTGTAATACCAAAGTGTAAGACTTAGAGATATCCAAGTTTCACTTGCATGTGTGAAAACAATATTTTTATACAGAGTTTTAACTCTTATATTGGAATTAAATTGAATTATACATTATTATTATTATTAATATGATTTGAAGAACACACTGATCTTCCTTCAAAAATTTAGCTGTTCATTTTTTTTCATGAGGCCAGTTCATATTTTTTGAACGCTTTCAAAATCAAAACATTGTATTTTAAACCAGCTGTGGTGGACTGGCTTTATCAAAGCTTCCCTGTTGGGTTTTTTGGTTCTGAAATTCCATGAAGTCCTCGAGGTTGGAGGAGAGCTTTAAGATGAAATGGATGGACTGTGGCTGAGGAGGTCCAATTAGTGGATCTCATGCCTGGCAGTTCCATTTCCCTCGCGTTTTCCAGGCAGTCTGGATTTTGCAGGGATTTTCCTGTCTGCAGGTGGCACAGTTGTCTCACGTTCCCATCACCGTTTGTTTTGTTTTGCCATCCCGAACCAGCTGCTGGAAATCACCTCCTGCCAGATTTTTAAGGCAAAAAGGAGACACTTTCCCGAGGTCTAAATTCACTAATTGCACTGAAAGTTCTCATTTCATGTAATGAATCAGAGCGAGAACGGCATTAATTGGTTTAATTGCCTTTAACAAGGAAGGATGACCCCATTAGTGCAGGGAGGCACCAAACACTGATGTTGTCTGGCCGAAGTGGGAATTTGTAATGGATCCTGGTTTGTTCCAGTCATTAATTCCAGAGGTCTGGCTTTTATGAGCTCCACACATCCCGTGTGGTGCCACAGTCACAGCAGCTGGGCGTGGAAATGAAGGAATGGCTCCTCCATTTCAATTGGTTTTGTCACCTCAAATCAAGTGACACTCATCCCCCTGGACCTTTGCTTCTTCTTTCACCTGGACATGGTGGGACAAAGCATCCAAGACCACCTGGAAAGGAAGGATTGAGTCTGAGCCTCCCAGGTCCAACCAGTCGTGGAGAACATCCAGTCCAGAAGCACCTACAGAACTCCTGCTGTGGGTGACACCACAGCCAAAGCCACAATTCCCAAAGGAAAAATCCCACAGGAAATGGTAAAATCAGCAATAACAACATGGGAGGGAAAAGGAAACATCAGGGGCACTGCTATCCCAAGTCAGGGAGGAACAAACTGTTCCTTAAGGAGAAGCAAGGAGAAGAGGAGGGCAGAAAAATGATATAAAAATAAGCTGTTTCCAAACCTGTTTTTCCAGACTCTGGATCTGGGAATCTCTTTCTCCGTGAGCAGTCTGTCCTATATCCCATATCCCCTTAGGCCCAGCCACCTGCATGGTGTCCGTATATCCCTGATGGGTCCAGGGGGGTTTGTAGGAAATCTTTGCTTCCCCCTCCTCCCTGCCCTGTCCCATATCCAGGGGCCAACTCGGCTCTCCCAGTTTCTTTGTTACAAAATGTTGTCATAATATTTAATCTCCAGCCTTTGCCTCAGCAGCAGCTGTTTGAAAGGACAATTTATATTCCCCAAAGTGCTTTGAAAACCCTCAGGAAGCTCCCAGGAAGCTTTTTCCTGGTGCACAGAAGCAGCTTGTCCAGGCTTCCAGCTTTGTTTTGTGTCTGGCTGGATCCTCTGGATTCCTCCAGCTGCCCTCTCGTTTACTTTGTGGTTTGCTGGAATATTTGTTCCCTGTTTTTTTGTTTTTTTTTTTTCACTCAGCTCTCTCCGTGTGGGAGTCACGCGGCCCCAAAACCGAGAAATGCTGAAAGCAATTCCATGGAAAGCATTCCAAGATGGGAGTGAGGAACTGCTGTGATGCTCCTGTTAGGTAAGAAAACCCTCCTTTAAAGTGTAAATAGACACTTTAAAACCCTTTAAAGAGTTTTCCAGCTCTGCTCAGCAGCTGGACACGCTTTGTACCCATCGGGATATTCCTGCAGGAGAAGCGAGCGTGGCAAGGCTGGGGTGTGTTAATAACTCCTTTCACTGCACACACACAGCCTGATGCCACTTCAGTGAGCATCCCCTGGCTGCTTAAAGCTTTGATTCATTATTGCTCAGCTTCCTTTGCTTGTTGTCACTCAGCTCAGCCACTCCAGTTTCCTCATGGAAGCCTCCCCGACGCTTTTCTACGTCTGGCCGTTGGAAGCAAACTTTTGTTAACACAGGAATGCATTTGGTTTTTTAATCACAATTAATTTTCTTCTTGTTACATGATGGTATTCCTCTTCCTTACATTAGCTGCCATAGAGGAAATGGATCCTGGACTTTCCCCACTTCCATGCACAGCACCTGCCCAGTTCTATATCCAGAATTCCCCCAAATGCACAGAGAAAATTCCAGTGGCAAAAGACCTGGTTAGTGGGCACTGCCTGGGAGCCTTGGCATCTCCCAAGAAACAGCCTCAGCCAGGGCAGGGTGGTGCCAGCAGGGTGAGTGGCTCCTTCTGGAGCAGCCAGAAGATCCAACATTTCCCTGTAGACTGGGAAGTATTTGGGAGTCCTGCAGCTCCTTGAGCCACAGCGCTTGACTCCTTATTTCCAGCAGGGTACTCTGGAAAAGTCATGGAATACCAGGATGGGCTGGGTTGGAAGGAACCTTAAAGCCCATCCAGTGCCACAGCAGGGACAACTTCCACTGTCCCAGGCTGCTCCCAGCCCCATCCAACCTGGCCTGGGGCACTTCCAGGGATCCAGGGGCAGCCCCCCACCCTCCGAGGAGAGGATTTCTCCCACTGTCCCATCCATCCCTGCCCTCTGGCAGTTCGTTCTCAAGCGCTGCCTAAAGAACCTCAGCCCACAAATCCTGGGAGATGCTCTCCCAAGCTCCTGCCATGTGAGGCAGGTGCTCCCGGAACGCAGGAAATTTGCCTGGGAGAAGGGATTTAGTTCGGGGCTGGGTCACGAGGGGCATCCCGGTGCCCATCCCATATGGCAGCAGATCCTAACCCAGGTTTTGCGGACAAATCCCGCTCCCTTTGGCACCGTCTGTGCTCCGCTCCCGTCTGGCTGGATGCGCTCCGGGCAGGAATGCGGCCGCCGGGCAATCCCGATTGTTTTCCGGCTCGAGCCAAAGTCGGGATCAGAATTCTCCTGCGCTGAGCTCCGGGGTTCTGAGCGTCCTTTCAGCGGGAGCATTTATCTGTGAATGGAAAGTGCCGGAACGCCGCTTTGCATCTCGTTATCCGCACGCCCAGACAGCGTGTAAGCGATTCTTTCTGCAGCGCGGGGACCACGGGGGGACTGGCTGTACCTCTGTCCGTCTGGCTGTACCTCTGTCTGTCTGGCTGTACCTCTGTCCGACTGGCTGCACCTCTGTCCGTCTGGCTGTACCTCTGTCCGACTGGCTGTACCTCTGTCCGTCTGGCTGTACCTCTGTCCGACTGGCTGTACCTCTGTCCGTCTGGCTGTACCTCTGTCTGTCTGGCTGTACCTCTGTCCGTCTGGCTGTACCTCTGTCCGTCTGGCTGTACCTCTGTCTGTCTGGCTGTACCTCTGTCCGTCTGGCTGCACCTCTGTCCGACTGGCTGTACCTCTGTCCGACTGGCTGTACCTCTGTCCGTCTGGCTGTACCTCTGTCCGACTGGCTGCACCTCTGTCTGTCTGGCTGTACCTCTGTCCGTCTGGCTGTACCTCTGTCCGTCTGGCTGTACCTCTGTCCGACTGGCTGTACCTCTGTCCGTCTGGCTGTACCTCTGTCCGACTGGCTGTACCTCTGTCCGTCTGGCTGTACCTCTGTCCGACTGGCTGCACCTCTGTCTGTCTGGCTGTACCTCTGTCCGTCTGGCTGTACCTCTGTCTGTCTGGCTGTACCTCTGTCCGTCTGGCTGCACCTCTGTCCGACTGGCTGTACCTCTGTCCGTCTGGCTGTACCTCTGTCCGTCTGGCTGTACCTCTGTCCGACTGGCTGTACCTCTGTCCGACTGGCTGCACCTCTGTCTGTCTGGCTGTACCTCTGTCCGTCTGGCTGTACCTCTGTCTGTCTGGCTGTACCTCTGTCCGTCTGGCTGTACCTCTGTCCGTCTGGCTGCACCTCTGCCTGCCTTCATCCTCCCTGTCTTGGAGGGACTTTGTGATACTTGCATCCCCAGTCGTTCTCTTCATGTTAAATTACTGAGTTCTGCAGCTTTAAAACTGGTTCCAAGAGTAAGGAGAAGAAGTGCAAAATTTATTGTCAAAAACTGCCCTTTTTGTTATCAAAAATTGCATTTTTATTATCAAAACCTGCACTTTTTGTTATCAAAACCTGCACTTGTTCCCCCACGTCCTACACGAAGACTGTGTTGTCTGCAATAAACAGGAGAGAGCTCTCTTTTGCTTTTAGTTTCTAACTAGCTAAAACAGAAAAGCTTCCTAAACTGTAGGTTATTTTTTTCCCTTTTTCTTAAAATTATTCAAACCTACTCTAAATTAAAAACCCCAAAAAACCACTGGGAACTCACACCTATAACCCACCAGGCCTGGCCTGGGCCAAGGCATTTCCCAGTGCTGAAGGAACTCAAACTAAGTAAGCCAAACTACAAGCCACAAAAAAAACCCCGAAAACCTCTTCTAAATTTCTCATCTCTTCAAAGCAGAAAAAAGTTTTGCTGTTTAATATTGTTCATTTTTGTGCTGGGAAGTGCTTTGCCTGTTAAATAAACAGTTTTTTACCACTTCTCTCCAAAGAAAATATTTCCCCAATGCAGTTAGAAAAAAAAAAAAAATCCTGCCTAAATCTATTTCCTAAGAAAAAAAAAAAAACAATTCGAAAATGTCCTCCCAAATTTACCTTAAACCAAAACACTCTCCCACAACCCGAATATCCCAAATATCCCCTTTTTCCCTTCCTGCTTCCCAGAGCCACGCGTTGTTTTGGGATGTTGTTTTGGGATGTTGTTTTGGGATGTTGTTTTGGGATGTTGTTTTGGGATGTTGTTTTGGGATGTTGTTTTGGGATGCTCGTTCCAAGGCCACAGTGAGCATCCAGACATTGCTGCCTTGAAGCAGATGGTTAACAAGCAGTCAGGAATATGCAAATGCAGGGTTTTAATTAGCCCCGGAACATGCAAGCACCTGCACGGGGGTTCAGGAGGGAAGCCTGGCTACATCCAGGCCGTGCCCCGTGCCTTCAGTGAGGCTCAGCATCAGCTGATGGCCAGTTACAGCTCGTGGCCGGTCTGTGCTGCCAGGCTGCTTCCAGTTCTCCTCCAGGAAACAGAACAGACCCGTGTCAGGAAGGGAATGGGGAAGATCTGTGACAAATTTAACCCCTCAGGTGACGAGCAGTGTGGATTAACACTGGGTGGAGAGGGGAGTGGAAGAAATCTGTTGATCCAATCCTCGCCTAAATGGTGCCAACCCCCAGGTTCTGCCTAATGAAAAAGCACTTAAAGTGAGAGGTGAATAAGGAATTGCACCCCTGTTTCAGCATCTCTGGTGAGTTTAACACTGGAGGCGCCCAAAGATCCACAGGGCTTTGGGCACATCCAGAGGCACCTCTGGAGAGCAGGACTCGGAGGGAAGAGCTGCTCCAGGGATTCGTGTGTGTGCCTTTTCCTGTCCCTTGGCAGTGGCAAGGACCAGGCTAGTGCCGATGCCAGAGGAGCCCCTGTGCTGCTCCCTGTCCCCAAAAGCAGCTTGTGTTTTGGGGTGTTTGCTAGAGAATTCTGCTTCCTCCAGGGCTCACTTCCAAAGGGGTTCATGGGAGGGATGAGGAGCAGAAATGCCCCTTGCTCCCAGCTGTGTCCCACTCAGGGCAGGATCCTCTTGTACTTCAGGTGTGAGGACAGAGGAGTGTCATGGTACCCAGATGGGTATGCCAGGATGTCCCTGGATCAGCAGTGCCAGGGTGTCCCTGTCCCAGGATCAGTGATGTCCCTGGATCAACACCACCAGCATGTCCCTGTCCCTGGATCAGCAATGCCAGGATGTCCCTGGATCAACACCACCAGGATGTCTCTGTCCCAGGATCATGATGCCAGGATGTCCCTGTCCCAGGATCAGTGACACACTGTTGCCATCAATGCTGCATCAGAGAAGTTTGCCTGAATTTCCCATTCTAACAGCGTTTTTATGAAAATGTTTCTTCCCATTTCCTCATCTCGCCTTTTTTTTTTTTATGTGTTTCAAATCTGCCCCAGTGTGACTTCAAGGAAATTCCCCAGATCTCAAGGAACTGCCCTCTGCTGTGCAAACCTGGGCAAGCCCTGCTCCTGATTCCCCACCTGTTGGACCAGTATGATTGGAGAGGCCCTGCCCCAGTGTTTGTGGCTTCATTCATGTTTATAAACTACCCTGAGATCTGAGAAAAAGGATTTACGAGTGCAAAATAATAAGTTGCCAAACAGTTTCTAACCTCATAAACACATAATTTTAAATTCAAGGAGACACAGAGAAGGGCAAGATCACACAAGTGGACTGGGAGCAGTTTCCATCATCCATCCTGGGAGCTCCAACTGCACAATTCCCTCCATTACTGCAAGCCCAGCCTTGTGTTTAATCACAAATTGAGAAAAAAGCCTTTCTAAAGATATTTTTTACATTCTAAAATAAAATGGGAAACTCGTTTGTTTTTTAGCTGCCCTCCTCCTCCTTTTGTTTCTCCTTTCTTTGTGTTGTATTCACGCGGCATTAGGGAAAAGCTTCCTGGAAATACTGAAATGTGGGAATCCATTCAGCTGGGTTTTGACTTTGTTCCTTTATGCCACACAAACCACAGCAATCGTGTTTGTTGTGGGGCCACTCACTGCAGCAGATAATCCAAACAATTGTGCAGCTGAGCTGGGATCCCGTGGCTCCACTCCTCCTCCCACTTGTGGACCTGCAGTGGGAAAGCTGGAATTGTTGGGCAGGCAGCCTGAGAGCCAGAGCCACTGAGGGAATGAATGCTGGATGTGTGAGGAGATTCAGGAGTTATTCGTGGCTCACTTTGCAAACAGGGTGATTAATAATAATTAATTTTTGCTGTGAAGTGAAGCTGTGGCTGCTCCATCCCTGGGCGTGTTTAAGGCCAGGTTGGACATTGGGGCTTGGAGCAACCTGGGACAGCAGGAGGTGTCCCTGCCCATGGCAGGGGTGGGATGAGATGGGATGGGTTTTAATGTCCCTTCCAACCCAAACCATGCTGGAATTCTCTGATAACCAGGGGCAGCAGCGGCTTGGTGGCCACAGCCTGCTCTCCTGGGCTTCCCCATCCTGGGAAATGCTCACCCTCAGCCTCCCGATTCCTTCAAGCATTCATTTCCCCTCCATGAGCTGCTGCTCCCCGAGTTTTCCTCCCTGCACAGGCAGAAGCTTCCCTAGCCCTGAGCAGAGCCAATCTCCAGGTGGATTTTCCTTGTAGAGCTTTTCAGAGTTTCCTTCCAGGAATCCTTCCTGTGCCAACAGGACTCCAGCACACCTGTGGGGCTGCACCTGCCCGTGGATGCTCCTCACCAGGAGCAGCCAGGGCTGGGAATTGTCCCTGGCTGCTCCTCAGTTCTGCTGGCAGCAGAACTCCCTCCCAGGAGCAGGCTGCTCTCCAAGCCGTGGAGCTTGTGCTGTTTAATATTTGAACAGAAGGCATCATAATTACAGCTCCGTGTGATGAACGAGCCCTGCTAAAAGAACCTCTGCCACATTTCCTGCTCCATCCTCAGCGTTGGATGCTGCGGATGTGTTGGATTCCAGAAATTTGGGATTTTTAAGCTTTTTGTGCTGTCAAGCGCTGACCCCTTAGAAAACACTGCTTTTGACCTGAAGCCTTAGAGAAAGCTTCCAAATTTGAGTGATAAAGTTAAAATCACGAGCGTGCAGTAAAATAGAAGTGTGTGCTTTCACATGGTAAAAAGGTTTAAATGTGATGTTTTTATGGTATAAAAGTATGAGACAATATAGAAAATTTTGAGCCTTGTCTCTTTGGGTGTTCATCTTCCTCCTTCTTCCTTCTTCTTCCTTCTTCTTCCTCATGAGTTTCAGGTAGTAGTTTCTAGTTGGTCAGTCAGTATCACACCGAGACTCATTGAAATTTAGTTACTGGGTTAAATGTATAAATCAAATAAGTGTTCATTCTCTGTCAAACTGTTCAGCTTTAAGAAACCTTGTAACAGCTGCATCTTGCTCCATTTTCCTCGCTTCTAGCAGGTAGCTAGAAGTGCTGTCAAACCTCTACACTTTCAGATAAAAAAATCCATGTATTTGCTAATCCTAGCTCTAAGTGAAAGCAAAAAAAAAAATCAAAACGAAGACAAACCACTAATTGAGTGGTACAAAAGTCCCACCACTGCAACAGGGATGGAGTGAGGAGCTGGCAAATCCTCCGTGGTTCCCTGTGGCCAGGGATGCTGTGGCCGAGCAGGGAAATGCCAAACAAACAGCGTGGACAAGCAGCTGCCACTTCCAGAGCTGCAGCCAGCCCTGACACCCCATTAGGCCACGGACCAAAAGCACAAATCTGTTGGTTTGGCCACTGGCAATTTTTATTTTTCTACAGAAAAGGCTTCTGGCATTTGTTAAAAAAAAGGGGGTGAAAATTTAAAAAAGCAAGCTGAAGGAAGAGGGCCAAGGGATTTGAGGAGTTGTTTAAATAATGGAGAGGCTGCTGCTGCTGGTTCTGTTTATGTCATCAAAAAAGGGCACGGCTTTGAAGTTACTCATGGGCAGCCACAGTGTTGGCTTGTGAAAGCAGCAGAGCTGTGATGCTGCAGGGTTTGCACCTTTGCAGAGCACAGCATCCAGGGGCTGACAGCATCCAAACAGGCTGTTCCTCCCTTCCTGCCTCCAGTCCAGGGCAGCTGGCCTCAGAGCAAGATGATGATTTTTTATTTTTAATATACAAAAAGCAAGAATCGTCATATTTCTCCCCAAATGTTTATTCTGCTACAGCTTCTTCCTATGTCATGGAATGCCATGGGAAATCCATCCAATCCAATTCACCTGTCCTGGCTGTCCCCAAGGCACATCCTCCTGCTCTGACACCTCCTCCAGATACCAGGACTAGCAAATTGATTTTTAAAAACATTTTCCTATGTTCTGTAGCATTAAACCCTGAGGTGATGCTGTTCTAATTCTACAATTCAGAGATATTTTCATATGATAGATCTTATTTTCTGTTTCCTGAGTCCTCTTCCATTCTCCCTGGTCCAATCTCCAGCCAGGGAGCAGCTCCTAGAGAATGCAGTCCTGCACTCCTATCCTGGCTCAGCTTTATTTTCAAATCTATCCAAGCTGGATTGTATACCCAGGAAAAGAAAAAGTATGGAAAAGCCAGATGGGGACACTCCCTGCTGCTGTCCTACAACTGATTCAGCCAGGCCAGGAAAGGGGAGAAGGTTTCTCTGTGCTGCCACTGCCAGAGAAAGTGTGGATGTGTAAAAACCTGATCCAGACATGTTGGCATTGTCAAATAATTCCTGTTTAACCACTCTGGTTAAACCCTGGATGGGTCATTTGAATACCTGTACCTGCACCTCCCTGGGTCTGGCTCGTGTGGAAACTCAAACTGTTCTCTCTTGCCAGAATCTTGGGAAAATCACAGAATCCTGGGATGCTTTGGATTGGGAGGGAGCTCAAAAGCCACCCAGTGCCACCCCTGCCATGGGCAGGGACATCTCTCACTGTCCCAGGGTGCACCAAGCCCTGTCCAGCCCGGCCTGGGACACTTCCAGGGATGAGGAATCCACAACCTCTGTGGGCACAAGTGGCTCTGAGGAGTCACTGAGTGTGGAACTGAAATCCCAGGAGTTTCTCCTTGTTTAGAAAGATGTTATTCCACTGCTGCTGCAGGAATCAACTGCCCTGATACTCACCTTGGGACACTGAGTGGGTTTGGGAGGAGAGGAGAGGAGAGGAGAGGAGAGGAGAGGAGAGGAGAGGAGAGGAGAGGAGAGGAGAGGAGAGGAGAGGAGAGGAGAGGAGAGGAGAGGAGAGGAGAGGAGAGGAGAGGAGAGGAGAGGAGAGGAGAGGAGAGGAGAGGAGAGGAGAGGAGAGGAGAGGAGAGGAGAGGAGAGGAGGTGCCTGCTGGGCTGACCAGGATCTGCTGTAGGAACTGCCCAAAAATGAACAGGGAAAAAAAACAAAAACCAACAACAACAACAAAAAAAACCAACCCTGACCAGTTTTCTGTTGTAAAACAGTTCTGTGGGCAAAGCACCACAGGCCCTCTCCCCTTTGCACCTCACTGCTTCCAAATCCTGCGGTGGCCTGAGCTTCTCCTCTCTGGGCAGGAGAGAATTCCCTGATGGCTCACACAGCTCCATCCCTCCTGCTTCCCACTTGGAAACGGCAATGCTGGGACAGGGCTGAGCAGTGCTGGGGTTCCAGGGGCTGCCAGCTGGGTCACTTCTGTCCTTGTGGTGCCCATTACTGATGGGAATGGATCATGGTAGGCTGCTGGAAGCACTCCACTGCTGCACAGGGGGTTTCTGGTAGCTTCATTAACACCAGTGCTAATGATTAGTGTGATTGGCAGTTCAGGCAGGGGAGTTTATCTCAGTTCAGCTGGATGGGTTCAGGACAGGACAGGGCCCCAGGGAGCAGGCAGGTGCCACCAGTGCCACCTCCCAAAGCCATCCCAGGAGGATGACATGGCCATGCTCCATGGTCCTTTCCATGAGGGAAGAAAATTCAGTCGAAAAAGCTGGAGAATGTCACTGACTGCATTCTACATCTGTTACATCTCAGGATAATTTATTTTAACCTCTGAAGATACAAGGGAAAATATGTGAAGGAGATGGAGACGTGCCAGTATTTCCAGCTCATTACAAGCAAAGAACTGTTGCTTATAGCACTTTTTTGGAGCAGAGAGCAGTCTGGTTTTAAATCCCTCAAGCAATGAGGAATCACATCCCCACCAATGGAAATGGCTCTTCAGCGAAGAGTTTGCTAATTAAAAGAGTTTCAGTTTGAAACTCAGTCTAAATTTCCTCCCTTTACATAATGTTCTGTCTGCTTTCTGAGGGCATTGCTGCAACCCTGCAGGGGGGTCACCCAAATGTCTTTCCTGCTCTCAGGGAGCGAAGCCTGAGCTGGAGGGATTTGGGATGCAAGGTAGGGACAATGGGAGCTGGAATTGTCATGCAGGATGCTCAAAACCTCTGGGGTTTGGGGGTTTTCTTTCCTGTTTAAAAGCGGTGCTGCAGAGTGAGGATGATGAGTGATGGATCTGCATTCTGGGGACTGGCACAGCAGCCCAGTGGTGGCACTGGGGGTAGTGGCACCCCTAGGTGCTGCTGGGCAGGCTGTGACAAACACCTGTGCCCCGTGAGAGGTGACAGCTGTCACCTCTGAGCCCACACAGCCCCTGCTCCACCACCAAAACCCAAAAGAACCAAACCTGGCTCTTTTCCAGCTGCAGGTTTTCGAGCAGCGCTTTGTGCAGGAGCACAGCACGGCTCCGAGGACCCACAGCTGCACAAAAAATGTCCTTTCTGTTCAGTGTGCCTGGGAGAAGGGACTGAAGGATTTGGGGACAGAGGGTCATCCCCAGCTGGGCAGGTTCGCCCACGAGCCTGCTGTGAACTGAGCTGAGACGACCCCGAGACACAAACAGCGGAGCAGCTGTGCCTGCAGACGACACTGGGGAAGCAGATATGCATGAGTGTTACCAAGATTAAGGCTTAATTAAATTCCTGCAAGATTTTTGGGTCTTCATAAATTTCCTTTGAGCTCTCTGCCAACTAGGATATGCTCGCTGGCTTTGGAATATGAAAGCAAGTGTTGTTGTGTTTTGCAAATATATTTTATAATGCATGCAAGTGCTGACTATGCAAAAGTCTCCCAGGTTTCCACGATTAACAAAATTACAAAAGCACAAAGGGTAGCAGTTCTTCTTGTTTTCGACTATCCCCTTAAAAACAAGAGACGGATCAAAGTATCCTGTGATTAAGTTCATTAATCACACCCACACCGTGAAAAACCATCCACTCTTCTGAACCGTCTTCTCACAGAGGGAGGGCGTGAGGAGTTGGCCAGGGCGGGTTCTGCCGTGGGTTGGGTGTTTATTTACTTGTTTTTCCCAAACAAGGACCTGGCTGGGGTGGCATGGCCAGGGGGCAGGGATGTCTCTGGCCAGGAGCAGCCGGGTGGGCGAGGAGAGGCCGATCCCTGCCCGGCCCTCCAGGCCTTGGGATGCACAAAAATCTCTGCTGCTTCCAACCCGCTTGGAAGCAAAGCCCTAAAAAGCAGGGATTGAGCTGCACGGGGATATCTGTGCTGATCACAGGAGAGGATGGATGGGCAGCAGTGCACTGGAGAACCCCTGCAGGCAGCGGGATTCCCTCTTTGTGCTCCTCTAGGGTTTTTGTATCTTCCTTGCTTCCTTTAATCCCGTGCTTGTCTTGTCCTTGTCAGCAGAGCCGTGGCTTATCCGACACACAGAGCTTTTATCTGTGTATCTGATAAGTGAGAGCTCAGCACCCCCCCGGCATCCCCCTCGTCTGAAAGGCTGCTGCAAATGTGCTCTCTGGGACCTCAGAGCAATCTGGGCAGACGCGTGTTAAAGCACTCGGAAAATTCAACAGCAAACTGAAAATCACGTTCCCAGGCTGGGAACAGAGAGGGATTCAGGTCACACATCCTGGCCACAGATCCATCCCTCCAAGCAGCACCTGGCTGTGGGAGGTGTGCTCGTGCTTCTCCGAGGAATGGGGCTGGAGGAGCTCCCAGCCAGCAGGAAAGCTCCTCCACAACCCTCCTAGGACACAAGTGTCACCTGCTGTAGTTAGCATAAAACAGATTTTTTTCAATGCCTGCTGGTGACCACTGAGAGAGACATGTCCTTGTGAGGGTCCCCCCTGTCCTGTGGAGTGACTGCTGGAACCCTGGTCACTGGGAATTTTATATTTGCTGTGCACTGACCCCCAGAAGAACAGTGCATTTGACCTGAGGCACGGAGAAAGCTTCCAAAATGGAATGATAGAACTGGGATCACTGGTGTGTAGTTTGGATAGAAGTGTGTGATATCACAGGGTGGAAAACTTAGAGTTTAAGGTTTTAGAATACAGTAATATATGTAAAGCAAGGTGGAAGTTTTAGGGTGGAGGTTTTGTCCTTCTTCGCCTTCTTCTTCATGGGTTTGAGTGGTTTCGTGGGATTGGATAAAAAAAATCCACATTATGGGCCACAGGTGTTGGTTATTGGGTTAAAAGTAAAAATAATTTAGGTGGCCTTTCTTAATGGGGCAGTCTACCCTTTAAAGGTCCTCTAGAGAGAAAAAATAGAGCTCCATTTTTAGTTTGTGTGCTTGAAGTGCTGTAGAATTCAGTTTGTGAGACTAATATAGATAAGGACTAATAAACATCTGAGTCCAAACAAGAAATATCATCTCGAGCATTTAATCCCAACCCTGGCAAAAAGAAAATAAAACGCGACAAGTGATGGGAGCTGGGTTCTCACCAAGGACATCCCAGGGTGTCTTGTCCATCCCAAAATGTCCTGTCCATCCCAGGCTGTCCTCTCCATCCCATCATGTCCTGTCCATCCCATGTGGAGCAGGCGGTCACCTGTCCCACACCCTGCTCTTTTCATGTGCTGTTTGCTGCTCCACAGGCCCAGTCCTTGTGAAGACTGTGAGGATTTTGATGATTTTGTCCGTGCTGAAATAATTTCTCCAGCTCATCCCCACGGGTTTAACCACAGGCTGGGATGAAAACGCCCAGCTTGGGGTGGATTTGCACCTAAGAGCACAGGGAGGATGTGTTGTGACACTGCACCACTGCCACCCCACTGCATCTGCCTCTGCCAGGTGCAAATGAAACCTTGGCAGGGCTTTTTCCGAATCTGACTGGCAGCAAGGGCAGGGAGCACAGCTGAGATGCCTGTGCAGCAGGGAAGGGGTTATAGGGATAAACCAGCAGCTCCACGTGGAACAAAGCTGGCATTTCAGGGGCAGGACAATGGATTGTATTTTGTGCCTTCATTTCAGCCATGCAGTTGGCACCGAGGCTGAGGTCACCCACCCAGTCGTGCACTGCAGCATCTCAGTTCTGGCCAGCAAGGAGAGGCCAAACAAAGAGGAGCTGAGTCGGCAGGAACGGGGCAGCAATCAGGGATGGACACAGCTCTGCTGAATGGCTCTGAGCTCACAGAGCTGCTGCAGTCCAGCCCAGGACACTGCAAATCCCCCTGAATAAGCGTTTTCTCTGCCACACATCTTAGCACTTTGCATGGCCACTGGTCACACTCAATTCCTGCCTCTCCTCCCAAACAGTAATTACTGCCTTGGCCTGGTTTTGTGGCTCAGTGATATGATTTGCAATGCAAGCATGCAGGCTCCAGCCAGAGGATGCAGCCACTGCTCTTCATCTGTAAATATTTGCTCTAGCAACAGCTCCGTTTCCTTTGAAGCATTTAAAAAAGGTGGCAGGTTTAACGTGGAGGCACCTGGGGGCACGTGGCTTAAACACACAGCGGGCACACACAGCACGTCTGGGCTTAGGCTGGGCTTTGTGCCGGGCTTAGGCTGGGCTTTGTGCCGTGCAGAGAAGAGGCTCAATTTGTCACCCTGGCCTGTTTTCTGGGAAATGAGCTTTAATAGTGTTACCAGTGACCGGGAAACCTGAGCTCTCTGTTGTACAGCGGTGCTGCGAGTTCCTCTGCATGTGAGCCCGAGGCACAGACATGGAATCCCAGACAGGCTTAGGTTGGAGGGGATCCTAAATCCCATCCAGTGCCACTCCTGCCATGGGCAGGGACACTTTCCAGTGTCCCAGGGTGCTCCAAGCCCTCATGTCCAACCCCGATCCAGGGGCAGCCACAGCTCATGCCCACCCTCCCAGCCAGGAATTCCCAATTCCCAGTATCCCGTCCATCCCTGCCCTTGGGCAGTGGGAGCCATTCCCTGTGTCCTGTCACTCCATCCCTTGTCCCCAGTCCCTCTCCAGCTCTCCTGGAGCCCCTTTAGGCTCTGGAAGGGGCTCTGAGCTCTCCCTGGAGCCAGGCTGAACTTTCCCCCAGCTCTCTAGCCTGCTGCATCACCCCTGCTCCATCACTATTGCACCACCAGCACTGCTCCATCACCACTGATTCATCTCCACTGACTGCTCTGCCACCTCTGCTGGGTGCAGCTGCCCACACAGAAGTGCCCTAAGGCAGGGGGTGCCCTGCAGCTGCCCACAAACCCCCTCCAACCAACACCACCAGCTCTGGAGGTTTGGGATGTGCCTTTCCCAGGCCACACGGGTGCCCTGGCAGTGCCACCACACCACGGCCATCCCCATAGCTGTGCCGTGGGCCAGAAGGTGACAGGGGCTTTGGAAGTTCCATCCCTGGTACCTCCAAAGCCTCCCAGTAATTTAATAACTTACAGGAGTTATTAAAGATGCAGCAGGTCTGCTTCACGCTCCCTGCATCTGACAGCATTTCCCTCTTGGCTGGGTTCAGCCAAAGGGAGCCAGTCTGCCCCTGCTCCACGAGGCACTGAATAATTCAGGGTGAACTGCTGTTCTCCTTGTCTGGAACAGGAGTGGAGATGTTCAGAGACTCTTGGAAAGGGGAAATGTTTGTCTTATGGGAAAACCTGCATCATTGGCCTTTTGTTTAATTTAGCATTAAACAAAACCTTGCGGGACCCTGGAGAAGAAAAGCTCTGGGGTGACCTAATTGTGGTGTTCCAGTGCCTGAGCCTGGAGGAAAGATGGGGAGAGACTTTGGACAAGGGCCTGGAGTGCCAGGACACAGGGAATGGCTTCGTACTTCATGCCTCAGTGTCCGTGGAGCATCCCAGGAGCACCAGTTACGTGGGAACTGTGGGCTGAGGGGGAATCTCAGCTCTGCTGGGAGCTCTCATCACTAAGGGAGCTGGTGACATTGGAAAATGTGATTTAAAGGTCTGGAAAAGGTGTTTCCTGGGACTGCACAGCTCCTGCTCTGGCAAATCCTCCCCTCCCTCCACCTTGCTGGGAGACAAATGTTGGTAATCAGCCCTGTAAATTGAGATCCATCTTTTTCTCGTGAGTTCTGAAACCCTTTTAAGGCCTCTAAACAGCTTCTATCAGCTGAAAAAAATCAAATTCATTTTGTTCCTCCTGCCTAAGCATCCTGGGGAGTTCTTTGCTGAGAGCTTTGGTGGGAGAACAATGGGAACTTTGGGGCGTTGGTGTGCCAAGCCCACGTGGAAGCACCCGGCGCTGTCCTCCTGCCACGGGGACAAAGGCTGGCATTGTCCCCCTGGCCTCTGGAGCCACTGAGGGCCTTTGGGCCAGCTGAGAGCTGAGCTCCAGCCCCTCCATTCCGCAGGGAAAACAGGGAGAGGCATCTCCTGGAACTGCTGTTGTTACAGCCAGCATCTCCTCCAGCCTCTGTCTCCGTCTCGGTGCTGCTCCACTCTCACATTGCAGCTTTATTAAATATTGACTCCTTCCCCAGCCCTGTTTTCTGCTCCATTATCTCACTTTCCTTAGCATTTGCAGTTCCTGGCCTTGCTGGGAATTCCGAGGCTGTGTTTTGTCTGCCTGCCTTCCTGCCAAGAAATCCTGAAGGAGCTCCTGGCCAGGCTGAATCCCACTGGGAAATAAGACTGGGGTTGGGTTTGCTCAGCAGTGGGATGGCAGGAATGTGGGGACCCAGTGAGATGTGCTGCATCTCCAGGTGCTTATCTTCACATCCCAGTGCTCCTCGGGCATTCTCCATCCCAGCTTTGCACCTTGTTTTAAACTCAATTTACACCTGGAGGGATGCTCAGCCTGGAGAAGGGAAGGCTCCAGGGAGAACTCAGAGCCCCTTCCAGGGACCAGAGGGGCTCCAGGAGAGCTGGAGAGGGACTGGGGACAAGGAATGGAGGGACAGGGTTAGGTGGGACACTGGTACCAACACCAGTGGAGCTGGTGGAACTGCACCTGATCCACACAAGTGTTGGAAGTGACGCCCGAGGACATGAGCAGGGCATGAGGAAATCAGCTCCAAAGTTAATCATTTAATTTCCAGCACACAGAGAAAATTGAGAGGGCTGGTTAGATATGAACCTAATGCTCTGCTGGGACTGAGCATTCCCACCCTGAGTTTCTGCAGAGGCTCATTTTCCTTGAGAAGACTGTCTTCAGAAAGGAGCCCGGGATTTCTTTTTTATCTTTTTTCATTTATTACAGAAAAGCCCCTCTCCTAGGTGAGCTCAGCACTGGTGAGCTGCAGTCAATAACCTCTCCTTAAGTGAGCATTGCTCAGCTCTGGGATGGACTTTATGGGTGCTCTACGTCTTTATTATTAATGAAACATCCTTGGCCACTGCTGAACCAGCATCTGGCTATTTATTAAATATCTCCAGCTTTTATCAGATCACCTGGAACTTCACTGGAATGGCAGCTCAGGATCTATCTGGAAGTGCTGAGCATCAAGAAAAATGAGGATTCACAAACCAGTCTTTTCCCTTTAGAGGTTCTTCCACAGAAACAAGTAAGTACAGACTGGTTCAGGGGGTTTTAGGAATGACTCGCTCCCAAATGTGGAGATTTTGGTGACTAACAGACCTTGAGGAAAGGCTGAGGAGTCTCATTCTCCAGTGAAATTCCACACATGGAGCCCTTGCAAAGCTGCTACGGCCATTAATTCCAGGGCAGACAAAGAATTCCCTGGTGGCATCACCCGGTGTAAATCACCCAGGTGCCTGGGAAATGCACATTGTGTGTCTGCTTCTTTTATTTGAATAAATAAATGTCAAAACAAAGGTCTTGTTTATTAGCTGTTTTCCTAGAATAATTTCTTTATTACATGAGCCAGTTAAGTCCCTCTTTTTACTCAGCCACACTAATTTTGGCATTTGCAAATGTCGACATCCCAGTTACAGACAACAACAAATTGCTTAAAAATCATCTTATCCTTTGAAAGAATTCTTTTCTTCGCTCTGCTGCATTGATGTTAAATGTTTGCTGTGTGTAAGGATGCCTAATTCCATTAAAAATTTTGCAAGGCCGGTTTTAACCTGAATATGACTCATAGCAGGATTTAAAAAAACAGAAATCCAGTTTATCCTGCAATTTTCCCAACCTGTTCCAGGTATTTGTGGCCAGCAGCATCTTCCCGTCCCCTGAGGTCTCCTGATGTCCAGAGGGACATAAAAATGCTGAGATGGTTCATGGAATTACAGAACATGCTGCATTGGAAGGGACCCACAAGGATCATCAGGAAACTACTGAGTGTTTGCATGCCGGGAATTATTGACTGGGAAAATCCTGGGATTCCTCACATTGGAGCGAGTTTGTCATCACAGGTAATTAAAAGCCTCGCTGGCGATTTGCTGCTGGGAAAGAGAGGGATCCTCTGCTGGGGACTGTCTTCAGTCACTGTTCCCTGACCCTCCTCTGTTATCAGTGGTACTCTAACGCTCCCTTATCTCACAGCACTCTTGTGAAGCTTAATTAACTAATTAATCTTTCAAAGAACTGTGATAGTGTCAGATAAAAGACACGGGGCAAAGTATCTCTTATTGTTTCCTTCACTATCGACAATAACGTCACTATTAATTCCCCAGAGCTCTCTGGAGTTTAAACCTTTGTCTATCAAGGATATTGCAAGATTTTGAGGCTCTTAACAAAGCAGTTTATGAAATTCTGAGCTGCTCCTGGGGCCTGCAGAGTGGGAAATCCACACCTTTGGCATCACTCGGGATCCCAGGTCACGTCCTGGTGTTCCATGGGCAAGGTGGGGACTGAGCCAGGACAAGGTGTTCCTCCCCATCCCAGTTATAGATGTATTACATTTTTTTATTTCTTTTTTTTTTTGAATGAGCACATTTAATTAGTGGTGGAGCTCACACAGAGAAAATCTGCCTGTCACTTCCACGGATTTCCTCTGAAGGATTGCAGGATTCCCAGCGCGTCACTTCTGCGGCACTTCCCAAGCTGTGCCTTTGGCACAGCTCTTATCCCAGAGAATGGAAATCAAGGAATGGTTATTTTCCAAACAGGGATGCTCATCCTCTTGCTTTCCCCCCACAAATTAATCTCCATGTGGATAGTTTCCATGGCCAGCAGGAGAGGCTGTGGTGAAGGTGAGAGCTGAGTGAAAATCGTTCCTGCCCGGAAGGATAATGGGATGCTAATAGCGGACAGTGGGATATGGATTGGTGGGGTTGACGGGAAGGAATGAGGTCTTGGATTTGGGATAAACCAGATGTAAGTGAGGACAGCACAGTCACCAAGTGGGCTGATGGCATCTCCCAGGGCCGGGGTTCCTGTGCAGCCCTGCATTCCTGGGATGCCGAAAGCCTGCCTTGGCAGGAATTTGCAGGGAACGATGAAGAAATAGGGGATAACACCTGGGCAGGTTAGATGCGCTGCGGAGGATGAACCTCCTGATCACACCGAGGCAGCTCCAGCTCCGCTAGGGATCTGCCGGGGACAGCGAATCCATAGGGATCAATCGCCCCGTTTGTCCCGATTTCAGTCACTCGGGATCTGGGCTGGAGGGGACCACGTGTGGCCACTGTCCTGGGGCACCTAGAGCCTTTTTGTGAGCAGCAGGAGCACGGCTTTCCATAGCAAAGGTCTGGAGTTCATCACAGGATCACAGAATCCCAGACTGGCTTGGATTTAAAGGGACATTAAAGCCCGTCCAGGGCCACCCATGGGACACCTTCCACTGTCCCAGGCTGCTCCAAGCCTCGTCCCACCTGGCCTTGAGCACTGCCAGCGATCCAGAGGCAGCCTCAGCTTCTCTGGGCGCCCTTTACCAGGGCCTGCCCACCCTGCCGGGGAAGGATTTCTCCCAAATCTCCGCTCTCCCGCTGCCCTCGGTACAAACCATTCCCTGTGTCCGCTCCCTCCCGGCCGCCGAGGCAAAATGGAGGCGGCGGGGTCTCCTCCACCCCTTCCCCTTATTTCTCCACTCTTCCCCATCCTTTTCCAGGCATTCCCTCTTCGCGGCCAGCAGCGGGACTACGAGTCCCATGGCGCCGCGGGCCGGGGGCGGAGCGGGGCTTTGTGCGGGCGGCAATGCGGGGGAGCCGCAGCCGGGGCTGGGGCCGGAGCCGGAGCCGGAGCCGGAGCGAGCCCGCCCCGGGGGGAGGAGGAGGAGGAGGAGGGCGGCGAACCATGACGGGCGGCGGCGCGGCGGAGCGGCCGCGGCCGTGAAGGGAGAGCGCGGGGCGCGGAGCCCGCCCGGCCCGGGCAGCGCGGAGAGCGCGGAGCCCGCCCGGCCCTCAGGCGGAGCAGCGCGGAGCTCGAGCGGAGCAGCGCGGAGCTCGGGCCGCCATGGGCAACGCGGGCAGCGTGGACGCTCAGCAGACGGAGCTGAGGGCGCACAGCGTCCCCCTGAAGCTGCCCATGCCCGAGCCCGGAGAGCTGGAGGAGCGCTTCGCCGTGGTGCTGGTGAGCTGAGCGCCGGCCCCATTGTCTGCGGAGGGGAGGGGAAGGGGGGAGCGGAGCGAAGGAAAGTTGGCTCGAGAAGGAGCCGCGGCCGGGCACAGGTGGGCTCGGCGGGGCGGTGCCGCCCGCGGGACGGGCCGTGGTTCTTTGTCTCGGCAGTGCCCCCGAGAGCCGCCGTGCCCCGGCCCGGGCGGGCCCCGGGCTTGGGGAGCGCAGCCCGCGGGGAGCGGCTCCTCGGGGGGACACCCGCGGTTCTTCCTTGGGAGGACATCCCCGGTTCCTCCTTGTGGGCACCCTCGGTTCCTCCTCGGGGGGACACCCGCGGTTCCTCCGGGGACACCCCTCTGCCGTGCACCCCGATACACCTCGGGCTTTCTCCTTTGGGGACACCCCAGCCCTGTCCCCCCACCCAGGGACAGCCCGGTCCTTCTCCCCCCGGCTGTGCTCATTCCAGCAGCCCTTGCCCATCCCTGCAGTGTAAGGCTGAGCTCTCCCTCCTTGCGCGGTTCCTTTGGGGTACCCGAGCGGTGCGGTCGCGCCCCATCTCTTTTTCTCCGTGTCTTTTTTTTTTTCTTTCTTTTTTTTTTTTTTTTTTTAACTTGGAACCACGTTTGCGTGTGGAACGGGAGCTGGGGGAGGAGGGCGAATGCTCCATGTGCGTGCCATGCCCTGCTCTCGCTGTAATGCCATGGGAAGCCCGGCACGGCCGGGGTAATTCCCGACCCGCATCCCAGAGCCTCCCCCCAGCTCCCTGGAGCGCTGGGCGAGGATTCACAACTGGTGTGTGTGTGTGTTGGGGATTATTTCTGGTTAGACCCAATTAGATTATCATGTCTAAGAAAAGAATAAGCCTATTCAGCCAGGAACCCCCACTGATGAGCCAAATGGCGAGTGAGATGTTGCGATTATTAGGCACGGTGGGGAAAAGCCGGGCGCCGCGTTGCTCTTGTCGGGGGTCGTGTTGGAGATGGGAGATGCTCCCACATGGCTCAGAACCGAGCCTGGGTTCATCTGTAACTGCTAGAAAGGCTCCTGGCTCCGCGGTCTGCGGGAGGAAATCGGTGGGTTTGGGTTAGGGCTGATGGATGGGATCAGTAAAAGGCACAGACGTCTTTTGGGGCAGCGCTGCAAACGTGTAAGGTCTATACAGGAGATAACAGCACCCAGCCTGTCATTTCCTGAGGTCCTTGGCACCTTCTGGTTTTCAATTGGACTTCAGTTAAGGCTGGGAGGATGAGTGCTGCAGCTTTGCTGGAGGGAGAGGCAAACCATGCAGGTGGACAGTCTGTACAAACACAGTGTGGGATGGATTTCCCCCACTGAGAGAAGCTGCAAGATGGGACTCATACACCACCAAAAAATCACCTTCATGCTGTTCCTGCAGCCAGCCAGGGATGGCTGGTGTTGCTGCAGCTTCCAGGAAATATCTGACCAGTTGATGAAAGAATAAACAGCCAGCCTGTTACTATTTTGCTCTCTCTGTGGCTCTGAGGGAGAGATGACTGTGCCACTGGTCAAACCCCAGATTGGGGTAGGCAGGAGAAGTGCAGGGACTAACGAGAAAGGAATGATTCAGGGGGAAAACCATGAGGAATATTTTCTGTGGGGAGAGAGGATTAGTCAGGAGAAGGGAGTATGAAGAAGGAGATGCTGAAGGTTATAAGACTAAATCTCACCTTCTCTGTGTGCTGTCTTGAGAAATTAGCCTGGCACAAGCATTGCTGGCACACTCGGAGCCCTGGTGAGGTCCCGCAGGGCTGTGCTGACAATACCAATTTTCATCTCTCAAATGAATTTCCCAAGGCTGATTTAGACGTTGATGAACACGTCGAGTTGCTGTGTGCAGGTCTGGAGTCCTCTCCCTGGGAGGTTGTGCCCATTTCTGTGTGGGAGAGGTCCCTCCTGTGTGTTTGGAAGTTTTTATTCTCTCCCCTCGTGCAGAGCAGGGAGCCCTGGCCCTCCGAACCACGAGGAGAGCACAGGTTGGCCATGGTTTCACCGTGAGTGCTGAGACACCAGCTGGTTTTATTTTTTTCCACTCCAAACATGCTGTCCTGAGCTGCTCCAGGATCTCTGGAGTCCCTTCAGCGAGGGGATGATGTGCCTGGAGGTGATGGATGTGTGCCAGCTTGTGTTTGCTGGGCTGTCAGAGGATTTTGTGTTTAGAAAGGGTTCTGGTGCAGTGGTTTGTCCAGCTGCTGGAGCATCCACCTGGTCCCTTGGAGCATCCACCTGGTCACCTGGAGCACACATTGTCACCTCCCTGCCTTCTGGTCCTCCTTGAGGTGCATGAATTGCAGGAGATGATGGGCACTGCTCCAGGTCACCATTTTTTGGGTGAAGATCTCAAATCTGTGCTCCTTGTGCCATCAGAGTTCCCAAGGATGTCCCGAGCCGACAGGAGGGACAGTGATTGCCACTGGCTCTGTGTCACTCCTGTTGGGCGGTAGCATCAGGGGGTGACACATCCCTGTGGCTCTGTGTCCCCTGGTGCTGTTTTTGGCACTGCTGTGGTTTGTGTGTTGAGTTTGTGCTGGTGAGGACTGCCTCTGTGTGTGTGTGCTCCAGGAAGGTGCACTTCAAGGAGGAAAATGTGGAGGACAGCCCAAGAGAGATCCAGGTTTCAGTCTGTAAGATGAGTGTTGTTTCTTCCATCCTCTCCAACTGATGTGAATTCTTCCCTTTTTCCTGTGAAATAATTCCATTTTCCTGTGAAATAATTCCCTATCTGTCAGGATTGCATGAGAATGTGAAGTTCGGGGAAGTCATGGTGTGGTTTTGCCACTGAGTTCCTGATTTGGCTGTGCTGGGTCTCAGCTCTGGCTCTGACTCTGAACTTCCCAGTTTTGCCACCGAGTTCCCGATTTGGCTGTGCTGGGTCTCAGCTCTGGCTCTGACTCTGAACTTCCCAGTTTTGCCACCGAGTTCCCGATTTGGCTGTGCTGGGTCTCAGCTCTGGCTCTGGCTCTGAGCTTCCCAGCACTGGCACATCCCCTGGTGAGCATCCCAGCCTTGTCCCTTCCCCGGTGCTCTCTCCTCCTCAGCCGTGTTGGATCTTTCCCTGCCTTTATCCTGTGCGTTCATGGGCATAAATCCTGAATTCTGGTGGCTACCCCTGCTCTGCTCAGAGAGGAAACCACAGCTCAGCAAACCAGGGGTGCCAGAATCGTCCGTAGCCACGGTGGCACCGGAGCTGGGAGCCGTGGGAGCGAATCCCAAATTCCCAGCTCCTGCAGCAGGGTGGTCTCCCTGAACCCAGGACGGGGCTGCACGTTTGCAGATGCCACGTGGTTTGGAGGAAGCAGCCAGGCCGGGCTTGGCAGGGGAAATCGCTGCCTAATGAGCTGTGATTGACATAATTTGACTGCTGGATTACAAATCTGCGGCGAGGCTAACAGGAAATATCCTCTTACCCCTCCGAGTGGGGCTGGGGTGTACAAAGGGCTCCTCTGTGCCCGCTGCTGTGGGATGGAGAGCTTGGCCAGAGGCTGAGGGAGCTGTTCCTGCCACCTACCTGTTCCTGCTTTGCCCACAGGATCATCTTCCTCCTGCTGGAATTCCCTTCTTCCCACTGGATTTTGTCCGAGCATCATTTTCCATCCCAGGGAAGGCAGAGTTTTGAGTGTCTCCTGCTGAAGAATTTGGAAGCTCAGTGTGAAAACTCTTAATATTTCCCAGCTGTTGCCCTTCCTCATTGTCTATCAGATGTATTAGGCATTGTTTTATAAAATATATATGTATGGTTTAGGGTCTGCAAATCATTGCAGAGCACGACAGGAGATATCTGTGGGATAGAATGAGCTTCCCTGCTTTGGTGGGATTCCTTGTTGTGATCCCTAAATGTGACAGAATTCCCTTGGGATGGATTTGAGTGGAGATCCTGAAATACCTGGTACAGGTGGGATGGTATTGTGAGGTGAGAGATGCTAAACTGGGTTTAGGAGTCTTCAGGAAAATGAGATTTCTAGAATCCAGATCTCCAAAAGACCTGTGGGGTTTCCTTGTTCAGGCCTCAGCTCCTGCCACTGGGGTTTTTCCTCAAAGTCTCCTTGAAGTGATTGGTCAGGGACTGTTTCGCTTGAAGAAAACCTAATAAATCACATTGTTAAGTATATATTTCAGAGGGGTGAAATGTACAGCAGTGCTGGGTGGTGACACTTCTGCCCAGCTGCTTTGTCAGTCAGGGGATGGCATTTGTAAGTTTTTCCACCCAGACATCACAGGAGATCATTTTTGTGAAACTGATTTTTTTTCCTTTGGGTGTCTGGAATAGGAGGGTACTGTGGTGGGTATTTAGCTGCTGGTAACCCTGCTAAACTTAATTTCAGCTCCTGGAAACCTGGAAGACTCCAAGAATGGCTGGGCTGATGTAGATGCATATATTTTTTCAGTGTACAAATTTTCCATGCCAAATAATCCCACTAATTTGGATGATGGTGGAGGGATGAACCCTCTAAATGACACATTAAATTTCGTTTAAAGTGAACAACAACAGGTCAAACAAAACCTCTGCCTTTACCTTTAACCTGCCCCATCCTCTTTCCTGTGAGCACTGAGCTTTATCAAACATCTCTATCAACTTCCTTAACCTTGTGCGCAAGATAAAGGGGGTTTTGTTGTTTTTATTGTTTTTATTTTGTCTCCACGAGCAAGGTCGTGCAGGAGTTGGCCCTCAGGTGTAAATGGTCTCTTGTGCACTACTTCATGTCATGGGTGATGCTAAAGAAAGAATTGGAGAGGTGCAAGGTGAAATTCAGAGTTTAAATCAGTAGCTCTTGAGTAGTTTTTGATTGGTGATTGAATGACTTGAAGCCACAGGTGGCTGCCCTTAGTCTCTCATTTTAAAATCACTTTAGCTTTTCCTGCTGCATGGGAAAGTTTTAAAGTGCACAGAAACTTCTGCCCTTGAACAGCAGAACTCAGCAGATCACAAACCCAAACCGAAGTGTTTGATTTCCTCTTGTGTTTTCAGAAGTACACTGGTGTTTTTGCAGTAGGTTTGGTTTGTTGGGCAAAGACTGTGAATCATTCAGGTGACTTCTTAAAGATTCCAAACCCCTTTTTGGAATAAAACATCCATGTGAAGATGTGCATGGTAATGAAATCATTATTGTGTTTGTGTGGCTGCTTTGGAGAAGGGGAGTGTTTTTCCCTGCTGGAATTTTGGGTGCCCCTTCCAGCTGCAGAAAGGATTGGGCTGGTGTTCCATGTGGGATCAGCACTGCCCCTGGTTTAACAGGGTCCAGGCAATCTCCTGCTCTCATTTCAAGTCCAGCACCTGCTGAAGAAGTGATTTTTTTTCCTTCCCAGTCTGTCAGAAGAAGTGATTTAAATCTGTGTCCTCATCACTGAGGGGGTGAATGGCCCTGCAGGAACAGCTGGATTTTGTTTTCCTCCTCATTTCTTGCTCGGGATCCATCCTAAAATGAAACCAACCTTTGACATTCAATTTCAGATTTTAGCTTGCTCACTGGGAGGTTACTGAGAGGCAAACCTTGAGCCATCCCTGCCTTTCCCCCCAAACACACTTGGAATTTGGAGTGTTCTGTTCCTTTTCCAGGCTGCTGCTGTTCTCCCAACTGGGTGGCTGGGATGGAGGGGATGAGTGCAGCCCAGTGTTCCTTGGGAGGTGGAGAATCCCTGGCACTGGTTTTGCAGTTTTGCTTTTGCTTTCCTTTGCTGGGCCAGCCGTGGTTTGTGATGTTCTGTTTGGGTGGTGGCACTGGGGAGGTGGCTGCCGAGGGTCCCTGGGCAGGCTTGTGCCCCAGGGCCACCAGCACTGCTGTGCCACTGGGGATTTAGGGCACAGGGAATGTCACATCCCGTGGGTTTTGGTGCAGGTTCTGCTGCACGAGTTGTTGGAGTTGGTGATGTCCAACGGGACAGTTTGGTGCCACTTCAGCACCAAAACTATCCTAGGCTGCTCCAAACCCCAGTGTCCAACCTGGCCTGGGACATTTCCAGGGATCCAGAGGCAGCCACAGCTGCTCTGAGCACCCTGAGCTGGGGCCTGACCACCCTCCCAGCCACGAATTCCTTCCCAATATCCCACCTAGCTTTGGAGGCATCGAGGGCAGCTCCTGCTCCCATCACCATCCCCTGGACCACCAGGACGCAACCTTGGAAAAGGCAGGAGGCCAGAGTGACAGAATTCCGGGATGGGCTGGCTTGGAAGGGACTTTAAATCCCACTGATCCCATCCCAATTCCATCCCATTGTTCCCATCCCATCCACCTTCCACTATCCCAGGATGCTCCATGCCCTGTCCAGCTTGTCCTGACACACTGCCAAGGATCCAAGGGCAGCGTTTCTGGGAATAACCCAGATTTCTGGGATTCTGTGATCCTCCCTGCTGGCCTGGCTCTGGCAGGGCAGGCTGGCACCCGGCTGTGCCCGCAGGAATCCGTGTTGGAGCTCTGGCACCGTGACCTCCCCAGCACGAGCACATGAATTATGCAGAACATGCTAATGCAGCAGCACTTCAGTTTATTTTTAAGCATCTGAGCTGCCTCTTGGGTTTGAATTAAGCATTTTGTGATCAGGATCAAAACACTTCGCCCGTGCAGGAAGCCAGACACGAGCAGGGCTTGGTTTTCCTGCTCCCTTTCTGTGTCCTGGGAAGGTGTGGGGACCGCAGGAGGCTGGAGCTGTGGCTCTGGAGGGTTTTTTTTCTCTCTGGTGGGAGGTGTAAATGGGATTTTTCTTTGGTAAGAAGAAGATCAGGCTTAAAAAGCAACAGAGCAGTTTGCAGTGTGCTTGCAGGCAGCGCTGGTGACCCGGCTGTGGTGAGCAGTGTGCAGCCACGTTTTAGACAAATTCCAGCTGGATTATTGTTTTCTTTGTTTGGGAGAGTCCATTTGGGAATTCGGTATGGGAAGTAAGTGACACCAGCTTGCTCCGTTTGATTTATGTTTGGGTTAGAGAAAATCCCTGCCCCTGAGCCTCCAGCAGCACAGCATCCCTGGGGCAAAGGCTGGACATGTAGCAGCACTTGGAGCTGTTAAAAAGTGGGAATTTCCCGTTTATCACGTCCTGGTTTCAGTTCTGGAGGGTTGAGCAGGTTTCCATCGCCTCTTGTGTTTGGACCAGTTGTCCCCAAGGCTTGTGCTCTTGCCCACGCTGTTGCTGGGAAATGTGGTGTTCCCAGTTTAGGTTGGGTTTCAGGGAAAAGCTCTTCCCCCACAGAGGGTGCTGGGCACTGAGAGCTCCAGGAGTTTTTGGACACCGCCAGGGATGCCCAGGGTGGGATTTTGGGGTGTCTGTGCAGTGCCAGGAGCTGGATCCATGATCCCGTGGGTCCCTTCCAGCTCTGATATTCCCTGATTCTGTGATCTGTGCGTGGTGGAAGGTCTGTGATGTGCACCCCTGTTCTCACTCGCACCTCTGACCCTGATCTGCTCCGTAGTTCCAATAACACAAATGCCCAGAATTCTGTAGGGATACACTGCAAAACATAAGCATTAATCTGTCCCAGGTTTTGCCTCTTCCTAAAATAATGCCTTCCACGGATGTTTCATTGCAGGAACACTTGGCTGATGTAGAAAACTCGTAGATGCTGTGCTCTGAGTAACATATTGCAGAACTTGAGCGTGTGGTGGTTTTCAATTTACCCCGGGATCTCTTTAACAAAACAAGTGTTTGTCTGCGGGGACTGCGCAGCCTTAAACATACATTTGGGGAGGATATTCATAAAGCACCAGAATAGGGGCATTGTCCTGGCCATGAATGCTCCTCACATGGGAGCTGGGCCGCGCTGGACCTCCAGGACTGGATGCTGCAGCTCTGGCTGTGTGTCCTGGATCATGAGCTGGAGCGGAGCCCGGCGCTTCCCAACATCAGGGACACCTCGGCACGGGCACCCTGGGAACTGTCCTGCTGCTGGGACAGCACTCCCAGAGCTGGGCTGGGCCCCAGGGAGGGATCCCGTGGCAGGAAGATCCACAGGAAAACTCCCAGAGGCTGGGACTTCCCTCGTCAGGTTGTCTGAGTGGTGTTAACTGTGGAGGGACAGGACATCCTGGATTTCAGATGTAAATCCCTTTGGGACAAGGGATGGAGGGACAGGACACAGGGAATGGATTCCCAGGGCCAGAGGGCAGAGATGGATACTGGGATATTGGGAATTCCTGGCTGGAATGGAGTTCCCAGAGCAGCTGTGCTGCCCCTGGATCCCTGGAAGTATCCTAGGCCAGGTGGGATCATGGAAGGTGTCCCTGGGAGCAGCGCTGGGAAATCCTCACATCCCTGCTTTGGGAAAACCATTCCATGATTCCAGATCACATCCTTCCCTGCCTGGGCAGCACGATCCTGCCTGGAGCTCTGCTGGCTCCTTCCCATCCAGGGAAGCTCCAGGAACACTCCAGACATCCCACAGGGATGGCTATTGGGATTTTGGGATACGGGGGAGGAATCCCTGGCTGGGATGGATTTCCCAGAGCAGCTGTGGCTGCCCCTGGATCGCTGGAGGTGTTCCAGAACAGCTCAGACAGGGCTTGGAGCAGCCTGGGGCAGTGGAAGGTGTCTCTGCCCATGGCACTGGATAATCCTTAATTATTTATTATCCAACCTTCCAACCAAAGCCTCTCTGGAATTCTGTCACTCTGCCCTCCTGCCCTTTCAGAGGTTTTGTCCTGCTGGTCTGGAGGCAGAAGGGGTTGGTGATGGCAGCAGGAGCCCCCCGGGCTGCCCTTGGTGTCCCCAAAGTTTGTGGGCAGCTCCAGCTGGTCTCCCCATGTGGGCCTTGGCAAGGACAGAACATTCTTGAGCCTTCCAGAATCGCAGGAAGGAATTTCAGATTTTTCAGTATGTGTGTTTGGGGGTTGTGAGAGATACCTTAAAAAATAGAGAAAATCTTCCTTTTTTTTCCCCCTTCTCTCTTTTTCTTTTTAATATATATTGTTTGGCCAGAAATCCTTTACTATAAAAGGACTTGGGGCAGCTCTAGATCGTACATCTGTTCCTTGTTTGTCTGCAAAATGACTGCACAGTGGAGGCCAAAAGCAGAGAATAGAGGGTTGTACAAATTGGCAAAGTTACTGAAGTCTTTCAGAAGCCAGTAATTACAATGAAGAAGCAAATTGTTCAGTCCAGAAATCCTGGTTGTTCATCCATCCAGCATCCTGGCGTGTCCCCCTGTGATTCCCCTTGTCCTGCTTTCCAGAAGACAGAGAAATATCCTAGTCCCACCTGGGGCAGGTTTGGGGCTGGCTGGGTGGCACCGTTATCCACAGGGCCTGGGAAGGGATGGAAATGGCTTGGCTGGGTTTATACAGCACTTTTCTGACAAAGGTTCCCAATAATTTACAGTGTTTGGGAGTGCTTCGAAAGCCTCTCTGCCCAGCTCTGAGCCTTGCAAGTGCAGATGATCAAATAAATTAACTATCACAAATATTTAACTTCAAGCCTGCTCAAACAGGAGCTTTGATGTTGAGTGTGTGTGGGGGAGCCTCTGTGTGGCTGTGCACTCTCCCAGGGATATTGGGTGAGCGCTGAGCTTGTCTCTCCTCTCAGCTGGAAGAAACCTAAAACTGGAAATGTAAATAATAATTAATTCCATTTATTATTCCCCCTCCGCGGGCAGCAGGCTGGGACACGGTGCAGGGGGGCACGGCGATGAATTATGACAGGAGGAGTTTTGATGGGAAGCAGATTGAACAGTGAGGTGACACTTTTGAGGACTGTAGGGTTGGCCATGCCATCCCTACAAAAAGCTCTGGCTCAGGAGTGATTTTTTTTTTTTTTTTTTTTTTCATGGCACTGGTGCCAGGTGTTGCCTGGTAGCCACGACCCTCTGCAGGTAGCCAGAGTCCGTTTGATGTCGGGATAATTACTCCAGCTCCACGCATTGAGCCAGGAAGTGTTTGGTGATTAATTTAATTTAATCCTCGTGTGATACAGGTAGCTGGGGTGGATAGCTGCGAGCTGTTGGCTGAAAAATTGCAGCTTCCTGGAATAGTCTGGGAGCTGTCAGATCTTCCCAAGGAATTGTGTCTGAGAGCTCAGCTCTGTGTCAGAGCTTCAGCTGCAAATTCCTGTTCTCTTGATCATCTAAATGAGTATCTGAGCGTGGCAAATGCACGGTGTTCTTCTTGCTAAATAAAACAAGAACTTTTGTGCCTGATGGATATTTTTTTCTTGTCTCCGTGAATTTTTCAGGAGCCTCTCCTGCTGTGGAGGAAGGTGAGGAGTGAGAGGGGCTGGGAGCAGCCTGGGATGGTGGAAGTGTCCCTGTCCATGGCAGGGGTGGGATGGGATGGGTTGTAAGGTCCCTTCCCATCCAAACTGCTCTGGAATTCCACAGTTCTGTGCCTGAGCAGATGAATGACATGCACAAAACACTGCGGGGAAAGCGCAGTGCTTAAATTCTTTGGAATGTTAAAATGTTAAAATTCTGGTTTAAATTTTTTTAATTTTAAAATTCTATTTTAAAATTCTGCTTTTTAAATCGTAGTTTTTTAAACTCCTTTAATCCTGTGATACCTGGGATAGTCAGGGGTGTTTTCCTTGTTGCTGTGCTGACCACACTCAGAGGTGATTCAGCTGACCCAGATCGAATGGAGGAATTTGGGAAGCTTGAGTCTCAGACTTGGTGTGGATTAGAGGGAACTGACCTTTCAGCTCAGCCCATGCAGAGGTTTCAGGCTCAGGTGTGGGGCTGTGCTGACCTTTTCTCCTGCCCGAGGCATCCCTGGCTCCCTCTGAGTCTGCAGGAGCTCTCCCATCTCTGGTAAGGCAGCAAGAGGTGTATTCCTGGAAATCCAGCCTGTTCTGAGCAGAAGGCAGGTGGGTTTTCTCCATGCTAGGGAAAGATCCTGTCCCATCCAAGTGCTTCAGTTAGAGCACAAAATAAATTGTGTTTATGAACCTGTGAGCTGAGTCCTTCCGTGCTGAGCACCACGATCCCTGTTCAGGTTCCTTCAGCAGCCAGGGGGATGAAAATAAATTCCTGAATGCCGGGAAAACCAGTCCCCAGTTGTCTCCTGCATCCTTGGATGTGGCAGATCCAAGGTATCCTGAGCTGGATTTGCAGGGAAGAGGAGGAACTGGGATACCCACAAACACCAGCGAGGCAAAAAAAATTGATTAAGCATGAAATTCTTCTCAGGCAGTGAATTCTCTGCTGGCTCGGGTACAAAAGGTTGCACAACTGAAAGGGAAAAGGAATTTTATTTGGAAAGCTCAGAGCTATTGTTTGTTTGGTTTTGCTGGTGTTTATTTTCTGTCTGATGGCAGATCTTTGTTAAAGGTGAATTATCCCTTCTGTTCAGCAAGTGGAGTGAAAACAGCCCCCCGATGCACTTGTGAGGCATTCAGGGAATTGTTGGAATTGTTGGAATTGTTGGAGGTGCTCGGAGGAAGTGCTTGGGGATACTCGAGGTGCAAGAACCAGAGTATCACTTGTTCTGGTATCGACAGCACCCAAATAGATGTACAGATGCACTGAAACATCACAAATACCTGCTTTAGTATTTCAAGTTTAACCTTCAGGCTTATTTGGGTACCATGTGCAGCTGCTGCTGCTGCGGCTCTGCCAAAATTCTTCACACAAAAATATATCACCCAAAAGATGAGGGAGGAAATCACCCCTTCTCTAACACAGGGAAAATGCAGATTTGGATTTATTCCATCTCACAGACAGTGAGTTTGGGAATTCCTTGCTGTGAAGTTCCTGCTGGGACAGCTCAGGGTCTGCCCCAGAGCCACCCATCCCTGGGCTCACAGCACAGCCACTTTTAAAAACTCCTTCTAGCCATGATTTCCTGCATGATTTTCTTCCAGAGATAGCAGGGAAAACAGAGAGACCTTCACTGTGTGTAGCCAAAACACTGCTCAGGGGCTGGAACAGGGCTGCTCTAATCCTTCTGACCTTGTCCCGGGGATTCCACATCCATGGGCACGGCTGCTCTTCCTCTGCCAGCTCCACGCACTCACCCTCTGCTGCTCAGCAGTGACCCAGTTTTATTTCTCAGGGTGTCTGAATTCTGGCTCTTTCCTCCTCTTTTCAATCAGCAGAGATTTTTTTTTTTTTTTTTCTTGCTCATCCCCTGGACCAGCAAATCTTGGGTCGAAAACTTTCCCTTTCCTCCTGGGAGCTGGAAGCAGCAGCAGCAGCTCTTGCAGCATCTCAGTGCGCCACGATAACAATAATAACAATAATAGTAATAATAATAGTGATAATAGTGATAAAGGCTTCAGACAGTGATTCAAAGAGCAGATTTATGAGTTTTTCTGGCCAGCCTCCAGCCCTGGAGATGTCTGTGCTGCTCCTTCCCCTGGGGATTGTGCCCAGCCAAGGGTAGGGGGTTGGCCAAGGTTGATCCTTGGCTTGGGGTTGCTGTCCCTGCCCCATTCCTGGGACGTTCCTGGATATTTCCAGCCCAGCTGTAGGACCTCAGCTCTGTGGTTCTCTTGGAACTTCGTGGGAGGGAATGTGGCTGGAGAAATATCAACATGCCACCAGCAAATCCACCTCATTAGGGAGCAGGGTTTAACATTTTTTTGCATTAGTGGGAGGCTGAACTGTGGTGTTTGTGTGCTTGGGGTGGAGGAGGAGGGGTCTGGAGAATGTGGGATGGAAATCCATCAAAATGGCAAAGATGGGGAAAAGAAAAAAAATATTTTTATTTTTATTTTTTTGCTAGACTTGGGATTAAGTGTTTGAGAGACGGTATTTTTGTCTGGATTTAAATGTTTATAAATTTTTATTTATATTACAGTCAATCTTCCAGTACTTTTACTTAAGTTTTAAAACTTTTATTCTGTTTTTTATCTATTATTATATTTTAATTGTTTTCCCACTCTCTATCTCCTGGTTTTGGACTGGAGCAGCCTTTCCTTTCCCAGCAGCGGGGATGTGTGAGCAGTGCCTGCTGTTCCTGCCAGGAGAACCCAGTGCTCTCCTCGCCTTTTTTTTTTCTGGGAGGTTTGTGCAAATCTTGTGTAGCTCTGATGCCATTTTTCCTACTTTTATCTCACATTCTGATCTCTGGAAAATGTCACCTATCCAGGTGTTAATAGTCCCTCGGTTCCCATGCAACACTGGAACTCATGTAAAATAAAAAAAAAAGCTTTATTTTACTCTAAATAAAGCAACAGCTGCACTTACAAACCTTTCTGAACAGATTTTTAGGTACTACTTTACACTGGATTCTTCCTTCCCTCTGTTCAGTGCTCAACCCATATGAAAATATAAAACTTTCTTTCTTTTTTTCTTTTTTTTTTCAGATTTTAATGGGCTACATCTTTTTTTCCCAGAGCCCCTGGGTTGTGGTAGCACCGTATTGTGCAGGGATTTATTGTTACAAGAACAACCATTTCACTTGGTCATACCCAATTTAAATCCTAGGCAGATTTTTATTTAATGGTTAAATCATCTGGAAAACAGATTGGAGTTTTTAGGTTGTGTGGGTTTGGGTGTTTCTTTTTTTTTTTTTTTTTTTTTGAGGTCAAGCCAGTCTGAAAATCACCCTAAGTGATTTTCTGCACGCTCTTCAACGTGGGATACATCAGGAGCAGTTTAATAATTTTTAAAATTCAATGTAATCAGGGCAGTGGTGCCTTGGGTTTGGCTGGCAGTGGCTGATTAAATGCCACAGATTGGTGTTTTTTACCTTCATATGAAAGCTTCCCTTTCCTTAAAACAGCATTCCAGCCTAAAATAGGATGTGTTCAAATCCCATACATCAAATCCTCAAAAATCCCTTTTAAACATCAAGTAATTCCTGATAACTCCTGAACCAGGAAGCCAGGAAAAAAGCCTCCAATGAGGCTGAATAAACTCCATTACCCCAATATTTGTGCCTAAGATGAATGGAATAATGGGAAAAGCAGAGCTTTGTTCTTGGATCCCATTTCTTCCTAGGAAATGAGTGGAGAGGGATGGAGACACTGCTTCCAGCAGCAGAATTGATGCTAATTAACAGCTAATGGATCAGCAATTTCCCAAACAAAAACGGGGAGCAGGCAGCCTCACATTCTGCAGGCTGCAATTAGAAAAACCTGGAAATCAGAGAAAAAATCTGCACCTGGAATAGAAAGTCCAGGGAAAAACAAAGCACGAGCCCGTTCAAGTCCAGCATTGGAGTGGTAAAAAATGCAGGGATTGTGTAGGATTTTTAATTGGAGGGTCAGAAATGCTGCTGCTGCCCCAAGTCTGTCCCGTTTTCACCCAGCCAAAGAGGTTTTTGTCTCTGGAAATGCCTCATTTCAGGAGTGACTTCCAGCTCTCCGAGTAAAGGGTTATTTTTGTTTTTATGTAGGAATATTAGAGCTGGAGTTGCAGCAGAGGTGTTGAGATTCAGGAGGGATGCGTGCCTGGAGTGGGTGTTAAATGGAGATATTTTAATCTTAAATGTTGGTATTTAGGGGAAGAGAGTTCCGTAATCTGATTTTTAGGAGGTGATGCAGGATGAGGGATTGGTCCTGGGAATGAAAGCAGGCTTCCTTGCTCCAGGGAGTTTTTTGGGAGCCAGGGAAGAGCAGATCTCCTCGTGGGTGCCAGGTTTTGTGTGCCAGAGGGGGCTGCAGGGTGAAAAAAAAAAAATCCTGCTGAGCACAGAAAAAAGCCTGGAGAGTTTTAATTTTGGATTTTGTCACCCTGGTTCTCTTGGTAGAAAAAGGAGCTTGGAGCAACCTTTGCTGTCAGCACAGGGGACAAAACTTCAGTGCAGTCCTGAGGATTGGTCTGGTCCCCAAAAATCCCTGGAAAAATGAATTTGTCCCCCAGCCAAGAACTTGTGGGTACCAGAGGGAGAAGCTGGTGTTGTCCTCCCCAGGATGGGGGTGCAGCACCACCACAGCTTTTCCCTTCTGTGCTTCAGAGGGTTTTCTAAAGCTGGGAAAACCTGGGGAAAAAATGGGAATTCAGCTGTTCCCAGACAGGGAATAACCTGGGAGCAGGTGTGTCTGTTCTGTGGTGTCTGATGCTCACGTTGTTCATCCCTGGCCGCACAACTTGAGCAGTTTATTTTAAAGTTTGGGTTCAGATAGATTTGCTGTGTTCTCATCCTGTATGTTGAATTTCTCAGATTTATTGCTTTCAGACACCCTCTTTTCATTCCTTTCCTTTGGTGTTTGGGAACGGATATTTCCTTTCCCTTTTTTCCCCCATTTTGAACCTGGTGTGTGGCAGTGCACCCCTGCTCCTTCCCCCCGTGTTTTCTTCACCTTTTCAAGCACTCAGGACTCTTGAGTTGTGAATATTTTGGATCTAGTTTGTGAAATCCTTCCCGATGCTGCAATAATTCTTTGTGGCACCTCTCATCTCTTAATTTTCTCCAGATTTTTATTCTTTTATGCTTTACTCCAGCCTGAATCTGAAGATGGAGGAGTTGAACTCATCCAATCTCAGTGTATTTGGAGCCAGGGTGGCTCCTGAAAATGCTCCTTTATTTTGTGTATTGCCTTCCCTTGGCCGCCTCGCTTCCTCCTCCTCTGTGTGATTCCATCTGCACCTTTTTATTTTCTGGCTGCCTCCTTTGCTCTGGACTGAGCTAGGAGAGCTTCTTTTCCATAACTTAATCCTTCTCTGATGAAATTAATCCAGGGTGTGGTTTTTTTTGGTCTTGTTTTGTTGTGTTCTTTTAGGGATTTTTTTTGTTGTTGTTGTTTTTGTTTTTGCTTGCAGACAATATTATCCCTTCTTGTCCTGATTCAATATTCCACAGGTTTGCTTGCATGCCCTTAAGTAGCTTAGGGATAAAAACAAGGATCATTTTCCAGTAATTTCCTGGGTGACTCAATTAAGTTTTAGCTGTTGCAGTAATTCAGTGCCGGGGTTATTTATGGCACAGTCAGCCAGGGAGTCTCTGGAGTGTTCCTGGAGCTTCCCTGGATGGGAAGGAGCCAGCAGAGCTCCAGGCAGGGATGGCTGTGACCTGGAATCATGGAATGGTTTGGGAAGGGATGGGAGGATTTCCCAGTGCTGCTCTCAGGGACTTCCTTCCCAATACCCCAGAATCCCAATATCCATCCCAGTGGCATGTCTGGAGTGTTCCTGGAGCTTCCCTGGATGGGAAGGAGCCAGCAGAGCTCCAGGCAGGATCGTGCTGCCCAGGCAGGGAAGGATGTGATCTGGAATCATGGAATGGTTTTCCCAAAGCAGGGATGTGAGGATTTCCCAGCGCTGCTCCCAGGGACACCTTCCATGATCCCACCTGGTCTTGGGCACTGCCAGGGATCCAGGGGCAGCACAGCTGCTCTGGGAACTCCATTCCAGCCAGGGATTCCCAGTATCCCAGTATCCATCTCTGCCCTCTGGCCCTGGGAATCCATTCCCTGTGTCCTGTCCCTCCATCCCTTGTCCCAAAGGGATTTGCATCATGCAAGTGCATCTGAAAATCCAGGATATTTTCCCATTTACAGCCAAGGCTCAGGCTGTGTTTTCCCAGTGGTTTGGGAGCTAGCAGGGAGCAGCTGAGGCAGGCAGAGCTGCTCTCCAGGCACCATTCCTGCTGGATAAAACCCTGCCTGTCCTTCCCTGATTTTGTGGAAACCGACTGAGACGCAGCCCAGCGTAAGGAGGAGCAGCTCTGGCCCACAGATGTTGAGCATGAATCTGCTGCTTGTCTTTATTTCTCAGCTGGGGTTAACCCCTGGGCTGAGGAAGATAAAAATGGGCTTTGTAGTGATTATTATTTATTAAATTATATATATATAAAATAAATTTATATTTATTGTATCGATTTGATGTATTTTATTTATTTTATACTTATATATTAATATGTAATATTAATATAGCTATATAGTCATATTTATTTGTATTTATAGTTTATTCATATTTTTATATTATATATTTTATATTTATGTATGTAATATTTTATATTTACATATTTAAAATGTATTTGTATTTATTTTGTTATAGACATTTATTTAATTTCTAATTATTATTTAATTATTATCCAGCTCATTGTTGGGCTGGAGACGTGGATGGATGCAGTGGGATGAGTGCTGGAGCAGCCAGGAGTCTGGATCCCAAAGGGATGAAGGGATCCCAGAGGGATGAAGGGATCCCAGAGGGATGAAGGGATCCCAAAGGGATGAACGGATCCCAGAGGGGTGAAGGGATCCCAGAGGGGTGAAGGGATCCCAAAGGGATGAACAGATCCCAAAAGGATGAACAGTTCCCAAAGGGATGAAGGGATCCCAGAGGGATGAACAGATCCCAGAGGGATGAACAGATCCCAGAGGGATGAAGGGATCCCAGAGGGATGTACAGATCCCAAAAGGATGAACAGATCCCAGAGGGATGAACGGATCCCAGAGGGATGAACAGATCCCAAAGGGATGAACACGACTTTGGTGCTTTGGATCGGGGTTTTTCCTGCCCAGCATTCCCACCAGATGGAAATTCCCACAAATGGGGAGTTTCTTGGCCAAGCACTCCCAGCAAGGCTCTCTTCCCTGCTTGGTTTTGGAGGAGAAATCTCCATAAATTCCTTTGAAGGCAGGAGCACTAATGGCACGTGGAAGTGCAGAGCTGCAGTAATTATCTTTCTGGGCATTAATTTAGGAAAAGGATTGGGAAATCTTAGGAGCCCTGAAATCCAGGATGTTTCCAGGTTCAGCTTTCCCATTTATTTGATGTTTTTGGGGCTCACCTGGTTTTTAAAGCAGAGCTTTGCCTGACCTAGATTGATACAGGAATGGATGCAGGAATATAAGTGTGTATAATTAACAATGGACTGTTTAATCACTTTCATTATGGCAATATTTGGAATGCTGACAGATGAAGATAATTAATCCAATTGAATGGGTGTCCTGACAAAAATAATCCCAGCAAATGTTTTTTAATGCAGCCTTAAACACATGAAATCAATTTTAGTTTTTCAATTCCTTAAACTTCCACGACATCACCCCCAAATTTAGGCTTATCAGGGCAAAATGCTCCATGCTGGGAGCTGTTTATTGACTCTGCACTGGAATAAATCCTAATAAATTGTAATAAATCTTGGGTTTTGGCATTGTTGTTTAGGCTCAGCTGTACAGCAGAGAATTGGCACCACAGCCTTGGTTTTGGAAGCAGTTTTGGGAAAGATGGGACACAAGTGGTTAAGGGCAAAACAAGAGAAATTTGGGGGGAAAGAAGGCATTTTTTGGAGTTGTATTTATTATTTATGTGTTTTTTATTGAGGCTTGGTGTGGTTTTGGCCTGTTTGGGGAAGTGGAGCTGCTGGAGGGATGCTGAACACTGCTTTTTGTGCCTGTGCAAGGTGTTGATCAGGGAGATGGAAACTGGGAAGTAAATTAATTTAATGGATGTTCAGATTTTTGGCAAGGGGAGAGGAATAATCCCAATAATTCCACTCATCTGGAGCCTGTGCCTGGCATCTCTTGGCAGGGAACAAGAGATTGGGGCACTCTGAGAGCACCTGAGCTCAAAGATGTTTCTGGGCTTCAGCCACTTTGGGACAAAAATTCCACCCTTAATTCGGTTTATTCCTCATGTGGCCGTGTGTCCGTGGAGCTCCAGGAGATCCTGGCTGGCTCAGAGCCCTTTTGGGAGCTGAAACAGCTCCTGGGGGATTTTAGTGCCCTGGAGCTGGGAGCAGCTCCCACGGCTGCTTTGGGGTGGATTTAATTCCATGTGGACAAGAAAAGGCTCCCAAGACACCCTGGCAGGGAGATAAAAACAGCTCAGGGACACAAAGGAGCTTTTCCAGCCTCAGACTGCATGGCTCTGGTTCCTCTGGCTTTTGGTTTTTTTTTTTTTTTTGGGATGCCAGGGCTCTTTTCTCTCCGTCTGCCACCTTTTAAGTTCTGGCTTTTCTGTCCAAACCCAGCTCCCAGACAAGGGCTGCTTTTGGGATGTGTGGGACACTCTTTTTCCAAAATTTTCCTGAGTTTTGGGGGAAATCTCTGTGCTGGTATTGCTTAACTAAGGAAAACAGGAATCTGGGGAAGTTTCACTTTCCTGATCCTCTGTGGCAGCCCCTAAACCCTGCTCAGTTTGGGGGGGATTATATTCCAAGGGGCAGGAATTCCCTCTGCACATTCCCTGCTTGTCCAGGTCACACGAAACTCCCTCTGTGGGTTTATTTTCCTGGCAAATACTGGATCTGAATGTGCCTGGAAAATTCCTGCCAAGGGAGGCTGGAGATGTATTTAATAATTGTACCTTTTTTTTTTTTTTTAGAAAAAAATTTGCATAGTTGTCTTTGCCATGGTTATAGAGATGTTTTTTATTCTCAGCTTCAAACTGAAACTGAGGAGGGATAGATGGGATATTGGGGTATTGGGATAGTGGGGTATTGGGATATTGGGATAGTGGGGTATTGGGATATTGGGGTATGGGGATAATGGGGTATTGGGGTATTGGGATATTGGGATAGTGGGGTATTGGGATAGTGGGATATTGGGGTATTGGGGTAGTGGGATATTGGGATAGTGGGGTATTGGGGTATTGGGATAGTGGGGTATTGGGATATTGGGGTATTGGGATAGTGGGGTATTGGGGTATTGGGATATTGGGATAGTGGGGTATTGGGATAGTGGGGTATTGGGGTATTGGGATAGTGGGATATTGGGATAGTGGGGTATTGGGATACTGGGATAGTGGGGTATTGGGATAGTGGGATATTGGGGTATTGGGGTAGTGGGATATTGGGATAGTGGGGTATTGGGATATTGGGAAGGAATTCCTGGCTGGGAAGCTGGGAAGGGGCTGGGCTGGAATTCCCAGAGAAGCTGTGGATCCCTGGAAGTGTCCAAGGAGCAGCCTGGGGTGGTGGAAGGTGTCCCTGCCATGGCAGGGATGGGATGGGATAATCCTTAATGTCCTTTCCAACCCAAACCATGCTGGAATTCCATGATGGAATGTTGTACAGGTAACTCGTGCTGAGGAGCAAATCCTTCAGGAGGTGAGTCCTGCACAGCTGCCCTGGGGGTGAATTTTGTTATGAGCCCCCTCCTGTGTTTTTTAAGGAATTCTCAAAACTCGGAGGCTGATACCAAGCCTCCAGTGTTCTTTTCTTTTCTTTTCTTTTCTTTTCTTTTCTTTTCTTTTCTTTTCTTTTCTTTTCTTTTCTTTTCTCTTCTCTTCTCTTCTCTTCTCTTCTCTTCTCTTCTCTTCTCTTCTCTTCTCTTCTCTTCTCTTCTCTTCTCTTCTCTTCTCTTCTCTTCTCTTCTTTGTTTTTAATTGGAACTTCTCAGTTTCTTTCATAATCCTTGCAGGGTAAAAAATCAGGGAAAGAGGAATATCAGGAGTTGGGTCCCCAAAGGTTTTTTAGGTGATTAGACAGAGTGATGATAATCATGGAATCAGGGAATGGTTTAGGTTGGAAGGAAACTTAAATCCCCTGTGCAGGGACACCTCCCACTATCCCAGATTGCTCCAAGGCCTGTCCAGCCTGGCCAGGAGCATTCCCAGGGTTCCAGGGACATCACTGGATTGCCTCTATCAAACAGGACACTGTGCCAGGCCCTGAGAACTTCCAAAATGCACATTCCATGGAAGGCTGGTGGGGTCCGTGGTGGAGCTGCTCTCCTGCTGCCTCGGGATTGAGACCAGCTGGAGCAGCCACCTGCTCTGAGCCTGGGGCCAGCTCTGGAATTGTCAGCCTTCCCTGGAATTGTCAGCTATTCCCAGAATTGTCAGCCATTCCCAGAATTGTCAGCCATTCCCTGGAATTGTCAGCCATTCCCAGAATTGTCAGCTGTCCCTGGAATTAAGAGCTATCCCTGGAATTTGTAGCCATTCCTGGAATTGTCCAAACCCAGCTCCCAGACAAGGAGTGCTTTTGGGATGTATGGGACACTATTTTTCCACAATACTTTTCCAGCAATCCCTGGAATTGTCAGCCATCCCTGGAGCCACATTCCTGGGGGTCCTGGTTCCATTCCCTGGAGTCCTGGAGCAGCAAAGGTGGTGGTGCCAGCCCAGAGCAGTGCAAGAAAAATTCCTGAATTTCCAATTTCCAGGAGTAGCAGCAGGGCTTGGCGTCAGTAGGGAATTAAAGCACTTACCCTAAATGAGTTCTCTCTGAAAAACATGGGAATTTTGGGTGTTCCGGGGGTTTTGCTTCTTGCTCCCACCCAGCAGGAGAGTGAAAAGCTTCTGTTCAGTAAATGTGAGTCTGGCTTTGGCAGTCCTTGATCCAGGAATGGTTTTACCATGGGATGAGCTGTGCTTTGGCCACTTTTGGTTGGTGACCATCAAGGGGTAAATTAACACTGCCCAGGGGTGTCCAAACACGTTTTAATTTTCTTGTTATTGTTGTTCTTGCTTTATTTTTTTATTATAATAATTCTTATAATTATCTGTGAATGTTATTAATAACTATTAGTGATTATTACATATTCAGTTAATTTTTTTGGGTTTCAGCAGTGATTTGAGGTGAGCCTCTCTCTTTCCCCAGAGAAACACTCTCCCATTTTTTTAGGACATGATAGATGATGGCACAGCACAATCCTTTTTCAATTATATCACAGTGTGTCTTACAGCTCCAGACCTCCATAATAAATATTTGAGGCATTCCTATAAAAACTTCCTATATTCTCTCAGATTCAGATTTGTGTACGCGCAATTCCCGGGTTATTTTCAGGAAGGATGGAAATTCAGTCCCTGTGGTAGCTCCTCTTGAGTAATCAGCCTCATCCTGCATATTTCCTGTGTTTTCTTTTTTAGAAGAGCTCAATTTACATTTAATTTGTGTTCAGCTCAGCGTGCATTGCTTGGTCACATTCTGGTTTGAGTTAAATTCCAGGCAGTGGATTTGGGTCCGAGCTCTCCCTGCTCTCAGACATTTCTTGCTGTCAGTTCTGCTCAGGGGGGCAGATCTCTGCTCTTTGCCATTACAAAGAACAGATGCCCCTCATTTCAGACCCAAATTTATTCCTGTCCCACACAGATCTGCTTTATGTCCTGTTATTGTTGCACTCCCTGCAGATGTGTTTGTGGTGGGAGGTCAGGAATCGAGAGCTGGGGCAGCGTTGTGTGTTTAAAATTTTGCACTCTCATAATATTTAACAGTTCCTTACTTTGCTCTTTTCCGTGTTTTTCGTTTGGGGTTCTTCAGGAGAGAGCTTGGTTCAGGTTTGTGTGTTTGGATTTGTCCTGTGTTTGGTCACAAGGATAAGGGGGAATGGATTGGAGCTGCCAGAGGGCAGGGATAGATGAGATATTGGGAATTGGGAATTCCTGGCTGGGCTGTAATTCCCAGAGAAGCTGTGGCCGCCCCTGGATCCCTGGAAGTGTCCAAGGCCAGCTTGGAGCAACCTGGAATAGTGGGAGGTGTCCCTGGGCATGGCAGGGGTGTGGGTGGGATGAACTTTAAGGTCTCTGCCATCCCAAACCATTCCATGATCCCATGATATCATGATTTTTTCCCATGATTCCATGATCCCATGATTTCATCTGGGGATGTCTTTTTGTCACTTTGCCGTGAGGTGGCTTTGCAGCATGGACTGGAGGCTGTTCCTGGCGGGGGCCAGATCCCAGGGATGAAAATGAGTCTGGAATTCTGAATCTGCAATCTCAGTTCCAGCTTCGCCTCTGTCCTGCTTTGGTCCCTGAATTCCAGCCTGGAGTGAGCCCGTAGGGATGGAGGGGATTGGGGTGCACTGGCAGGGCCAGGAGCAGTGGGATCCTTCCCTCCTGCTTTTGGGGACGTGCCACCCCCAAACCTGCTGTCCCTGAAATCCAGGTGGTTTTCCTGCTGGGATGCAGTGACCTGCGAAGGGGAAGCCCAGAAGGAATAACTCATGAGTCGGGAGGGCAAGAACTCCCACAGCAGGGATGGCTGGGCCAAACATCAAACAAAAAACCCCCAAAAAGACCTTTTAAAACTGTTGAAAGTAACGAGGTGCTGCTTTGCAGGTGAGCTCCCACAGGAGGGGATTTGTGACCTTGTGGGAGCTGCTGGGCTCTGTCCTGACTCCACCTTTCCCTGATGGGTGCAGCGGCCCTCGGTGCTCCTGGCACGTGCAGGATCTGCTGGCAGGGCTGGCCCTGGTGCCATCTGCCGTGCCATTCCTGACACCCGTGTCCCCAGCTGAGAGCTGGCATCACCCTCGGAGCTGGCACTGGGATCTCAGCGCTGCCCTCCGAGCACCTGCTGGCCTCGGCGTGGGGAGAACGGGAATTCTGGAGCAATCCTGTGCTGGGGGATGTGTTACAGCCCCAGAATCACAGCACGGTTTGGAAAAGCCCTGCGAGCTTGAGTCCACCCTTCCCCAGCGCTGCCGGGGCCACCCGAGTGCCACGTCCACAGGCCTTCAAAATCCCTCCTGGAATGGGAATTCCACCACTCCCCTGTGCCCACAGCTGCGTGTCAGGATGGGTGCAGCATCTTCATTCCTTTCGTGGGATTCACGTGAAAATTTGGCACTGGGGGATGGTGGCGGGGTGGTCCCAGGACAGCCCAAAATCAAACTGGATCCAAACAGTGGATCCTGTTCAACTCCTTCCCTTGGAAAGGGATCCCAGGAATGCCATTGGAGGGGGGTCTCCTCCCCTTCTCTTCATTACTGGAGGTAATTTATAGACTCCAATACAAAAGCTCCCTGTTGAAGCCTCGTTGAGTTTAATGAAGTGATTTTACCGAGCCTGGAAACGAAATAAAATCCCTCCCAAGTCAGTAACCTGCACATGAGCAGGTGATTAAAATGCTTTGTTCCAGACTGCCTGGGATTCTGAGCCATTTCCCAGATAGGCTTCCTGATTAAAGGAAGTCATAGTGACAAATTAAGGATTGAGGCAAAAAAAAAAAAAAAAGTATTAAAATAAATAATAATAAGATTGTGATACCAGCAGAATAATGTTTCTCCTGAATCACTTCTCCAGGCTTGCAGCATAACCCTGCTGGTGCTTCCAAGTCAGACCACATGTCTGAACAGATAATTTTTGCATTTTTTGTGCTGGGATAACTGTAAATACCTGCCTGCATTCAAGGAAGGTGTTTCACAGGCACTTCTTCCTTCTGTGAAATTACAGCTTCAGCTCTGGGCTTGCCTCAACAGATTCTTGTCCCCAGAGCTGGGGGTGCTGCTGGGGCAGGCTGCAAATCCAGGCTCTGGGATTTTGGGAAATTCATTATGGGGCACCCTGACCTCGGTTACACCTCAGGACTTTTAAGAACTCGGAGGCATTAAAATGTTGATAAATTATGGAATTACAGCGTGGTTTGTTGGAAGGGGCCCTAAATGTTATCCTGTTCCAAACCCCCTGCTACAGCAGGGACACCTTCCACTGTCCCAGGCTGCTCCAAGCTCCATCCAACCTGGCTTTGGAAAATTCTAGGGATCCAGGGGCAGCTTCTCCAAGCAACAAATCTCAGCTGTAAAAGGTAAAACCAGCTGAGCCTTCCCTGGTTTTCCTCAAAATTAGAAAATGCTGCACTGTACAGATGCATCTCCATAACAGATGCAGGAATTTGGGGCTGAAAAGTAAATTGAGTGCAAAATTACTGCAGTAAAGGTAGGTGTAGCCCTTGCAGAAAAGAATGGATTTTGTGGAGCCATTAATAACCAGCTCAGGAATGTTAATTTCTGTATGTTTGTCATGGACAAGGGATATGATCTGGGATAATTATGTGGATTGCACATCCAAACACGCCAGCAAAGAGCAGGAATAACGTGAGCCCAAAACTCCAGATCTGAGCCAGGCAGGCTCTGTGAGTGGGACACTCAGGCAGGGTTAAACTCTGCAGAATGGGCAGCAGGCCTGGGGTGCAGCATCCCACAGACATCCCTGGTTCTGGGGTCGTTCAGGCACTGGAAAATGCATCAGAGCTGGGGGTGGTTGTGTGAGGAGGCTCTGTACCCTGGCTGAGCTTAAAGAATTGTCCTGAGGAAGGAAAATCTCTGGGTGGCTCAAAGAAATCAAAACCACCTTGAGTTTTAGGGACTCAGAATGAGTTTTGGGAATGCTGCTGTTTCTCCCAAGCCGGAATTCGGGGATGATGAGACTCAGAGGGGATTTGATGGGGTTGCAGGGACACGGGTGCTCGGGGTATGTTTTGCTCTTGGTGAATCTGGAAGGAGAGGAGGAAGGGGAGCCTGGAATTCCTCACCTCCGGGCAGCTCGGTTGGGTTTCCCGTTGGACATCTGGAAAAATCCCTTTTGGAATGGGTTTCTCCTGGGGCTGGCCCTGCACTGAGGGCTGCAGGGGATGTGTGTTTGGCTCCTGGCCCAAGGGTGGCTGATGGATAAACTCTTGGTACAAAACCAATCAGGAGATTTGCAGCAGCAGGCTGGGGAAATAAAAGTGAGAGAAAAATCACAAACCCTTCTGGTCTGGAGGGAGAATTCCCCTCTGTGGGATCAGGGAAGAGAGGAGTTAGATATCCTTGGGTGTTTGTGATCCTTGTGGGCACTTTGGAAGACCTTGGGATGAGCAGAGGGTGTGCACCAGCCTCGGTTTTCCCCCTTTTCCTTTGCTTGGTTGTCAGAGGCAGCTGGAGTTTGAGGAAGGATTTTTAGGGTTGTGGAAGCACCTCCTGTGCCACCCTCCCACCACCTCCCTGGGTGAAAGAGGCAGTGGCCACGAGTTTGCAGAGTTCAGCACCATCGTTGTCACTTTTGGGATCTTCTCTGGAATCCTTTTGGGAATTTTGGTGCCGGGGGCCGCTGGATGAGGCCCTTGGTGGGAAGTTGTGCTAGGGGAGGGATTTCGGCTGATGAACAAAGCCAGTTTTGGGTGGAAATCTCTTGGTGTTTGGAGGTTGCTGCAGTGAAAAGTCCCCCCTGTTGTCTGGCATGATGATTAGTGAGTGACTTAATTACCTCCCTCACAGGGCTCTTTAAACTGTCCAGTGCTCCCAGCTCCAGGTAAACTGGGGATGCTCCAGGGACTGTGGAGTGGCTTTGCCACATCCTCCAGTAACTGTGGGGCAAAATTATTAATTACCCATTAATTAGGGCACCTCCATTGCCGTTGACAGCAGTGATGTGCTGCCCGTCCTCTCCCACCTTGGAGCGATGTGGCTGCAGGGTTTGGCTTTTCCTTGTCCAAGGGCAGGACAGAGGAACAGCCAAAGCTTTTCCCATGGGCTGGGGCCAAATCCTGCCTCAGAATCCCCCTGTGGGGCTGGCAGGATCAGGAGAGGATCAGGAGACACAGCCCTGGCCTCTGGCATTGACCTGAGGAAAAGCGGAGAAAACGCAGCCGAGGGAAAAGACCCAACAGGGATTTTCCCCTAATTTTCCTTCAGGTCAACGCAGAGCTGCAGCAGCTCCAGTGGCTTGGGAAGAGCTTCCCGTGGAGGGCAGGAAGGATGTTCTGAGGGGGTACCCCAGGGCTGCAGGTTTGGTTTTGTGCACCCCAACCTTGGCACGCGGGACGTCGGAGCACGCCTGGATTTTCTCCTGGTTTTGGAGCTTCCTGAAGTGCTGCTCGAGTGAAAAGGCTTTATTTTCTTACACCCACGAGCCTGTTTACTTCCTTCTACCTCCTGCAGTTGAAAGGGCTCTTTGATTAAAAAAAAAAAAAAAAGAGAAAAAAACTCCCCTTCGGACGGGTACTTTTGTTGTGATTGTGTGTGCTGAGGTGCTGTCTGTCTGTCTGTCTGTCTGTGCTTCCGACGAGAGCTCCTTCCACAGGAAGGTTTCCAGTGAAAGCCTGGAGCATCCCTGGGCTCCTTTCTGTCCCTGTGTGCTGGTTCCTGTGGGAACCTGCTGAAATGTGGCCAGGATTTCAAGGAAAACCTGAGGGCACCTGGTGTGTGTTGGTGCTGGTTTGTGCTGGTGCTGCTCCCTTTTGATCCAGGTTAGAGCTCACATCCCTGCTTTGGGATGAGGTGCCAGCCTCTGGCTGTAAAAAGAGATATTATATAATATATATACTATAAATATATATAATATAAATATAATATCTATATGTATATTTGTCTATACCTATATCATATATATTTATATAATCTGTATATATCTATATATCATGTATAATCTGTATCTATATCCATCTCTATCTCTATATATCTATATCATATGCATTTATATCATCTATATCTATATCTGTATCTGTATCTCTATATCTCAGTGACATACACTATAATATAAATTCCAAGAGGGATCTGTGACATGGAGGCAGTGTTTTGTGTTTTCTGTCAAACCCTGCCTGGTGCGAATCTTGTGCTGCCTTCATCCAGGTGAAAGTTAAAGATTAAAATTTCCATCCAGCTGATTTTTGGTAAATGACGAATTTTATTTTATTTTATTTTATTTTATTTTATTTTATTTTATTTTATTTTACTTTTACAGATGTAACCTCTCAGAAGTACAAGCCCCATGCCCTAGAGTGCCTTCTTTTATTTCTTTTATTGTATCAGAGAAATTGAAATAAACCCTGGTCAGTTCGGAGGGTTGGCAGTGAAAAACCTCTGTCTGTAAGTTTTGTTCCGGAATTTTTCATCCTGAAATGCGAGGGGAAAAAAAAAATCAAAGGCACAAAGTATTTATCTGTGCTTGTGTTGCAAATAAAGTGTGTAAGAAAACAAGGGAGAAAGCAGGTTGGTGTTGATATTACTGTGGAGACAGTTTTGTTGTTGTGGCCGTGGGTGTGTCTGTTTTTGTTATGAACAAGTTTCCTATTTTAGGGATTATGTCAGCAGATAAGGGAAATGGCATTGTCTGAGATTGGGAAAGGCCAAGGGCCCAAAGCTGAGCCCTCCTGCACAGGATGCTCGGGAGGGCTGGGGGAATCCAAATAATATTCCATGATTTGGAATGATCCAGGGTGGGATGGGAGTTAGGATCTGTGCCCAGCACCCCCGTGGGCTCAGCCAGGAATTCCAGGGGATGGGAATTGGAGCTGCAGCCCAGCTGCAGCTGTGTCCTTGTGCTGCTGGCTCGGGGATGTGTGCAGGGATGTGACTGCTGGAATGTGCTGCAGGCTGGGAAACTGCAGGGGTTTGGGCTGGGACTGGGACTGGGATTGAGAGACTGGGACTGTGAGACTGGGACTGAGAGATTGGGACTGGGATTGAGAGACTGGGACTGGGACTGGGACTGTGAGACTGGGACTGAGAGACTGGGACTGAGAGACTGGGACTGGGACTGAGAGACTGGGACTAGGATTGAGAGACTGGGACTGGGACTGGGACTGAGAGACTGGGACTGGGACTGGGTCTGGGACTGGGACTGGGACTGGGACTGGGACTGAGAGACTGGGACTGGGACTGGGGACTGGGACTGGGACTGGGACTGGGACTGGGACTGGGACTGGGACTGGGAATGTCCCTGCTCTCCCAGCTCCAAGGCTAAAAGCAGAGCCTGAGTTGGTACTGCTGGGTTCACAGTGGTGTTTCGCAAAGGATGCAAACAGGGAGGGCTTTTCTAAAACCTGATTTCTGTCTTTTTTGGATTTTTCCCCTTTGGCCCAGCCCCGGGTGCAGCTTTTGGGGCTCAGTGATGCTGCTTCTCCTGCAGCAGCTGGGAGAACTGCTAAACTGGGCTTTAGAACAGTAAACCAGGGGCTTACTCTGCTGCAGAAGGTGAAAAGCTTTATTGTAAATGAGCCAGCAAACACATTTCCCTCTAAATATTAAAAATAGATGGGATGTGATTCCCACGGGCAGAAGAGTTTTTTTCCTGTTTTCTTTACGTTTCTGTCTCCTTTTCCCTTTTCACTGCAGGATTCCCTTTCCCAGAGTGCAGCACAGCTTCCCTTGACTCCTGGTTTGGTTTTACCTGCAGGAGCCCAGGCTGGCGTCCCTGGCAGCTCCCTGGTGCCAGCTCCCAGTCACTGTGTCACTGGGTCAGTGGCACATCCATATCCTCTCCTGGCACTAGGCTGCAGGGTTTTAAGATGGTTTTTGGACGAGCTGCCTGGCACTGTGCCGTGGTGTTTTCCAGGCTCAGCTCGGGAAGCTCTGAGCACTGAGAGCTTCCTGCAGGGTGTGTGGGAGGCACAGGGATTGTCCCTGCTTCACCTGGGCAGCGCCAGCTTCTGCTCTCTGGGACAGGGACAGCACCCAGGGAATGGCAGGAGCTGTGCCAGAGGGGGTTTAGGTTGGATTTCAGGGACAGGTTCTTCCTCCCAGGTGTAAAGGTGGTATTTGCACCATTTAATTAGTGGTTACCAGCTAAAAGTGAGCAAAGTGGAACTGAATCTGCAAGGTCTCTTGAAGCTAAACAGTCCAATAAAGAATTAACACCTATATTATTTATGTTTTTGACCCAATCACCAAACCTCTGTGACCCTCAGTGCAGCACTGACTGTCCAACCAAAAACTACAACCTGAAATCATGAAGAGGACAGAAATAAGCAACACCCAAAATCCTTCGTCTTGTCCCATACCTATTGCAAAATTATAAACACCCCAAATTCCAAACCCTTCACCATGTGAAATCACACATTTCTATTTAACTCCACACCTGTGATTTTGACTCCATCACTCAACTTTGGAAGCTTCTCCAAGACCTCAGGTCACAAGCAGTGTTCTCCTGGGGGTCAGTGCCAGAAAGCACAGAAAGCTCAAAAATCCCAGATTTCTGGGATCCAACACCCAGGCTCCCCAGGGAATGGGCACTGAGCTCCAGGAGCGTTTGGACAACGCCCTCAAGCACAGGGTGGGATTTTGGGGTGTCTGTGCAGGGCCTGGAGCTGGATCCATGACCCTGTGGATCCCTTCCAGCTCACGATATTCCCTGATCCCACTGCAGCAGCCGATGCAGGACGGGCACTCCGGGAATCCTGCGGCATCCGGGCACGCTGGGGGTGACAGGGAGGGCACAGCCAGAGGCTGCTCGGCTCTGAACATCCAAGGAGGTCAAGCCAACGTGCTGGAAGAATGGACTAGACATTAATGCTGCTGCCTTTGAATGCAGCTCAGAGTACCTGGGGAGAAAATTCCAGCCGAGCGCTTCCACAGAGCACTCCCGCCTTTGTTCGCCCTCCCCGTCTGCCCCGCTCGGGTTTTAGGGATGTCGAGATGGGAAATGCTGGAACCTCGAGGGTATAGCACACATCAAGGTTTTCCATGTGAGCTGCACATCTCTGTCTCTTCTTTGCTCTTAAATTGCTGGCGATGCACTTTGGTACGGCTTTCAAGGCTTTGGGATAAAACGGGAAACAACCGGAGGTCAAGTGAAAAAGAGGAAGAGTTTTGCCGAAGGAGTGAAGAATGAGGGATATAGGTCGCACAGCACAGGACTTTCAAGACTCTTTCCTACAGCTGACTTGGACTTGGAGGCTTTTTGAAGTGCACATCTGGTGAGCAGATTGAAGGTACAAATCCCGGGGTTTGCCTTCGCTCGCTTCCCCAACATCTGACCCGGAGCCCTCTCCTTTGGGGAAAAGGTTTGAGATTGTGCTGGGCTCTTCTCCCTTGCACTGCTCAAGGGGCTCTGCAGGCTCCAGAGAAGCACGAGGAAGATGAAACCTTCCCATTTTCAGATTCCCAACCACCTGCTGCTTGGATTTTGCACGTCCAGCTCCGGATGAGGGATCTGGGAGCATCATCAGGGATTTGGGATTGTGCAGAGTTACCTCCCCATGACCCAGCCCCACGGGAGAGCTGTGGGACAGACACAGCCACGGGGATTTGGGTGAAGATTTTGGGAATTCTGGGACATGATGAGCGTGGGTTATGCCCAGTCCTTCCCTGTCTTTGGTGTTTGATGTCGCTGGAGCCGCTCCAGGCTTGCGTCAGAGACAGCCCCGGCGCTCCTTTGCTCCGACAGAGATCTGGAAGAGCTCTGCTGGAGGAGCAGAACGGCAGAAAAATATTTATAGACAGGAAGGGGATCTGGTCTCCCCCCACCCTTTGGCAGGATAACTCTCAGTTTCCTGAAGATACAGGCTCAGCAGCAGTGGGACCTCGTTCATCCCAGCGAGCTCCTCGGCGTCCTTCAGATGGAAAATGTCATGGATCTGTCACGTCATTTCATTTCTTCCATTCGGATATATGTTAGGAATGAAGTCAGCTGAGGGGATCACAAAAGCAGCATTGATGCTGTGGTCCCTGTGCATGTTTCCATGGCAGGGATGAAATGCCAGGGAGTTGGCAGCACTTCTCTCCGGCCACATCTGCCTGTCCCTAGCTCCTGGGGTGACCCGGGGACACCCCATGGGCACCCCAGGGATTGGGAGGTGCAGCTGGTTGTCCTCCTGTGAAGGGAGGGCTGTGTGGAAGCCCCATCCCTGCATCCCCACTGTGGGAAATGTTGGGAAGGATCAATAAAAGCATCTTGCTGATTTACTGGATTTTGGGAATTGTCATGTTCCTCCTGTAAACTGCAGCTGTAGGTTCGTGTTTTACTCTGCCTTTGAACTCAAGGCAGGACAGGCTGCGACTTGATGGTGGCCCTGTCACCACTTGTAACCTCTGAGGAGACACCCTGTGTCATTTCCTCACTTTTAAGAGTATTATTTATGTGGGAGCAGTGGCAGTAATCACTCCTTTCAAAGCAGGTGAGAACTGAAGTGACTTTATGGGAATGGGAGCAGTGGAAATGAAGTTTTAGGTGTGACAAGGATCTGGTTTGCAAAGGGAGATGCTGTTGCATCCTTCATGCATGGCATTTCCTGTCTGGATGGAGCCCGGGGAGCTGGGTGTGGTGTTCTCCATCAGCTGAGATCTGTGTGGTGCCAGAGGGAATTTTATCTCCTGGCTTCCAGGACTCCTCCTCCAGCTTGTCTCCACCCAGTGAGTGCCAGCCCTGCTCCATGGGATGGCAGGAATGTTCCCAAACCCTTGAGTGAGTGATTCAAATCCATTGAAGAAGGGATTTGAGGCACAAACACCCCGGGAGGAAGGCACAGAGGAGAAAAGTGGGACACAAAGTTGGGATTTTGGTGTATGGCTTGGGGAGAACCCCATCCTGCACTTCCCACGGGGGACAACACCTGCTGGGAATTGCAGACCACACCTCGGTGTTCCTGTGGGTTTCCCACTCCCATGGAGCTAATCCCAAAAAGGATTAAGGGGACGAGTGTGGGTCAGTGATAGGAACAAGCTGTGGGTCAGGGAGGGATCAATGGAAAACTCCAAGGAAGGGATTTGCTTCCCTGACTCCTGAAGGAGAGGCAGCAGAGGTTGTGAAAGCCTGGGATGAGCCAGGGATATCTATCCATTTATTTATGTTTGTGGTGCTTGGCTTGAAGTTGTTTTTGTATAAATAATGGGATTGACATGAAGGCAGAACCCACGTAATCACCACGGGCTCCTCTGTGCCCACTTGCCACTCAGCTGGATTATTTCTGGAGTCCCTGCCAAGTGGAATTCGGGCTTGGGCACTTCCTGGAGGGGGGAATTTGAAGATGGGAGTGGGGCTGTGGAGGCGCAAATAGATCCCCACTGTATTTGCTGAAGCAAAATCTGGCCTCCCCTTCTGGGATGGGTCGTGATTTGTTGGGAATTTATGGAGCTGCATCCATCCAAGTGCAATCCCTGATAAATCTGGGAGCGATGCTCATCCTCGGGATATTTAATTGGAGTGGCACTGCAACAGTTAACTGATGGCTGGTTCAGTCATTCCAGCTCCCGTTGTCATTCCTGGTGTTGGGAACCACCTGGGTGTGAGGAAGAAGCAGGAAAAGCTTCTGTTCCTGAGGATGGGGAGCAGGAGGGATGGGATGGGATGGGATGGGATGGGATGGGATGGGATGGGATGGGATGGGATGGGATGGGATGGGATGGGATGGGATGGGATGGGATGGGATAGCACTGGGAGTGGGAACAGGGTGGTGGGAAGGAGAACACCCAGCTGGGAGGTGTTGCAAGAGCAGCCTCCTGGAGAGGGAAGGTGGTTGCAGCTCTGGGCTGTGGCCAGGGGTTGTGGTCAGTGCTGGACACCGGGGCTGCAGCTCCCCCAGACAAGTGCAGACCTTCCCCCAGTCACCCCTGGCATCCCGGGCTGTGTATTCCCGGCTGGAACTTCAATTACAGAGGGGTTTGTGCGCCTGGGGAAGGCAGAGTGCAGGGCTAACCAGTCTCCCCAGTCCCTCCCCCATCCCTGCTTTTCCCTGCACAACTCTTCTTGGGACGAGATTTCCATCTGTGGCAGAACAGGCAGGGATTTTGTGCCTGGGATCGTTTCCTCCTGGGATTAATGGAAGGCTTGTTTTTATTAGTGCCCTAATCCATATCTGCATCCACTCCCTGGCTGGGGGATGCCCTCCCACCTCAGGCAGGATTTCTCCTTCCTGCAGCTCTGCTCTGGGAGCCAGGACGCCTGGTGGGAATGGCTGTGGTGTCCACACCTCCTGGAATTAAGGGAATACTGCAGGAACAGGGATGAGGAGACCGACCCTGCTGCCTGCAGTACTCATGACCATGAACTAAGAAAATCCCTCTGATACGAGATGTTTTCCAATTTTTTTGGGAAAATCCCACAATTTTTGAGCAATTCCTTTGTGTCTGTTACTGAGGGAAAACTTGCATGATCCTTCCCAGGATGGGAAAACCGATGGAGTTTACTTGTCAGAGTCTCAGTTTAATATTATATATTAAATACCTTTTAATTAAAGGTGAGGAAACCAAGATGTGGTGAGATTAAGGACCAGTTTTCTGCAGAGGCTCAGTGGCTAGTCAGGACTAGATTTTCAAACGAGCTCAGCTCCTCTTGGAGTAATAAATGAACAACCGGATTTTCCAAGCATCCCATCATGGTAAAAGCTGAGCCCTTCCAGCTGGGCTCTAATTGCCAGTGGCAAGTGGCCACCCCGGGCACAGGGAGGGTGTTCCTCTCCCTCTGGAGTTGTTCATGGAGTTGTTTACAGCAGAAGTGGCTCCCTGGAGCATGAGGAGGAACGGGAGCTCTGCAGGGAGGTTCTGGATGTGCTCTTTCCTCTGTGCTGGCCACAAAGGTCTATGTCCTCAGGGGGACAAGGAGTATCCCAGGCCAGGAAAAAAGGGAAAAGGAATCCCCCTCCATTCTTTCTGTTGTGCTTCATCAGCATCAGTGTCATCAGGGTTGGGATTCAGCATCATCCGTGTTGCAGCTGGCCAGGAAAATGAAGGTTTGGAGAGGGAATTGTATGGAGAGAGGATGAGGGAGCTTGGAAAGGGAGGAAGAGGAGGTTCAGGGGGACCTTGTGACTCTGCACAACTCCCTGACAGTGGGGGACAGCCAGGGGGATTTGGGATTTGGGATCTTATCCCAGGAAACAGGGACAGGAGCAGAGGGAACAGCCCCAGGGGAGCTCAGGGGAGACAGCAGCAGGAATTTCCCCATGGAAAGGGTGCTCAGGGATTGGAAATGCCCAGGGAGGGTTGGATCCCCATCCCTGGAGTGTCCCAGGAATTCCTGGAGTTGACACCCAGAGCTCTGGGGACAAGGTGGGCACTGGGCACAGCTGGGACTCCGTGGTCTCCGAGGGCCATTTCCAACCTCAGTGATTCTGTGATTCCATGGAATTCTCCATCATCTAAACTGGAGCTCCTGAGAGTGACAGGGCTGTGTGGGTTTAAGCAGATGGTTAAACCAAGGATGTGCCAAAGGAGACGTTAAATTTATCAAGACAAAGTTATCTGTTTTGGTGCCTTTATTGAATTGGTGCTGGAAATGGTTTCTGTTTCCCCTGAAAGCCATTGGATTCAAGGGGCATGGAATAGTCTGTGGGTGAGGTGTTGGATTATTGCAGGTAAATTCCTGATTTATCAATCAGTCTGAGGGACACAGAGTGACTGAGACATCACCAAAGGTTTTCTACCCCAGGAATTGTCCAGTTTGGAGTGGAGACTCCAATGTAGCAGAACTGCCCTGGAAGGATGAAGGAAGGTGTTTGTTATCCCTTTATATTCCAGAAAAAAAAGCTGTAGGAAATGTAACAAACTGTATTTTCCTGTGGAGATGCTGAAAATGCCACTGTGTGTCCATGAGAGGCGGCTGCAGGAAGCTCCGTGTCACAGGGAATGACAAATTGGGACCATTTTGCCATAATGCTGAGAGGTTGTATCCGTATCCTGCATTCCAGCAGCCTGGGATAGTGCAAGGTGTCCCTGCCTGTGGCAGGGGGTGGGACTGGATAATCCTTGATGTCCCTTCCAACCTGAACAATTCTGGGATTCTATAAATCTGTGATCCCGTAAAAATTGGGTGCCTGAGAGCCCATCCTTTGGAAAGAGAGACAGGACAGCATTCCCTGCTCCCAGAATTCAGGGGGAGACTGAAATCCGGAGCTGCCTCCTTTCATCCAGGTGGCTTCTGGTGCCACTTGGCCCAGAGGGGTGTTGGAAAGGAGAAGGAGATGGACAAGGAGGACAAAGACAATGAGATGGACAAGGAGAAGGAGATACAGAAGGAGATGGACAAGGAGCAGGACAAGGACAAGGAGCAGGACAAGGAGAGGAGGTGGACAAGGAGCAGGAGATGGACAAGGAAAAGGAGCAGGACAAGTACAAAGAACAGGATAAGGACAAGGACAAGGAGCAGGACAAGGACATGGAGCAGGACGAGGACAAGGAGCAGGACAAGGGTAAGGAGCAGGAGATGGACAAGGACAAGGAGCAGGACAAGGAGGGGCAGTTTGGGGTTTGCCAGGAGGCTCCGGGCGGTGTCCGGAGGGGCCGAGCTGCTCCGGTGGAATGGAAGCGCGTGCACGGAGCTCTGCCGGGGCCGGGGGGGCTGAGGTAACTCTGCGTCCTTTGCCAGATGTTTCCCATCAATATTCCTGTGCCTGCTTCCAAGAATTATCTGCTGTGAGCTCACTGTGAGGAGGAACAAGGGTGGCCGGGGAGCGCGGCGTTCCCGATCCCACCCCAGAGCGGGAGCGTGTCCCTGCCCTGCGGATGCTCCGTAAACCTCCCTGAGGAAATCATGTTTGTTTTTTTTTTTTAACTGGACACACAGGGATGTGACCACCACAGCCTGGCTGGACATCTCCAGGTGCTCCTGCACTCCCTCCCCACTGCAGAATCCATGGACATCTGTGGTGGCCAGAGCTTGTTATTCTTAAAACTGCAACAACTTGACTTAAGAAAGCTTTTATTACTTTTCCTAGTCCTGCCCCGTTTTCCACAGTGATTTTGCAGCATGGATTTGTGGGTTTGCTGCGGGAATTGCTGAAGGAAAGGATGCCAAAAGCCTCACTTCAAGTTGTTACTCTAATTTTTACACTCCAACACTGTTCTGAGGGTGTTGCTGTTCTGGGGGACGTGTGCCATGGATTGCTGCTCCCAGAGATCCCAAACAGCCAGGACCCATTTCCCTCAGCTGGATGGAGGTCCCAGCAAATCCTCCAAAGAGTGCAGGGGGTGAGGAAAACAGGGAATTCTCCAAGGATTTAGAAGTTAACTCCAAGTTATGTCAGATTTGTCAGAGGCAAGGTGGTTTTTTAAAGCCCTTTTCATGCATTTCCCCCCTCTCACACCCACAGACACCAGCAGTTTATTTTGAGCAGGTGCACAACTAGCAGGAGCCTGGCACAGAGGGATGGGAGGGATTTGAGCCTGTCCAGCCCAGCCTTGGACACTTCCAGGGATCCAGGGACAGCCACAGCTTGTCCCCACCCTCACAGGGATTCCTTCCTGATGTCCCATCTAATCCTTGTACCTTGTCCTGCATCACTTTGGTGTCAGATCTGTTGGATTTGTGGATAAAATAATAATTTTTCCCACTTAGGAGGGCGCTGTATTTATGGGTTTTGTTGCTATTACTGTTTGATGCCAGCTTTTAGATGCCATGACAGTAGGATTTTTTAACCAATTACTGTGTAAAGCCAATCCACAGGAATAATTTTCCTGGTGTGGATGAAGAGATGAGGGGGATGGAAGGGCTGAGGGATGATCTGTGCTCATCCCTTCTGTGCTGGGAAGGGCTCTTGGCTTCAGCTCCTGGCCCAAAGGAGTGGGTGTAGGACGGGCTGGTGTCCTCCAGCTTCCTGCTCTCTCCTCTTTATTTGTCTTTGCTTTGTGCACAGCCCCTGCCTGGATGCTCCTGCCCAGCTTTTCCTTCCAGGCAGGATTTCTGAAGGTGGGGAGGGGATGTTGGAGACATTCAGGAGTTAAATACTGCCTGGAGTCTCAAAGCACTGGGAGTTTTCCATAGACAGTAAAGGGGAATAATAACAAAAATAGCTGTTATTAAAAACAAACTGCCGGGGGATTTTTTTGGGGTATCTGATCAGGGAAGTCAGGAGATAAAATATCAGATCCAGGCAGTGAAATCTTAGCTTGATTTAGGCTGAGAGGGTTTATTGCTGTTTTCTTCTCTCTGAGCAGGATTTCAGTTCTCTAATCGGACTTTTCAGAAATTTCCAGGCTTGGTTGTGCTTCCCACGTTGTGTAAGGCCAGGGATGACCCCAGGGAGCAATTCCTGTGTCTGGGGGAGCTGTGTCCCTGCCTTGCAATCCCACACAGGGAAAATTCCCAGTGACATCAAAAGGAAGGGGATGGCCGAGCAGGGAACACGAGATCAAACCCCAGAGATTGTAATTTATGTAAATCTGAGCCACTGGGACACCTGAGAGCAGCAAGCTGCCTAAATCACCTTTTCTGCACCTGGCATTTATTTCTCCTGTAGGAGGCTCAGCCGTGGGCAAGGAGGGCTGTGTTCCAAATTAATTCCTGTTAATTGAGATTGCTCCCGTTGCTCCATCCCCTCTCCTCACATTTTGTCGTCCTGGATGGCAATTTAATTGGGTTTAATTGGGTCAGGAGCACTTATTTTTGGTTTAGCTGGGGACCCAACGTGCTCAGGCAGCAGCAGCAATAATGAAAATCCAAATTAATTCCTGATGAATTTGGATCAGGTGAGGTCTGGCTCTTGCCCATCATGGATGGAAAGGTGAAGCAGGGATGTGACCACCACAGCCTGGCTGGACATCTCCAGGTGCTCCTGCACTCCCTCCCCACTGCAGAATCCATGGACATCTGTGGTGGCCAGAGCTTGTTATTCTTAAAACTGCAACAACTTGACTTAAGAAAGCTTTTATTACTTTTCCTAGTCCTGCCCCGTTTTCCACAGTGATTTTGCAGCATGGATTTGTGGGTTTGCTGTGGGAATTGCTGAAGGAAAGGATGCCAAAAGCCTCACTTCAAGTTGTTATTCTAATTTTTGTCCAAAAATTTGTTGTTTACTTCACTGCAGATATGTACATATGGCACCAGCAGCTGGATTGAAGGATTTGGGGCCGGATTCTGCTTTCACTGAGTGGTGTAATTCCAAAATAATTCCTGTTCCTGGGTTCTCACTAAGGCTCTGAGCCCAGCAGGGTTGTAGGGCTGTTTATATACAGAATTTTGGGGTTAATATATGGTGAGCCAGCAAGATGTTTTGTTCTCAGTTTAAAATGAGTTTGTCAGCATTTTTCTGGTGTTTTACTGAAAAAAAAGAACAAAACAAGAGACACAAAAAAATCCCCGTGTCTTCTCTTTGACCCAAATGCCTGGATTGGCTTTTTGGGCTGCCAAGGAGGGGTCAGAAAGTTGACAGGAATTAGCTCAGGGAGCAGCTGGGACACAGAATTCCATGTACTCCACGCACAACATGTAGGAAGTAACTCCACAAACACTGGAATACTTCCCTTTAATGGGGTAGAGATGAAATGATGGGGATCAGGGTTGATGGGAATGAGAGAATTTGTTCTGGGAGTGGGAGCTGGTGTTGGACCTGGAGTCCTCCCGATCAGTGGGATTTTGGGGTTTTTTTGGGGAATGTGTCTGTCCTGAGCACACTCTCAGGTGTGGATGTACCCCAGATTTACCTGTATCAATGGTGCTGCAGCACTGAGGATCTGACACCCACAGGAGCTCCTCCAGCTGCCTCCAAGGGACTCTGGATTTCCTGGAAGACCACCCAGGAGCACAGAGTGTGTTTACAGAGCTCGTATTTCCCCCTTTCCCCAAACTCCCTGTGGTTTTCCTGTGTCTCTGCACTGGTGGAGGGCTGGGATGCTCCACTCTGCACTTCCAGCTGTTGGAGCTGCAGCAGTGGGAATTTTGGGCAGCAGCAGAGGCTGGCAGGGATCATGTGTTCTGGAGCCGCTGTGATGCCCATCCTGCATCCCAAAGCATACAGAAGGAAGCAGAGCCCTCCACAAACTTCTCCCATCTTTTTATTTTCCTCTCACAACAAAAAGGACATTGAGGGGCTGGAGCGTGTCCAGGGAAGGGAATGGAGCTGGGAAGGGGTTGGAGAATTCCTGAGGGAAATGGGAAAGGGGCTGGAGAATTCCTGAGGGAAATGGGAAAGGGGCTGGAGAATTCCTGAGGGAAATGGGAAAGGGGCTGAAGAATTCCTGAGGGAAATGGGAAGGGGCTGGAGAATTCCTGAGGGAAATGGGAAAGGGCTGGAGAATTCCTGAGGGAAATGGGAAGGGGCTCAGCCTGGAGCAAAGGAGGATCCAGAGGGATCTTTTCCCTCTCTGGAATTCCCTGACAGGAGGGGACAGCCGGGGGGGGATTTGGGATCTTATCCCAGGAATCAGGGACAGGAGCAGAGGGAACGGCCCCAGGGGAGCTCAGGGGGGACAGCAGCAGGAATTTCCCCATGGAAAGGGTGCTCAGGGATTGGAAGTGCCCAGGGAGGGTTGGATCCCCATCCCTGGAGTGTCCCAGGAATTCCTGGAGTTGACACCCAGAGCTCTGGGGACAAGGTGGGCACTGGGCACAGCTTGGATTCCATGACCTTGGAATGCTCTTCCAGCCTCAGGGATCCTGGGATTTTCTGATACATGAACTTGTTAAAGGTCTTTCCAGAGCCTTGGCGGTTGTTAAACCTCAAGTGCAGCAAGCCCAGTGTGGTAATTAGTTATGCAAATGGAGTTAAGGAAGGGGTCAGACCATGGGGAGGAAAGAGGGAGGAATGCTGCTTCCCTGGGAGCTGTCAGGGCAGGAGCCTGCAGTGCAGCTGTGTCCTGGCTTTTCCACATAAGCTCCAGACTTTGGGAAGCATCCTATAAAACTTCCAGTGATTGTGGAATCCTGGAATGGGCTGGGCTAGAAGGGACCTTAAATCCCATCCAGTGCCACCCATTCCATGGCGGGGACACCTCCCACTGTCCCTGGTGCTCCAAGCCCTGTCCAGCCTGGCCTGGGACACTTCCAGGGATGGGACGTTCACAGAGACCTCTCACCTCTATCCTGGGTAACCAAATCACCTGGAAAGCACCACGAGTGTGTCTGCTCTCAGCTGAGCCTGGAGAAATCCCAATAAAACCTCCGTGATTCCCATGGCCTTTGTGAACCTTAATTGCTTCAGGTTCCTAAAGAGCTGTGATGCAGGAATGAAAGGCATCCAGCAGATGCCAACAATTCCCAGTGACAACTTGGAGGTCCTGCCTTGTTTGGCTGTAATTAATTTGAATTCTTCAGCCGCAAGCATGGATGGGGATGATTTTTCCTGCTTCCAATTGAGTGGAGGCTCTGGGGATGAGGCTGCACCTCTTCCCTCCTCCCACACTGTCGGCTCTGGGCTCTCAGATCATTTCAAAGCCTGACATCACCCCCAGCCCCGTTTGGCAGTAACCAAAAAGCAGAATTTGGACAGCACTTTCATAAGCACTGCAACACACCCAGCCAAGTTTACTTGATTGTTCTTGGGGTACAAAAAAAAAGAAAAAATAAATTGTTTGGACAAAAACCATATTTCAGAGGGTTTGTCTGACTGCAGCCTTTCCTGCCTCCTCCTCTGTGCTCCGGATGCATCAGCAGATGTCCATGGAAGTGCTAAGGCTGCACCCTGCCTGACCTTTCCTGCTGAGGAAGGTAAATCACTTCTGGCAGGAGCTTCCCAGAATATCTCCCAAACGATACTATTGCTATTGCAAACAAATCTAATTAAAGAGCAACCTTAAGCAGGTTTGGGGTTTGGTGGGTTTGTTTTTGTTTTGTTGTGTTTTTGTTTGGTTTTTTTTTTTTTTGTTTTATTTTGTTTTTTTTTTTTTTTTCCCTGCTAATGTTTTAATTGGTGGACTCCCTCGTCGTGGTGCCTTTGGGGTTTTGCACTTTGGGGGTTTCTTAGGAGGTGAAAAATTTGTTTGTGAGTTGGATATTAGGGGTGTTTGGCTGTTGTTGCTTTTAAATACATTTTTTTGAGGGAATAACTTTGAGATTTTTACTGAAATTAGGAATAGTATGAGAAATATTAAGTCTGAACTGCGTTTTGGGGGTGTTTGGCTGTTGTTCCTTTTAAATACATTTTTTTGAGGGGGAATAACTTTGAGATTAGAGATTCTTACTGAAATTAGGAATAGTATGAGAAATATTAAGTCTGTGTTTGTGATGTGTGGTAGTGGTGGAGCCCTGAGCAATCCTAACCTGCTCCCTGGGGGTTCAGGGCTGGGAGGAATATTGGGAGGAAGGAGCAGAGGTTGGGATCAGTTATCCAAGCATTCAGCCTTGGTGCTGTGGGTGCCAGCTCCCTGTTGGATGCACCTCACTGGATCTTCTCCTGCTGGATATCCATGGATTATTCTCTCAGTCCCACCACAATTTGGCCACTCTTTCATCAGCAATTAAGAAAACTTCCTGGGATCTAAAGATCAGTTCCTAAACCCTCGAGTGATCCCCTAAACAAGCAAGTTGCTGTCCCAGGGGTGTGTCTTGGTGTTCCTAAGTGCAGAGCTGGTCAGCAGCTGACTCCAAAGCTGGGCTCTGCTTTGGACAGGACATCCAGGTCCTGATCCAAGTCCTAACCCTGTCCCTGGAGCACGTTCCAGGGAATTCTGCGAAGTTCCCCTGAGCAGGAGGAGAGGGGAGCCTGCAGCCCCTCCTGCTGCAGGTGTGACCCTGGGAGGGGCCATGTTGGTCTCCAGAAGGGCTCATCTGGAGCAGCTTCCAAGTCAGATTTTCCAAAATACGTGTGGATGTGGGTTTCCAAAGGGAATTCTGGCAGGGAGGGAGTGTTCTGAAGTGCAGGGTGGGAAAGAATTCCTGCTGCCTTCCACGGGAATTTTTGGCACCTCCTGTTTGCCAGGTAGCTGTGGAGCCCAGAAAACATAATCAGATGATTCTGTTAAAGTTTTTTAAATAATCAAATAACCTCACTGTTTTTAAACTGCATCATATTAGCAACATGATCCTCGGCTTGATGCTGAGATTTCATAATTCGGTTTAAAACAATTCCTGCAGGAAGCAAATCCCAACACCCATCTCAGCACACGCCGTGTACCAGGAAATCCACAGGATGATTTTCCAAACCAGAGCCGTGTTCTGCAGGAGAACTGAGCAACAAAGTCAGGATTTAACACCCAGGTGGTGTCAGAGCCTTCAAAAAGTGGATTATTTGTTCTGGGGAAGAGCAGGATGGAAGGTGCACATTTGGTCCCCACCTCCCTGCAAGGCTGTGCCACGTCATTCCTGTGGGAATGATGTCTTCCTATAGGATTTTGGGGCTGAACTGGGGTTTTGGTGTGAGGAATGTTGGCTCCCTGTCCGTGTAGATGCTCCCGTTCCAAAGGTATGGATGGAGCAGGAAGGGTCTGTGGGTCACCTCCGTGAAGGATTGAGGAAAACCAGCCAGAATCTTGGAAATCAAACCAAAGGTGATCCAGGTGTTTGGGGTGGTTGGAAATTTGGGATGGAACAGATGTCTTGGCTCTGCTCTGCAGGGCGGGGGCAGCGAGGGGAGCTCTTCCAGGCACGGTTTGGGCTCTGGACCCCCTCGAGGAGCACCGGGATGGGGCTGATACCATCGGGATGCTGCAGTTCCTTTCTCCTTGGTGGGACTGGCCAAGTCTGTTGGGATGAGTCTGCATCTGATCTACATAATGGGCAAAAGGAGCCTGTTTACTGAATCCTGAGAAAACTGCCCTGTTTGTTATGAGCAGTGCAGTGAAATAGCCGAAGGCACAGCCGGGGCTCCCTCAGGATAGAGCTGGTGTGCAGGATATCCTTGGGATGCAGTCCTGGGCCTCAGGGAATCCTCCTGGCATTGTCCTGCTTCCAGAGGCCGAGCCTCCTGCAGAGCTGGGGCCGTGGGAGAGCCCTGGAAATGCAGGGAGTGGCTGGATGCAGATGGAAGTCATGGATGGGGATTCTGGAGTTTGTTACTGCTGTGGGTTTTGGACTGAGATCCACCTGGGAAAGAGGTGCTGGAAGGGCTTGGATTGAGGAGGTGAAAGAGGAATATGCTGAGGTGGATTTCCATCTTTAGGAGATGTTGGATTTCAGGTGGGAATGGGGCTGACTCAGCTCTTCAGGCCAATAGTTCTGTAGAACTGTCAGGCCTCAGTAAGAACAAAAACAAGGTAATCCTGATAAATAAATATCCCTCCCCTAAGACTGGATGGAGAGCATTGTCAGCAGTGCCTGGAAATCCTGGGATGTGGAAGAAGGAGCATCCTGTCTTGTCAGCATGGAGCGTGAACAGCCCAGGGTAGGAAGGGGTTTTGGGTTTAATAGCAGGTAGAATGATCCCTGTCATCTGTTAAATAAAATCCTAACGGGCCTTGATCAGTGCTGAGATCCCTCACTATGAATTATTATTCATAATTCCCTGGGATTCCTCCCTGAACAGCCCTTGCTGCCCTGTAGGTGTTGGGTGCAGCCAGCTGTGTCCTTCCCTGTGCAGCTGGAGATCCCAGGGATTTTTATCCCTCCTGGAGCAGAAAATGGCCGTGGCAGAGCTGGTGTGTGCAAAGCTGCAAGAAAATGCTGGGGTGAAATAATGAAGTTTAAACGCATCTAAACAGGGAAATGGAGTGATTTGGATAATGGCTCTAATTAATTAAGAGTTTGTCAGGCAGCTTCCCGGGGTTCTGATGAGTGTTGGAGCCAGGAGAGGACCCGGAGCGTGCAGTGTCCGTAAAACCCCGCGCCGTGTGTCAGCTTTAGTAGTGGCTTTGCTGTGCTGTGTCGGATGTTCTGACGGAGACCACGAGGCCCTAATTGGTAAAACATGTCCCGTGCAAACATCCCTCTGCCCTCCTGCTTGGCGTTCCGTGGAGCCCGTGTTTGTCAGGGAAGATGGGGAGCGCCGGAACGCCGAGGTCCCCGCGGGGCCGCGCCCGGATCGTGCTGGCCCGAGGTTTGCTGGGTGAGGTTTGCTCTGTCAGGAACTCGGGGCCAGCTGGACTCAGGGCAGGGATCCCAGCTGGCCCTGATTCCTCAGCAAAGCCGCAGGCTCCGGGAGCCGCTGGGCTGGGAGAGCCGCGCTGGGATTTTTCACACCTGCGTCCACCTGGACGGGGGGCTGGAGTCTTGGCACATCCCTCAAATTCCTCCTCTCTCCCTGCTCCTGCTCCCCTGGCATCTTCCCAGGTTCCTCCAGGCTGGAGCTTTCCTGGTTTGGGTTTTTACAGCATCTCTGGTGACCCTCATGGGATGGGTCAAGCTGGAGGAGACCCAGGTGGGGTGATCTGGAGCAGGGTCATCCCAGAGCACATCCCAAAGGGATCCCATCCTCACTCTGCGAACTCCTCATCCCTGGAAGTGTCCCAGGCCAGGTTGGACAGGGCTTGGAGCACCCTGGGAATGTGGAACGTGTCCCTGCCCATGGCACTGGATGAACTCCAAGTTCCCTTCCAACCCAAACCATTCCAGGATTCTGTGGTCACTGGAAGGTGTTCCCTTTGGAATCCCATGAACACGGTGTCAGTGGTGATGCTGCTGGTGAAGGTTGTTAAATTTAGAAGATTTAAATCAATTCCACTGTTTCTACAATTCCTTGTAGAAACTTTTTTTTTTTTTTCTGGTGCTCCACTTGGCTTTATCCTTAGGCACATGAGTGCTCCTGATCCTGCCCTTGGGGTGGTTTGCAGTTGGTTTGTGGGGTGTTTTTCCATGGAAAGTGCCAGGGATAACACGGCTCCCAGTGCCACCTCAGCCCCTGAGGGTGGCAAACAGCATCTCAGTGACAGAAATCCTGCAGACAACCCTGCATCAATCCCTCTCCTGCCTCTTGCACTCCTCGATTTGTGGCTCTCCTCGGGAGGTGGATCCAGCCCAGGCTCATGTCCAGCCCTGTCTGCTCCTTCCTTGCCCTTCCTCCTTTTCCACGTCCTTGAGTGCGGTTCAATTTTGGGTGGTTCTGTTTTTGTTCTGACAAATGCTTTTGGACAAAGGCCTGTGTTTCTCAGGGTGGTGTGAATTTGATTCCACAAACTGATTTATCATCACCACGTTGGGATGCAGGGCTGTGGGTTTGGGGTGGGATGGAGGGCCCAATTCCTGCTTTTCTGTTAAATTCAGGAAGGACCTGAAGCAATGTCTCTTGTGCTGTATTTCCAGAGGTGATTTGATCCCTTTTCTGGTAGGAATAATAGTAATAGTAATAGTAATAATAATAATAATAATAATAATAATAATAATAGCATTGTCTTGCCCCTCCCCTTTCACAGGTGTCCAGTGTGACCTTTTGTGTGTGCTCCAGGATTTCTGTGTCATTTTGGGGAATCCAGAGAGATTAAGATGGATGTGGTGTTGGAAGGTTTCACACTGGTTTTATAATGCTCTCCTTTGGTTTCATTTTAAGCCAAGAGCCCAGAATTTCAGCTGGTATTGATGGCATGACTGAGCAGTGGAAGTGTCCTTTACAATTCCATGGATTGCAGTTAATGGGAAGCACTGGCTGTGGAATCCCAGCGTTCACTCCAAGTGTTTGTCTTCCTTTTCCTAAGGAACTGCTTTTCCTTGCTGCTGGGAGCAGTGACAGCCAGGAATTCTTTCTTGCCTGTTCTTGGGACACCCAGGATTAGCTGGAATGAGCAAAGGGTTTGGAACCAGCTCTGCTTCAGGGGTTGGTGTGCAGAGGATGGAGCTGTTCTTGTCAGGTGCCACGGACCCACAGGATGCTTTGGGTTGGGAAACCCTTCCAAGATCATGGACTCCAGCCATTCCCAGCACTGTCCCTGTCTCCAGTGTCACATCCCCAGGGCTGTGAAATCCCTGCAGGGATGGGGACTCCACCTGAGCACCTTTTCCATGAGGGAATTGTCCCAGTATCCCCCCTGAGCTCCCGTGGGCCAGCCTGGGGCCGTTCCCTCTGCTCCTGTCCCTGTTCCCTGGGATAAGATCCCAAATCCCCCCCGGCTGTCCCCTCCTGTCAGGGAGTTCCAGAGAGGGAAAAGATCCCTCTGGATCCTCCTTTGCTCCAGGCTGAGCCCCTTCCCATTTCCCTCAGGAATTCTCCAGCCCCTTTCCCATTTCCCTCAGGAATTCTCCAGCCATTCCCAAGCCACACTCCAACCCTGCTGTCCCATTTTCTGGGGTTCCTGCTCCTCTAGAGCCCCATGTCCATGTGGGGTGAAGCTGTTCCCACCTGCTGGCCCAGCCCCACCTGCCCTGAGCTCACAGGGAGCAGTTCCACCACTCTTTGTTCTTTGGCTGGATTTTCCCTTTTATCCAGGCTTGTTTTCCTGTCTGTGTTTGGACACAGAAGCTGTTCCAGAATCCTATTTTTGCCTTTAGCTTCTTTAGAGGGCTCTGCTTGGTTGGGTTTCAACTCCTCCAAGGGAATCTTTAGCAACAGGTTTTGATTGCTGCTTTCTGTGAGGTGGGGAAAAAAACAAAGTTTGGAATATTTTTGTTGTAATTAAGCTTGGTAAATATTTAGAAAAATAACATTTTGGCCACAGTGAAACATCCTGGTCTCTTAGCCCAGAGCAAGGAGTATTCCCCTGGCCCTTGTCCACAAGGGATGCTTGTTTTACTTCCTGAATGGGAGCTGGGAAGGAAACTGGGATGCAGGTGAAGAAGCAAAGTGGAATTTTGAAATATCCAATCTCTGCTCCCCAGCTGGGAGTGCAGGGTTGGGAATTTAGGAGCAGAATAACCACGTTTTGCTCTGAGTGCTGGATTTATTTGAGTTCTTTTGCTGGCTTAAATAGAAAAAGTGGGCAGTTACTGAGTCCCACACGCTCTGGGTTATATCCTGAATTATATCCTGAATTTCCAGCCAAAAGCAGAGTGCAGGGACCCTGCTGCTGTCCTGTTCCCTCACAGCCTGGATTCCTGCTGAAACCCCAGCACGTGCAGGAGTTTGTCTTTGATTCATGCAGAATTTCCCTGCTTCCCACAAAGGGCTGGCTTGGCATGGAAGAGAATTCCCAGGAGGGGGAGAGCTGGGATCCTGCTGCTCCCCAGAGCTGGTGTTTCTTTCAGGGCACAGGAATCTTGTTCCAAGGCTTGAGCCAAGCTCCTGGGAGGGGAGAACATTCCCAGTGGGACACAGCTCTGCCTTTACCCAGGGATAATTCCTCCTTCCAGGTGGTAGCTGAGATGGGAGCTGCAGGCATCAGGGCAGGAATCCTGAGCTATTCCTGCAGCATTCCACCTTTCCAAGGAGCCTCATGAGTGCAGGGGGTTAATTAGGAGCTAAATCCTGTTTCTGTGACCCATTTCCCACTGGAACAATCCCAGCCTCTCTCCTTGTTCCCCTCTGGATGCTCCGTGTGGATTTGTGTTCATCCCTGGGGATGTGTTTGCTTTCTCCTCGGTGTTCTGGTGGCTTTGAGCCTGAGGTTTTGGGCTGAATTCCTGGGATTCTGTGTAGATTGGAAAGGCAGAGAGCTCTGACCAGGCTGTGCAGGATGGGCCATGCTGAGGAGGTTGGGCTGGGTTGGGCTCGATGATCTTAGAGGTCTCTTTGATCCTAAATGATTCCATGATTTTATGGGGAATTGAGCTGCTGCCCTGTGCCCCCTTTCCTTGGTACACCCACATCCTCATCCATCCAACATCCATCATCCATCCATCCATCATCCATCCATCCATCCATCCATCCATCCATCCATCCATCATCCATCCATCCATCCATCCATCCATCATCCATCCATCCATCATCCATCCATCCATCCATCCATCCATCCATCATCCATCCATCCATCATCCATCCATCCATCATCCATCCATCCATCCATCCATCATCCATCCATCCATCATCCATCCATCCATCCATCCATCCATCCATCCATCATCCATCCATCCATCCATCCATCCATCCATCATCCATCCATCCATCATCCATCCATCCATCATCCATCCATCCATCCATCCATCATCCATCCATCCATCCATCCATCATCCATCATCCATCCATCCATCATCCATCCATCCATCATCCATCCATCCATCCATCATCCATCCATCCATCCATCCATCATCCATCCATCCATCATCCATCCATCCATCCATCCATCCATCCATCCATCCATCCATCTGTCCCTACATCCATCCATCCATCCATCCATCCATCCATCATCCATCCATCCATCATCCATCCATCATCCATCCATCATCCATCCATCCATCCATCCATCCATCCATCCATCCATCCATCTGTCCCTACATCCATCCATCATCCATCCTGCAAAGCTCAGCTGGCACCATCCTTGTGGGATCTTGTGGAAATCTCTTGTGGGAATCAGTTTCCACCATTTCTCTCAAATTTAGGGATTTGTTTCACCTTACACTGTGAGGAGTTCCTGGAATAAATCCTTTGAGGAGTTCCTGGAACAAATCCTTGTCCACCAAATCCACCTTGTACCGTAGAAATATCAAATAAATGCTGTTTGAATAGAGATCATCAGCTCAGATACCCCAAATCGCTGCTGGAAGTCTGGGAAAAGGCCATGTCCAGATCCTGCCCTAATTCCTCGATGGCTATTTGTGCCAGGTTGGTTTTGATGCCACATAATTCCCAAGAAAGTTCAAAGGAAGCCCGTGGAAAGCAGGCATTGTGCTTTGCTGTCACCTGTTCCCCCTGGGCTCTTCCCTAGCATCTGTTGAGGCGACATTTGGAATAAAGGTGTGGTGGGGCTGTTACCTGGATTGGTCTGCAACTCAGGAATTGAAGAGGGAATTGTAGGTTACATTATTTAAAAGGTTGAAATACACCTGGACAAACATGGCTGTAAATGGGATTATGGAAAAGGATTTTGGACTTCTGAAGCTGGCACAGAGCTGACTATCCCAAGGAAATGGGAAGATGTGTTGGTAAAATCGGTGCTTTGTACCAGGTTTGGGTTGTGGGGTTAGGTTTGGTTTCCTCACCCTGTGCCAGCTCAGCATGGAAACCTTTTTTGGTGGGAATCCACCTGGATTGGGAATCCTGGAGGAAACGAGGTCTGTAAATGAGGATTTTTCCCTGTTGGGAATGCTGTGTGGATGTAAGAGCAGCATGGCTGGGTGCTCCTCACTGCTGTCACCCATGTCACCGTGGGGCAAGCTTTGGTGCTCCCACTGCTGCCCGTGGAGCTGGGAGTCCCTTCCCGCAGGGGGAATTTATCCCAGGAGTAAATTTATCCGAGCGGCTCCGGCTGTGTTTCAGCTCTGCTGGAATACAGATATCCCAGTCCGGGGCTTGTTTCCCACCCTCATTAGTGACAGAAAAGTAATGACACTAATTAGCCGTGCTGTGCCGTGCTGTGCCGTGCTGTGCCGTGCCGTGCCGTGCTGTGCCGTGCCGTGCTGTGCCGTGCCGTGCCGTGCCGTGTTGTGCTGTGCTGTGCCCAGCAGGACTCTGTGTGTGCTGTTCCCAGGAGCAGAGCCAGGATCCCTGCGGGAATGGCCGGGAATGGCCAGGAATGATTGAGAATGGCCGGGAATGATTTGGAATGGCCAGGAATGGCTGGGAATGACTGGGAATGGTTGGGAATGACTGGGAATGGCCGGGAATGACTGGGAATGGCCAGGAATGATTGGGAATGGCCGGGAATGATTGAGAATGGCCGGGAATGATTTGGAATGACTGGGAATGACCGGGAATGACTGGGAATGGCCGGGAATGACTGGGAATGGTTGGGAATGACTGGGAATGGTTGGGAATGACTGAGAATGACTGGAAATGGTCAGGAATGGATGGGAATGACTGGGAATGGTTGGGAATGGTCAGGAATGGCTGGGAATGGTTGAGAATAGTTTGGAATGGCCAGGAATGGATGGGAATGACTGGGAATGGTTGGGAATGGTTGGGAGCGATCAGGAATAGCTGGGAACGGCTGGGAATGGCTGGGAATGGCCAGGAATGGTTTGGAATGGCCAGGAATGGCTGTGAATGGTTGGGAATGGCTGGGAATGGCCAGGAAGAGCTGGTAGTGGCTGGGAATGGTTGGTAATGGTTGGGAGTGTCCAGGAATGGATCTTGGGAGCTTGGAGGGCCGTGCTGCTGCTACTGCTCAATGTGTTCTCCCTGCTTTAGGGGTCCCACATTTCCCCCATCCCAATTTTCCCCTGAGCACTGGAGGTGCCTGGCTGGTGTAGGAATTCTTCTTTCTACATAAAACCACAGGATCATGGATCCAGCTCCTGGTCCTACACAGACATCCCAAAATTCCCACCCTGTGCATCCCTGAGAGCATTGTCCAAACATTCCCTGAGCTCTGGCAGCCTCGGGAATGTGTCATTCCCTGGGGATCAGGGCCATCCCTCTGCCTGGGCACGGTGCAGGAGCTGAATTTTAAGGAGCTAAGTTTTGCCAAGTCCCAACTCAAATCTTCCAATTTGGTCCTTCCCTATGGAGCTGTGTGGGTGCCCCAGGGGTGCTGCTGTCACCCAGTGCCTGATCAAAGGCAGAATTCCACCCTGGAAGTGTGAAATCCTGTCTGTGGGGCTGTGCTGGGGCTTCCCTGCTCCCAAAGCCACTTTGTGGTGACAGAAGGCTGAGCATATGTTCCAGAGGGGCATCATTAGGAGCAATTGCTTGCAGCCTCAGTAATGCTGGGATTTGAAATCTTCCCATAATCTCTGGAGCCTGTTGAGCTGGAGAAGACATTCCCAAAGGCAGCGGGGCAGCTGGAGTCTTCTGGAAGGATGGGTCTGGCTGATTGCCACTGGCTCTGAGTGAGAACGGGGGTGCTGGTGGCACCCTGGGATTGGAGCCTCCCCTCAGGGGATCTGTGGTGCTGGAACACCACCCAAGAGAGAAATACCTGGATTTGTTCAGGAGCAGCTGCTCCACTGGCTGTGCCATCACTCCCCTCTCCTCTGGGATGTTGGTGTCACTGCTCCGTGTTGGGTACAGCCAGATCCACAACTCCGCTGTGGGGAATCTCTTTTTATCTTCCTGCCCCAAAAAATGACCCCCGAAGCCGTGCTGGCCATGCCTGAGAAGTTTCCACACAGCTGGGAGGGCAGGAGAGGCTGGGAGGAGAGAATTCCCCAGAATCTCCAGAACTGCGCCGTGTCACCTCGTGTGGGACCAAAAATTTGGGTCTTTTGGGAATGCTTCCAGACAGCCTCCCTCAGTTCTGGAGGTGCAGGAGTCACAGGCTGGGCTGGTGTGGAAGCCCTGGAGCTGGGACGTGATCCCAAGGGATCCAGGAGCACACGGCTCCCAGGCAGGGATCCTCTCCACCAGGAGCTGTTGTTTGCACTGGCGCCTGTGCGAGGCTTGGAGCGGCAGCTGATCCCTTGATTCCCACTCCACCCCATCCAGGGAGTGTGCCTGAGCCCACACACGAGAATTCGGCTGCTTTTTGGCTGGTTTTGGTTGGTTTTTGGCTGATTTTGGTTGTTTTTGGCTGGTTTATGGCTGGGTTTTTTTGGCTATTTTTGGCTGGTTTTCTTTGCTGTTTTTTGGCTGTTTTTGGCTGTTTATTTGGCTGTTTTATGGCTGTTTTTTGACTGTTTTTTGGGCATTCCTTCAACCATGGAAGTGGGGACTTGCCGATAGCTTCACTGAGTTCTTGCAGATAAGGATAAAGAAGTGTGAGGCTGATAAGGAGGTTCCACTGCTGGGAAGAATATTCTTCCTTTGCCAACTCCAGCTGAAGGTAAAAGCTTTGTTTGTGCTCTGGAGCACAGAACTTCCTCAGTTCTGTCCTGTGCTATGGGATTGCTGCTGCTTCTCCCATCACCAGTGAGTTTTCCTGGAATCCCTGACAGGCTCAGACATTCCCAGCAGGTTGCTCAGGGCTGGATCCCATTTTCCCTCCTAGGATGGAGCTGCCCGTGCCAGATTTGAATCATACTTAGTGGATAAAAGGATTTTTTGGGTTTGTTTTTATAAATTTCAAGTGGAATTTGAGGTATTCCAGCTTGTCCCGACGCCAGGCTGGGAGCTGGTTGCTGCTGGTGCCAGTGTGGGATTAATCCTGCTGCTCATCCCGGTCATGTGCAGGCCAGGGCTCGTTTTTATTCTGTGCCATGCTCTGCTTGGGAGCCCAGGAGCTCTTTAACCTAATTCCCATTCCCAGCTCCCGGGTGGGAAGCCAAGGAAAGCCTGAGCTCCTTTTACAAAGCTCTCTTGGAGTCAGCACTTCCAGAGCCAGGTGTGAAAATCTCGGCGTTTCACTCAAGTGTGACACCCTTCCACACAGGTGCCACATGCTACAGGCACCTGCCCCCAGGGGAAGGACTTGGGGACTGAAATATTCCCAGGAAAGTCTCTTTAGAAATAATTTCTGGCTGTTTCTGTCTTCGAGGCTGAATCTGTTCAGTCCCTGATTGTGTTGAGAGCCAGCCCAGCTCCTTCTGCCTGGGAACTGCACCTCCCAGTCCTTGGATATTCACTCATCACTCCATCCAGCTTCCTTCTCCAGAGCCATCCTGGCAGTCACATTGATTCAGTCAGGAATTAGGGACAGTTCTGAGGAGGAGCAGATGTGTGGGATAGTTTCCCCATTTTTGTGCCATCAGCACCGTGCTCTGGGCTGGCTGATCCATCACAGGTTGGATTCAGCACTCTTGGAGGTCTTCTCCAACCTCCGTGATTCCATGATTTTGGCAGCACCCTCGGTGTGCTCCTGGCAGGAGATACCAGTGTGTGGTGTTGCAGCACAATTCTTCATCGCAATTCCAGCTGTTTTATAGTTTACAAACATTCATCAAAGGGAATTTTGATGAAATCCAAGTTTTGTCTGGTTACAGGCTTCCTGGAGGGGGAAAATCAGGAGGTGGATGTCTGGGAGGGTGAGCAGGTGCAGTGTGTCTGACATGAAGAGATGGAATTGGAAACATTTGTGGCTAAACAAAGGGAATTGTAAACATGTGTTGCCATCAGAACCCCAACCTGTGGGCTTCTTTTGTAAGGATGACAGAGAAATTCTTCTCCCTTCCCTTCCCTTCCCTTCCCTTCCCTTCCCTTCCCTTCCCTTCCCTTCCCTTCCCTTCCCTTCCCTTCCCTTCCCTTCCCTTCCCTTCCCTTCCCTTCCCTTCCCTTCCCTTCCCTTCCCTTCCCTTCCCTTCCCTTCGTCCACAACCTTGGGATTCATCTTCTCACAGAAATTAAAAATAGCATCCAGAACTGCCTCAGGAATGGGAGCCCAGCCAGTGCAGCCACAGATTTATTTGGAAAAAGTGACCTAGTAGGGATTTTATGGGGGAGTTCAAACATTTATTCGTCTAGCACCAACCTTTGGGACTGGTTTTGGGATTGCCACGGTCAAAGTGCTTAAGGAATAACCAAAGTGATCCCTCAGGAGGAAGCTCCAAGGAGGGGTAAGTCTCCCCTCAGTCTCCTCCAACAAACCAAGTGCCCTCAGCTGCTCCCTGTATGGCCCCTCCAGGAAAACTCCAGGAAAAAAAGGATAAACCATCCGAGATGCAGGGAAACTCAAGGAAGTAGGGAATAAACCCTTACCAGAGCCAGGGAAGTATGAGGGAAAGGGGATAAGCCCATCCAGATCCACAGAAACTCAAGGAAATAAAGGAAAAACCCCCAGATCCAGGAAAATAAAAGGGAAGGGGGATAAACCCATTGAAATCCAGGAAAACTCAAGGAAAAAAAAGGGATAACACCCCCCCTCCCCCCGCTCAGATTAAGGAAACTCAAGGCAAGTGGGGATAAACCCCCCTAGATCCAGGGAAATGTCAGGAAAGTGAAGTTACCCACCCCAAGGTCTATGGAAATCCAATTGAAGTGGGGTTAAACCCCCCCAGATCCAGAGAAGCTCAGGGAAAGTGGGGAAAACCTCCCTAGATCCAGGGAAACTCAAGGAAATAAGGTTTAAACCCCAATAGATCCAGGGAAACTCGAGGAAAGTGCACTCCAGGAAGGCTGATGCATCCCGGGGTCTGACATCTGTAAAATATCCGTGTCCAGGAGGAGGGAGCAGGACCTGGGGATGAATTTGGAATTGATGTGGGTGAATTTGGAATTGGGACACAGCAAAGGTCTGGTTTTTCTGGGAACGGAACAAAGTGGGGGCAGGCAGAGGTGTTTGCTCAGGGCCACGTGCATTCCCTGGAATTCTGATGCCTCATTCTTGGCTAATCTGTGGAGCTTGAACACTTAAAAAAAAAAAAAATAAATTCAAAAAGGTGCTGTGAAATTTGTATCTGGTGAGGCAGCAAAAATCAGGGCAGGTGTCTGGAAATGCTGGATTTTAGTCACTTAAAATCATTCACACAAAACCCATGTGTGTGCGAGACACATTTTTAATACTTATTTTATAAGATGGATTTATTGCCAGCCCAAGCTGACAATGTCAGGGATCCTTGGGACACAGAAGCCCTGCTGCAGGAATTATTGCTCTTTATGACTGGAAAATCACAGGATTTGGGTTTCTTTTGGCTTCTCTGCACCTCCTCTGCCGGGCTGGAGTGGTGCCTGCAAGCAGTGAGACCTGTAAATATTTCCAGTCTAAATCCAAGTTTGTAACTTGCTGTGAAAAATTCCCTTGGGATTGAGGCTCGGTGTGTGAGAGCCTTTTCTGGTGTTTACATTTTTAGGTGTAATAAACTTCCAAATAAATTCCTTTCCCTGTTCAGCAAGTACTTGAGTGCAGCAAAGAGGGATGTAAATAATTTGCATTTTTTAAGGAGTTATTTTGATTTATCTGCTCCCTCTGGGCAGCGTGAGGGGAGTGCAGGGACCTGGATTGGCTGGAGAATGTTGGGAAGAGAAGGGAGCTCAGGAGAATTAAAAAAAATTAAAATAGGCTCCAGTTCTGAGAACCTGAGTGAGCTCCTGGCTGCTTCCAAAGCAGGAATTTTGTCTGGGATGTGGTTTTCCAAGCAGGGCTCGTGCTGACATTCACTGGAGACAGAAAACCTGGGACCAGGCTCCAGGCCAGGCTTTTTATCCCTGACTTCATTTATTTTTCTTGGTTTATCCCACCCTTAATATTATTGCAATGAAGGTTTTGTTCCTAGAGCAGCATCCATCAGGGTTTCCTCTGTCCTGGGAATAAACCGTGCTGGCCCCTCGGGTTGGATTTGCTCTTGGACTTTCCTTGTGTCCCTTTGAACACATCCCTGTGTTTTATTCTGGCTTTGGGGTGGGATTTTATCCATCTGTTTGTGTGAGGATGGTGGCAGGGTTTTGCCACGTGGGGGGTTTAATTCAGTAATTAATTAAGATTAATTCAGCTGTAGTGTGAAATCGCAGTTGCTGTTGCATAAGAAACTGGCCTGGAATGAATTCCATGGATTTTTATCCCTATGAGTGGAGAGTGTTGGTGGGAACAGGTTTGTCCAGAGAAGCTGTGGCGTCCCTGGAAGTGTCCCAGGCCAGGCTGGACTGGGCTTGGAGCAGCCTGGGACTGATGGAAGTGTCCCTGCCCAGGGCAGGGGTGGATGGGATGAGCTTCAAGGTCCTTCCCAACCCAAACCTCTCTGGGCTTCCACGATTTCTACTGGGAAAATGCACACCATGTCCATCACAGAAATGCGTGTAGGAGAATTTGGGACCATCAGCTTGCCTTAAAAATTGCATTTAGGTGAAGTTTAAGTGCTCTGATGAGAATTATTTTATCCAGCTTTTCTTGGCCAACATCCCTGGGAAGCTCATCCCTTTGGAGGAAGAATGAGGGATCCTTCATGTCAGGGGTGATCAGAGGGGGTTTGTTCCCCTCACCCTCTGAAAATCCCTTCTCACCCTCAGGGGTGTCATATAAATCAATCCCACACTGGTTTGGGGATCCCCAATTCCCTATCCCACCCCTGCCATGGGCAGGGACATCTTCCATTATCCGTTATCTCCAGCCTGGCCTTGGACACATTAATTATTGCACCCAGTTTGGTAAAAAAAGAGCAAGGAATGAGTCCTTTCCTTTCCTTTCCTTTCCTTTCCTTTCCTTTCCTTTCCTTTCCTTTCCTTTCCTTTCCTTTCCTTTCCTTTCCTTTCCTTTCCTTTCCTTTCCTTTCCTTTCCTTTCCTTTCCATCATTTTTAAAGAATATTTAGTTTCCCCTAAATATCAGAAATACCACCTTCCTAATATTTCATCAAAACTTTCTCTATACAGTCTGCAGCCTCTCTAAAATGAGAGCTAAAATATATATATAAAAAAGAAAAATTAATAAAACCCATAACCTAAAAGTAAGGCCAGGCATAAAAAATTCTATGTAGAGTGAAAAATTTTTAAAAAATAAAATAAATAGGCCAAACCCTGAAAGAATTTTCTGATTCCACAGATCCAGGGATCTGGGAAATCCACATTTTTGTTCTGTGGGAGCCACTTTCACTGAAAGGGCTTTAATTTTGGATTTTGTGGTTTGCCTTATCAGCAGTGAGTGATTTAATAAAGCTCAGAGCTCGGGGTGAGTCAGGCCTGGCTTTGAAGGGTTCCTACCATGGAATTCTTTTTCCAGTGGTGAATTAATGAGGTTTCAGCTTTCCCAGAACGCCAGACTGTTAAGCTGAGTCTGGATTTTTGAGAGGAACAAGCAGCTCTGTGGTCCCCAAAACCTTCTAGAGGTTTCCTGGATAAAGTTCCCTCCGTGGGGTTGGTGGCTCTCCCGTGGGGTTTAGGATCAGAGAACCAGGGAATCCTGAAGGTTGGAAAAGCTGTCCAAGATCTCCAGGCTGTGCTGAGGCCACCGCTGCCCCACGTTCCCAAGTGCCACATCCACGTGGCTTGAAGTTCCTCCAGGAATGGGGATTCCACTGCCCTGGGCAGCCCATTCCAGTGCCTTTCCTTCTCTTTTTATCTTCTTTTTTCTCTTCTGCCAGAGTTGGGATGAAAGGCTTGACAGATGGAATTTTGTGTTTGGACTCAGATGTTTGTTAGTTCTCATCTGTGTTACAGTGAGTGCTGCAGCACTTCTAGTTAATCAGATAAAAATGTTGAAATTTAATGTATCTCTCTTGTTACAAGGTCTTTTAAGCCCTAAACTGTGCAATTAAGAACTAACACCTAAATTATTTTTACTTTTGACCCAATAACCAAACACCCGTGACCCACAGTGTGGATTTTTCCATCCAATTAAACAAGATCCCACCCAGACCCAAGGAGAAGAAAAGGGTGAAGAAGAAAGAAGACTCCCCCCAAAACCTCCATCGCGCCTTCTATATATTGCTATATTCTAAAACCTTAAATTCTAAATTTTCCACTGTGATATTACACACTTCTATTCAAAGTACACACCAGTGATCCCAGTTCTGTCATTCCATTTTGGAAACCTTCTCCATGCCTCAGGTCAGGTGAAGTGTTTCCCTGGCGGGTCAGTGCCTCACAGCACAGAGAGTTCAAAACTTCCAGTTATCCAGGAGTGGAAAAAAAATTACCAGTATTTAACCTGAACCTCCCCTAGTGCACCTTAGGGTCAATTCCTGTCATCCCTTCACCTGGGACATGGCACAAGAGCCCAAGGCCACCTCGCTCCACCCTCCTGGCCAGCAGCTCCACAGATCCATGAGCTTCCCCCTGTGCCTGCTCTTCTCCAGGCAAAAATTCCAGAAGAAACGACAAAATCCCAGAAGAAGCAGATCCTGGCCCCGAAGCCTGCTCACTTACTGTGGCTGGAGAAGGTTCCTCACCCTGCCCTAACCGTGACCCTTCCTGCAGAAGAAGTCTCTGTGTAGCTCCAGGAGCCGCCTACCAAAACAACCTTGGGATTTTTGTACAGCATTCACATTTAATTCTGGGACCTGGCCCATAAAAACAGCCCTTAATATTCTCCTAGAATATTAAAATGCAACTTTTTGCAATTTTCTGTGCTACTTAATTTCCCAGCCCTGCTCCAGTGTGTTTATTTAGGAAAGCCAGAGGCAAGTGAAGCGAGCTCCAGGTTCCCTGACTTTATGAGGAATCCAAGCTAGGCTAAAATTAAGTGTACTTATTGTTCCAATCCTCCTTCTCCTCTTCTGCTTTTTCTTTTTTTTTTTTTTTATTAAACTGGTCTTTGATCTAAAAATACCAATGCTCTGCCTGGATCCGTAGGGAAGGGCAGGAGAAGCTTCCAGAGCATGAAGGGACGTGCTGAGGGGAGAGGACACGGCGTGTGGAGCACATCCTTGGGAAATCATTGGGAAAAACCCGAGCCAGACTCTTGAATTCTGGATCTGTGATTCCCCGTGTGCATCTTGGAGGGGCTGAGCTTATCCAGCTTCATACATGGAAAGGGAAGGCTGGGATGGAGAACATTGTGGTGGAGGTTATCCAGGACATGGAAAGGGAAAGGCTGGGATGGAGAACATTGTGGTGGAGGTTATCCAGGACATGGAAAGGGAAGGCTGGGATGGAGAACATTGTGGTGGAGGTTATCCAGGACAGGGAAAGGGAATGCTGGGATGGAGAACATTGTGGTGGAGGTTATCCAGGACATGGAAAGGGAAAGGCTGGGATGGAGAACATTGTGGTGGAGGTTATCCAGGACATGGAAAGGGAAAGGCTGGGATGGAGAACATTGTGGTGGAGGTTATCCAGGACAGGGAAAGGGAATGCTGGGATGGAGAACATTGTGGTGGAGGTTATCCAGGACATGGAAAGGGAAAGATGGGATGGAGAACATTGTGGTGAGAACCTGTGGTTCCTCAGCTGACAAGGGAGGACTAAAGCCCCCAGGAATCCAAGAGCAGGGAAGGAGACACCATTCCCTGGGACACCATCACTTCCTGGGAGTTTATGGACAACATCAACCTGGAATCCTGATGGAGCAGGGCTTGGAGACAGCCAGGGGGTTTGTGCCCCACACGGTGCCCACGTGCCAGGCTGACACTCAGATTCCTGTGGTTTGCCTCCACTGTGGTTTTCTATGACTTTCCTGTGTCCCTCACCCCTCCCCACGTGCCACTCCCTTTGATCAGCACTTCCATTTGCATATTTATCATCAATTAGCATTTCCTTCCCAGCTCTTCCCAGAGGTCAATCCAGGCATTGTACTGATGGAAACGGTGAGGGAACATTTCCAGCCTTGGCCGTCACATCTCTGACAGCCAACGGTGACAGTGCCACATGAGCTGGTTTGTGTCCCTTCTCCAGTGGTTTTGGGATTTGGGTGCTTTTGGATGCTGGTCACTGGGAGGACGTGGGCAGCTCAGTGCCAGGAAGGAAACCTGGATCCACTCAGGAACTGGGATTTGGCTCTCAGGCTCTCTGCAGCCAGGGAAGGGCTGCTGTGCCTCAGTGTGATGGAGGTGGGAGGTGTGGACTTGACTTATGGACCAATTTTGGGTCTGCTTTGTAAGAGCTCACTGGGTGTTAATAAAAGTTAAAAATACTTCAGGCTCTGCCTTAAAACAGCCCTGACTGAAATGCAGGAAAATCAGGATTGCAGTTCATCACAGTGAGATAAACCTTGGAGAGCTGCAGGCAAAATGCTGAGGAATTGGGAAGTGTAATGGATGAGCTGGAGAATAAACTGGGATTGGGAAGTTCCAGGTGAGGAGAGGGAGTCCCTGGAGCCTGGAGTAAGAGCAGAGCTTAGATCTGGGTCTGAGTCACGAGGACCAAGCCTTGTTTGAAGTGTTCTAAAGCCCTGATCTTTTTTCCTAAGTGCTGTTGGGAAGCCAAAAACAATCCAGGTTTGCTTTTCCATCTCTCTGGGTGTAGTGGAAGGTGGGAATAATCCCAGTCAGAGGGAGGACAGGAGGAGAAAACCAGCTGGGAGTTAATTCTCAGGAATTCGAGTTCCTGTGCAGTGTCTCATGGAGGAGCAGTGGGAATTCCACATCAGAGGAGGTTTTCCTGGGATCCCTTCATTCCTTTCAAGGCCAGCAGTGCCTTTATGGAAGTGGGAAGTTGAACTCTTTGCTGGGATGACTTTTAATGTCCCTTCTTCAGCACTGATGCCAGGCTCTGCTTTCCTGCCTTTTTCCATCCCCATCCATTGGAGGGTGAGGACATCCCATCTTTTAGGGCTTCATGAGCTCCTGGGCCGTTCATGGGAACAAATGGATCAGGAGGACTCCGTGCTCATTCCCAGCACAATTAATGTTGGGATTCATTAATAAAAGACTTGATACTATCAATAAGAGCAGCAGCCCAATGCTATTAATTAGCAGCACTCATGCTTTTGAGGAGGTTGAGTTGCTGCTACGCTGGTTTTCCAAAACATTGTGCCTTTTAATCCTGGGAAAACGAGGAATGAGTTGGGAAAAGCAGAGCTCAGTCATTCCACCACTGGCACTGGAGTTGGTGCTGGTGTCACCTGGGCTGCAGGTGGCACCTGGAGGCATCTGCTGGTGCGTCCCTTTCCAGCTGGCTGCTTCATCCCATTTATTTAAAATGTGTTTTAGCATTTTCCCTGGATAATGCTGGCTGCAGGAGCACTTTGCCCCCAGGGCCTGGGGCCACCAGGTGTGGTCAGCAGCAGCTCCCTCAGTGCCCTTTTTCCATGGAAGAGGACAGCAGGACACCCCCAAGGGTTGTCTGAGAACAAGGACAAAGCCAAGCCATGGTGGTGGTGCCCAAACCCTGCAGATCAGTCCAAAAATGAGATTTTTAGTGCCAAAATCTGGAATCCGAGGCTCTGCCAGTTTGGATGGAGCTGGGCTTTGCTTAAGGTTAAAAATACATAAATTTCCTTGTTGCACTCTGGTTTTATTTTTAACTCTTCAGCAATTTAATATTTTGGAGGTCTGCTTGTACTCCCCCTAGTTTTCCATCTGCTACTGTGATTAATTTAAGGCCCAGCTTTATCCTGCCAGCCCGGAGCGAACGGAGTGGAAACCTTACCTAGATCGTTTGGCACGTAGCAGCAGACATGAATAACTTCGGAATTCAAGGGAGGGGGAGGGAAAAGCCAAGTCCCCTGTTCCTGGAGCCAGGATGGGGTTGGACAGGAGCCCTTGCAGACAGCAGGAGGCTGTGCTGGATCCAGCTGTGGTTGCTCCAGGTTTGTGTTGGGAGGTGTTGCTGAGCAGTCGGAAGCGCCGTGCTCCGGTTTCCTGCAGCCTCTCCAGGCAGGAGGATGTGCCAGAGCTTGGCTTTCCCCCCCTTTCCCCAGGCCTGTAAGCACCGTGAGGTAGTGGAAAGTTGTGAGTGAGGAAGGTGGGACTGATTGCTCCAGGTTGTGGGAGGAAGGAGCAGAGCTCACCTGGGCTCAGCTTCTGGCCAGAAAGGGGGATTTTTAATCTGGATTGTGTTTGGCAGGAACCATCCCTGGCAGAGCCAGCCAGGGATGAGGATGAGGATGGAGATGAGGATGCACAGCAGTGGGGCACAGCTTCCCACTCACAGAAAAGGGTTTTATGGGAGGGATCCTCGTGGAACCTGGGGATCCAATGAAAGGGAAATCTGCTCTGCTGGCAAAGGGTGTGCGGCTGCACAAGTGGGTGGTGACACAGGGGACACAGGCAGGGGACAGGAGAGAGTGGGGGCATCCCTGCTGGCCACAGCAGGAGTTTGGATTGTTTTAGGAAGGGAACAGTTCTGCTCTCAGAAGCCTTCTGAGCTCTAATTGGGAAAAGATGGAAAGGGAAACCACAGGACATGGACCTGTCATTAACTAAAGAACACTGGGATGTGCGAAGCCCAGGCTGTGAGAGCTGGAAGTGGCCAGCAGACGTCGGTGAGTCACTCCGGGGATCCACAGGGAACAAGAAATCCAGACGACCAGTGTGTCTGGGTGGGTGTGACTCCATCAAAAACTCCTGGAGCCAGCTCAGGAGCCTGTGCCTCCGATCCTGCTGCTGTGACTGGAGTTGTGCACTTGGATTTCAGGAGCCTCCTGGGGTAGTGCCATACAGGGATGTAAAAAGAAATCTACTGCTTTCCATGGAAGTAAAAAATATCCTGGTTTAGGATGCAGTTTTCTAGCAGGGAGTGGCTGTTGAGGGTAAGGAAATCCTTACCCAGGTTTCAGAGAAGCTATGGGGTGGAATTGTGGAATATCCTGAGTGAGAAAGATCATTCAGTGCAGCCCCTGGTCCTACAGAGACACCCCAAAATCCCACCCTGGGCATCCCTGGCAGTGGTGTCCAAACCACAGCCTTGGGAATGTTCCCATTCCCTGGGGAGCCCCAGCACCCTCTGGGGGAAGAGCCTTTCCCTGAAATCCAACCTCAGATTGCATGGCCCAGCTCCAGCCATTGCTCAGGTCCTGTCCCTGCTCCCAGAGAGCAGAGCTCGGAGCTGTCCCTCAGGAGGAAGCTCCAGACTGGCATCTCTCCCCTCAGTCTCTTCTCCAGCTGAACCAACCAGGTGAGCTCAGGTGCTCCCCATCTGTCCCTTCCAGACCCCTCCTTTGGACACTCAGGGACAGATCTGAACCTCCCCACGGCCCTGCAGGTACCCAGGGTGGTTCTTCCCTGCCCAATTCCCTCCAGCAGAGATCCAGCCAAGGACTGCAGGGACCATGGAGTGGCCCCTGGTCCTGTCCATCACTTTAAACCTCTTTCTGGGAAGCGAGTAGGTGCAGTTCACCCTCATCTTCCATGCAGGGAGCCGAGCCTGCCTGCACACGGTGTCCAGAGAAGATTTTCCCTGTGGGAGAGGGGCAGGAATGCCTGGAGTGAGCTGTTGAGGGACGCGGAGTGGTTGTGTGGAGCAAAGCACAGCACTTCCCATCACAGCCTGAGATCAGATGGCTCCAGTTGGGAATGAGATCACTGGAGCCTGCTGCCTGGCTCTTGTTTTCCCTGTTCCAGGCTCTCATCCCTACTGAAGCCCTGCCATGGGGTTTCCAGGCAGGTTTTTTGTCCCAGTGCCAGCCAGGCTGTGTAAGCTGATTAGCTCTGAGGAGATCAGAGCTTGACAAGGGCCGCATTGCAGGTAAACACTGGAGCTTTTCCTGCAGCTGAGAGCCAGTAGAGCTGTGAAATATGGCTCAGGAGTAAGGAATGGTGCTGGAAGAACCCTCAGGAAAAATACCAAGAAGTACATGAAATGATAAGCAGTGCTGATAAGGTTCCTGGTGAGAGACTGAGAGGAGAAGCGAGCGCAGATATGATCAGAGCCTATAAATACTGTCAGCATGACAGCAGAGATGAGCAGGAGAAAGAGTCATTGTTATCTGCTGGAAAACAAGCTCTGGGAAGAGCAGCCATGGCAGCAGGAGGTGTGGAGGGGATCCCCAGGAGCAGGGATGCAGGGAGGGCAGAGGAGCAAAGCAGTCCTCGGCTGTCCCTCATTCCCAAGGTCCTCATTCCCACATTCCCAAGGGTCCTCATTCCCAAGGGTCCTCATTCCCTCAGCTTGCCTGGCTGCCCTGTGCCCATCAGCGTGGTCAGCACTACATCCCCTGGCACAAAATCCCTGTGATCCTGTCAGGACCTTCCTTAAATTCCCATTTTCTGGGTGCCAGTGAGGTGTCCTGGTTGGCTGATCCCAAAGGTGCTGCTTGTCCCCCTCCCTCCTTTTCCCTGGGATGGAAACAAAGGAAGGATGGGCAGAGGATGGGTCTGGGATGGTTCCAGGGATCCCCAGGAAAGCCTGCTGGGATAAATCTGGAGGCTGTGTGTCACACAGCTTGGGAAGGTGCTCCTGGAGTGGGATTTCATTCCTGTGTTCCTGGGTTCTCTCCAGGTGTTCCTGGGTTCCATCCTGTGATCCTGGGTTCTCTCCAGGTGTTCCTGGGTTCTCTCCAGGTGTTCCTGGGTTCTCCAGGTGTTCTGGGTTCCATCCTATGATCCTGGGTTCTCTTCAGCTGTTTCTGGATTCTCCAGGAGCACAGGCAGGACAGTTATGCTGCACATTCCAGGACAGGGCTCTTGGGAAAGCTGCCTTGGGAGCGAGTGGCCTGTCCTGGAAGGAGAGCTCACATCAAAGGAGCCAGGAAGGATAGGGATCAAATAATTGCTGCCTCTCCCCTTCCTTCTGACTCCTGTCACTCACAGTCTGGGATTGTTATCTCTGGGGGTTGGGCAGCAGCAGTCCTGACTCCAGGATCTGTGTCATCCAGATAATGTGGCATGTGGTGACTTTTCCAACCTGGATAGCTGTTGGAGTAAAAGGAAGTGGCATTTCATGGTGCTGTTGGGAGAGCCCCAGCCGGCTGTGGGAGGTGTTTCCCTGGGACCTGGCTGGGGCAAAAAGTGGCTCCTGTGCTGTGGCAGCTCAGGGAATCCTGTGCTCTCTGCTGGATGGAGCTGGATGGTCACAGAATCCAAAAATGGTTTGGATTGGAAGGGACCTCAAAGCTCATCCCATGGGCACGGACAGTTTCCCCTGTCCCAGCCCCAGTGTCCAGCCTGGCCTTGGACACTTGCAGGGATCCAGGAGCGCCCAAGCTTCTCTGGGAAGCTGTGCCAGGGCCTCCCCCCCTCCCAGGGAGCAATTTTCCCCTAAAACCCCAGGAAGTGGAGCTCAGGGCTGGCCCTGAGTGGCTCACCTGTGTGTCCCAGGCTGTGCCCTCGGGTGCCTGACGACTCACCAGCACTCTGAGGCCAAAACCAACACGGAGAGGGAACTCTGGCACCAGGAATTCACAGGGAAACAGTTCAACAGCCTCAGCCGCGCTGCCTTGGTTTGCTCCAGGTTGATCCCTCACGATATTGCTGTCTCTCCACAGAATGCCATGAACCTGCCTCCCGACAAAGCCCGGCTGCTGCGGCAGTACGACAACGAGAAGAAGTGGGAGCTCATCTGTGACCAGGTGAGGAGCCTCTGGAGAACCTCTGGGAGATGCCTGCTCCATCCACAGCATCCCTGGGCTGAGCAGGACCTTGCAGGGCACCTGTACCCAGGTGTTGGTGACACTCCTTCCTTCTGATCCCTTGCTGGTGGCTGCTGCTTGAGCCTTGCAGTGATCACTGGAAGGACCCCAGTCCTTCCTGGAATTCTGTCATTCCATGGTTTGTGTCGCTGATGTTTCTCAGAGGGCTGGTGTTGGATCCCACAAATCTGGGATTTTTGAGCTTTCTGTCCTTTCTGGCACTGACCCCCAGGAGAACACTGCTTGTGACCTGAGGCCTTGGAGAAGGTTCCAGATTTGAGTGATGGAGTCAAAATCATGGGTGTGTAATTAAATAGAAGTGTGTGATTTCACATGGTGAAGGGTTTGGAATTTGGGGTTTTTATAAAATAGTAACAGGTATTTGGGTGTTACAGGCTGTGAGCTCTGTGTTTTGACCCCAGCCTGGATGTGCAAATTCCCACCTCACAGAGGGATATCCCCTTTCTTCTCTGATGTTCCCATCCTGGATTCCCTGCTGGTTTAGCCTTGCACAGGCTCAGCCTAAGCTCAGAGTCCTGCCCTGTGAGTTCTGAGCTGATGATCTCAGTGCAGGGAGTGTTTGTGTGCTCAGGCCACTCTCCGTGGTGGCAGCTGGAGCTGTCAGCTCCAGGGACAGGAGGCTGCTGAACCCCTGCTCACTTCCAGAGGCTGGGAACAATCTTGGATCAGGCAGGGAGGATCAGGCATCTCCTCATGAGCTGTGCAGGGTGTGCAGCAGTTAACAGGATGTGATGGATAAACAAGAATGGAAATGAAATGTGCCAAAGGTGGGATTTGAATTTAGGAGCCAGCAGCAAAATTGGGATCTGCCATGAACTTCAGCAGTAATGGCTGATGGAAATAATTGATCCAGCACTGGGAAAGAGGGATGTTCCCTTGGGATGTAAACTCAGCAGAACCAGGGTGAGAGTTTGGCAGGAGGTCAGGGATAAATACATTTATGGGACATTTCCTACTCAGCTCTTACAGTTGTAGGATGGCTGATACAATCATAGAATTCCAGACTGGTTTGGGTTGGGAGGGACCTTAAAGCTCATCCAGCTCCAGCCTGAGGGACACCTTCCACTGTCCCAGATTGCTCCAAACCCCATCCAGCCTAGCCTAGGACACTTCCAGGGATTCAGGGCAGCCACAGCTTCTCTGGGCACCCTGTCCTAGGGCCTCTCCACCCTCACAGGAAAGGATTTTTTTTCCCAATATCCCATCTAACCTTGCTTTCTGGCAGTTTAAATTCATTGCACAGGTACCTTAAAGTAAAGCCTAATAAAAAATTAGGCTAAATTTTTTTTTTCCCCCACGAGTTTCCTGTGCAGAGAATGTAAAGCTTGAGCTATTAAAAGATTCAGTTTACTGAGACATTGAAAAATGGCAGGAACTGATCACAGATTCCCCATCCCTGGGAGTGTCCAAGGCAAGGTTGGATGGGGCTTGGAGCACCCTGGGACAGTGGGAGATGTCCCTGCCATGGCAGGGGTGGGATGGGATGGGCTTTAAGGTCTCTCCCAACCCAAAAATCTGTGATCCCATACTTTGTGCTCCCAGAGCATCCTGCAGAGGTGTGAGCTCCGTGCTGAATTCCTGCTGGCAGCAGGACAGGCAGGAGCTGTTTGATCCCAGCCTGGATGTGCCAATTCCCACCTGGGAGCTGGATCCACCCTTTGCAGCTGCTGCTGATTCACTGCTGAGCTGCGGGCTGAGATAGGAGGGATGAGCAGATGGGAAGGACATTTGCAATCTGCTTAACTGCTTCTTGCACAACTGATCCACCCCCGGGCTGGGATGAGTCCCTTCCCTGGGATGAGGCCATTCCCATCCTTTGGAAAGGCAGGGAAGCAGGGCTGGTGTCAGCAGCACTGTGCAGTATATGGGGTGTGAAATATTTGTATCTGTCCCTGGAATAACAAGGATGAGGGCACTGCCAGGACTAAGGGTTGTGCAAGATTTTTTTTTTTATTATTCTGAATGCAAATTTTGACTCCTTCTTTCCCATTTTGCCATTTTCATCTGTTTTTGCTAGTAAATCAATGAGGAAATGAAATCTTCCTCTCTTCTGCTGGTTTTCCACTTGGATCTGAAAGTGAAAAAAAAAGTGTCCAGAAATGTTTTTTCTGAACAATCCGTGCAGCAGATCCTGAATATTTATCTGTGGAATATTTGGAGAATATTAGGAGTTAATCCCCAAAAGGAAATGCTCACTTTTGCAAAAATGAGATTAACAAATGTGGGGAACCGGTCTCATGATGATGATGATGACAATAATAATAATAACAATAATAATAATAAATCTGCCATGAATAGGATTATTTGCATTGTTTGAACCACTGTAAGGGCTGCTGGGCTGGTTGTGGAGGACTCATCCCACATGGAATTCTCTCTTCCTTTGTTTTATAAACCTTGCAGATCATCTCAGTGTTGTCCTCAGAGCTTGCTCTGGATAAGGTACAAGAAGGAGGAAAAGAGGAAAGCCAGGAAATTTCTTGTCCACTCTGGAAAGGGTCAAGGTGCCCATCTGAGGGGTTGGCATTGGGAACAATCCAGGCAGGGACAAAGATGGAAATCCAGGAAAAGGGATCCTCAAAGGGTTTTTTGGGTGTCCTCTGTCCAGCTGGGTGCCAGGAGGTGCTGCAGGGGTATGTGGATGAGGATGAGGATGATGCGAATGTGGGTGGAAGGACTTGGAGACATCCTGCAAAGTTCTTCATTGCCCTCTAATGGCAAATGCTGGCAGGGGCATCACCCTGGGACTTGTGGGAATAAGGGATGAGGAGATCCACGGGAAAATTGTGAGGTTTGCACCCAGAATCTCCCTCTGAGCTGTTGGTGGGGCTCTTCCTTCCCTGAGGAAGTGCCAGGAGGAGTGCTGGGTGTTTTGGAGGCTGGTGGCCAGCATGGAGCTCTCGGGGTGGCCTCGGTGAGTGGGGTCCTGGGCCACCCCTCAGCTTTGCTTCTAGGGGTTTCCCTATCCATGGGATCCATGGATGGCTGATGGAGAAGGGCCTGAGCGAGGAGCAGGGTGCAGGGGGGTGCTGTGTCTTTTTTGTCACAAATTCCTCGGTGGAATTCCCAGATTTCTCCTCAGGAATGTGCTGAGTGGACTGGGAGCCCTTATGGTGCCGTCGACCCTTTCACAACAGAGATCCTGGAGTTTCTGCCAGTATCCAAACGAGGGTTTTCCATCACTTTTTATGGGCTGCAGAAGCCTTTTACAGGTCAGGTTTGAGAGCCTTTGCTTAAAAAACTATGGTGTATTCCAGGGAATCTCTCCCTGTTGGGGCAAGCACAGGGTGGAAAATCCTGTGGTTTACTGAATCCAGGAGAAGCTGGGGCTTGGGGATGCTGGTGGCTTCATTGATCTGACTGGGTCACCCTGGGAGAGATCAGACCAGGAGGGATGGAGAGCTTGGAGATAAAAGCATGAGGCGCCCCAGGCTCAGCAGTTTGGGATTGGGAAGGGCTCGGCACCCTGGGATGGCAGGGAGCTGACAGTGACATTAATCCCGGGGGAATGGATCATTCTGCCTCCTCCTTAGTGCTGGGATGAGCAGCTGCTGTCACCTCATGCCATGAGGACACTTCCAAAGTGACACAAAGTTGTCCTGCTGGATGGGACTGAGCCACCCTCTGGATCTGTGGGAGATGGGGAATTAATTCTGCACCGTGTTCATGATGTGGTTGAGTCTCTGCTCCCCAGCTCCTTGTCCGCCTCCTTCCCAGTGATCCCAGTCCGTGGGTTGTGTGATCCCAAGTCGGATGCACCGGGTGCTTCCCAGGCATCTCTGAATCCCAGGAATGAAACAGCTTAGCCAGGGTAATGATAATAATGAGAGTAACATATGTGCTAATGCACAAGAATGCCCTGAATGGTTTTGGGAGCCAAGGGTTGTTGGAAAAGCCACGATTTCCTGGTTCTGGGATGAATAGGTTTTCCAGAGCTGGGTGATCAGGAGATGTGTCGGGTTCCTTGTAGGATCATGTGGAAGAGGAAGGGCCCAAGTCCAGCAATTCCTCTTGGCTGCTGCAGGAAAGCCCCCCCAGGCTCCCTTTTTTTCCTGTATCCGGAAAAGAAAGTGCTAATTCTGGGTGGAGGAGGCACAGGAGAGGTGCTGTGCTGCAGCAACCAGGATTTTCCCTTGGATTATGGAATCGTGGAACGGGCTGGGTTGGAAAGGACTTCAGAGCCATTCCGTGCCATGGGCAGGGACACCTCCCACTGTCCCGGGTTATTCCAGCCTGGCCTGGGACACTCCTGGGGATCCAGAGCCAGGAATTCCCAATATCCCATCCATCCCATTCCCTGTGTCCTGTCCCTCCATCCCTCGTCCCCAGTCCCTCTCAGAACTGAATCCCAGTGAGCTCTGCTTGTTTTTCCCCCCAAGGGAGGTGCCGTGCCCAGCTCATCCCTTTGCTCTCCACTGCTGCTGTCCTTGCATTCCCTGTGCTGTTCCATCCTGCCTTACAACGCCACTCCTCAGGGATTTTCCAAGCCAGAAAGGGCTTTATCCTTGGGAATTAAGCTGTTTTTTTTTTGTAGGTGGCTAACAAAGGCAGCGTGGAGTCATTGCTGCTCCGTGTCCTTTCAGCTTGCAGATAATGCTGGAGCTCACTGCACCCACACAGTGGAGATTAAAAAAAAGGTTTCGCCAGGATTTAGGATCTTTGTTGTGTCTGAATGGCTCAATCCAGGGAAGCCACCATGTCCCAGTCATGATGTCACCCCACAGGATTTGCTGAGCAAAGTTTGGCCGCTCCAATCTGGATTTTAGTTTTTGGGTTTTTTTTAATGTGTGTGGTAAAAATCCCCGGCCTCGTCATTGGGATGGTGTTAAAAAAAATCCTGAGTTTGGAAGCTGAGCTGGCCAAGGAGTGGGTGGGAATTGCCAGAAGTGGAGGGGAGGAGCTGACAGGAAGAAAAGCAGGGAATTTTAACTCTTTAATTATGGTTTTGAAAGCAGAGCAGTGCTTTGGGAATGTGGGTGTTGGGATGCTCCTAAAAGAGAGAACCATGAGAGAATTGCAGTGGCTTCCAGGAAGCTCAGCATGGAACCAGCTCCATTCCCATCTCCCAGTAAGATTTTTGGGAAGAGGGTGGCTGTGTCCAGACATCCAGGGTGATTTGGAGACCTCGCTGCTCAGCCCCAGCCCTGGCCCTTGCAGCTTCTTAATCAGCCTCTAATATAAAACACTGGGAGCTGGAAAAACCCAGACAGGAATTACAGCCAGGAAAGGGCAATTCTAAAGGCTAATCCCTCCTAGCTTTCCAAACCAGCAAAAAAGAAACACTTGAAGGGGCTGTAAAAATGTTTCCAGGCCTAGGAGATGTTTAGCACAGGTGGTTTTTCGGTCTCTCCTCAGGTAAGAACATTGCTGCTCGTGGATAACGTCCTGAAAGTCCTTTAACCCAAATAATTCCACTCCACAGGAACCAGCAGCGTCTTTTTAAACGAAGTTGCTGCAGGGATTATTGCATAAATACATAATTACAGCCAGGTTTGAAGAAAACAAACAAAATCATCCAGTAGCTGCATCCCAGACTGCTAAATGTGCTCCTTGAGTCTCTTCAAACATTTCATTTTGAAGATTCCAGGCAATTAAAGCTGGAGATTGGGAAAAGCTCCCGTCACTTCAGCAGACAAGGGTTTGATTATTTGGGAAGAGAAATGAATCCATCAGAGCAAAAGAGCTTCTCTGGGGGTTTGGATTGGGCTGAACAAGCTCTGCCTGCAGCAGAGAACCCCCAGAAAGGGGGGAATAAATGGAAGAGGGAAGGTGGAGCATTGTTGGGGTGGGATGCTGCTGCCAGGAGGACGTGGCAAGGGTTGGAACTGGAGGATCCTGGAGGGCTCTTCCAACCCAAACCACTCCGGGATCCCAGGAATTCTCTGTGTGCCCCATGGGAGCCACTGAGGTGAGGCTGGCTCCAGGAATCCCTGACAGAGAGCCAGGAAGAATCCACCATGGTGGATGTGGTGCTGGAGCAGGACAGACCCTGCTGGGATCACTTTGTCCAGAGAAGAGCCCTTCAGTGAAGAACTTTGCATTTTCTGAGCTGTTTTTAAGATAAAATAGGAAATGCCAATTCCAGGGCTGTGTGGAGGGGCATGGAAAAAGAATTCAGCTGTAAAAGAGGAAAGCCATCAGCGCTCTGTGACTTCCAGAGCTCCCACCAGGGCTGGTGGAGCTCAGGGAAGAGTTTTTCCTTCATTTTTTTGGTTTTCCTGCTGGGTATGATGGATTCCTCCTTTTCCAGCAAGCAGCAAGATAATAACAGGGAGAACTTGTGGTGTTCAGACAGTTCTGGTGACTGGGCAGCAGTGTCCTGTTCAGTCTGGAATAACTTGGGGATAATGCAGTTGGAATTCCATCCTGACCTCATAAAGGGAGGTTTCAGATAACACTTGTAAAATGGGAAATTTCAGGGCATTGGGATGAGATCTTTCCTCCAGGGAAAGGGGCAGAATAGCTTAAAGTTCTTCCAAGATACAAACAGGATGGGAATTTTTGGGAATGCTGCGAGGAGGTTTGGACACAGCACACTGCCCATGGACCAGCTCGTGTTTCACAGCAGCTTTGGTGGGATAAACTTCCAGCTGGACGCTGGGAAAGCAGGGAAAAATCAGGGAGCTCTCAGAAGACAGAGCTGGTGTTCGTCACCAAAATCTGGGGCTGAGGGGGGATTGGAGATCCAGTGATCCCTGTGCCTCGAGGAATGCCACAGGGCAGGGATGGGTGGGATGCTGGGAATTGGGAATTCCTGGCTGGGAGAGTGGGGAGGAGCTGGGATGGAATTCCCAGAGAAGCTGTGGCTGCCCCTGGATCCCTGGAAGTGCCCTGAAATGGGGTTAGGAGCAGCCTGGGATGGTGGAAGGTTTTTTCTGAGTGATTATATAGGATTTTGTGTTGGTGCATGCATCTCCTCTCCTGACCCTTCTCCTTCCTCTCCATGCTCCTGCTGAGCAGAAACCCTGGAATTTCAGATGAATGTTCAACTAAAACTCAAAAATCCCACCAAATGTTTAAGGTGTCTTTTTTATACCGTTGCTACAAATTTATAAATCCATTTAAATATATTTTATTTGCATGCATAGGGTCACCCACTCAGGAATAGAATGCATTATAAATATATATATTTTGTAATATGTATGTGGTGCATGTGTTTTCTGGGTAAATACAGAAGAATGGCTGATGTTCATTCCCGTCTCTTTTCCAGGAGAGATTCCAAGTGAAGAATCCTCCACACACTTACATCCAGAAGCTGAAGGGATATCTGGACCCAGCAGTGACCAGGAAGGTGAGGAGCATCCTGTTTCCTCCTGCCTGTCCCTCGTTCCTCAGCCAGGATGGTCCAGGTTCCTTCCTGCCTTTGTGCAAATGCCCTGGAAAGTGTCAGGGAGCAGCAAAGAGAAATTGGGGATTTGCTGCAGTTTTCCAGCTTGGGAAGGAGGGCAGATGTTGGGAAGGACCATCAGACACGGAGCACAGCTTCAGTAAACAATGTGATTGATTGTCTCTGAGCTGGGCTTAGGCCTGGCTTTGGCTGAACCCCTGCCTGATGGTCCCTCCCTCAGCCCTGGGAAGGGGTGTCCAGGGTTTGAGTCCTTTTCTCTGGGAATTTTCCTGGCAGAGGCTCAGTGCAGCTGACTGCACCATTCATGGTGGTCAGCGTCATCTGTGGGGAAGAGTTCCATCCATGGGGAAGAGTTCCATCCATGGTCATCATCTCCATCTGTGGTGATGCGTTCCTTTCGTGGTGACAGTTCTCATCCCTGGTGACATCTCCATCCATGGGGCTCAGCTCCATCCATGGGGCTCAGCTCCATCCATGGGGCTCAGCTCCATCCTTCGGGCTCAGCTCCATCCTTAGGGCTCAGCTCCATCCTTAGGGCTCAGCTCCATCCATAGGGATCAGCTCCATCCATAGGGATCAGCTCCATCCATGCTGACAGCTACAAGAGCCTCTAAAACCCACCCGAGATGGAGCAGAGCCCAGCAGCTCCTGCCCTGGCCTGGCTCTGCCTCCTTCCCAGCAATTCCAGGTCCTTCCCAGCAATTCCTGCTCTGTCCTGCCCTGCCCTGATCCCAGTTCCTGCCCTGCCCTGATCCCAGTTCCTGCCCTGCCCTGATCCCAATTCCTGCCCTGCACTGATCCCAGTTCCTGTCCTGCCCTGATCCCAGTTCCTGCCCTGCCCTGATCCCAGCTCCTGCCCTGCCCTGATCCCAGCTCCTACCCTGCCCTGATCCCAATTCCTGCCCTGCGCTGATCCCAGCTCCTGCCCTGCCCTGATCCCAGCTCCTGCCCTGCGCTGATCCCAGTTCCTGTCCTTCACGGATCCCAGTTCCTGCCCTGCCCTGATCCCAGTTCCTGCCCTGCACTGATCCCAGTTCCTGTCCTGCCCTGATCCCAGCTCCTGCCCTGCCCTGATCCCAGCTCCTACCCTGCCCTGATCCCAATTCCTGCCCTGCGCTGATCCCAGCTCCTGCCCTGCCCTGATCCCAGCTCCTGCCCTGCCCTGATCCCAGCTCCTGCCCTGCCCTGATCCCAGTTCCTGTCCTTCACGGATCCCAGTTCCTGCCCTGCCCTGATCCCAGGTCCTGCCCTGCACGGATCCCAGTTCCTGCCCTGCCCTGATCCCAGCTCCTGCCCTGCGCTGATCCCAGTTCCTGTCCTTCACGGATCCCAGTTCCTGCCCTGCCCTGATCCCAGGTCCTGCCCTGCACGGATCCCAGTTCCTGCCCTGCCCTGATCCCAGCTCCTGCCCTGCGCTGATCCCAGTTCCTGTCCTTCACGGATCCCAGTTCCTGCCCTGCACGGATCCCAGGTCATTTCCCTTTGGAAAACATGGATCCTGCCCCGGTGATCCCATGGCTCAGGGAAGGTGCCCCTCACTCCCTGTGCTCCCAGCTCGTGTCCTTGGGCAGAGGGAGGCCCTGGGACAGCTCTGCTCTTGTTGGAGCCTCCAGCCAGGAAGGAGCAGGGAACCATTTCCTTGACATTTCCCTGGATGGATTTTTCCCAGCCCGGTGAACGGGGTCTTTGTGTTTTTCCTCCGGAGGGTTTTGGAGATTGTTCCGTGTTTGGCTTGGCTCCGTGGGCTCACATTGGAGCCTTTCTTACCCGAGGGTCCCATGACAAATGACAAACCCAAAGAGCCTAAAAATAACCACCCTGAGTTCCTGCCTGCTCCTGGGTTATTCCGGATCAGCCGCAGCCTTTCCTCAGCCCCGGCTCGCACGGAGAGATTTCCACAGGGATGGAAAATCAGGATTCTCGCTGGGACTGAGGTGGTGTGAGCCTCCAGCTGAGCCAGTCCCACATCCAGGAATTCCTTCCCACTTATTAGTGTTTATCTTTTATTATTTTTGTTCTTTAGTTAGAGTTGGGATCAAAGCACGAGAGACGAAGTTTCATGTTCAAATTTAGTTCTTTATTAATTCTTATTTATTAGTGAGGGCTATAGCACTTTTAGCTAACAAGCTAAAAATTAAAAAACAGTATTTTGCTCGTTACAAGGTTTTTTAAAGCTGAACAGTTTAATTAAAAGTTAATAGTTAGATTATTTTTATTCTTGACCCAACACCTGTGACCTGCAGTGCGGCACTTCTCATTTAACCAAAAAATGCAACTTCAAACTAAGAAGAAGAAGGAACAAGAAGGAAGAAAAAGCCAACACCCCAGAACTTTTATTTTGTCTTATTGCCATATCCTAAAACTCCAAATTTCAAACCCTTCAAAATGTGACATCACACATTTTTATTTAAACTACACACCGGTGACTCTCAACTTCATCACTTTAATTTTTTTTAAGGTCCTGTGGGGGTCAGTGTCAGAAAGCACAGGAAGTTCAAAACTCCCAGGAATTAAGGTTCCTGCCCTTGTCCTTCTTCACCTGTTTGGTTCTCATTTATTTACCTGGATCAGAAATGGGAATGTGCCAAAAGCAGCTGCTCCAGAGGGAAGAGGATCCTCCAACCCTGCTCCATTTGGGATTTCTCCAGCTGTTCCAGCACTTTTCCATGCCCTGGGAGAAGAGGATCCTCCAACCCTGCTCCATTTGGGATTTCTCCAGCTGTTCCAGCACTTTTCCATGCCCTGGGAGAAGAGGATCCTCCAACCCTGCTCCATTTGGGGTTGAGGTGCCCCTGCTGCCTCTGTCTCCTCATTTTCTAAAGCACAGGGGCTCTGCAACCTTCCAGAGAAAGTTTGATGTTAAACCAAAGTTTTTAAAGAAATGTTTATTTATCTCAGACTTTTAATTTCCTCCATCCTGGAAGCTCCTGGGAGCAGGAAGGATTTCTCCACGTGTGTTTTTGTTGACTGCTGGGCTCTTGTTGCTGCATTCCTGGGGATTTAGAGGAGTTCTCAGTTACCTCCATGTTCTCTTCGTTCCCTCTGTGCTGGGTGAGATGTTGATATTTTTTTAATAGAGCCTAATTGTTATTTTTGCTGCTCATTCCATTGCAGAAATTCAGGAGAAGAGTCCAGGAGTCGACTCAGGTGCTCCGAGAACTGGAAATTTCCTTGAGGACAAACCACATTGGGTGAGAATTTTTGATGCCTCTTGTTCAATTAATTTTTAATTTTTTATTAATTTTATTTTTAATTATTATTAATACATTTATTTTAAATGATTTGTTTTATTAATTTATTTTGATTATTTTAATTTTTTTCTTTTAAAATGGATTTGTTTCATTGATTTATTTTTTATTATTTAATAACTTATTTTTTCATTCTCAAGGCGCCTGTCTTTGAGAAAACACCCCTTTGCATGCCATGAAGTGATGCCACTTGATTGATAATTAAAGCCTGATGGGCTTAGTTAAGGGGAGCTGGACATCTCAGGAGGATAATTCATCTTTAATCCTTTGCTGATGGATTCATCCCCATTTTTCTGAGGGCTGAGGAAAGGTTGGAGTCAGCTCCTGCTCAGTCAGAGCACAGGGAGTGAGGCTGTGTCCAGAATAAAAATAAAATAATATAAAATTACATAATATAAATTAATATATAATATAAATTTATGTCTCATCCCCCCTGCTGTCTTACAGCTTTAACATGGGGCAGCTCCTGGAGCCTGCCTGGGAATAACAGCACCAGGATTTATCCACAAAGCAGCAAATCCATCCCAAACTGCTGCAGGGGAATTGCCAGAGGTTTAGGTTTTTTATCAGACATCCCTTTCCCATCCACATTCCCAATTTCACCTTCCTGTGGGACCAGAAGCTGCTCCAGCATTGGGGCATCAACCAAGGAGCATTTCCAGGTTTTTTTCTCCATGATCACACACCGTGTCCAGCTCAATCCCATCGACTGTTTTTTTGGGATTCTGCTGGGATTTTGTGGGAATGGGAATATTTCAAGCTGTGGGAGGAATTGCACTGCCAGCGTGGTGATGGGGACATTCCTTGGAGCTGCACCATCCCAAAAAAACTCCTCCCACACCCCTGCCAGGTTTTCCTTTCTTTTCCAGCACAAAGGATTCCCCAGCAGAGGCTTGAGGCATCCGTGGATGCTCTTGGATATTTGGGATGAGCAGGAGGAGCCTCAGTGCTGCACCAGGGCAGTAAAAGAGGGAACAGCACCAGTGATCATTCCTTTGGAGCCCCTGGATCAAGGATTTTTTTTTTTCCCCTAAAACAAATTTTATAAAACACCAGGCTGGTTATTTTTTTGCAGGGAAATGGTAAAAAATGTCCCCTCAGAAGATCAGAGGGGGTGAATTCCCACTCCACGAGCCTGGAGCTCCACTTCCCTCCCTGGATTCCCTCATTCCAGTGGCACTCCCAGGGCTCAGAGAAGAGCTGAGGTTCCTTTTCCCCCTGGATTTGCCCCCAAGTGGATGGATTTTCAAATTTTTCTTGGAATTTTCAAAGCTTTGGAACATAATCAACTTTTCCTGAATTGTTTTGCAAAACCCAGGGGCCAGAATTCACTGTCACAGGTGAACACCTTTTAAAAAAACGAGGCAGAATTGCTGCTAAATGTACACCCTGGGTATCCATCAGAGATTCTTTTCCTGCTTTTCCAGCCTGCTGGAAATCAGGATGAGATCAAAACCCAGCCAAGTCCCTGTGCTGGGAGTTGACCTTCACAGTGCTGCAAAAAAACCCCTCATTTCAGTACATTTGGAAAAGCATCTAAAGGACTCTTTAAAGTCCTCTAAATCATTTTTCTTTCCCTGAGTGAGATCCAGAGTGCTGCAGAGGCTCTGTGTCTGGTTCTTCTGAGGATTCCAGGGATTCCCAGATTCCCAGGAAGGCTCTGATGTCTGGTGTTCCTCTCCCAGGTGGGTCAGGGAGTTCCTGAATGAAGAGAACAAAGGCCTGGATGTCCTGGTGGAATACCTGTCCTTTGCCCAGTATGCAGTCACGTAAGTGAGACATTCCTGGGATTTCCTGCCAGCAAAATCCATGGATATTAGGGAATATTCCTTCATTCCCAGGGGGTTTAGCATTGAGCAGGCTGCCCAGGGCAGTGGTGGCGTCTCAGTCCCCGGAGTTGTTAAAAAAAATGTATTTTGGTGGGCATGGAAGTGTTTGGTGGTTCTGGTCTTTTCCAGCCTCAATAATTCTATGATTCTGTGGGCCTGAGAGCAGAGGAAATCTTGATGTGAGTCTGGAATTATTTCATCACAGCAGGCCAAAAAAACAAAAACAAAAAAAAAAACAAAAAAAAAACAAAAAAAAAAAAAAAAACAAACAAAAAAAGCCACACACCCAAAAAAACCCCAAACAAAAACAGAAAAAACAAACAAAAAAAACAACCACAAAAAACAAACAAACAAACAAAAAATCCCTGACAAACCTTAATTTAAATCTTGGGATTATTCACCTCTACTCATATTTTTTATCTTGGGTCTCTGAGCATCTTAGGGGTGGAAAACCCATCCCACAACGTGTGGAAGGATGCAGGATTCCTTGAAGATGGGTTTGCAGTTGGTGTCCAAAGGAATTCCCAGGCTCCTGCTGCAGCATTTTGGGAGGAGCTCAAACTCAGGAGCAGTTTGGTAGTTGGGAAGATTGGAAACACGAGGGTTTTGTGACATTTAGGATGTTGGGATCCGATGTAGTTGTTTGGATCTGAAAAACCAGTGGGGAAAATCAGCTCTCAGTGGAGATCTTCAGCTGAGAATTTTGTTTTATTGTCATGGGGTCAGCCCAGACTGGTTTGGGTTGGGAGGGACCTTAAAGCCCATGGACAGGGAACCTTCCACTCTCCCAGGGTGCTCCAAACCCCATCCAGCCTGGCTCTGGATAACTCCAGGCATGGGGAATTAATCCACATTCATTCAGGATGCTGTAGCAGATTATTTTCTATAAAAATGAAAAAGAAGCCTTAGGTTAAAGACAATTTTGGAGCAGAAACTCAAGCTGGGGAGAGCTGATAATTTATTTTTAGCAAGGCTGCCATCAGATTTATGGCTGTCATTGCCCAGAAAAGAGATTTGTGGTGGGGCTGCAGGAAAATTTATGAGGGAAAATCCTATGGTTTCAAATGTTACCCACTGGAAAAAACGGTGCACGGCAAAAAAAAATGTTTGTACGAGGCCTTTCTTCCTAAATTTATACAAATGCACACAAGGAACTCGCTGGGTTTTTCCCCTCTCGCGTGGGGAACATGAGTAATAACCTCAGGAGCTGGAAGGGGAACCAGCAATTCCTGCTTGGAATAGCAGAGCAACGGGCAAGGAGTCAGAAATCAGGGAATCTGGGGTGGCTCTGGTGATGCTGGAATGTGCTGGGAGGTTTGTGGGGCTGAACCCCTGGGATGAGGAAACCAAAGTGGTGCTTGCACAGCTGATTTATGGAGGTTCGCTGGAGAGAAATCCCAGAATTCCCACTTTTTCCTTCCAGGCAGGGATGTTCCTCAGCAAGCAGCCCGTGTTGGATTTATTTTATATCCAAAGCCCTGTGGATGTGGCACTTGGGGACAAGGGCTGCTGGTGGCCTTGGCAAGGAATGGTTGCATTCCATGGTCTCGGAGGGTTTTCCCAACCTGAATGAAGCCGTGGTTCTGGAATTTCCTTCCCCATGTGAATCTCATCCCATTTCCCTGGACTTTCCCGTGTCCCTCCAGCACCACGGCTCTCCTTTTCCATCTTCGTTCCACCTGCTGATCTCTCAGAACCCTGGGGTGGTTTGGGTGGGAAGGGACCTTCCCAGAGCTGGGGGATCAGTTGGGTTTGATGGTCTGGGAGGGCTTTTCCTTGGCTTTGGTCCCATTAGGATTCTGCGATTCCACCAAAACCCGCAGCGGGAAGGAAAACTCGGCGCGCGTCTCTTCCGCCTAACCCAGCCTTGGAATGTCCCTTTTCCTTGCAGATTTGACTTTGAAAGCCTGGAGAACAGCCTGGAGAGCTCCATGGACAAGTCCAAGCCCTGGAGCCGCTCCATCGAGGATCTGCACAGGGGCAGCAATCTGCCCTCTCCCGTTGGGAACAGCGTCTCCCGCTCCGGCCGACACTCCACTCTCCGGTACGGAACCCTTTGTGGGAATTCCCAGTTGCATTGGGAATTTTCCCACCAGGATATATCCCTCGTGTGCCCCCTGTTCCCTGGGGAACACCTCCCATCGAGGGGTGGCACGTGAAGGGATTGGTGGTTTGAGGTGGAAGGAGCCCCTTGGGGACAGGAATCACTTCCAAGGGCAGGATGAGAGGAGGATGTTTCCCTGTGCGGGGGAAGCCGTTCCTCTTCTCCAGAATGGAGCTCAGCATTTCCATGGACCCAGCCACGGGCTCCCGTCCCTTCCAGCAGCACATTCCTTCCGTGCTGCCATGAACTGGATTTTGGATTCTTTGGAAAGGCCACGTCCCTCCCCCAAAGCTGCTGTCACCCTCTCACCATTCCATGCTCGACTACCAAGTCTCTCTTTCCCAATATTCCTTATTTTTGGTTCCATTTCTGGAAAAGGCAGGATCACTTCCCAGGATTGGCTGACAGTCACCTCTCTTCCATTCCTTGGATGTCCCACTCCACCCTCAGCTCCCAGTGCTGTTACTCAGGATACAGCTCAGGTCCTTTGGGATTTTTTTTTTTCTTTTTTGGCTTTTATGGAGTTTTACTCCATAATCCTGTGAGCATAGCAGAGTCCAAAAATGGATGCAGTGAGGCCTCACTGCCGGCCTGTCCCTTCCAGCAGAGGTGGTTTTGCTTTGCCAGGCAGTGACCTTGGCCCTGGGGTCGGTGTTGAGTGGCTCCAAACCTTGTACCTTGATTGAATTCCCAGCCCTCAGGCAGTGGAGAGGAGGGGAGCTCTGGGAAAGAAACCCAGCTGTGGAGTGCAGCAGGGTCACTTGGCCGGTTGATTTAGGGTTTTTTTAGTGGTTTTGGTGTTCGTTGCTCTTTAACTGCGCAGCTGGAGGAGGCTCCAGTTCCGCTGTGTCCTCGGGATGAGTGCTCGGGATTAGGAATGCCTAAACCAGGAATACCTTACATGTCTCTTACATTGTTTCTCTTCATTTCCTTCCACCTTTCTCGCATCTCCCTTTTTTGCTCACCTGTCTGACTCTCCGTTTCAACATCTCTCCATTCCCTTTTCCCGCTGGAACGCTCCTTCCCCGTCCTCCCGCCCTTCCCGCTCCCCCATCCCTCCCCGTGCTCTCACCTCCTCTCACACACCATCAGATTGGTTTCTCTGCCCGACCACCTTGAGCTCAAACGCTGCCACAGCTGCTTGGCAGCCACCTGCCTGTGGAGCAGCTTCCCTTTGCGCTCCGCCGATGGCGCTTCCGCCCGGAAAATCCCGTAAGTCCCAGTGGAAGCTGTCCCTGCAGGGCACGGAGCCCCGGGGCCAGCGCTGCTGCCGTGCCATGGATAATGTGGTGGCCGCACGGGCTGGGACAGCCCCAGCCCCAGGAGAAAGGCTCCAGCACGTGTGGTTATCCCATTATAATTCCCGTTCCCTGCTGTGGGATTTTGGCGGAGAGAGGCGAAAGCGGTTGGCGTGGAAGAGAGAGCCGAGTTCTTATCACGGTGCAAATAGTTGTGTTTGATACCTAGACTTAGAGCTTTTTGTCCTTGTCCCTCTGATTTCCCCTTTTTGTTATAAATAGAGGTTTCACTCGGACCCAAAAACTGCCACGGAAACGGGACCCAAAATCTTGCCCTGCCTCCAGAGCCATCTGAGGGCTGGGGAGGAATTTTGGATTCTTGGATTGGGTTTTAGAAGGATTTCTTTCTTTAAATCTGTGTTTTTGATATTCTTTGAATCTGTATTTTTTATGTTGTTTCAAATGGGCATTTAAAAATGTCTTTTTTTTAAAATACGCATTTTTAAAAATACGCTTTTTTTAAAGCTCTGTTTTTAAAAGTGTGGTTTTTTTTCAATAGCTGGGGATTATGTGTGTTTAAAAAAAAATACCCTGAAAGCTAAAGAAAGGTAGGTGAGAAATTTTTAAGAAGGGAGAGGTTTTTTTAATAGTTCTAATTTTTTAATCATGATTTTTATAATTAGTAAATATTGGTGGACTGAAGGAGAATCTCTTCAGAACAAGGCAGGTGCTCAACTGAGGAGGGGGCACAGGGTGGATTTTTTTGGCAAAATCAGGAGGTTCTGCCCCTTCTCCGGGTGGTAGATGAGATTTTTGGGATGTGTGTGGGAATTCCTGGAATGCTGGGAGCTGTGCAATGAGAGGAAGGAGCCCCAGAATCCCAGACTGGTTTGGGTTGGAAGGGTTTGAACCCATCCATGGGACACCTCCCACTCCTCCAGGCTGCTCCAAGCCCCATCCAAACTGGGCTGAAAATTTTGGAGGAGACAGGAGAGGGCTGAGAAAATCTCCAGAAAAATGCAAAATTCAGGAGCATTCTGGGATGGGCAGAGCTCTGCCCAGGCTCCAGGACCATCCCTCTCTAATTCCAGCTCCTTTTAGCAGTGCTGGAGCTGCCAATTCCCTGCTCCCTGCGTTTCCCTGGCAACTGAGAGGGTTTTTTATCCTTAAGAGGAGGCACAGGGATTTGGGAAACCAACACCAAAACGAGGGCAGGAGGATGAAAAAGGGGGAAAGAACCTGTGGGGATTTCATTGCTGCTTTTTTGGGAGAAGGAGCTTTGCTGAGAGCCAGAGTCTGCTGTCAGATAAATATTAATGCAGGCTTTGCAGCATTAGAAATTCCCTTTGTTCTGAGAAAAATATTGGAGTTTTCATGTGGATTGAACTGAGAAACTTCAGTTCTTCCTCCAGAATCTGCCGAGTGTGTGAGAACGATCCAGGCAAATCCATCAATGGGCTTTGAGTGCACTCAGTAATTGGGATTAAATTTGACACAGTTTTGGGAGCTGCAGTCACTGAATTTGGGCTTTGCCAGCAACACTTCCACTGCTCGGGGGCCTGGGGGTGTCACCATTTTGTCAGGTCCTTCCTAATTCACCAGAACATCTCTCTGAGCAGCTCCAGGGGATCACAGAAACCCCAGACTGCTGGGATGAGCCAAAAACCTTCCTTTCTGAAGGAGTTTTTTTGCTGTCAGTTGATACAAACCCCACAGTTTTTGGAACCCAAAACCCACCCAGCCATGATGAATTTCAGCTTCTCATCTCTGTGAGATCCACCCTGGCCTGGATATTATCAAAGAGGATATTTTTTAGCAGGTAAAAAGGTGAAAATTGTGGGAGAAATCAGCTGTGATTAGTATTACATTGTATTAAATTTGTATTAAACTGTATTTGCATTCCAAGTCTGCACCACTGGACTGGGCATGGCCTGGAGTTCCAGAAGGGTTTGGGGTCTAATTCCAACTTTCCTGCCACCATCCCAGGCTGCTCCAAGCCCCAGCTTGGCCCTGGACACTTCCAGGGATCCAGGGGCAGCCACAGCTTCTCTGGGAATTCCCAGTTCCCAGTATCCCACCCATCCCTGCCCTCTGGCAGTGGGAGCCATTCCCTGTGTCCTGTCCCCCCATCCCTTGTCCCCAGCCCCTCTCCAGCTCTCCTGGAGCCCCTTCAGGCCCTGGAATGTGCTGGAAGCTCTCCCTGCATCCTTCCCTTCTCCAGGGGAACATTCCCAGCTCTCCCAGCCTGGCTCCAGAGGGGCTCCAACCTTGAAGCAGCTCCATGGCCCTAAAATACATAAAAAAAAGATTGAATTATTCTTTATCTGAAACATTTTCCTATCAGATCTGGGTGAGGAAAAAACCCCTCAAGCTCTGTATTCCAGCCCAGGATCAGCCTTGGCTTTGCTGGTCATTGCTTTTCCCACGATGCTGTTGAAATCCTGCTCTTTTCCTCATCCTCCTCATCCCAAATTTCGGGGTTAGCTCCCTCCCCGCTTGTTGCGGCCCCTTGCAGTCCCTTCCCCTCTGCAGGAGCTCCCACAGGCTCAGCTTTTCAGCTCCTGCTCTTCTGCAGGGGAAAGGTTTTGTAGTTCCCCTTCCAAGGAGGGGCTGTGGAAATGAAAGAGGATCCATCTGACTTTAATTAGCAGGATAAATATCCTGGGGGTGACATCATCTGGGACCTGCAGCAGACAGGAAATCCAACCCACCGAGTCCTCCAGCTGCTGGGCCAAGCCTTGGGGAAAGCAGGAATGAAGGAAAAGCAGGAGAAGCTCATCCAGCCTTTCCCTGGCTCGTGGTGCACAAAGGGAGGTGTTGGAGCTGCCTGGCTTTGGGGAGGAAACAAAAACATCAGGGAGCCTTGGGGTGGCTGCAGACACGGGGAAAAGCATCCCCAGCCTGAATTCCAGGGGCAGATTTATGGAGATTCACTGGGGAGAGATCCCAGAATTCCCACTTTTTCCTTCCAGGCAGGGATATTCCTCAGCAAGCAGCCCGTGTTGGATTTTTTTTATGTTGGAGAAGCTGTTTGGATGTGTCCCTGAGGGATTGAAAGCCCTGTGGATGTGGCACTTGGGGACGAGGGCCACTGGTGGCCTTGGCAAGGCTGGGAATGGTTGGATTCCATGCTCCTGGAGGGCTTTCCCAACCTGGATGAAGCTGTGCTTGTGGAATTTCCTGGAGTTTCTGGTCCGGGGGCAGAGTGGTGTTCAGGGCTTGCTGTAACAAAAATCTTTAATTCTTGGTGCTGGTGGCTCTGTGGAGGAATCTCATCTGCTGGTGGGGTGGGGTGGGGTGGGAATCCAGCACAGAATTCCCTCTGCCCTGAGGGCTTGGCTCAGCACAGGAGCTCTGCAGGGCACGTTCCATGTCCTGGGGTCCCCTGGCATGGGGGGAAGCTCTGGGAGTGTGCCCAGAGGGGGGAGCTGGGTGATGCCAGAGGATCTGATCCCAGGAAATTCCACCTGGACAGGAGGCAGAACCAAGCCCTGGACACATCCCAGAGTGGAGTCTCCTCTCTGGGGATATTCCAGACTCATCAGGAATGAGCCCTTCCCATTCCACCCTGCCATGGGCAGGGACACCTCCCACTGTCCCAGGTTATTCCAGCCTGGTCTTGGACATTCCAGGGATCCAGGGGCAGCCACAGCTGCTCTGGGAATTCCAGCCCAGCCAGGAATTCCCAATTCCCAGTATCCCACCCATCCCTGCCCTCTGGCAGTGGGAGCCATTCCCTGTGTCCTGTCCCTCCATCCCTTGTCCCCAGTCCCTCTCCAGCTCTCCTGGAGCCCCTTCAGGCCCTGGAATGTGCTGGAAGCTCTCCCTGGATCCTTCCCTTCTCCAGGGGAACATTCCCAGCTCTCCCAGCCTGGCTCCATGCAGGTATGGAGAGGTTCAGGAGGGATCATCTCATCTTGGGAAGATTCCATCCAAGTGCTTGGATCCAAGCTGAAATTCCAGGCAGATCAGACCCACTGCTGGAGCATCCTTGTTCCTCAGTTCTGTTTCTCCAACCTGGAAATACCAAAATCTGGATTTATGGTCATTTTTATTGTTTAAAAAGATTTTTCCCCATTTCTTAGAGCCAACAGAACTGGTGGATGCTTCAGTTCTGAAATTTAGGGATTCACCAGGCACTGAGGAAATTATTTTTCTTCCAACAGTGGCATGATAAAATTCTCATTAATCTGATTTAAAATGCATGGAAAATAATTCTGCAGCCTTTCATAATTTAAATCTGAGAGAAACCCGTGTAGGAACCATCTCCATGGGACTAAAAAGACTTCAAAAATCTCTTCTTTTTTGTGGTGCTTTTCATCTTTGGTGGGATGAATGTGTGGAATTGGCAGGTCTGGGGTGGTGCACCAGGACAAAATCCCCAGTCTGAGGTCACTCAGCTCCTGTTGGGACTGGGGATGGGACATTTGGGGACAGGAATGGCACAGAGCTGGTCCAGGGGGATGTGGGACATCCCTTCCCACCTGCACCCCAAATATCCAGGTGCAGATGCAGAGCTTGGGGCCAGCAGTTTTTCCTCCTGTGCTGCTCCCAAAATTCATCTCCAGTGCTCCAGTCCCTCTGTGCTGATCCCAAACTGGGTCATGTATTCTGAAATCCTGCAGTGCCCTGAGCTGATGGATTCATTCATATTTATGGATGGGGAAAAAAAAAACAGGGAAAAAAAGGAAAAAAAAACAACTCATTTGACAGAATCCTGCTTTGGATTTGGGGCTTCCTTTCATCTCAGCAGGACTGGGAAGGAAAAGCCCAGGGGAGGGATTGTGGGAAACTGGGAATTGTGGGCAGGGTGGGCACAGGGAATACCCAGCCCTGGTGTGGGACCTTGTTCCTCTTGGTTTGTGCATTTAAAAAGGGGGAATTTGCAGGGATGAGCCAGGAAGTCACAATAACTGGTGTGCTATTCCCTGTTCCTGCCTTTATAGTGGATTTAAACTGGGAATTTTCAGGGATGAGCTGGAAATTCACAAAAACTGGTGTGCTATTCACTGTTTCTGCCTTTTTTTTTTTTGTGTGTGGATTTAAACTGGGAATTTTCAGGGATGAGCAAGGAAGTCACAAAAACTGGTGTGGTATTCCCTGTTTCTGCTTTTTCTTTTTTGTGGGTTTAAAAAAGGGGAATTTGCAGGGATGAGCAAGGAATTAACCACAATTAACACAATTAACTATAAACAATTAACCACAATTAATAATGCGATATTCTCTGTCCCTGCTTTTGGGGAATATTCCCTGTCAGCCTGTGCTGGCAGGAAGGGCTGAGGTGCAGCCAAACATCTGGATTTTTATCCTTGCCACGACCTTTTCCTTCTTTATTTCCACAAATATTTCCTGCTTGTCCTCTGGAAAACTCCTGCATCCTCACCCCGTGGGGGGGGATATTCCTCTTCCTTTCTTTTCCCTCCTGAAAAATCCTGTGGTTGATGAGAATTTTTTTTTTCTTTTTTTGCAGGTACAACACCCTGCCAAGCCGAAGAACCCTCAAAAATTCCCGATTAGTGAGTAAAAAGGATGATGTCCACGTGTGCATCATGTGCTTACGGGCCATCATGAACTACCAGGTAATTCCCTGGAATTATTTGGGTGTTGGGAAGTGGGGAGGGAAAGTGGGAAGGGGGGATTTTTAAGGTAAAATGGATGGAAATATTAAAATTTGCATTAAATGGGAAGGAATGAGGCACAATCCTGTGATTTAGGGGTTTAGGGAAAGGGTAGTAAGAGCCTGGATGTGTTGGGACAGCTTCTGTTCATTAGATGTGCAGCTAATTAGGTTATAATTAGTCTGGAGTTTAGTTATATTGTTATAAATTATCAACAAAGTAATGTATTGTTATTTTTATAACTATAAAATATACTATTAAAATATAAACCAATAAATTTTAAAGTTATTAATGAATTACAAAATATTTAAATTAGTACTTAATATTTAAATAAATGGAAATATCTAATAATATTTTATTGATATATAGGAAATATATATATGGAAAATAACACTGATACATTTAATAGTGAATATATTTAATTATTAATAAGGTATAATACGTAATAATGTAACTATATTAGCAAATAGATATTTAATGTTAATAGAAATAGAGAAATAGAATAAATTATGAGTTATATGATAACATATCATCCTATATTAATCATATTTGTTTAGTTGTGTTATATTTAGCCATATAGTTTACTTATTAGTCTGGAGTTTTGGAGTAACACTCCAAAATAGGAGATTTTTTGAGAGGATGGCAAATCCAGGTTTTCCCTTGTATGTGCTTATGGCAAAGCACTTGGCCTAACTGGAAATACCCCACTAGACCAAGCTCATCTGATTTTCCTGAGGTTTTTCCTCTCTCCAGTGGGATGCTGGGATCGTGCAGCGCTCCCTGGGAGCGTCAGGAATTTGGGATTTTCGGCCAATAGCCAGGAAAAGCTGCAGTGAACACCTTGAGGAGGAGTTGGGAGGGGTTTGTGGGAGCTCTGCTCCCTGGGATTGACTCAGGAAGGACTCAAGGGACAGTGAGTTACCCAGTGGAGCACATTGCAGAGGAATTCTGCGTGGGTTTGGGAGAGCAGAGCCAGCTGCACTCGCAGGGACCGCAGCAGAGTCAGGTTTGGCAGCAAATTCCAGTTTGGACAGAAAATGAGGCACGGTGAAATAGGGATTGAAGGAGGAAGGAACGAGCTGAGGGGTTGGGAGAGGTGCAGGAGCAGCTCTTGGACCCTTTTTGTTCCTGAAATGGCCAAACCCAGTGTCCTGGGTAGAAAGACGGGTGGTTGTAAAGAAAGGCAGGAGCCTCTCCTGAAATGGAAAACGTAAATCCCTTACCTCCAAATTATTATAATTTTGAAATTAAGGGGCTCTCAGGCAAAGATATGGGAATGGGAATAACAGTTCTTTACTAGGAAAAATTAAAATAAAAATACTGTATTAAAAAAAAACAAACCCACTGTCAGAGTGAGAATCCAAGCTGCCCCCGTCAGTCACTCAGGGTGTTGGAGCAGTCCCATTAAATGGTGGCTGCATCCTCCTGCAGTGACAGATGTGCTTCTGTTGGAGCAGTGCTCCTGGGGAAGGTGCAGGTTTCCTCCAAAGCTCCAGTGATGATGTGCAAGGGTCTGGTTTTCCTCTGGGATCCAGTGGGAAAAGGCTGCTCTGATGTTCCAAATCCCAGATTTGATCCGGGTAGGAAATGCTTGGCTCCTGCCCCTGGGTGGAGCAAATCCCAATGGGGTGATGGAATTTTCTCAGCCAGGCAGTGGGACTCAGTGGCCATTAACAGGAGATCTCTCCTGGAGGAAGGATGGGCTGTGGGAAAGATAAAGAGCACTGCCCCAGCTGCTTTAACAGATGGAACTGATGGAACACACACTGCTGGACACATCCTGCTCTGCCAGCCAGGACACCCAGCACTTCCACCACTGCTAGAGCCAGGGAATTGTAAAACCATGGAATACCCAGAGCTGGAAGTTGTGATGTCCGGTGGGAGAATGAAATTTTAAATTCCAGGAGGTTTTGTTTGGCTTAAAGCACTGGGGAGAAGCTGCCATCCACTGGGATTTGGTGGGAGAGGTGAAATTCTGGGGTTTCTGTGGGATTTTGCTGTCAGGCTGAGGCAGGATTGTCCCTTCTCCTTCCAGTATGGATTCAACATGGTCATGTCCCATCCTCACGCCGTCAACGAGATTGCACTAAGTCTGAACAACAAGAACCCCAGGTAGGCTCCTCTTGCTTGTAGGGTTTGACAAACAGGTGAGTAAAGAGGGCTTGGAAAGGGCTTCCAGAGGGGGATTTGTAGGAAAAATCAGGCTTTGCCCGGGTTCAGATGGAATCTGGAATGGTGCAGAGCAATGGGCAGTGGGTGTCTAATTCCAGGGCTTTTAGAAACTGCTGATTCTCCAGCTTGAGTTATGGCTTCAGGATGGAGGAGGGTGGGTTTGGTGGGATATTGGGAAGGAATTCCTGGCTGGGAGGGTGGAGAGGCCCTGGCACAGATTCCCAGAGAAGCTGTGGCTGCCCCTGGATCCCTGGGATTGTCCCAGGCCAGGTTGGAGCAGCCTGGGACAGTGGAAGGTGTCCCTGTCCACGGCAGAGGTGGCACTGGATCACATTTAAGGTCCTTCCCACCAAAACCATTCTGGAATTCTGGGATTCATCTGAAATTTGGGATACTGTGTCGCAGAAACCCCAGTGGCAATGAGCAGCTTCCTGTGGGATTTTCCTGGAGAGAGGGAAAATCATCTTTCAGAAATGCTATCCAAGATGCTAAAGCTTGGGATTTCTCTGGGAGAGGGTTTTGTTTGTGCTCTGGGTCAGGTTGCAGCCACAGCCATGGTGCTGTGATTCCTCAGTGGAGCTGCTGGTGATCCCTGTGGTCCCACCTCCAGCAGGTCCTGGACTTCTGAACCTTGGCAGCTCTGACAAATCCAGACACCGAGATGTTTCCAAGGACAGGGGAAGTGTGGATTTTATTGTTTTTTTAAATTCAGTTACAAAAGTACCACCTAAGCTCATGAAGAAGGTGGTGAAGAAGAAAGAAACCTCCGCCCTAAACCCTTCATTTTTCTTTCTAGATTTTACTGTACTTCAAAACTTGAAATGCTAGGTTTTCCACCATGAGATACTGCACACTTCTATTCAAACTACACACCAGTGATCCCAGTTCTCTCATTTAATTTTGGAAGCTTTCTCCATGGCCTCAAATTAAAAGCAATATTTTCCTAAAAGTCAATACCTGTTAACCCAAAAAAGCCCAGAACTCTCAATTTCAAAAATTCCAGCATGGAAACAGGGGGATGAGGTGATGACCAACACTGGATGTGCATTCCCAGACTGAGATGGGAGCAGGAATCCTGTCCTGAGGGAAGCAACTTCTTCTTTCTTTAATTCAGCCCCCGAGTCAGCAAGCCAAGAATAAATGGGAAGTTTATTGTTTTTATAATTTTTAAAAATACTTTTTATCATCATTTTTATCATTTTTCAGTGCCTGGAAATCGGGGGAGAACCCAAGTTTTCACTTTTGGAAGAAGTGGGTTATTTCGATTTTTGGTGGATAAAAAAAAACTTCTTTAAAACGTGATCGGAGTGATCTGAGGACTCACCCTTGCTCAGACCCCAAATTGTGTTTGTTTTTGCCCTGTGGGAGCTGCTGGAGAGCCCTGGGGTTTGGAAGCTCAGGGTTGGCTGGGATGTGCCAAGGGGAAGCAGCAGCTCCAGGGAATTCTGCTCTTCCCAGAGGTGTGGGAGACTCCAATCTCGGAGATCCCCATCCCCTCCGAGGGAATATTGCAGCAAATCCCCACCACAGCTCCTTGATCCTGAAAAACCCCGAGTTCTTCTTGTGGCAGGAGAGGAAAAAACAAAATAAAACAAAAACACCCAAGAAAAAACAAAAACAACAAAAAAACCCCCACCCAAACAAACAAAATAAAAAAAAACCAAAAAACCCCCCAACAAACAAAAAAAAAAAAACAATTTTTTTTGTTTTTGTTTTTTCTGCCTGGTGGAGGAGGCAGAATTGAACATTCCATTTACAATTTCCTAGGGAAGTGACCATTTTTTCTGCTTTCCAAAGATAACCTTGACCCTTTGAGAGCCCACAAGGTATTTCTTGTTCTGTAACATCTGCTTGGAGTCGCTGCTTGAGCATGGGACTAATTTTTTTTTTCTGTGTGTGCATGGTTTGCCTCTGCTCAGAGCTCAGCTGCCCAGAAAAATCTTTTGTTTTCCAGGAATCCTGGAAGGAAATACTGTGGATGATTTCCATGAGGGCTACACCGAGTTTGCTGCATGTTTTTCCCCTCAGTGATCTCGTTTTCTCTCTGTTTCACTGCTGAAAATCAGCTCAAATTCCTGATTTTTTTAGGGAGAAGGATGTGATCCAACAGCCTGTGTTCCTGCAGTGAATTGTGTGTGTGTGGGGGGGGGCTATAAATACAAATTATCACGGAGAATAATTCAGATTTGTGTCAGGGAAACTGTGGATTGGAGTTTTAAGCTCTTCCATTAAAAACTGGGAAGGTGGTTGGGGGTGCAAAGCTGCTCCTCCAGGCGTGTCCAGGGAATTCCCTGGGAATTCTCTCAAACACTGCCCTGCCTTTGCCAGACTCCTGCCAGTTTTTCCTTTTTTGCTTGAATTTCCAACTTGGGATTTCAATCCCTGCATGATTTGAGAAGCTTTTAAAACCAGGGGGGGAAGCTGCATGATCCCGGGAGAGGCAAAATTCCCAGGATCAGCACTGTGCACCTTGCAGGGACACTCACTCCAAGGGGTTAAAAATCCCAGGATTTCCCTCGGGCAGGGAGCAGATGGATCTGGTGCTAGCCCTGATTTCTCCTTTGTTTTTTCCACAGGACAAAAGCCCTGGTCCTGGAACTTCTGGCAGCAGTTTGCCTGGTCCGAGGGGGCCACGAGATCATCTTGTCTGCATTTGATAACTTCAAGGAGGTTTGTGGAGCTCCTTCTGCAAATTTGGGTGTCCCTGCTTTTCCAGGGACTGATGGGAGCAAATTTGGGTGTCCCTGCTTCTCTTGGGATTGAGGGGAGCAAATTTGGGTGTCCCTGCTTCTCCTGGGATTGAGTGGAGCAAATTTGGGTGTCCCTGCTTCTCCCAAAGATTAATTGGAGACAATTTGGGTGTCCCTGCTTCTCCCAAAGATTAATTGGAGACAATTTGGGTGTCCCTGCTTCTCTTGGGATTGATTAGAGTGAATTTGGGTGTCCCTGCTTCTCTCAGGAGTGATTGGAGCAAAACTGAAGAACTTTTCTGAGGGTGATCCATAACTCTGAAGAATCCAGTGTATTTTGCTCCAAGGCCAGAAGTGCCAAGAGAATAAACTGGAATTCAGCTAATCCAGACAGTTTTTGGGAAGATTTTTGTCTGGTGGTTGTTCCAGGAGCTGAACTTCCCTGGGAAGGGAAAAGCTGGTGTTGGAACCAGGGAAGGGATCCAGGAGGGATTCCCCAGAAGGGAACCAGGAGCAGGATCCAGCACACTGGGATTCCCCCTGGGTTAACATCACTCCCACTGATTCCAGGGAATCAGAATCCAGGGATGGTCTGGGTGGGAAGGGACCTTAAATCCCTTTAATTCCACCCCTGCCATGGGCAGGGACACCTTCCACTATCCCAGACTGCTCCAAGTCCTGGCCTGGGACACTTCCAGGGATGCTTGGAGCAGCCTGATCCAGTGGAATGTGTGGAATTAGAGGATTTTTTACAGTCCCTCCCAATCCAAACCATTCTGGGAGTGATTCTGGAGCATCCCACAGTGATCCAGCAGGACCAACAGGAGGGATGAGCTTTGCTCCTGGGTGGTCTGGCTGGGAATTGTGGATATAGATAAATCCTCTCCAAACTCCCCCTAACAGATCCTGCTGTTCCTGTTCCCTCACAGGGTTGTGTTGCAGCTTTGGAATAATTCTGGGATGGATTTCCTTCATTAGCACCTGGACAAGGCCCCTCCATGGGTGGTTTTCCATAAATCCACTCAGTTTTCTGGAGTGATGTGGGCTTAGTCCAACCTCCAAAGCTTTTATTCCCAGCCTAAGTAGAGCCAGTTTTTTTTTTTTTTTTTTTTTTCCAGCTCTGGTAACTCCTTTTAATCCTGGTTCTTCCCACAATGATTCCCATAAAGGAAAGCTCTGCCTCCTCTCACCCCAGCCGTGCTTCCCAATGACAGCCCTTGGAAAGTGATCCCACCAGCAATGACCACATCTGGTTTGCTGTGGTGGGGCTGGATCCCAGCATTCCCTTTGGATCCAGGCCAGCCTCCAGCCTGGAGGCTCCATCTCCAGTTTCCCTCTCTTTAATCTTCCAGGATAAATTACAGCACTCCTTGGAAGTGCCTCTGCTGTCTCCTGGAGCTGCTGAGTCCCAGCCCTGCCCCAGCTGAGGACAGGGAGAATATCCCTGAGCTTCTCCCTTGCTTCTCCCCTCCCTCAGGTGCTGCATCCCAGGGTTTTCCAATCCTGGGATTGGCCCTGCTCTGCTGGGGCTGGATCCCTTGGGATGCTCCTGATCAGCCCCAGATGGCTCCTGGTTGTTCACAGCAGCTTTTCTCATCCCTGGGGAATGGTTTCCATCAGCTCTCCTGGCAATCCTGGCTTCCACAATCCATGGTTTTCTTTAAATCTGCTCCATTTTTCCTGAAGTGGAGGCAGGAGGGACTGTGGAATGCTGGAATGGTTTGGGTTTTCCCATCCCATTCCACCCCTGCCATGGCCCCACCTTCCAGGTTGCTCCGTTCCCCATGGGAATGTCTTTCCCAGTTTATTTACCATTCTGGGGGGTTTTGTGGATCACTGCAGGTCTGTGTGCTCAGGAAAGCAGGACTGACAGACAGAATTCCATCCTCCCACAGAAACTACTGGGAATATTAAGGTTTAAACAATATCCTGGGATCTTGCTTTTGTTTCCTGCCAAAAACCCTTTCCACAGCTCAGGAATTCTGACCAGTTGCACTGATTTATTTTCACTCCTCCTTTAGCCAGGGATAATTTTCTCTTTTTCTCCCTTCCCTGTCATTTTGGGTTTCTCCCTAATTACAGAGAAAAGTCAGCTCTGAGCTGTGGCACAGCCTGGTGCAACTCTGCTCCTTCCACTCATGGATGAGATCCAATTTTTTTAAAGAGAAAAGACATAAAAGAAGCTCTTTTGTAATTACAAAAATAGAATAATTGTACCTGGCTCCTCAGCAGGTGTCCACATGGAATAATTTATGATGAAGAGACATTTTCACCAGAGGAAACCTGGCTGGAGAGGCTCTGAACAAGCAGGTCAAGTGTATTTGAAATTCTTTTTTTGGTGCTTGTTTTCAGGTGTGTGGGGAGAAGCAGCGCTTCGAGAAGCTCATGGAGCATTTCAGGAATGAAGACAACAACATTGACTTCATGGTGAGTGGGATTTTCCAGAAATTCCCATTTTTTTTTTTTCCATCCTTTTCCTTCCCTGGGCCTGGCCCTGCTGTCTCAGGCAGGAGGGGTGGTGGTTCTGGGGCTGGTGGCAAAAATCTCCCAAATGTGAGAAACTGAAATCAGGAAAAACCTCCCAAATCTGGGAGTTTAAGGAATGTGATAATCTAAAATCAGGAGAAATCTCCCAAATCTGGGGTTTAAGGAATGTGAGAAACAGAAATCCTGCTTTTTAATGAGGAAAAGTCTCCCCTGAATTCCTGCTCAGTGCTTGGATCCATTCTGAGCAGGATTTCCCACCCCAGTACTGGAATCCTGTTGCTCTTTGTATTAATTTAGTGCTGAGCTTTGTGTAAAAGACCTTTTTTTCCTGCCAGGAATCAGGTGTTAAAGCACCAGTGAGGTGATTCCTGCAGCCTTTGAACCCTCCAGGAATGTTTCCAGGACAGGATCAGTGCCTTGGTTAAAAATCAGGTGGTGTGAGGGAGACAGGCTGGCAAATCCCTTGGATTAAAAAAAAAAAAAAAAAAAAAGAAGGAGGAAATCACACAATCCTTGCATTTTCACTCAGTCCTGGAGTCACAGATTTATCCCATCAATTCTTCCCCTGGACTCTGGAACAGATCCCAGGGAAGTGGCCAAATTCCAGTGCCAGACTGGTGATCCAGGGGGTGCCTCCAGTTTGTTCTTCCCAAAAATGACCCGGAGATCTGGAGGCTTTTCTGTGGCTAAAATCCTAAAATCAGCTTGTTTCAATCCTCAGGTTCCTTCTGGAAACCTGGGAAGGATCCCAGTGGATGTTGGGAAGCTGCTGTTGCAGTGTTGCTCCCAGTGTTTTATCCATGAGAAACCCAGAAATTCCTTCCTGGAGCAGCACCAGGGGTGACAGGAGGGATCCTGAGAGCTCTGGGGGTACCTGGGCACAGCAGGGTGTGGCAAGAGAAGGACAAGATTTGGGGATTTGTACCCCAATTCCTGCCACTCAGTGCCCAGGAGATTTCCCCACATCCCATATCTTTGGAACTTTTGCCTTTCCCTGGTTGAGTGGGTGCCAATCCCTGGGATCTGCTCCTTGTTCAGCTTGGGAAATGTGCTTTGGAAAACCAACAAAGGTCCTTGTGTGCAAATCCCCTTTCCTAAACTGGGGCTTCCAGGCTCAGATTAATCTCACTTTTACAGGTCTGGATTAATCTCATTTTCCCAGCTGTTTAAACCCAGGCCTGGATTAATCTCCCTTTTCCAGCTGTTTAAACCCAGGATTGGTTTTTCAGAGCCTGGTGCCTACTCTGGCCTGGGCAGCATTCCCACTTTGGGAAGGTGACTCTGCAGACATGATTTAATTCCTGGAATGCTCATTCCCCTTTATCCCAGCAGACCAAACATTCCCTGAGCCCAAATCCAGCCCTGGGCTGGAAATGGAACAGTTCAGGGCTCTGGTAGAGCAGCTCCTGGTTTTCCCTTGGAGTGACCACAAGGAGATGTGCTGGTGGCTGGGGAGTCTGTTCAGATCCTGCTCCAGTGCTGATCCTAATCCCTGGAGCAGGGGCTGGACAGGGGTAAAGGAATAAAGCAGGGATTTATTAAAAGCCCTTCAAAGGATTCACCCTGGGCAGTGCAAGAGCTCAAGATGGACTCGGAGTCAGGAGTTTCACACTTTTCTAAGTTTGGGTTCATTCCCACCTTGGGGTTCATTGTCCAAGCCCAGCTCCAGGTTCTGCAGTCCCACCCTCCCACATTCTCTCCTCAGTTCTCTGCTCTTTGCACTTTTTGGGGCTGGAGCTGCAGAGGTGTCCTTGGTTGTGGGGCTGGACAAGGATTGTTTTGTGTGCCTGAGCTGTGAGGAGAACTTGGAACGCTTTGTATGGAGTTCAGAGTTAAATATGAGTGCAGTACAAAATCTGGAGAATATGAAAGCTGAAACTGAAGCTAAAGCTGAAGGCAGCAGTGCCACAGATCCCGTTCCAGCTGTTCCTGGGGACACCTGGGCTCACCTGGGGGTGTCCTTGCAGGTGGCCTGCATGCAGTTCATCAACATCGTGGTGCACTCCGTGGAGGACATGAACTTCCGAGTGCACCTCCAGTACGAGTTCACCAAGCTGGGCCTGGATGAGTACCTGGATGTGAGTCTGGAGCTGCCCCCATTCCCAACCCCCCTTCTCCCACGTCCCCACACCCCTCACCCCACAGCTCCTGGGCTGTCCCACAGCTGGAGGGGCCGTGGCCAGCAGGGGATGGCTGCAGGCAGCTGGAATGACAGCCTGGAGCTAAATGTGGAGCCTGATGACAAAGGGAGGATGAACCACAGCCATGCTGGCCCTGCCACGTCCCCCAGCTCCAGCCACAGGGCTGGAAAAGTCTCCTGTGGGATTCTCTGCCTGTCAGAGGGAAGCTGCTGCTCTGTTTCCCCTTCTGTTTTCCATGGGTTCTGAGAATCATTTGGGTTGGAAGGACCTTGGAGAGTTTCTCAATCCACCCCTGCCATGGCAGGGACGCTTCCACTGTCCCAGGCTGCTCCAACCTGGCCTGGGATTTCCAGGGAAATGTCCAGGGACATTTCCAGGGATTGGGGCAGCCACAACCTCTCCATGCAGCTTTTTTCCCCCTGTGCCTGGGAGCACATCCATGGGAACTCTGCTGCTGCCATGGCAGTGACTTTGTCCCTGCTGATTCCTGCTCAGTATCCAGTGAGAGGGATTTGGGGTCTGGGGGCTGTGTTTGGGGCCATGGCTTGTGTTTGGGGCCTGGGGGTGGCTCTGGGGAGTCCATGGGAACCAGGCTGAGCCTTTCCCAGCAAACCCAGAGGAAATCATGGAATGTTTTGGGCTGGAAGGGACCCTAAGCTCTGGTTCCATGGGCAGGGGAGCTGCAGTGTCCCCTGCAGTGACAGAGGATTGGATTGCTGGGCTGACCTGGGAATGTTTGGTGTCCTGAGGCTTACCCTGGGTGGTGGAGGTGCCTTGAGCTCCCCCTGTCCCCCAGCCCTGTATCCCCTGTGTCCCTGTATCACCTGTATCACTTGTGTCCCTTTGTCACCTGTGTGCTGTGTCCCTGTGTCACCTGTGTGCTGTGTCCCTGTGTCCCTGTGTCACCTGCGTGCTGTGTCCCCTGTGTCCCCGTGTCACCTGTGTGCTGTGTCCCTGTGTCCCCGTGTCCCTGTGTCACCTGTGTGCTGTGTCCCTGTGTCACCTGTGTGCTGTGTCCCTGTGTCCCCGTGTCCCTGTGTCACCTGTGTGCTGTGTCCCCGTGTCCCTGTGTCACCTGTGTGCTGTGTCCCTGTGTCACCTGTGTGCTGTGTCCCTGTGTCCCTGTGTCACCTGCGTGCTGTGTCCCCTGTGTCCCCGTGTCACCTGTGTGCTGTGTCCCTGTGTCCCCGTGTCCCTGTGTCACCTGTGTGCTGTGTCCCTGTGTCACCTGTGTGCTGTGTCCCCGTGTCCCTGTGTCACCTGTGTGCTGTGTCCCTGTGTCACCTGTGTGCTGTGTCCCTGTGTCCCTGTGTCACCTGCGTGCTGTGTCCCCTGTGTCCCCGTGTCACCTGTGTGCTGTGTCCCTGTGTCCCCGTGTCCCTGTGTCACCTGTGTGCTGTGTCCCTGTGTCACCTGTGTGCTGTGTCCCCGTGTCCCTGTGTCACCTGTGTGCTGTGTCCCTGTGTCACCTGTGTGCTGTGTCCCTGGCCCTGCAGAAGCTGAAGCACACAGAGAGTGACAAGCTGCAGGTGCAGATCCAGGCCTACCTGGACAACGTGTTCGACGTGGGGGCTCTGCTGGAGGACGCTGAGACCAAGAACGCAGCCCTGGAGAGGGTGGAAGAACTGGAAGAAAACCTTTCCCACGTGAGTTGGGATTTGCATTCTGGATTTGCCTGGTTCGCGGGGAGGAAAGCCTGAAAAAAACAAAACAAAAAAAACCAACCAAACAAAAAAAACTTGGAAAAAGCCTTAGGATTGCTGGGTCTCTCAGTTGGGAAAAATAAAAAATAAAAATCAGACACTGGTTGTGCTTCCAGGAGGATTCACCTGGCTCAGGTGTAGGAGCTGGGAGACCTGAATTACCTGGAAAATTCCAGCTTCTCAGCAGAGCAGGCCCCAGTTTGGGGGAAAAAACATTCTGGCAGGAAAAGAAAACTGCTTTAAACTGGTGCTCAGGAGGGAAGGGGTTGGAAAATTCTCCTGTGTAGATGCTCAGGGTTTGCTGTCCCCAACCTTGGTGTCAGTTCCTTCAGGCTGGAAGACATGGCCCGGCTTTTGGAGAAGAATAAAAAAAGGGAGTTTCCATACTTTGAAGGCTTTTCCTTCTGTCACCATCACTTGGAATAAATAATGTTCTTAACTCACTGTGCAGGACTTGGCCCTCAGGTGTTGTAGGAACCAGGGAATGGTTTGGGTTGGAAGGGACATTAAAACCTATCCCATGGACAGGGACACTTCCCACTCTCCCAGGCTGCTCCAAGCCCTGTCCAACCTGGTGTCTCCCATCTCAGGCAGGAATCTGTTCTCTTTCCAAGGCTTCAGGGTTTTCTGGAATATCAATAATTTATCAGTTTATCCAAGAAGTGACCTCTTATTTTGATGGGTAAACCCCTGGCTTTCCAGTTATTTAATCCATTTCTCTTTTGCTGGGCAGTTATCTGAAAAACTCCAGGACACGGAGAACGAAGCCATGGCCAAGATTGTGGAACTGGAAAAGCAGCTGATGCAGAGGAACAAAGAACTGGACGTGATCCGGGTGAGTGGGATGGGGCAGCCCTGGATGGATCCGGGATGCAGGGAGCAGAGATCATGGATCTGCGGCAGGGGAACTCTCTTGGCTTCCCAGGATTGAACCTGGGGCAGACTTCAGGTGAATTATTTGTGTGTGCATTCTGAGGATGGACAGGAATCCCTTAGGGTGTGCTGGGAATCACTGAGTGAGATGGACACGTCTTACTCGCCAGGTCTGGAGCATTCCAGCTGGGAATTCTGGACCTGTGGAGATCCCAAAGGGTGGGAGAATCCAGAGTTTCTCTGGAGGGGCTGCCCTGGGCATGTGCAGTGCAATCTCCTCTCTGGATCGGGCTGCTCTGATCCTGCCCTTGGAATTGTGAATGCACATTCCCTGTCCCCGTGCCATTCCAGGAGATCTACAAGGATGCCAACAGCCAGGTTCACACCCTGAGGAAGATGGTGAAGGAGAAGGAGGAAGCCATCCAGCGCCAGTCTACGCTGGAGAAGAAGATCCACGAGCTGGAGAAGCAGGGAACCATCAAGATCCAGAAGAAAGGGGACGGGGACATCTCCATCCTCCCTGTGGCCCTGGGCTCTGGGATGGTGCCAGCAGGAGCAGAGGCAGTGCCAGGCACCTGTGCCACACCTGGAGCTGCCTCCTCAGTGCCACTGCCCCCGCCCCCGCCCCCCCTGCCCGCCCTGCCAGGCTCACCTGAGGCAGGTGAGGAGGGAGGGAGATCCTCCAACTCCCCTGGGCAGTGCCAGTGCCTGACCACCCTTCCCATGGGGAAATTCCTGCTGGTGCCCAGCCTGAGGCTGTTCCTTCCGCTCCTGTTCCCTGGGAGCGGAGTGTGACCCCTGTGAAAAACAGGAAAGGTGTGCTGCTACAGCATTCCTGTTGTTTGTGTAGATAAGTACGTGTAAATAGAAGATAAGAAAAATTACAACCCCAAAAAAACCCCGACAGACTCCCCCACTTGGCTGCTCCCTCCCCCTGTTTTTCCATGGATGGAAGAATTGCTCCCTTCTCTCCTGAGGGCACTTCCAGGTGCTCAGGGTGGGGAGGGGACATCGGGTGGCTCTTTCTTTGTGCCCCTTCTGTGCTCCATGATAACTCCATTTTCCTTCCATCCCACAGTGCCCAACGGCCCCGTGGCAGTGCCTGTGCCACCTCCACCACCTCCTCCTCCTCCTCCTCCTCCTCCTCCTCCTCCTCCTCCTCTCCCAGGCCCAGCTCCGGATGCAGCTCCGGTGCTGCCACCTCCACCACCGCCCTCGGCTCCCCCCCTGCCCGGCACAGCCTCTCCCACCGTGGTCTTCAACTCTGGCCTGGCAGGTAAAACTCCCTCAGGAGCTCAGTGCTGGCCCCAAATGAACCCCCCAGTTCCTCAGTGGCCCTGGGACGAGGAGGTTATGGGAGGAAGGGGAATTCTGCTGTCTCCAAGGTTGCCCGGAGGAGCTGTGGCTGCCCCGTGCATCCCTGGAAGTGTCCAAGGCCAGCTTGGGGAAACCTGGGTTGGGGGCAGCTGGATAATCCTCCAAGCTGGCTGAGACTGTGGGGTTTGTCAAACCCCACCTTTGGGTTTGGTCTGGGAGAGTTGGGTTCTCCAGTGGAACAAAACCCACACCGGCAGTGTTTTATGAGCGGTGCCAGTGACTTTGTTTTGGATTTTGACACAATATGGGCTTGGTTTCTTCTGGGAAGAAATACCTGTGCAAAATACGGGAAATTTTTGGTGGGAATTTGGGAGGAAGAGGTGAAATTTGGGAATTTTTGGAAGGAAGGACAATGTGCTACCCATCCTTACCCGTGTTCTAGCCAGTGCCTCCTGCCAGGTGTCTCAGGGGGTGAGTGAGGGCTCACCGGGGTCCCCAGAAATCTCCAGAGCTCGTTACCTGTCCAGTGCAAGAGACTCATTAAGAGCTTTGTTGAGGAGAAAAAAAAAATTAATTAAACATTAGTATTTAATTTATTCAAGTAAATAAATTTATCAATTATTTATTATTTAAATATTAATATTTAATTCTAATTGAATATTCTGGCTTCTAAAGGTTCTGTGGCAGATAAAAAGCACCCTGGATCCAGAGGGTCCCAGGGTGTTTTTTGGGAAAATCCAGCCCCAGAGGGAGGGCTGATCCCTTGGGATGTGGCCCTGGGGGTGCCTGGGAGCTGCTGGGCTGCAGGTCCCGTTCTTTCAGTGGGAATTCCCAGGGAATGGCACTGGAAGTGCCTTTTCTGCATCCAAGGGCTCCCCAGGAAGGAGCATTCCCAGGGCAGGATCACTGTGGGGAGTTGGGAAATAACAAATGCTGCTTTTCTGACCTTTCCTAACCCTTTTTTCTCTGTTCCTTCTGCTTCCTGCTAAGATGGGCCCATCAAGCTCTTCTGTAGGTTCCTTCCTGCTAAGTATTCCTTATCCTGGCATTCCCTGTGTCCTGGGGGATATCCAGGGGCACCTGGGGGGTACCCAGGGGAGGGGCAGGGGGGGTGGGAGCCAACCCTCAGGATTTGGGCACCCAGAGCTCGGGAAGGGTGGAGGAGGAGGAGAAAGAAGAAGGAGAATCTGAAGGAGTTCTGAGCTCCATTATCTTTCCCACGAGGCATTCCTGCCTTCCCTGTCCTGGAATAACCTGGGAGCAGTTAGTGATCCATTCCAATGTGTGCACAAGTAGAAAAATCCTTTTTCCATGGGTGTTCAAAGCTATTCCTTCTTTTATTTTAGGAATTATTTTAAGTAACCCCATCAATTAAGCAGAGAACAAAACCCTGTTTGTTGTAGATGAGCTCAAATTGTGTAAAAACAATTCCCACAATACCCACTGGAATATTCTGTGTATTCCCCGTTATCCAGCGCTGCAGGACCAGGGTTTCTGTTCCACATTTTTTGGGAAGTAGTCCAGGAGCAAAAGGTTGATTGATGGACTTCAATGAATTGATTTTGTAGGAAGGAACAAATTTGTGTTCTCATGAAAGGGAAAAGAAATGGGAACTGGATTATGGAAATTATTTATGTGGCTTCCAGATTGAATGGAATAGGAATAGAGATGGGAATGGGAATAGGAGTGGGAGTGGGAATAGGATGGGAATAGAAATAGAAATAAGAATAGGAATAAGGTTGTTCCCTTGCTCAGTCAGGTCTCATTTCCAGGTTTTATTTTCACAGCTCCTCTGATTAAATTCCAGAATTACTCCAGAGTTCCCAAATGACTCAGGTTTGCTGGATTTGCACAGCACAAGAATTAAAACTTGGTTTTAAGCCCCTGTTAAAGCCCAGCTTTGCTGCAGCTCAGCCCCTTTGGCCTTGAAACTCAAACCTGCTGAGAAGGTTCCCCACTGCAGTGTCCCCAGATCCCATTTCCCAAAACCTTGGGAACGGGGCTTTTTCCCCTTCTTGTCATGTGTTTGGGACATGGCTCAGAGTGGGCTCTGCCAGCAGCAGGGCAGGGCTGCATTCACCCACCACCCCCCTTCTCCATGGAATTTGGACAGAGCCTGGGAGTCCAAATCAATCCAGACAGCTTGTGGTGCTGCAGGAATCCCAGATTTCCCTTTGGGAAGTTTGCAGAGCCCTGGGGGTTGGTGCTGTCCTGCTCGAGGCTGGGATTCCCCACTCCCGCAGCCTCTGGGATTTCCAGGGGGACAACGAGGCGTGCCCAGTTCTTCCCCAGCAATGAACTCCAGCTGGGGAGCTGCTCTGTGGTGCCCCCAGGCACTCCCTCAGGATTTCTCCGTGTGTTATCCCCAGCTGTCAAGATCAAGAAGCCCATCAAGACCAAGTTCCGCATGCCCGTGTTCAACTGGGTGGCCCTGAAGCCCAACCAGATCAACGGCACCGTCTTCAACGAGATCGACGACGAGCGCATCCTCGAGGTACCCCTGCTGCTCCCATCCCCTCTGCTCCCATCCCCTCTGCTCCCATCCCCTGCTGCTCCCATCCCCTCTGCTCCCATCCCCTCTGCTCCCATCCCCTCTGCTCCCATCCCCGCTGCTCCCATCCCCGCTGCTCCCATCCCCTCTGCTCCCATCCCCTCTGCTCCCATCCCCTCTGCTCCCATCCCCTCTGCTCCCATCCCCTCTGCTCCCATCCCTGCTGTGTGTCCTGGTTGGAAAGACAGGTGTCTGCTGAGAAAGGCAGGAGCCTCTCCTTGAAATGGAAAATGTAAACACCATCCTTCCAAATTATTATAATTTTGAAATTAAGGGGCTCTCAGGCAAAGATACGGGAATGGGAATAACAGTTCTTTACTAGGAAAAATTAAAATAAAAATACTGTATTAAAAAAAAACAAACCCACTGTCAGAGTGAGAATCCAAGCTGCCCCCGTCAGTCACTCAGGGTGTTGGAGCAGTCCCATTAAATGGTGGCTGCATCCTCCTGCAGTGACAGATGTGCTTCTGTTGGAGCAGTGCTCCTGGGGAAGGTGCAGGTTTCCTCCAAAGCTCCAGTGATGATGTGGAAGGGTCTGGTTTTTCCTCTGGGATCCAGTGGGAAAAGGCTGCTCTGATGTTCCAAATCCCAGATTTGATCCGGGTAGGAAATGCTTGGCTCCTGCCCCTGGGTGGAGCAAATCCCAATGGGGTGATGGAATTTTCTCAGCCAGGCAGTGGGACTCAGTGGCCATTAACAGGAGATCTCTCCTGGAGGAAGGATGGGCTGTGGGAAAGATAAAGAGCACTGCCCCAGCTGCTTTAACAGATGGAACTGATGGAACACACACTGCTGGACACATCCTGATTTGCATCCCAAGACAGCTGCTCAGGAAAACATGGAATATTTGCCTTGGAAAAGCCTCTCAGACAGCCCAGTCCAACCCCTCAGCCTGGCTGTGTCCCCAAGTGCCACATCCACAGGGGGTTCAATCCCTCCAGGTGTGGGGCCTCCGGCCCCTTCTGTTGTCTGACCACATTTTTGAGGAAGGTTTTCCCAATATCCAACCAAACCTCTGCTGGAACAACCTGATCTGTGTCCTCTCGTCCTGTCCCTGTTCCCTGGGGGCAGAGCTGGCTGTCCCCTCCTGTCAGGGAAATGTGGGAAGATCTCCACAGGGGTAGGGCACAGCAGTGACCTTGGCAGGGGGCTCATTCCAGGTCCTGGATGCTCCCATGGATGCTTTATCCGTGGCTGGATAAAGCACCAGTGCTTACAAATGTTCTCCTGAATTTCTAAACATGTGCAGAGCTGTTTGGGGCTGGATTTCTGGGATCTGGCCAGCTTTCCTCATCCCAGCTCAGGAATGTGTTCCTTCCATCCCTCAGCCTCTGATAGAACTCTCAGGATTCCAAAGCCAGCTTGGACAGGATTGGAAAAACTTGGGCTGGTGGAAGCTGTCCCTGAAATGGGATGAGCTTTAACATTCCAACCCAAACCGTTCCGTGATTCCATGATCCAGTCTCAGCCAGCACACTGCTTCTCCTGCACTTGTGGGTTTTAGGATTTTGTGTTCCCTGCAGGATAAATCCTTTCCTTTCCAGGATCTAAACGTGGATGAATTCGAGGAGATATTCAAAACTAAAGCCCAGGGCCCAGCCATGGATCTGACTTCCAGCAAGCAGAAGATCCCTCAGAAAGGCTCCAACAAAGTCACGCTGCTGGATGCCAACAGAGCCAAGAATTTGGCCATCACGCTGCGGAAAGCCGGGAAAACGGCGGATGAGATCTGCAGAGCCATCCACGTGTGAGTGCTCAGGATTCCCAGTGAAGGAATCCTGCCCCAGGTTACTGGGAGCGCTGGGAAATGGTTTGGAGTGGGAAGCTGGTGGAAATGCTGGGAAGAATTCCAGGGGAAGGATGGGATGGTGGAGAATTCCAGAAATCAGAGTGCCTGGAATTCAGAAACCTCTCATCTTTGTGCTGTTGAGTCATTGTTGAGGTTGGACAAATTAGTGCTTCCTTGATTAAAGGAGCTCATCCCAGCCTATCCAGTTTGCCATGGCAGCTCCACGATATTTCCTGTTCCAGTGAGCCAAATCCCGAGGGAACCCAGGAAGAGGCAGCTCTTCTGGTTGGCTCCATGAAGGATGGGTTTACTCCAGGTTCTGGAACAGATTTAGCATGGAATTTGATTTGTGGAGGGGCCTCAGGAGCTGATACGGACCCTTCCCTGCTCCTGGGACGGGTGGAGCTGATCCCAAGTCCTGGGGGCTGATCCCAAATTGTGGGGGCTGATCCCAAATCCATCCACGCTCATCCTGGCCATGGCAAACATCTCCCACTCCTCCCTTAAGGAATATCTCCAGAGTGTGGATGCACAAGCTTTGCCTTTGGGTGCTGAGGGTGACCCAAACCCACCCCAGGTCCTCGCAGGTTCAGCAGTTGGGCTTTAGGGTGCTCTGGGCCAAGTAAATACAAATATTTGCTCCTCCCCACCTCTTTTCCCTGGAAAAGTGAGCTTGGAGGGGTGGGGGAACAGCCACGTGTTTGGGAATGGAAGCAGCATCATTCCCATAATCCCTGGATCCTGTTCCCGTCTGCATGGGCAGGGCAGGAGCAGCTTCACAGCTTCTCTGCTTTTCTTCATGTGGAGCTGAATCCCAGAGTGCTTGGGCTTGGGAAGGACCTTAAATCCCATCCAGTTCATCCAGGGACACCTCCCACTGTCCCAGGCTGCTCCAAGCCCTGACCAGCCTGGCCTTGGGCACTTCCAGGGATCCATCCCAGCCAGTAATTCCCAGTTCCCAATATCCCACTCATCCCTGCCCTGTGGCAGTGGGAGCCATTCCCTGTGTCCTGTCCCTCCATCCCTTGTCCCCAGTCCCTCTCCAGCTCTCCTGGAGCCCCTTCAGGCCCTGGAATGTGCTGGAAGCTCTCCCTGCATCCTTCCCTTCTCCAGGGGAACATTCCCAGCTCTCCCAGCCTGGCTCCAGATCCGAGGGACATCTATGGCCTGGCTGAGCTTTGTCCCCTCACCCTTTTCCCTGGGTTTTTCCCCAGCTTTGACCTGAAGACGCTGCCGGTGGATTTTGTGGAGTGCCTGATGCGGTTCCTGCCCACGGAGAACGAGGTGAAGGTGCTGAGGCTCTACGAGAGGGAGAGGAAGCCCCTGGAGAACCTGTCGGACGAGGACAGGTTCATGATGCAGTTCAGCAAGATCGAGAGGCTCATGCAGAAGATGACCATCATGGCCTTCATCGGCAACTTCGCCGAAAGCATCCAGATGCTCACCCCGGTGAGTGGGAGCAGGGAATAGCCACAGCTGGAATAGCCACAGCTGGAAGGGACCCATGGGATCGTGGATCCAGCTCCTGGCCTTGCACAGACACCCCAACAATCCCACCCTGGGCACCCCTGGGATGTCCAAACGCTCCTGGAGCTCTGGCTGCCTCGGGAATGTGTCCATTCCCCAGGGAGCCTCAGCATCCTCACAGGAAAATTGTTGGGAGAAGTTACTCTTGGTGCTGGCCCATGGGGCCTTGGAATTGTTTTCCATCACTGGGACAGCTGTAGGGGTTGGGATGTAAATCCTCATTTACATCTGAGGGAGTAAGTCTGGCAGGCAAAGGAAGGGTTTGGAATCCTGGAGTGTTAGGGCAGAAGAGCATTCCCAGGATCCCACATGGGATGGGAATGGAAAAGAAGGAATATCTCATTCCAGCCCCTGCCATGGGCAGGGACACCTTCAAGTGTCCCAGGCTGCTCCAAGCCACAACCTGGCCTTGGACACTTCCAGGGATCCAGGGGCAGCCACAGCTTCTCTGGGAATTCCCAATTCCCAATATCCCTGTGTCCTGTCCCTCCATCCCTTGTCCCCAGTCCCTCTCCAGCTCTCCTGGAGCCCCTTCAGGCCCTGGAATGTGCTGGAAGCTCTCCCTGCATCCTTCCCTTCTCCAGGGGAACATTCCCAGCTCTCCCTGCCTGGCTCCAGATCCGAGGGACATCCATACTCTGTCCCATGGTGTGGATGAAAAAACCAGGAAGGTTTTTTTTCAGGATGTGAGTGTTTGGATGTTGATTTTCCTCCTGGTTGGATGTGCATTAACCAAAGCTCTCCCTGTGTTTCCCCACAGCAACTCCACGCCATCATCGCTGCCTCTGTCTCCATAAAGTCATCCCAAAAACTTAAGAAAATCCTGGAGGTAGGTCTGATCCCAGCTCTCCTTCCAGGGGTGTCCAAAAACCTCCAGGAATTTGTCCTGAGAATTCCTGCTCTGCTCTGTTTCATCCTGGCAGATCATCCTGGCCCTTGGGAATTACATGAACAGCAGCAAACGAGGGGCTGTGTATGGATTTAAACTGCAGAGTTTAGACCTGGTAAGAAGATCAGGGATGTGTTGTGGGCACCAGCTGGGAATTACAGCTGTGGAGTTCTTCAGGTTGGAAAAACCTTCCAAGATCTTTGAGTCCAGCCATTCCCAGCACTGTCCCTGTCCCCAGTGTCACATCCCCAGGGCTGTGAAATCCCTGCAGGGATGGGGACTCCACCTGAGCACCTTTTCCATGAGGGAATTGTCCCAGTATCCACCCTGAGCTCCCCTGGGCTCCCCTGGGGCCGTTCCCTCTGCTCCTGTCCCTGTTCCCTGGGATAAGATCCCAAATCCCTCCCGGCTGTCCCCTCCTGTCAGGGAGTTCCAGAGAGGGAAAAGATCCCTCTGGATCCTCCTTTGCTCCAGGCTGAGCCCCTTCCTATTTCCCTCAGGAATTCTCCAGCCCCTTTCCTATTTCCCTCAGGAATTCTCCAGCCCTTTCCCATTTCCCTCAGGAGTTCTCCAGCCCCTTCCCATTTCCCTCAGGAATTCTCCAGCCCCTTTCCCATTTCCCTCAGGAATTCTCCAGCCCCTTTCCCATTTCCTTCAGGAATTCTCCAGCCCTTTCCCATTTCCCTCCCCTGGCCATGCTCCAGCCCCTCAAGGTCCCTCCAGTGTCACACTGGGGCTGGCACAGCCCAGAGGTCTCTTGCCCACCTGGGCACTCCTGGGTTCGTGTGTTCATCACCCCCAGATCCTTTCCCAGTTTTCCAGCCTGTCTATCCCATCCCTGTAGCCCTTCAGGGCGTCGTGGTGACCCAGGTGGCTGCTGAGGGATTCCATTGGTGCTTCCCAGCATGGAAAACACGCTGGAGTGTTCTCACCATTGAGTCCCTTGGCTTGGAGCCTGCTCCCATCTCCTCACTCCTCTGTTCCTGCCCTTCCCAGCTCCTGGAGACGAAGTCGACGGATCGGAAGCAGACGCTGCTGCACTACATCTCCAACGTGGTGAAGGACAAGTACCAGCACGTGGCCCTGTTCTACAATGAGCTGCACTACGTGGAGAAGGCAGCAGCAGGTACAGCCCTGTCCTGTGCCCTCCAGGATGGGACATTCCTGGCACATCCGTGCTCAGCACTGCTGTGTGTCCTGGTTGGAAAGACAGGTGTCTGCTGAGAAAGGCAGGAGCCTCTCCTTGAAATGGAAAATGTAAACACCATCCTTCCAAATTATTATAATTTTGAAATTAAGGGGCTCTCAGGCAAAGATACGGGAATGGGAATAATAGTTCTTTACTAGGAAAAATTAAAATAAAAATACAGTATTACAAGAAACAAACCCAAATTACTGTCAGAGTGAGAATCCAAGCTGCCCCCGTCAGTCACTCAGGGTGTTGGAGCAGTCCCATTAAATGGTGGCTGCATCCTCCTGCAGTGACAGATGTGCTTCTGTTGGAGCAGTGCTCCTGGGGAAGGTGCAGGTTTCCTCCAAAGCTCCAGTGATGATGTGCAAGGGTCTGGTTTTCCTCTGGGATCCAGTGGGAAAAGGCTGCTCTGATGTTCCAAATCCCAGATTTGATCCGGGTAGGAAATGCTTGGCTCCTGCCCCTGGGTGGAGCAAATCCCAATGGGGTGATGGAATTTTCTCAGCCAGGCAGTGGGACTCAGTGGCCATTAACAGGAGATCTCTCCTGGAGGAAGGATGGGCTGTGGGAAAGATAAAGAGCACTGCCCCAGCTGCTTTAACAGATGGAACTGATGGAACACACACTGCTGGACATATCCTGATTTGCATCCCAAGACACTGTGTCACTCCCCAGTGTCCCTGGAGAACGTCCTGCTGGATGTGAAGGAGCTGCAGCGGGGCCTGGAGCTCACCAAGCGCGAGTACACCATGCACGACCACAACACCATGCTCAAGGACTTCATCCAGAGCAACGAGGGCAAGCTCAAGAAGCTGCAGGATGATGCCAAAATAGCCCAGGTACTTCTGTGTTTGGGGATTTGGGCTGTATTTCCGTGGAATGCCTGGGAGGGTGAGCAGGGCACTGAGGCTGTGCCTGTTGCAGGATGCCTTTGATGATGCTGTGAAATATTTCGGGGAGAATCCCAAGACAACTCCACCCTCGGTCTTCTTCCCGGTGTTTGTCCGCTTTGTGAAGGCCTACAAGGTAAACCAGAGCCTCCTTCTCCTCCTCTTCCTCCTCTTCCTCCTCTTTCTTCTCTTCATCCTCCTCTTTCTCCTTCTCCTCATCCTCTTTGTCCTCCTCCTGCTTCTCCTTCTTCTCCTTCTCCTCCTTCTCTTTCTCCTCCTTCCCCTGTTTTCATGCTTTGTCATCCTCTTCTTCACCTCCTTCTCCTTTCTTCTCCTTTCTCCTTCTCTTTTCTCCTTCTTTCTCCTTCTCCTTTCTCCTTCTCCTTTCTCCTTCTCCTTTCTCCTTCTCCTTTCTCCTTCTCCTTTCTCCTTCTCCTTTCTCCTTCTCCTTTCTCCTTCTCCTTTCTCCTTCTCCTTTCTCCTTCTCCTTTCTCCTTCTCCTTTCTCCTTCTCCTTTCTCCTTCTCCTTTCTCCTTCTCCTCTCCCTTCCTCAGAAATCCCCATAGTGGCACAGATCCCATTCCTCCTTGGCTACCCTGGAATCTCTAACCCATGGATTTTCTCACAAACAGCAAGCAGAGGAAGAAAATGAGCTGAGGAAAAAGCAGGAACAGGCCTTAATGGAAAAACTCATGGAACAAGAAGCGCTGATGGAGCAGCAGGACCAAAAGGTATGGGACAAATGCACCTTCCAGGTGGGATTGTGCTCCTGATTTTCAGAAACCTCAACTCCAACTGAGGAACTGTAGTTGCCTAGAAAGAGTCGGGAAGTTCTTGTGCAAGGAACTGGGATAGACTGGAAAAGTTGTGGGTAGTTCTGCTGCTGTGGAAGTCTGCAAAATTAAGGAAAACTGAATAGATGGAAAGTTCTCTTTTCTGTATTTCCGTGAGCTGAACTTCATCCTTCCCTGACTTCTCCACGGAGCGAGAGCAACGAGCACACATCCGTTCCCAGCCTAGGGAGTGGGGTGGGAATGGCAGGAATTGGTGGGGTGGGTGTGTGTGTGTGTGAGGTTCAGCAGGAAGCCCAGCAGAGCTGGAGCTGCATCCTGAGCATCCCCGTGCGTGTTCCCAGTCCCCTTCCCACAAGAGCAAGCGGCAGCAACAGGAGCTGATCGCGGAGCTGCGGCGCCGGCAGGTCAAGGACAACCGGCACGTGTACGAGGGCAAGGACGGAGCCATCGAGGACATCATCACAGGTACCCCCGATCCTGATCCATCAGCCATGATCCCTGATCCCATCACAGGTACCCCCGATCCTGATCCCTGATCCCATCACAGGTACCCCCGATCCTGATCCCTGATCCCATCACAGGTACCCCCGATCCTGATCCCTGATCCCATCACAGGTACCCCCGATCCTGATCCCTGATCCCATCACAGGTACCCCTGTCCCCTGCCAGCCAGTTGGGAATTTCAGCCTCAGGAATTCCTTGGGGGAATCTGCCAGCCCATTGGGAATTTCAGCCTCATGAACAAAGGGGAGATACTCCAGCTAGCTGGGAATTCCAGCCTCAGGAATTTCCAGGGGGATATTTTAGCCAGCTGGGAATTCCAGCCTCAGGAACAATGGGGGATATTCCAGCTAGCTGGGAATTCCAGCCTCAGGAATTCCCATGGGGATATTTTAGCCAGTTGGGAATTCCAGCCTCAGGAATTTCCAGGGGGATGTTCCAGCCCCAGGAATTCCCAGGGGGGATCTGCTGAGTGGCTGCTCCAGGGCTTTGTCCCCTCCTCAGGGTGTTGCTTGTGTGGTGTGGAGCAAGTCCAGAGGTTCTGCTCTTTCTCTTCCAGCCTGTGGGGACATTCCCGGGGGTTTGGAGCAGGCAGGGAGTGCCTGATCCCAGCAGCTGCTCCAGCTGTGCTCTGTGCATCTGTCCCAGATCCCTTTTTTTTTTCCCCACAATGGGATCAGTGTCAGGATGAAGAGACTCTTTTCATTAAGATTGATCCCAGAAATTCTTCAGTCAACACCCAGTGACCCCAGAGTGCTCTAGGTTTTCCTGCAGATCCCAGAGGGAAGGGACACAGCCCCTGGTGCAGCCAGGACTTGTCTGCAAATATTTGCTGATTAAAAGAGCCACCAGAACTGCATCTTTCCCAGGAATTAAATCCTTTTTAACACTTCCAGTTTCTGAGATTGCAGAACTGGAAGTTTTCCACACGTTTTTCATCTGTGGTGTGGAAGGAAAATGATTTCACACCTCAGGAGCTTCACAAACTCAATTTCCTTGCACAGAACCAAAAAAAAAAAAAAAGGTCTTTGCCAACTGCTCCTGGAAGTTTTCCGGCAGGAGATTTTCCTGCAGAAGGGCAGGATAGCCAGGGAATTTGTGTGTGAAGCTTTCCCAACTCCTTTTAACCCTGGTTAATGGCTCTGAGATAACATTCCTCATTTAAAGGGCAGGGTTGCAGTAATGTCCAGCCTGGCATTGCTTCCACAGCTCCTCCAGACTCCTGGGACTTTGTTTAATTGGAAAAATTCTGCTCTGTGGCAGGAGCAGATTGTGTGGCAGACACCCATCCCTGTGGAAAAAAAGCCATCAGGGGAGAGGGTGCCAGGCTCCAGTTAAACATTTCCTGTGCTCTTGTGCCTGGATTTGCCCCTTTTGAGGCCTCAAGCCATGGAGGAGGAAAGGTCAGGAATGGAAGGTCAGGTAGGACTGAGGTCACCTCCCCATTCCTGGGAATGCTCCCAGTAAATCTGCATCTCCCAGTAAATCCTGCACCTCCCCATCCCTGGGAGTGCTCCAGGCCAGGCTGGACAGGACTGGCAGCACCCTGGGACAGTGGAAGTTGTCCCTGCTCGTGGCAGGGGTGGATTGGGATGGGATTTAAGGTCCCCCCCAACCCAAATCATCCCAAACACCAAGGTCTTCCCACAAACCTGTAGCACACCTTAAAGCAAGTTCTTCAAGGGAATTATTTTATTAGAGGCCATGGGGGAATGGTTTTAAGATGAAGGAAAGATCAGGGATTGGGAAGGAATTCCTGGCTAGGAGGGTGGGCAGGCCCTGGCACAGATTCCCAGAGCAGCTATGGCTGCCCCTGGATCCCTGGAAGTGTCCAAGGCCAGGTTGGACATTGGGGCTTGGAGCAGCCTGGGACAGTGGAAGGTGTCCCTGTATGGATTGGGATGGGATTTAATGCCCTTTCCACCCCAGATCATTCCGGGATTCTGGGATTTATCCATGAATCCCTGACAGAAATGCTCCTGTCTAGGATTAGTTTTCCTTGAGAAGTGTCCAAGGCCAGGTTGGAGCAGCCTGGGACAGTGGGAAGTGTCCCTGCCATGGCAGGGATGGGATGGGATGGGATGGGATGGGATGGGATGGGATGGGATGGGATGGGATGGGATGGGATTTAAGGTCCCTTCCAGCCCAAACCCAGCTGGGATTCCATGAGCAGATCAAACAGCTCCTCACCCCCTCAGCAGTGCCTTGTGCAAAGGGCCGTGAGGAGCGCGCAGGCGCGTGTCCCGGTGTCCCGGTGTCCCCGTGGTGTCCCCGTGGTGTCCCTGTGGCAGCAGCGAGCTGTCCCCGCGGCCGCAGCGGTGCTGATGTTGGTCTGTGTGTGGCTGTTGTTGTTCCCATGCAGTGCTGAAGACGGTGCCCTTCACCGCCCGAAGCGCCAAGCGCGGCTCTCGCTTCTTCTGCGACCCCGTTGTCCCTGAGGAATTCCATTACTAAACTCTCCCTCTTTCACACCTGACGCTCTTAGAAACCTGGAAGGTCGCTGTAGACTTTTTGCCACTTTTGTTTGTGTGGATCTCAGCCAGGAATCTGTGACTGTTGAGTGTGTAGTGTTGTCCAGCGTCCTCCTGACGTCACAGTGGTGTTCCCTCTGTTGCATGTCCTCTTCATCCCATTGATCCCATCCCATTGTGTCCCATAGAACAGTTGAGGTGGGAGTCACTGGGCTGAGTCTCCTGCAGTGCAAGGAGGAGCCCAAGCAGTGACGGCTCACCTGGCTCATCCGTCACCTCGGGGTGTCGTGCATGTGGCACCTCCCAGAGGAATTCTGTGCTGCACGGACTTTGGGAATGGCCTTGGGGGTGGCTTCTGGCTCGGGAATATCACCCGTGGGGTGGTTTAGGACTCCTAAGCAGCACCTGCATGTTCAGCTGCACGGGGTGGAACAGCGGGCTGACATCTCTCCTTGTTCGGTCACGTCCACATTTAACTCCTTTATTCCGTGTCAGTTCCACGCCAGCTTCACTTGATGGAATCAGGAATTCTCACTGAGCAGGGGCGGTGGGGAGCAGGGCTGGGAACACAGGGCAGAGCCCCTGGAATGGTGCCAAGGCAAAGCTGGCGTGGAACCGAGCCCTGGGCACCGCGGTGTCCCTAACCCAGCACGGCCCTGGACGCTGCCGTCCTCGTGAAGGACTGGCTTGGGAAGCCAGCAGTGCTCCTTCCACCCTTCCCTGCGTGATTCCACCAGTGCTGCCCATAAATCCAACTAACCCACTCCGTACTTCTGTGCTCTTCCGGTTCTCTCCGTCTTCTCTTCCTGGAGCCAACCTTCAAAGCAGCTTGGAACTGGGGTCGGGAGCAGCCTCCTGTCCCTCCTGCCCTGCCTAACCCCTCCTGCTCTGTGCTTTCTGCCCGGGACGTTTGAACACTGACTTGACTTGCTCTTCATTCTCCATCCCATTTTTTTACTTAACCATCATTTTTTTGTGTTTTTTTTTCTGTTTTTGTTTTGTTTTTTGTTTTTTTTTCTGTTTAGCCCTAAAGAAGAATAATATCACTAAATTTCCCAATGTTCACTCGAGGGTAAGGATTTCTTCTAGCACAGCCGTGGTGGAGGATTCCCAGAGCTGGCAAGCATCACTTTTTACTTGGCTTCCTCCTCTCTCTCTGTGCCAGGCAGCTGGTGGTAGATGTGGCTGGGCTAATACTGGTGAGACCCTCGAGGCCACTTGAGACCCAGATCCTTGATTTTCACCTCTGGAGGTGCAGGGATCCACAGGATGTTGGCTGGTGCCCATCATCACTGTTTTGGCCACTTCTCAAGTTGAGCCCAAAACAGTCTCATCCCCAGGTGCTGTTGGTCAGTGACAATCTTCACACTCCATTTTGGCAATTTTAATTCAAGTCCAGCCCAAAATGATCTTGTCCCCGGGTGCTGTTGGTCAGTGACCACCATCACATTCTGGTTTGGCTGTTTCTCTTCAATTCCAGCCCAGAATAGTTCTGCCCACAGTGGGGTTCTCCACTCCAGGGGTGGAGAGAGGAGAGCTGAGAAGTTTGGGAGTTCTGTGTAATTCCCACCACAAGTTCTCCAGGAAGTCAGAGGGATTTGCTCAGTCCAACACAAATTTGTTGGCCAGGAGAAGAATATTTGAACTGGAATTGTCTTCAGGGCTTGTTCTGCTTTAGGTGACAGCACATGTGACACCTGTGACACCTGTAATGGGTGTCTACCATCCATCCATCCATCCATCATCCATCCATTCATCCATCCATCCATCCATCCATCCATGGATGAAGCATCATTCCAGCCATGGAAAGCAGCTGGAGAATCCCAACCCAGCACCAGCTGCTTTTCCTAGATCCTCTTTTAGATCTCAGAGGTCCTTACCCACCTGAACGATCCCATAAATCCATCCTAAATGAGATGTGGGGATCCTAGATCCACTCTGGTGTGGCTGAACCCTCCCCTGCCCTGAGGAACATTCTCCAGCTCCGGCATTGGCTGGAGTGTGGGAAAATGCAGGGAATTCCTCGAAGCACATGCCTGGGGTCCTTGTGGCCTTTGTGACAGTGGTGAGGGGATGTGGCCTCACCAGCGTTCCCTGTGATCGCACAGCACCATCCCATGATCCCACAGCACCATCATTCCCTGTGATCCCACAGCACCATCCCATGATCCCACAGCACCATCATTCCTTGTGATCCCACAGCACCATCCCATGATCCCCCAGCACCATCATTCCTTGTGATCCCACAGCACCATCCCATGATCCCACAGCACCATCATTCCCTGTGATCCCACAGCACCATCCCATGATCCCACAGCACCATCCCATGATCCCACAGCACCATCGTTCCTTGTGATCCCACAGCACCATCCCATGATCCTACAGCACCATCATTCCCTGTGATCCCACAGCACCATCCCATGATCCCCCAGCACCATCATTCCTTGTGATCCCACAGCACCATCCCATGATCCCACAGCACCATCATTCCCTGTGATCCCACAGCACCATCCCATGATCCTACAGCACCATCATTCCCTGTGATCCCACAGCACCATCCCATGATCCCGCAGCACCATCCCATGATCCCACAGCACCATCATTCCCTGTGATCCCACAGCACCATCCCATGATCCCGCAGCACCAATCATTCCCACGATCCCACCAGTATTAACCTGCCGTTGGGGCGCGTAGTTCGGGCACGTCCGTCCTTATCCCACCCTTACCCCATCCCACGCTCCACAAGCTGCTTTGACTGGCTTCCAGCGGTGCTCTCGGTGTCTGTCCTGCCGTGTCCGCGCGTCCCGCGCTGACCCCTCTGGCTCCCCGCAGATCTCCGGAACCAGCCGTACCGCCGTGCCGACGCGCTCCGGAGGAGCGTGCGCCGCCGCTTCGACGACCACGGGCTGCGCTCCAACGGCGCCGAGCTGGCCATGTGAGCCCGCCGAGGAGCCCGGCAAGGACCAGCCCTTCCTCCCTGGGCTCCGCATCCCGCCTTTTCCGAGGAAAAACGGATTCCTGGGAGGCTCCGGGCCCCGCGCCGCGCTCTCCACGCCAAGTGCCTGAAATGGAAGTTCCCGCTCCGACGGATCCCGCCCGTTGGGTCGGGGTCGGTTGGGTTTTCTCTCCGGACAAGGTTCCGTGCAGGATTTGTAACCAAAATGTAAAATATGGGATGGTTTGGGGAGGGGAGGGGGTTGGGATCGTGAGAGAGCGAGGGGGCCTGTGGGCCTGACTGGTTGGAAACTGGGAATACTGGGAATACTGGGATGTGCTTGGCTTTTAATGCTGGGCCTCGGGCCCTTCAGCTGCACTTAATGGCTCTTTCCTTTAATTGAAACTACAAATAAAGACATTTAAGGGCTTTCTGGACATGGGGTTAGAGTAATCCCAAGGAGCAGCCTCCGGGTGGAACGTGGCCCGCAGGGACTGGGATGGAGCAGGAGGAGCCGCGCTGGGATAACAGCATTATTTATTAATTAGCACTAAGCAATTAACACCCAGTAATCAGTGTTAGCCCCAGGTCCCTGGCAGGGGCATTCCAGCCCTGCTCCAGCTCCAGCTCCAGCACCTTCCCGCTGGGAATTCCCTGCTGAGAGGCTCCTTTGGAAGGGAAGCCCAGCCTGAAATTCCCAGTAGCTTTTTTTGTAGGTTTTCCATGGAGTTTTCCATGGAGTTTTCCCAGCCTGACAAGGGACAGAAGCTGCTTTGGGACCACGGGGCACAGGATGGGCTCCACTCCCTGCCAGCAGCATCCAGGAGCTGGGAAGAGCTGGACTGAGGAGAAATTTTCCCCTTCCCAAATCCCATTTTGCTTCCAGCTTCCCTGCCTGGCCTCATCCCTCTGTTAATTGTAAAATTTCTTGTATAGTATTTAACCACTGAATTTCTTTGCCCTTTTCCATTGTTCTCCTGTGAACCACGGGTGAAGGTTCCCTGTTTTTTTTTTTTGTTTTTTTTTTAATTTGGTTTTTTTTTTCCCCCCTTGGATAATGTGTAGTTATATGATAATCTGTTTTTAAATGTACAGATATTTTGCTACAAAATTGGTGCAGTTTTTTATGGTTTTTACACTTCCCCCCCCCCCCCTTTAGCCTCGGAGTAATATTGTAAATATTGTTTAAAAGGAAATAAATGCATCAAAGCCTGTGCTATACAATCTTGAATGTTATTTTAACTTATAGTTTTTGTTTTTATATTTAACTAAAAGGACAGTTTGGGACTCAAGGGTTACCACATTGACCAATTTCCAGGAATTTTTCCTTGAAAAAAACTGCCAAGTTTTGCATTTCCAGCACTGTGTACTTGACCTGCTAAAGAGAACATGCCACTGTCAGAATGGATCAAAGAAAACTGGATAATCTGAATTTCAAATTTCAGCACTTGTTGCAGTATAACCACTAAAAAAAATCTCATTTTCTTCAGCTCAAAGGTATTTTTTTAACAAAAGCCCAAAATTAAAAGCAAGCTGGCATGTTCTCTTTATATTTTTCTAGTCATAGATCTGCTTCTTAGCAAGATTAGAAGTGTTTTCTAAAGCAGTTCACATTCCTTTCCTGGTCTGTTCCTGCCATAAAATCAAATAAACTATTTACACTACTAAACTGAAATCCTGAGGGTTTTTTGGGGTCACTTCTACCTCTTCTGTTTTTTTTTTGTTTTTTTTTTTTTTTTTTTTTTTTTGTTTTTTTTGGTTTTTTTTGTTTTGTTTTGTTTTCTGAAAAAAAAAATTAAATAATTATTTTTGTTATTCTGGAAGAGGCTGAGGGAAGAAATTTGGGGTGTGGGTGTTCCAGGATCAGCTCCAGGAGAGAAATAAATGGGGATTCATATTGGCCAGAAATGCACTCAGCATTTAAGGCCTAAAAAAATTGAATTTTAATATCAAATTTATTTTTTAGGAGAGTTCAATAAAATTATTCTGAGGGGGGTTCAGGATTTACCAGCCAAGGTTTCGACATTGATGGACACGGTTAAAATAATCCAAAATAATAAAAAAATTGATGAAAAAATAATCAATTTGGCTAAAATTCCTTCCAGTTTCCAGGTGGGAACACAGAGGTTGAGCTGTTGCCTGTGCTGGGGCTGCCCACGGGGAAAAAATGGGGCTGGGAAATAGGAAAGAGGAGGAAAACACAAAAAAAAAAGGTGGAAAAATAATCCTGAACTCAATTCCCTGGAAAAACTCAATCCTGCCTTGCTTGGCTTAAACCCAAGCTCAATTTAAGCTGAGTTTCTTCCAGCAAATGCAATTAAGAAAACCCCACCACTGGAATAACTGACATTCCCAGTTTTTTATTTTTAATGGAAGAAGAAAGGCAAACCTTGTAAGAGTGGCACTCCCTGGGGAACGACTTCTTCCTTGAATTTGTGTGGATACAAGGGAATAAAGCACTGGAAAAAATTCCTCTCCTGTTCTCAAACGTTTAGGACCTGTCAGACTCTTAAATCCTCGTCCCAAATCCGTGTCACATTCCAGGACCTGCTGCCCTCCTGTTTTCCCAGCTCTGCTGGGCCATTCCCACTTGGCGCAGCATTCCATCCCATCCCATCCCATCCCCATTCCCATCCATCCCATTCCATCCCCATTCCCATCCATCCCAATCCATTCCATTCCATCCCCATTCCCATCCATCCCATTCCATCCCATCCCATCCCAATCCATCCCATTCCATCCCATCCCATTCCATTCCATCCCCATTCCCATCCATCCCATTCCATTCCCATTCCCATCCATCCCATCCCCTCCCATTCCCATCCATCCCATCCCCTCCCCTCCCCTCCCATCCCCTCCCCTCCCATCCCCATTCCCCATTTCCCATTCCCCATTTCCCATTTCCCATTCCCCATTCCCATTCCATTGGTGGCAGCTGAGCAAAGCAAACCTGGCTGATTGTTCAGTCCCAGAGCAGCAATTCTCCCATCTTTCCTTGGGAGAGCCACTTGCTGCTGGGAAAAACCTGGAATTTCCTCCCTGCCACTGCTTCCAAGCTGCATTTCCACACCAAACACCCCATGGATACCAAAAAATCCACACAAGCCCCGTTTGACCAAATCCAGGGGTTTTTCTCCCAGGTAATGAGTGCTGAGCAATGATCCTTCAGCAGGAAATAGCAGGATTTGGAATATGCTTTCCCATCCTAAAGCATCCCAGGAAAAATCCCAAAGCACCCCAGGAAAAATTCCAAAGCGTCCCAGGAAAAAAAAAAGTCCTACATCATCCCAGGAAAGAATTCCTAAAGCATCTCGGGAAAAAATCCCAAAGCATCCCAGGGAAAAATCCCGAAGTGTCCTGGGAAAAAATCCTAAAGCATCCCAGGAAAACAAACCCAAAGCATCCTAGGAAAAAAAAAAAAAAATCCCAAAGTGTCCTGGGAAAAAATCCTAAAGCATCTCAGGAAAACAATCCCAAAGCATCCCAGGAAAAAAATGGTTACAACCTCTTGTATTTTATATTTCCAAGAACTCATTTCAATCTTAGGATGTTCTTAAGGATTCTGAGCCTTGTATCCACTCCAGCCAGGAAATTCCCTGGATAAATGGATCCTGTGGGTGTTGATGCATTGGTAAAAGTGGTGAAAATTCAGGAAAAAAAAAAAACCAATTCCCAAAAAGGAAATCCAAGGAGTCCTCAAGCAGGTTCTGTGAGTGACTCTGTGGCTCAGAGCTGTACAGAAATGAATTTAAGGAGAAATGAAAACCAGTACGTGCTAAAAGACAAGGTTTAATCATTGATAAAAATGTACAAAAATATTCCAGGGACAGCGGCTTCCCAAATTTCCTCACCGAGCTGGAAAAACGGGGCTGGAGCTGCTTCCTCCTCCGGGCTGGGCAGGTACATTCTGCAGCGGGGGCTTAAGGCAACACAGGGAATTGCGTTTGACATTGGATTTTTATTCCTGAATTTCCGGAAGGGGAAGAGAAAAGGTGGAGAGAAAGGCTGGAGTAAGAGCCGGGGCTGGGGCAGGGCTGGGATTTCGGGAATGCCGAGGCCGTTGTGTCCCGAGCGCTCCCTCTGCTGGCACGGCGGCAGAATTCCCACCCTTCCCATTCCCAGCGATTCGGGATTGATGGGAGCCGCGCTTCGGACGCGGATCGGTCTCGGACAAAAGCTCCGGTGCCGAACAACCCCGAGATCCAGGGCTTTGCAGAACGTCGGGATGTGGATTCCTTACTCCTGCTGCCTTCCCAAAAAATATATCCCACCCGAGCAAAAATCCATCAGTGAACGAAAGCACGAGGAATTAAATTAGGAATTTTTTTTTTTTTCTTTTGTTTTTCCTGAAGGTGAACCGGGCTCTGCCCAGGCAGCCCAGGGTTATTCCCCGCCTTGGGAAGGACACTGGGAAAGTGCTTGGGGACACTGCTGCCAGCTCCGTGTCCCCTCCAGGGGATCCCACCCCGCAGCTCCAGGCCAGGCACAGCTTTGCCCTCAGAATTCCACGGGTTTTTCTACTTTTGACTGGATTGAAGCGGTACAAAACTAAAAGCCACCGTTGCTGCGGCCCCCGGGCCTCGCCCACGCAAGGCTCGGTTCCACGGTGCCACCTGCAAACGCTTTTGGGATGGAGGATCTCCTCACTGATCCTCATCCAGCTGCTCCAGGAGAGTTCTCCTCTGCTTCTCCAGCTCCCCCTCGCTGAGCTCGCTGCCAGACGTGTCCCAGTTTCCCTGTGGGCACGACGGGATTTTCCAGGGAGGTTCCTCAGCAGGGACACAGCTGGCTGCTCTGGGGTCACTCAGAAACCCCCAAATCCCATCCCATTATCCCAGTGATCCCATTATCCCAGCGATCCCATCCCATCATCCCAGCGATCCCATCCCATCATCCCAGCGATCCCATCCCATCATCCCAGTGATTCCATCCCATTATCCCAGAGACCCCAACCCATTATCCCAGTGATGCCATTATCACAGTGATCCCATCCCATCCCATCCCATCCCATCCCATCCCATCCCATCCCATCCCAATCCCATCCCAATCCCATCCCAATCCCATCCCAATCCCATTATCCCATTGTCCCACCCCCTATGGGATTCCAAGCTCTGGCTTTTCCCAGAGCACACCTATGGAGCTGCATCCAGCAGATCCTGCTGCCAGAGCCCAAACATCAGGGAAAAAAGTGAAAAAGAAGAGAAGGAAGCAGAGCTTACGGAATCTTTTCCAGGCCGTTTCTTGGTGGGGGATTTATGCTTGGACTCTGATCTCTGTCTGGCTCTTTCCTTCTCACTGTCCCTCTCTCTTTCCTTCTTCTCCTTCTCTCGTTCCACGTCGGATTCCGGGGAATCCTGAGGGGGAAAAGGAATAGTGAATATTAATGTTGAGTATTTTAAAGTCCAAATTCCATCTAAAGAACTGTAGAATCGTGGATTTAAATTGGGAGGGACCTTAAACCTCATCCCATCCCACACCTGCCACAGGCAGGGACACCTTCCACTACCCCAGGCTGCTCCAGGTTGTCCAAGCCTGGCCTTGGATACTTCCAGGGATGGAGCAGCCACAGTTTTCCAGGGAATTCTGTGCCAGGATTCCCTAGCAGGGAAGAAGTGAAGCTTTTTCTGCTTTTGAGATCCTTTTGCTGCTCTTGTACAGCTCGGAGCTTCCAACACAATCCTGGTGCTCTGGGAGCCACCAGCAATCCCTGGGATCCTTCCCAGCTCCCCAGGACCAAGGGGAACTCCTGGAATTGTCTGGATAAACAGCAAATCCCAGGTAACTCACAGAGTCCTTCACATGGAGTTCCACCCTCCAAATCCAGCAGGTTTAAGTGGGGCAATATTAGGAATATAAAAACACAAGAAGCTGTTGTTTTGGCAGTACCCTCCTCCAGCTTGATCCCAATTTTCCCAAGGAAAATCCAGCTGGGATTACTGACAGCAGGTGCCAGGCTGTCCATAACCAATTCAAACCCAGCTCCACTCACAGATTTGTGCCTCCTCTTCTTGCTCTTCTTCTTGTGCTTTTTGGATTTCTTGTAACTCCTCTCTGCAGCCCCAGGGAGAAACAACAGGAAAAATAAACCAGGAATGAAAGGAGAAATCCCAAAGGACAAAAGCACAGACGGTTTCAATCCCAGTTATCCCATCCCATCCCAGTGATCCCATCCCATTATCCCAGTGAACCCATCCCATCCCACTGATCCCATTATCCTATCCCAGTGATCCCATCCCATCTCATCCATCCCATCCCATTATCCCAGTGATCCCATTATCCCAGTGATCCCATCATCCCAGTGATCCCATCATCCCAGTGATCCCATCATCCCATCCCAGTGATCCCATTATCCCATCCCAGTGATCCCATCATCCCACTGATCCCATTATCCCATCCCAGTGATCCCATCATCCCATTATCCCAGTGATCCCATCATCCCACTGATCCCATTATCCCAGTGATCCCATCATCCCAGTGATCCCATCATCCCAGTGATCCCATTATCCCATCCCAGTGATCCCATTATCCCAGTGATCCCATCATCCCACTGATCCCATTATCACATCCCAGTGATCCCATTATCCCAGTGATCCCATTATCCCAGTGATCCCATTATCCCATCATCCCAGTGATCCCATTATCCCATCATCCCAGCCCGTACCGGACTCGGCGCTGGAAGAACGCTCCGACACCGACCGCGATTCCGAGCGCTGCCGCTTCTTCTTGGAGTGGCTGTCGTCATCCTCGGACTCTGAGCCCTTCACACAGAGCCCGGGGAGAATTCCAGTTAATAATGGGAATTCCAGAGCTGGGAACTGCACAGGGAGGTTCCCAGGAATACTCACGGAGCGGGAACGGGAGCGCTTCCGGTGATGTTTTTTGGATTTCTTCGAATGTTTCTTGGTTTTGGAGTGGTGGTGCTGACACTCGTGCTGTGGGCAAGGCAAGGGGGGGAGAGCTCGGAATTCCTGCTGGGATTGGCTTTGGAAAAGCCCTAAAATCCCAGCTCGTTCCACCAGGGGTCAGGACAGCTTCCCTGGAGCAGGGAGCTCCAACCTGCCCTTGGAAAATCACAGGGAAAGCTCAGCAGGTCCCACAGGATTATCCCAAAAAACCTGCTGGGATCTTCATATACAAACACTGGGAAAGGTTCACAATTCCCCAAAATCAGCTTTTAATGGCAGAACCATAGCATCTCCTACAGGACATCCCAAAAAAACTGCTGGGATTGTTCTCCTCATCTATAAAAACTGGGAAAGGTTCACAATGCCATAAAATCAGCTTTTAATGGGAGAACCACCTCATCTCCTACAGAACATAAAAATAAAAACCTGCTGGGATGTTTCTCCTCATCCACAAAAGCTTGGAAAGGTTAAGAATTCCATAAAATCACCATTTAATGGGAAAACCATCTCATCTCCTACAGGACATCCCAAAAAACTGCTGGGATCTCTATATACAAGAACTGGGAAAGGTTCCAAATTCCATAAAATCAGCTTTTAATGGCAGGACTGTATCATCACTGCCCACAGGACATCCCAAAAAAAACCTGATGGGATGTTTCTCCTCATCCACAAAAACTGGGAAAGGTTCACAATTCCATAAAATCAGCATTTAATGGCAGAACCACCTCATCTCCTACAGGACATCCCAAAAAACTGCTGGGATGTTTCTCCTCATCCCCAAAAACTGGGAAAGGTTCACAATTCCCCAAAATCAGCTTTTAATGGGAGAACAACCTCATCTCCTACAGGACATCCCAAAAAACTGCTGGGATCTCTATATACAAAAACTGGGAAAGGTTCACAATTCCATAAAATCAGCTTTTAATGGGAGAACACGTGAAGATGGGCACAGCTGCAGGAGAAGGGAGAAGCCCCTGGATTTGCATGGATCTGCTCCCTGGATTTGCATGGATCTGCTCCCCGGGTTTCCATGGATCTGCTCCCCGGATTTCCATGGATCTGCTCCCCGGATTTGCATGGATCTGCTCCCCGGATTTGCATGGATCTGCTCCCCGGATTTGCATGGATCTGCTCCCCGGATTTGCATGGATCTGCTCCCCGGATTTGCATGGATCTGCTCCCTGGAATTCCATGGATGTGCTCCCTGGATTTGCATGGATCTGCTCCCCGGATTTGCATGGATCTGCTCCCCGGATTTGCATGGATCTGCTCCCTGGTTTCCATGGATCTGCTCCCCGGATTTGCATGGATCTGCTCCCTGGTTTCCATGGATCTGCTCCCTGGATTTGCATGGATCTGCTCCCCGGATTTGCATGGATCTGCTCCCTGGAATTGCATGGATCTGCTCCCCGGATTTGCATGGATCTGCTCCCCGGATTTGCATGGATCTGCTCCCCGGATTTGCATGGATCTGCTCCCTGGATTTGCATGGATCTGCTCCCTGGTTTCCATGGATCTGCTCCCTGGTTTCCATGGATCTGCTCCCTGGTTTCCATGGATCTGCTCCCTGGATTTGCATGGATCTGCTCCCTGGATTTCCATGGATCTGCTCCCTGGTTTCCATGGATCTGCTCCCTGGTTTCCATGGATCTGCTCCCTGGATTTCCATGGATCTGCTCCCTGGATCCAGGTTAAGCCTGGCCTAACCCCAGCCCTGCTCTGCCTAACTGGGAAATGATCAAATTAAATCAAATTGGAAAACTCAAATTCTTCCAAGCGGCAGGAAACGTGAGAGTTGGAAAATCAAACTAATCTCCTGTCAGCACTTCATGGAAAAAAAAAAATTCCATTAAATCCTTCCCTGTTAATTAACTGAGAAGGGATTTTTCTGGTCTAATGATTTCAAAAATAAAATAAAAAATAATTACCTCAAGTACATGGAGGAAATCCTTAAATATTCTTTTCCTTTCAGATTCCAGGGTGATGTCTTCAAAGGCTGGTTCCTTCACAAATCTGTCCCTGATCTGTCAGGAAAATTCATTCTGCTCATGATGCTGGCAGCAATTCAATTAGAAATGTATTAAAATATTAGGGTAGAATAAAAAAAAAAAAATAATAAAAGAAATGATAAAAACAGGAAGGAATAAAAATAAAAAAGATAATAAAGGGGAAAAGGAATAGGAAAAATAGTGAGGCAGAATAAAAATAGTAAGGCATAAGAAAAGTATTAATAAAAAATAATGCAGGATAAAAAGAATAAGGCATTAAAAATGAATAATAAAAAATAATGCAGGATAAAAACAATAAGACATAAAAAATTATTAATAAAAATTAATTCGGGATAAAATAATAAGGCATAAGAAAATTATTAATAAAACATAATGCAGAATAAAAATAATAATGCATAAGAAAAGTATTAATAAAAAATAATGCAGAATAAAAAGAATAAGGCATAAGAAAATTAATAATAAAAAATAATGCAGGATAAAAATAAGGCATAATAAAAGTAATAATAAAAAATAATGCAGAATAAAAATAATAAGGCAAAAATAATAAAAGATAATAAAAATAATGAGGCAGAATAAAAAATAAGGCATAAGAGAAGTATTAATAAAAAAATAATGCAGAATAAAAATAATAAGGCATAGAAAAAGTAGTAAGAAAAGTAAGAAATAAGTAGTAAAAAAACAAGAAATAATAAAAAAAATAAATAAGAAAATTAATTTTAAAAATGCAGAATAAAAATAAGGCCTAAGAAAAGTAATAAGAAAAATAAGAAAAATAATGAGGCAGGATGAAAATAGTAAGGCATAAGAAAATTATTAATAAAAAATAATGCAGAATAAAAATAAGGCATAAAAAAATTAAAGTGAATTAAAAAGTAAGCAATAAAAACCCAAGAAATAAGGAAAAAAAAATAGAAGTAAGAAAAATAAAAATAAGAAAAAAGAAATCTGGAAATTTTGGAATTGGGGAATTTTGGAATTGGGGAATTTGGGGTTTCAGAATTTTGGAATACAGGAATTTGGGACTGGGGAATTCTGGAATTAAGGAATTTGGGAATTTTGGAATTTGGGAATTTGGTAATTTCGAAATATGAGAATTCAGGAATTCTGGAATATGGGAACTCTGGAATTAAGGAATTTGGGAATGTTGGAATTTGGGAACTGGGGAATTTGGAATTTGGGAACTCTGGAATTAAGGAATTTGGGAATGTTGGAATTTGGGAACTGGGGAATTTGGGAACTCTGGAATTAAGGAATTTGGGAATGTTGGAATTTGGGAACTGGGGAATTTGGAATTTGGGAACTCTGGAATTAAGGAATTTGTGAATGTTGAAATTTGGGAATTTTGGGAACTTGGCAATTCTGGAATTAAGGAACGTGGGGATTCAGGAATTCTGTGGGACGCTCACATCCTCCCAGACGGCGTCGAGCTCGATGGCGGGCGTGGCCTGCCGCAGCATGCTCTTGAACGCCGACTCCTTCCGCTTCATCTTCCGCGCCTCCTCCTTCTCCCGCTCCCGCTCGCGCGCCTCCGCCTTCTCCAGCAGCTGCCCGGGGCCGGGGAGGGAAAAGGCAATTCCCAGTTCCAGGAACCGGTAATTCCCAGTTCCAGGAACCGGCAATTCCCAGTTCCAGGAACCGGCATTTCCCAATTCCAGGAACCGGCATTTCCCAATTCCAGGAACCGGCATTTCCCAGTTCCAGGAACCGGCAATTCCCAGTTCCAGGAACCGGCAATTCCCAGTTCCAGGAACCGGCAATTCCCAGTTCCAGGGAACCAGCAATTCCCAGTTCCAGGAACCAGCGATTCCCAGCTCCAGGGAACCAGCAATCCCCAGCTCCAGGAACCAGCGATTCCCAGTTCCAGGGAACCAGCAATTCCCGGCTCTTGGGATTTATATAATTTTGTTTATTGGGATTTATATAATTCCCTTTTCTAGGGATTTATATCTTTCCATCTCTTGGGAATTAACAATTCTACCTCTTGGGAATTCATAATTTCCATCTTTTGGGATTCATATAATTTCATTTATTGGGATTTATATAATTCCCTTTTCTTGGGATTTATCTAATTCCTTATCTTGGGAATTCACAATTCCCATCTCTTGAGATTCATGTGATTTCGTTAATTGGGATTTATATAATTCCCTTTTCATGGGATTTATGTAATTCCAATTTATGGGATTTGTCTAATTCCATTTCTTGGGATTTAAGAATTCCATCCCTTGGGAATTAATAATTCCATTATTGGGAATTTTGGGCAGCTCACCCTCAGAGTTGTTTCTGAGTCACTTGGAAATGACAATGAGATTCATTAATTGTCCTGTATTTAATTAATATATTTAATTAGATTATTGCATAATTTAGTGTTATAAAATTATATTATTGAAATTATATGTAATAAAATTATAATATCTACTATGTGGCTTTTTATCTATAATTAATTATTAATAATGTGATGTAAGGTATAATATATTAATACAATGTTGTTATATGTTATACAATATATTAACATATTATAAATATAATGAATGTACTGATTAACGAATGCAGGAATTAAGGAATGCAGTGATTAATGTATGAACACATTAATTAATGAATCAATTAATACATGCATGAATTAATGGACGCATGAATTAATGATCACAGGAATTAATACATGTATGGATTAATGAATGCAGGGACTAATGATTGTACTGATTAATGAATGTATGGATTAGTGAATGCAGGGATTAATGAATGTATGGATTAGTGAATGTAGGGATTAATGAATGTATGGATTAATGAATGTACAGATTACTGAATTTATGGATTAATGAATGAATGTACTGATTAATGAACGCAGGGATTGAAGAATGCAGGGATTAATGAATGCAGGGATTAATGAATGCAGGGATTAATGAGAGCAGGGATTAATGAGAGCAGGGATTAATGAGTGCAGGGATTAATGAGAGCAGGGATTAATGAGTGCAGGGATTAATGAGCGCAGGGATTAATGAGCGCAGGGATTAATGAGCGCAGGGATTGAAGAGCGCAGGGATTGAAGAGCGCAGGGATTAATGAGCGCAGGGATTAATGAGCGCAGGGATTAATGAGCGCAGGGATTAATGAGCGCAGGGATTAATGAGCGCAGGGATTAATGAGCGCAGGGATTAATGAGCGCAGGGATTAACGAACACATTAATTAACCCTTACACTGTTGAAAGCCAGTTTGATGTTCCCTGCATCCAAGGTGGTGGCTCTTTTCGTGGAGCTGATGACGGTGACGAAATCCTCAAAGGACGTGTTCACCTCCACCACAAATCCTTTATCCTGGAAAAACCCCAAAATCTCCTTTGGCACGGGGAAACAGGAACTCCTCCAATTCCAAGGAAATCCCAGCCCCCTTGGCCGGCAACCACGGAATTCCAGGAAGAACCCTCACCTTTAGGATATCTTTAATTATCTTCTTCTCATCGTGGTAACGAGCTTTCAAATCCTCCACGTAGAACTTGAACAGGTCGAGCGCCGTGGATCCTGAGGGAGGGTTTAGTTAAAGCCCAGGTCAGGTTTAACCCGACAGGTGCCATTTGAAATGTCCAAACTGAGCAAGAACAATAATAATAATAATAACAATAATAATAATAATAATGATGATGATGATGATGATGATGATGGTTCTTTTCAGTACCTGGCTGGCCCAGCATGCTGGTGAACCTGATGTCGGAGCTGATGGCTGGGTACAATTCCATCCAGGAGGACATGGAGTGCAGCTGCCCGTGCTCGTGCAGCTCGTCCAGGAACAGCTGCCAAAATTAAAAATAAAACCATCAAAACGTAAGTTCAGTGCATCAAACCCAGGGAAGCAGTGACTTGGGGCCACCCCTGCACATTCTCCTCGTTACCACGTGGGATGGGGGGGTGTGGGGAGAGCAGCTCTGGCTTTTGTTCCTGTGGGATTGAATAAAAATATTTCATTTGTAGGTTGTTTTTCCTGCTTTTTTTTTTAACTCTGAAGGTTGTCAGCTCGATCCTCACATGGAGCAGCACTAAATTTTGATTTATTTTTTTTAGCCAAAGTTGGGATTAAAGGTATGAAATATCGAATTTTGTGTTCAGACTTAGTTTATTAATTTTTATTTATAGCATGGTGAGTGCTACAGTGCTTATAGCTAGTAAGTTAAAAATGAAGAAATGGTGATATTTTATTTATATGGATTTATGTATTTATGAGGAAATTGTGATATCTATTATTTTCTAAACAATCTAAATTACCTAAATAATCTATTATTTTAAATAATCTAAATTTCTATTTTTTGGGGGGATTGGTGTCTGACAGCACAGAAAGTTCCCAATATTTTAGGGCTCCAATAATCCACAAAATTCCAGCTGCATCTCCTTCCCACCAGGGATATTCCCTCGGATTTTTCCCTGATTTTTTTTTCCCAACTTTCTGGCCTCACCCAGCAGAGAAAATTGCACAACCCAACCCCTGAGGCTTTCAACAACCTGCTTGAACCAACCCTTAGAAATAAAAGAAATATCCAAAATCCCACAGAGCGCCCCACGCCATTTCGAGGAGAGGACAGCCCCAAATTCCACCAACCTGGAAGGATTCCCTGTTCTTCCTCTGCCTCCTCCTCTCCCTCAGCAAACTCTTCTGCTTCTCCTCCTCCTCCTCTTTCTCCAGGGCTCTGATGTGCTCCTCAAAGCAGATCAGGGCGTCCTCCTTATCCATGTCTGCCAAGAAAACGGGGGGAATAAATTAACAGAAATAAAATACAATAAATCAGATTATTCCTTCCAAGTGGGATGGCCATTCCCAAAGAATTCCAGAGGCCGGGGCGTACTCTGGAGCTCCTCATCCTCAGCAAAGGTGGGGTTGTCCATCAGGTACTGCTGTGCCTCCGACCACGTGGTGCAGTAGGTGACGTTGGCCATGTTGTCCAGGATGTTCTTCAGAGCTTCCCAGTTCCTCTTCCTCAGCTGCTTGGCTTGTTCCTGAGGGAAAGGCACGTGGGTTTGGGGTTTTTATGGGGGAAATGGGGAGAGAAAAGGGGAATGGGGAGAGGGAGAAAAGGGGAGTGGGGAGAGGGAGAAAAGGGGAGTGGGGAGGGAGAGAAAAGGGGAGTGGGGAGGGAGAGAAAAGGGGAGTGGGGAGGGAGAGAAAAGGGGAGTGGGGAGGGAGAGAAAAGGGGAGTGGGGAGGGAGAGAAAAGGGGAGTGGGGAGGGAGAGAAAAGGGGAGTGGGGAGGGAGAGAAAAGGGGAGTGGGGAGGGAGAGAAAAGGGGAGTGGGGAGGGAGAGAAAAGGGGAGTGGGGAGGGAGAGAAAAGGGGAGTGGGGAGAGAGAACAAAAATCAGGAGAGAAGGAAAATCAGAAAGAGAAGGAAAATCAGAAAGAGAAGGAAAAGGAAAAGCAGAAAGAGAGGGAAAAGGAAAAACAGAGGAGAAAAGGAAAATCGCAAAGAGAAGCAAAAGGAAAATCAGGAGAAAGAGATGGAAAATCAGAAAGAAAAATCCCAGTAAAACCCAATCCCAGTCAAACCCATCCCAATCCCAGTAAAACCCAATCCAAATCCCAGTATAGCCCAACCCCATCCCAGTAAAGTCCATCCCCTCCCAGTATAGCCCATCCCCATCCCAGTAAAGCCCATCCCATCCCAGTATAGCCCATCCCCATCCCAACTTCTTCCCCTGACAGGGACCAAGCCCCACCCACCCTTAACCCAGAACACAAAACAATTTCCCCACCTTTTTATTATACTATTATTATTTCACTGATTTAGAATAAAATCCATTAACATGATCGATTAAAACCCTCTGAAAATTCAACACCCGCTAAAAATCAAGCAGGAAAAAAAAAGAAGAAAAAAAAAAAGAAAAACTCCCCAAAGCTTTCCCTAAAACGTGCTGTTGACCTGCAGAGGTGTGAGGAGATTTGGGAACAAGGGAGGAGCTGCTGGGTGGCTTGGAAGGACTTTACCTTCTCCTTCTTGGCCAGGAAAAACAGCACATCCTCGTAGATCTCCAGGCGGTCCCGCTCGGAAATGGCGTTCCACACGTCCATCTCCCCAAACATCTGCTCAGCTTTTCTGGGCAAGCACACCCACAGTTCACAATCTTCACTGATTTACTGCTGATTCCATCACCCAGCCATCCCCCAGAGCCCTGCTCCCAGCAGGAACACTTCTAGAGGGATTCTTCTTTTTTATTTCCCACCTCTTGGGGAGTTTTTTTGTTTTGTTTTCTGTTGTTGGGTTTTTTTTTTTTCTGTGCGTGTTTTTTTTTGTTATTGTTATTATTTTTTTTTAATGTTTATAAAGGTAAGGAAAAAAAAAAAAGCTAAAACTGGAAGTTGATGCCACTCCAAGCAGGATTTTTTTTTATTCCAGCCCCAAATGCCTTACTTGTATCTGGTGGTGGATGTCATCTTCTCATGGTTTTCCAGGAAACGCTGGAAGGATTCCTTGGCTTCCTTGTACTTGGATCTGGCTTCTTCCTTCTCCTCCTTCTCTGTCTGAACTTTGTAAGCATTAAAGGCTTGCTTCTTCTCACTCAGCTTTGCCAAAGCACTTCCCAGGGGGAAAAAAACAAACAGGAAAGGAGAAATAAATTTTATATGATAATAAAGATTTTTTTTTTTAGAAATAATTTTTTTTAGAACTGGTTTTTTAATAGGTAGAAGAAAATTAGGAGAAGACAATCAGAAAGAAAATCAGAAAGAGTAGGAAAATAAAAGTCAGAAAAAGAAGGACAAGGAAAATCAGAAGGAGAAAGAAAATCAGAAGGAGAAAGAAAATCAGAAGGAGAAAGAAAATCAGAAGGAGGAGGACAAGGAAAATCAGAAGAAAAAGGAAAATTGGAAAAAAAAAAGAAAGAAAACCGGAAAAAAGAAAAAAATCAGATAAAAAGGAAAAAAATTGGAAGAAGAAATAAAATCAGATAATCAGAAAAAAAAAGAAAGAAAAGCAGGAACAAAAGAAAAAGACAAGCAGGAATAAAAGAGAAAGAAAAGCAGGAATAAAAAAGAAAACTAGAAAAACAATTCCAGAAAATAATAATAATAATAATAATAATAATAATAATAATAATAATAATAATAATAGTAATAATAACAACAACAACCAGAAAATCAAAACCAGAAAGCAAAAGGCAACAGGTTTGAAATATTCCAGATTTGAGATAAAATTAATCTGAACGTTTTTCATGCCAAAATGATCACAAAATTCCAACTCCCACTCTTCTTCCCCATGGGAATTCAGCATTTCCTTCTGGAGGGAAACTGCCTGCAGGGGCACAAGTGCAGGAATGTATCAGTGCTGGCAGGAACGTGGGGGTTTTTGGAAGGCAATGCCTACAAAAGCAGAAATACAAGTTTGGTGTGGGGCAGAGGTAAGGCAGTACCTGTATCTGGGGTCATTGATGATCATTTTCATGGCCTGCTCCCAGGAGGCATTGGATGGAACCCGCTGTGGGAACAGGAAATTCTGGATTAATCACACCTGCAATTAACACCCAAAAAAGGAGGAACTCCTTCAAAACAGCCACTGGGGGGGAAAGGGGGGAAAAGGAAAAAAAAAAAATAAATTTGTATTTTGAAGCTAAACCAGCGTTTTGCTGCAAGGTTCTCCTTGATTTCCTCAAGGGTGAGGGATCCTTCCCCAAAGTAGCAAATGAAATAAAGATAAAAGCAGGGTTTTGTACTTGAATAAAACACGAATAATTGGTCAATAAAATATCGGTGTTTGGCCCCAATACCTTTTCTTTTAGCAGCTCTTTAAATGCTTGTTTGGCCTCTTCCTTGGTGTTCCACGTGTAGGTTTTTTTCACTGGCTGAGCATCCTCATCCTCCTTCTTTGCAGCAGCACTAAAATAAAAATAATTGCATTAATCCACATTTTTTTTCCAAGGTGAGAAGCACTGAGGAGTGTCAAAAACCACCATAAAAATGAGTTTATTAAACAGCAAATCAAAGTAAAAAAAAAAAAAAATTCTAATGATTCTCACAAAGTTTTTCCTTCCAGGCACCACAACTGATGAAAATGAGATGAAAAACAAGTGAATTATTCAGGTAAAATATTTCCCTCCTGCAACTGGCTGCCTGTTGAAGTTATCTAGAAATGATTCCTAAAAACATAATGCTGAAGTTATATTTATTAATACTCAATGTATTAACATCCACCAGGAATATTAACATTTTCTATAAGAATATAAAATGCCTAAAAATGGTCTCTTCCTCCATTTATGTCCTGCTGTCTAAAATCCCCCACACCATTTTTTTTTTTTTAATGATGAAAATCCTAGGTTGTAATTTTCTACATAACACATTTTTCATTCTTCATAAAAAAAGGGGGAATTATGGCTGGAAGAGGGAAAAATCCCTTTGGTGTTTTATTTTCTGCCAGTGATAACCTGTGGCACAGACCCACGGAAAAGGAGAATAAATGGGATTTATTTCAATAGGGTTTAGGGGAAGTGTTTGATGGCTCCCTGGGAAATCCTTCCTGGGAAATTCAGGGAATGTTCCTGGCACTGCTGCTGCTGAGACATGAACAATGGCAGAAAAGCCATGAGGCGTTCATAAATTGTCATGGAATTATGGGATGGGATCACTGGCATGGGTTTAACTGTATGGGACTGATGGGATCAATGGGATGGGATCAATGGGATGGGATCAATGGGAAGGGATCGGATCAATGGGAAGGGATTAATGGGATCACTAGAACGGGAACCACTGGGATGGGATCAGAGGGGATCACTGGGATGGGATCAATAGGATCACTGGGATGGGATCAGTGGGATGGGACATTAAATCCACCCAGCTCCATGGCAGGGACACCTCCCACCATCCCAGGCAGCTCCAGCCTGGCCTGGGTCACTCCCGGGGACCCAGGGCCAGCCGGAGCTTCTGTGGGAATCTGTGCCAGGACCTCATCACCTTCCCAAAGAATGATTTCCCCCCAGTCCCAATTCCCCAGCCTCCTGGCCTGTGGAAAATCCCTCATTTCCTCGGAGAACTTGCTTTAAGTGCGCCACGGGCTTGTGGGAAGGTCTTGGTGTTCGGGATGGGACCTTAAGGATCATCCCAATCCTGCAGGGACATCTCCCACTGTCCCAGGCTGCTCAAGCCCTGACCTGGGACATTTCCAGTGATCCCAGAGCAGCCAGAGCTTCTCTGGGAATTCCATCCCCGGACCCAAGGTGGATCCTTTCCACAAATCCCAGTTTCATTCCTTTTGCTCTGTTTAGTCTCTGCTCCAGGTCACACAGGGAATGATTTTGCCCCGACATCCCATCCCAATCCACCTCCCTGTGTCAGGACAGATAAAGGTTTGACAGGAAGGTCTCACAGATGGGTAAGGTTAGCAGAAAGATCTCTGGATGTAGAAGCTGAAGAGGGAATAGAAATGAAAGCAAGTTTTGATGTAAAATAAAAGGAGTTGCTGATATCCAGTTTTACTGGAAGCGATTTTTATGGCTCAGAGCAAAGCATAAATCCACCTCAAACAGAAAATGGTTTTACTGAGCACAAAGATTTCACAGGCAAACAAAAAAGCCGATGTTGAAAGTAGAAAAAAAAGATCTCAGAATTCCCAGTGCAAGAGAACGGAAAAACAACTTTGGTTTAAAGCGTGACACTGAGTTTGGGTGACTGGAAGAGAACACCACGAGTGAGGTGACGTTAGTTAGGACAGGCTGCAGGGCAACAGTGAAATGGTGGATGGGCTGTGATGCATTGAAATAAAAGCCCATAATGTGTCTTAACCAGGACTGCAGGGGCTCCAGAGAGCCCAGGGCTGAGGCTGACCCCGTGGGGCCCGGCAGGCTCCTGCATCCCGGCAGCTGGCAGCCATCCCAATCCCATCCCATCCCATTATCCCATCCCATTATCCCATCCCAGAGATCCCATCCCAATCCCAATCCCATCCCATTATCCCATCCCAGAGATCCCATCCCAGAGATCCCATTGTCACCCCAATCCCAATCCAAATCCCAATCCCAATCTTAACCCCAATCCTAATCTCAATCCCATTCCAAATACTAACCTTAATCCCAATCATAATCCCACTGATTCCTCCACTAATTTTGTCATTCCCAATCCCCACACAGTGACTGTGCTGCCCCCTCCTCCTTGGCTGTCTCCATTCCCATCCCATCCCATGGATCCCATCCCACGGATCCCATCCCAACCCCACGGATCCCAATCCCCACACACTCACTCCGCTGCCCCCTCCTGCTTGGCCGTCTCGTCGGCTCCGGCCGTTCCGACGTCGCCGTTGCCGTCCTGCGCGCCGGGAGCGGCGCCGGGCTGGCCCTGCTCCTCGGCCGCGCCGGCGCTCTCCGCGTCCCCGGCGGCGGCGGGAGCGGCGGCGGGAGCGGCGGGATCCCCCTCGGGAGCGGCTCCCGCGGCGGCGGCGCCCGCGGAGCTCTCGGTGCCCGGCGCCGCTCCGGCCCCGCTCGCCGTGTCGGAGGCCGCGGCCGGAGCCGAGGCGGCCGCGGCGGCGTCGTCCGGCTTCGCGCTGGGGACAGAAGAGGGGACGGTCACCCGGAGGCGTGGAGCTGAGAGGGGAAGGGGAAAGGGGAGGTGCAGGAGTGGTGGGAGTGGGAAACGAGGGGTTAAGGGCAGGTAAAGACTCGGAGAAGGTTTGGAGGAATTCAGGAAAAAGGGGGGAAGAGAGTCAGGAATAAAAGGGTTGGGAAACGCTCAGGGAAAAAGGGTTGGGAAACGCTCAGGGAAAAAGGGTTGGGAAACGCTCAGGGAAAAAGGGTTGGGAAACGCTCAGGGAAAAAGGGTTGGGAAACGTTCAGGGAAAAAGGGTTGGGAAACGCTCAGGGAAAAAGGGTTGGGAAACGCTCAGGGAAAAAGGGTTGGGGAAAGGTTGAGGAAAAAGGGTTGGGGAAAGGTTGAGGGAAAAGGGTTGGGGAAAGGTTGAGGGAAAAGGGTTGGGAAAGGTTCAGGGGAAAAAAGGGCTGGGAAAGGTTCAGGGGAAAAAAGGGCTGGGAAAGGTTCAGGGAAAAAAGGTTGGGAAAAGTTCAGGGAGAAAGGGGTTGAAGGCTCCCAGGAAAGGTTGGAAGAACCTCAGGAGAAAAAGGAAGAGTTTGGAGACTCCCAGAAAAGAAAAGGTTGAAAACATCTCAGGAAAAAAAGGGGTTGAAGAAGCTCAGGAAAAAAAAAAAAGGGGTTGAAAGCTCCAAGGAAAAAGAACTGAAAGAGCCTCAGGAAAAACAGTGTGAAGGATCCCAGGAAAAAGGATTTGAAGAACCTCAGGGGGAAAAAAAAGGGTTGAAAAAAACTCAGGAAAAAGGGTTTGAAGACTCCCAGGAAAAAAAAGGGTTTGAAGAAAACTCAGGAAAAAGGGTTTGAAGGATCCCAGAAAGGTGTGAAGGTCTCCAAGAAAAAGGGTTTGAAAAAAAAAAAAACAAATAATCAGAAATCAGCATTAATATGAAAAAAGTACCTGTTTTCTTCAGCTTTAATCATTGCTAGAGGAAAAAGGAGAAAAACAATGAAACCAGAGCTTGGAAACAGTTCATACACACAGGGGTTCTGGTAATTCTTCATTTAATACCAGCAAAGTTTTACATATTTCTGTTATTACCAACGTTTTTCACATTTAAGCCTTTCAAAGACTAAAATCAATTGAGATTAAAATGAAGTTTAGAAATGCCACTAGAGAAGGGGAAAAAAAAAACAAAAACCAGAGTTTTGGGTTTCAAATAATTATTTAAATTTATACCAAAAAAAAAATAATAATTTAAAGACCCAGAAAGAAAGTCAGGATTATTAAACAGAATTAAAAAAAAAAAAAATTAAATCACTGCTACCTACTCCTTTTTTCTTACACTTATTCTTTTCCCTCAGCTGATGTTGTTACTATTTGAATCCATAATGCAATTAATTAATATAGATTGATAAAAATACAAATCCAGGTTTTTTTTTACCTTCAAGATCCTCCAGCTCTTTGGGTTTTGCCCAGCGGGATTCCTTGGTTTGGGAATTGTAATAATAAGGTTTCCCAGAATCTGATTTATATTCCTTCCAGGGACACTTGGATAACAATTGCTGATGGAAAGAAAAATGACAACAACAACAAAAAAAGATTTTCCAAGGAAAACCTCCTTAAATAAGGATTCCTGAAAATCAACAAAATTCCAAGTTTTCCCAGTTTTTTTCCTTGGGGATTTAGCTTTGCTTAACATATTTTTTTTTTTTTTTTCAAAATTCAAATATTCCTCAAGAAAACAGAAAAATTGGTTAAGGAGAGAAAATCAAAATGATCACGTTGGATCATATCAGAAATAAAATAAATTAATCACACTGGGTTGTATCAGAAATAAAATAAATGTTCAATTGGATCATATCACAAACAAAATAAATAAAAATAAATGATCGACTGGACCACATCAGAAATGAAATAAATAAATCACACTGGGTTGTAGCAGAAATAAAATAAATAAAATAAATTATCGACTGGATCACACCACAAATAAAGAAATAAAATAAATCATGGACTGGATCACATCAGAAATAAAATAAATAAAATAAATCATGGACTGGATCACATCAGAAATAAAATTAATAAAATAAATGATTGACTGGATCACACCACAAATAAAATAAATAAATGATGGACTGGACCACACCACAAATAAATAAATAAAATAAATAAATCACACTAGATCACACCACAGATAAATAAATCAAATAAATGATGGACTGGATCATTTCACAAATAAATAAATCAAATAAATAAATCACACTGGGTCATATCAGAAATAAAATAAATGAAATAAATGAACCACACTGGATCACACCTCGCCCCTTCCAGTCGCAGCAAACCCCACAGAGCTGCCATGAAAAGGTGACTGAAAACCCAAACACCTGAACCCAAAAACCCAAACACCTGAACCCAAAAACCCAAACACCTGAACCCTAACCCTAACCCTAACCCAACCCCTCAGCACAACCAAACCAACCCCAACACTGCAGGAAAACTTCCCCTTTCCTTTCCTTTTTCCTTTCCCCTTTCCTTTCCTTTTTCCTTTCCCCTTTCCTTTTTCCTTTTTCCTTTCCCCTTTCCTTTCCTTTTTCCTTTCCCCTTTCCTTTCCTTTTTCCTTTCCCCTTTCCTTTCCTTTTTCCTTTCCCCTTTCCTTTCCCCTTTCCTTTTTCCTTTCCCCTTTCCTTTTTCCCTTTCCTTTTTCCTTTCCCCTTTCCTTTTTCCCTTTCCCCTTTCCTTTTTCCCTTTCCCTTTCCCCTTTCCTTTTTCCCTTTCCCCTTTCCTTTTTCCTTTCCCCTTTCCTTTTTCCTTTCCCCTTTCCTTTTTCCTTTCCCCTTTCCCTTTTCCTTTCCCCTTTCCCTTTCCCCTTTCCCTTTTACTTTCCCCTTTCCTTTCCCTTTTCCTTTTACTTTCCCCTTTCCTTTCCCTTTTCCTTTCCCCTTTCCCTTTTCCTTTCCCCTTTCCTTTCCCTTTTCCTTTCCCCTTTCCCTTTTCCTTTCCCCTTTCCCTTTTCCTTTCCCCTTTCCCTTTTCCTTTCCCCTTTCCCTTTCCCCTTTCCTTTCCCTTTTCCTTTCCCCTTTCCCTTCCCCTTTCCCCTTTCCTTTCCCTTTTCCTTTCCCCTTTCCTTTCCCCTTTCCTTTTTCCTTTCCCCTTTCCTTTCGTTTTTCCTTTCCTTTCCTTAACTTTCCTAAACTTTCCTTTCCTAAACTTTCCTTTTCCTTTCCTTTCCTTTTTCCTTCCCTTCCCTTTCTGAGGAAATAAACCCCTTTTCATTTGGGATTCCATTACCTCAGCAGGAGTTTTGAGGTCATCTGGTTTCTCCCACGTGGACTGCTTGCTCTCAGTGTTGTAGTAGTAAGTTCTGCCATCGGGGGATTTGTGCTCTGTCCACGTGCACTTCTGGGGGAAAAAATCATAATCCTTCTAAGTTCACATTTTCATTCATTCATTCATTCCAGCCACGTTTAAAAAAAAAATCCCTCCAAATCATTTAATAAATTCATTCCAAAAAGATATATATATATATTAAAAAATCCCCCCAAATTAAGCTTTTAATAAATTAATTCTAGCCACATTAAAAAAAAAAAACCCTCCAAATTAATCTTTTAATAAATTCATTCCAGCCACACTAAAAAAAAAATTCCTCCAAATCATTTAATAAATACCAAAAAGATATTAAAAAAATCCCTCCAAATTAATCTTTTAAAGAATTAATTCTAGCCACATTAAAAAAAATCCCTCCAAATCATTTAATAAATTAATTCCAAAACGATAGAAAAAAAAATCCCTCCAAATTAATCTTTTAATTTATTAATTCCAGACAGATTAAAAAATGATCCCTCCAAATTAATAATTTCATAAATTAATTCCAGAGATAGATATATAAAGAATTGGGGATAATTTCAGGAATTGGGGAAAATTTCAGGAATGAATCAGGGATAATTTCAGGGATCAGGGATCATTTCAGGATTTAGGGATAATTTCAGGAATGAATCAGTGATAATTTCAGGAATTGGGGATAATTTCAGGAATGAATCAGGGATCATTTCAGGATTTGGGATAATTTCAGGAATGAATCAGGGATAGTTTCAGGAATCGGGGATAATTTCAGGAATTGGGGATAATTTCAGGGATCATGGATCATTTCAGGAATGAATCAGGGATCATTTCAGGATTTGGGATAATTTCAGGAATTGGGATAATTTCAGGGACCAGGGATCATTTCAGGGATCAGGGATCATTTCAGGGATCAGGGGTAATTCCAGGATTTAGGGATCATTTCAGGAATGAATCAGGGATCATTTCAGGACTGAATCAGGGATCATTTCAGGACTGAATCAGGGATCATTTCAGGAATGAATCAGGGATCATTTCAGGATTTGGGATAATTTCAGGAATTGGGATAATTTCAGGGATCAGGGATCATTTCAGGGATCAGGGGTAATTCCAGGATTTAGGGATCATTTCAGGAATGAATCAGGGATCATTTCAGGAATGAATCAGGGATCATTTCAGGACTGAATCAGGGATCATTTCAGGAATGAATCAGGGATCATTTCAGGACTGAATCAGGGATCATTTCAGGACTGAATCAGGGATCATTTCAGGAATGAATCAGGGATCATTTCAGGAATGAATCAGGGATCATTTCAGGAATGAATCAGGGATCATTCCAGGAATGAATCAGGGATCATTCCAGGAATGAATCAGGGATCATTCCAGGATTTTGGGATCATTTCAGGCATTTCTCTCACCTGCCTGCAGAGCTCCTCACTGCCAGAGCTGCTGCTGCTGGAGCTCTGCTGCACTGTGGACACCACAGCGTGGCTTGTCTGGGGACACAAAGAAATGAAATAAAGAATTCCACAGAGAAACAAAGAATTCCACAGAGAAACAAAGAATTCCACAGAGAAATAAAAAGTTCCACAGAGAAATAAAAAGTTCCACAGAGAAATAAAAAGTTCCACAGAGAAATAAAGAATTCCACAAAGAAATAAAAAATTCCACAAACAAATAAAAAGTTCCACAGAGAAATAAAGAGTTCCACAGAGAAATAAAAAGTTCCAGAGAGAAATACAGAATTCCAGAGAGAAATAAAGAATTTCACAGAGAAATAAAAAGTTCCACAGAGAAATAAAAAGTTCCAGAGAGAAATACAGAATTCCAGAGAGAAATAAAAAGTTCCAGAGAGAAATACAGAATTCCAGAGAGAAATACAGAATTCCAGAGAGAAATACAGAATTCCAGAGAAGCTGAGCAATTTCCCTCATCCCTCCGGGTGCTGTCACCCAAATCTCCTGAGTTTCCCCAGGGGCTCCAGAGCACAGAAGAGGCAGGAGCTGCACTCACACCTCACTCTTTCACTCTTCATTTCATTTGATTGCATTTATTTCATTTTGCTTGATTTGATTTCATTTTCATTTTATTTTTATTTTATTTATTTATTTGATTTCATTTCATTTGATTTCATTGTATTTCATTTTACTTTATTTTATTCTATTTTATTTTATTTCATTGTATTTCATTTTACTTTATTTTATTTTATTCTATTTTATTTTATTGTATTTCATTTTACTTTATTTTATTCTATTTTATTTTATTTCATTGTATTTCATTTTACTTTATTCTATTTTATTTCATTTTACTTTATTTTATTTTATTCTATTTTATTTAATTTTATTTTATTTAATTTTATTTCATTATATTTCATTGTATTTCATTTTACTTTATTTTATTTTTTTTATTCTATTTTATTTCATTTTACTTTATTTTATTTTTTTTTATTCTATTTTATTTTATTTTACTTTATTTTATTTTTTTATTCTATTTTATTTCATTTCATTTTATTTCATTTTATTTCATTGTATTTCACTTTATTTTATTTTATTTCTTTTTTTATTCTATTTTATTTCATTTTATTTCATTTTATTTCATTTTACTTTATTTTATTTCTTTTTTTATTCTATTTTATTTCATTTCATTTTATTTCACTTTATTTTATTTCATTTCATTTTACTTTATTTTATTTTATTTCATTTCATTGTATTTCATTTTACTTTATTTTATTTCATTCTATTTTATTTCATTATATTTGATTTGATTTCATTTCACTTTATTTTATTTTACTTTATTTCCCCCCCCCCCAAAAACAACCCAAAATCTCTTTTTTTTTTTTTTTTTGGTGGGGGGGGAGGTGAAACCATTCAATTCCAAATCCCAAAAGTTTTAATTCCCATCAGGAAGGGAAATTTTCTTTCAAAGGAGGATTTTGGTTTCCTGAGCTCCTCCCCATTGCAATTCCTGCTGATTTTCGTCGAGTTTTCCCCCAAAAAAATTCCCTTGGGGTTGTTTCCTGTGGGTCAGTGATGGGACAAGGGTGAGGGAATTGCATTTTCTGCCACTGCAGGGGCACAGCAGGGAAAGCTCCTGGGAATTATTTGGATAAATTCTGGATTTAACAGCTGAACTGGGACAGGGTTCAGAGATTTCAAGGAATGAAGAAAAAAAACTGGGGGGAAAAAAACGAAACTAAAAAAAAAAAACCCAAAACACCCCCAAAAACCCCAAACCCAATAAACCCCCCAAGCCCCGCCCCAATCAATTAAAAGCATTAATAATAACAATAATCATAACCAAAATAATCATAATAAAACAATCAGGGAAAATGCAGAGCTCATGGCTGATTTCCCTGCAATCCCCAGGCCCCGCCCCTGAGCAATTAAAAGTATTAATAATAACAATAATAAAAATAAAAATAAAAATAATAATAATGATAATAATAATAATTAAAACAAGGAGAGCAAAAGCAGAATTAATTCAAGTTTTCCCTTCAATCTCCAAGCCCCGCCCCTAAGCAATTAAAAGCATTAATAATAAAAATTAAAATAATAATAATAATAATAATAATAATAATAATAATAAAAACAGTGACAGCAAAAGCAGAATTAATTCAAATTTTCCCTGCAATCCCCAAGCCCCGCCCACAAGCAATTAAAAGCATTAATAATAAAAATAATAATCATAGCAATAATAGTAATATTATAAACAATAACTATAATAATAGTAATAATAATAGTACTAATAATAATAGCAATAATAATAAGAGCAAAAGCAGAATTAATTCATTTTTTCCCTGCAATCCCCAAGCCCCGCCCCCAAGCAATTAAAAGCATTAATAATAAAAATTAAAATTAAAATTAAAATTATAATAATAAAATAACAATAATGATAATTATGATAATAATAATAATAATATTGTAATAATAATAATAATAATAATAATAATAATTAAAACAGTGACAGCAAAAGCAGAATTAATTCATTTTTTCCCTGCAATCCCCAAGCCCCGCCCCCAAGCAATTAAAAGCATTAATAATAAAAATTAAAATTAAAATTAAAATTATAATAATAAAATAACAATAATGATAATTATGATAATAATAATAATAATATTGTAATAATAATAATAATAATAATAATAATTAAAACAGTGACAGCAAAAGCAGAATTAATTCAATTTTTCCCTTCAGTCCCCAAGCCCCGCCCACAAGCAATTAAAAGCATTAATAATAAAATTTAACATTAAAATTAAAATTATAACAATAAAATAATAATGATAATGTGATGATAATAATAATAATAATAATAAAAATAATAATAATAATTAAAACAGTGACAGCAAAAGCAGAATTAATTCATTTTTTCCCTGCAATCCCCAAGCCCCGCCCCCAAGCAATTAAAAGCATTAATAATAAAATTTAACATTAAAATTAAAATTATAACAATAAAATAATAATAATGATAATGTGATGATAATAATAATAATAATAATAATAATAATAATTAAAACAGTGACAGCAAAAGCAGAATTAATTCATTTTTTCCCTGCAGTCCCCAAGCCCCGCCCCCAAGCAATTAAAAGCATTAATAATAAAAATTAAAATAATAATAAAAATAATAATAACAATAATAACAATAACAAGTGACACGAGGAGAGCAAAAGCAGAATTCACTGCAGTTTTCCCTTCAATCCCAGCCCCTCCTGTGCTCTGCCATTCTCTGAATTTTGGTTTCATCTCCTTTCCCAGAAATTCAGAAATTTTGGGAGGTTTTGGGGTTTGGTTTTTGGGTCCCCCCCCCCCCCACGTACCTGAGTTCCAGGAGGGGTCACACCTGGGGGGGAAATAAAATAAAAATTAAAAAAAAAATATTAAAAAAATAATTACAAATTCATTTTTTAAAAAAATATTTTTTAATTAAAAAATTTAAATAATAATAATTTAATTAAAATATTTTGAAAATATTTATAATTAAAAAATTTAAAATAATAATTTAATTTAAAACTTAAAAATTATTTTTAATTAAAAAATAAAAACATTTTCAATTAAAAAATTAAAGAATAATAATTTAATTTAAAATTTAAAAATATCTTTAATTAAAAATTTTAAAAAATAATTTAATTTACAAATTAAAATATTTTAATTAAAAATTAAAAATAATAATTTAAATTAAAATTTTTAAAAATAATTTAAAAATTTAAAAATATTTTTAATTAAGAATAATTTAATTACAAAATTTAAAAACTGTTTTTAATTAAAAAATGTAATTTAAAAATTAAAAATATTTTTAATTAAAAAATTAAAAAATTAATTTAATTTAAAAAATTAAAAATATTTTAATTAAAGAATTTTTTAAATAATTTAATTGAAAAATTAAAAATAATTTAAAAAATAAAAAATAATTTAATTAACGAATTAAAAATATTTTAATTTAAAAAATTAAAAAATTAATTTAAAGATTAAAAAATATTTTAAATTAAAAAATTTTAAAAATATAAATTAAAAATTTAATTTTTTTAATTAAAAAATTAAAATTCTTCCACGAGTGCAAAATAAGTAAAAAAAATTTAAAAATGTCCTGGGTTGGGAACGTGCCACTTTCTTTTAGGGAAAATTGGGATTTTTGGATGGTCCAGGTGCTGGATTTATTATTTTATTTTTTTTTGGGGGGGGGGGGGGGGGGTAAAAAATTTGGAATTGGATGAAATTTTTGAACTCACCTACTTGGGTGTCCATGCTGTTCACTCCTGGCTGTGAAAATAAAAATGAAATTCAAACATGGGCATTTTTCAAATAATTAAAATCATTAATTTCTTTTAATTCTTTTGAAAATTAAAAATTTAAAAATTGAAATTTCAAATAAGTCAATATTTTACAAAATTGCAATGAAAAAATAAATTAAATGAAAAAAAATTAATTTAGAAATTGAAATTTCAAATACATCAACATTTTACAAAGTTTAAATAAAAAAAATAAATTAAAAAATTTAAAAATTAAAATTTCAAATAAATCAACATTTTACAAAGTTTAAATGAAAAAATTAATTTAAAAATTTAGAAATTAAAATTTCAAATCAGTCAACATTTTAAAAAATTTAAATGCATTATAAACTAAAAAATTAAAAGTTAAAATTTCAAATAAATCAACATTTTAAAAAATTAAAAATTTAAAAATAAAAACTTAAAATAAATCAAAATTTCAAAAAAATAAAAATTTAAGAACTAAAATTTCAAATAAATCAACATTTTACAAAATTGAAATGAAAAAATAAATTTAAAAAATTTAGAAATTAAAACTTCAAATAAGTCAACATTTTGACAAATTAAACATTTAAAAATTAAAGATTAAAATATTTCAACATTTAAAAAATTAAAATGAAAAATGAATTTAAAAATTTAAAAATTAAAATTTCAAATAAATCAACACTTTAAAAATTTAAAAATTTAAAAATTAAAACAAATCAAAATTTCAAAATATTAAAAATTTAAAAATTAAATTTTAAATAAATCAACATTTAAGAAAACTGAAATGAAAGATAAATTAAAAGTTTAAAAATTAAAGTTTAAAATAAATCAACATTTTAAAAAAATAAAAATTTAAAAATTTAAATTCAAAATAAATCAACATTTTAAAAAATTCAAATGAAAAAGAAAATAAATTAAAATTTCCAAAAAAATCCAAATTTTAGAAAAATTAAATTCAAATGACATTCAAATGAAATTCCAATGACGTTCCAGTGACGTCCCAGTGTCTGTTCCAATGACTGTTCCAATGACGTTCCAATGTCTATTCCAGTGACATTGCAGTGACATTCCAATGCCTATTTCAAATGACATTCCAGTGACGTTCCAGTGACATTCAAGGGACGTTCCAGTGACGTTCAAATGTCTATTCCAGTGACGTTCCAATGTCTATTCCAGTGACATTCCAGTGACATTCCAGTGACATTCCAGTGACATTCCAGTGACATTCCAACGTCTATTCCAATGACGTTCCAGTGACGTTCCAATGTCTACTCCAATGCCTATTTCAAATGACGTTCCAGTGACGTTCCAATGACGTTCCAATGTCTATTCCAATGTCTGTTCCAATGCCTGTTTCAAATGATGTCCCAGTGACGTTCCAGTGACATTCCAACGTCTATTCCAGTGACGTTCCAGTGACATTCCAACGTCTACTCCAGTGACGTTCCAATGTCTATTCCAACGTCTACTCCAGTGATGTTCCAATGTCTATTCCAACGTCTATTCCAGTGACGTTCCAATGCCTATTTCAAATGATGTCCCAGTGACGTTCCAATGTCTATTCCAATGTCTATTCCAATGCCTGTTTCAAATGATGTCCCAGTGACGTTCCAATGTCTATTCCAGTGACGTTCCAATGATGTTCCAATGACGTTCCAATGTCTGTTCCAATGTCTGTTCCAATGTCTGTTCCAATGTCTGTTCCAATGTCTGTTCCAATGTCTGTTCCAATGTCTGTTCCAATGTCTGTTCCAATGTCTGTTCCAATGTCTGTTCCAATGTCTGTTCCAATGTCTATTTCAAACGACATCCCGGTGATGTCCCCGTGACGTTCCAACGTCCGTTCTTTGCAAGGCCCAGCTCTTGCCCAAGGCGGGATTCCCGTTCGTCCCCTCGTTCCCTCGTAGCAGGCGGCAGAGCGCGGCCAGCAGCAGGAGCTGCACGGAGCTTCTCCCATTAAAAAAACCCCAAAAAAGGAAAGGAGCGAAACTCACCGGCACCGTGGGCTGCAGGGCGGCCTGCGACATGTGGGACATCATCATTCCGGGCAGCACGGACTGCATCATTCCGGGCATCTGCAATTGCGCACGGCCCCGCGTTTCAGCGCTTTCTCAGCGGGAAAACGCACTCGCCTTATCCCCCGCGCTTCACCGGATTGCTCTTTTGAATCCGGGGGATAAAGGACCAGACCGCGCCACCCCGGGATACGGAATCGGAAACGAAATGGATTTTGGGAGTGGGAGAAAATTGGGAGTTTCCTGAATGAGAATGTAGGGTTGGACCATAAATAAGGGAAGGAATGATTAAATTTATTGAAATATAGTTGTTTTATTTTATAGGGCTGTATTATAATATATAATGCACAATATGTAATTATAAACAATAATGGATAAAATAGAATTATAACAGGATGTGCAATTATAAAATATAATGTGTACTATATATTATATATTGTCTTATGTACTGTATATTGTGTATTATACGTTGTACATTATATAGCGTATGTTATATACTATGCATTATATATTATGCATTATATGTTAGACAATATGTTGTATATTATATGTTGTATGTTTATGTTTTATGCTATATATTGAATATTGTATACTGTATATATTGTATATTGCATACTATATATTGCATATTGCATACTATATATTGCATATTGCATACTGTATATTAATAATATTTTGTATATCGTATATTATATATTGCATGTTATATATTGCATGTTGTATATGTTGTATATTGTATGTTATATGTTGTATATTATATATTGTATATCGTATATTATATATTGTGTATTTTATATTGCATCTTATATATTGCATATTGCGTATCTTGTATAGTGCATCTTATACATTGCATATTGCATATTATATATTGCATATTATATATTGCATATTATATATTATATAATGTATATTTTATGTTGAATATTGTATATTATATGTTGCATATTGTATATGTTGAATATTATATGTTGCCTATGGCATATTATGTTGCATATTATATGTTGTATGCTGTATAAGTTGTATGTTGTACATTATATGTTGCCTGTATGTTGTATATTACACATTGTATACTATATATTGCATGGTACATATTATGCATTATATATTATATATTATACACTATGTATTATAAATATGCATTGTATGTTATCTATTATATATTATACATGACTATACATGATGTATTATAAATTATTATAAATGATGTATTACATATTACTGCATATTATCTATTATATATTGTATATTATATGCTGTATGTTCTATACTGTCCATTTTATACTGTCCAAATTGTTGTATTATTATTCAAATTACAAGTGCATTAATAAATCCCAAATTACAGATTGATAATTCTAACTAGAGAGGCATTAATTACCAATTCTCATTCCAAAAAAACTTTTAAAAATCCCAATGTATGGATTGGTAATTCAAATTGGAGATGCATTAATAAATCCCAATTTATGGATTGGTAATTCAAATCAGGGATGCATTAATAAATCCCAATTTATGGATTGATAATTCAAATTGGAGATGCATTAATAAATCCCAATTTATGGATTGATAATTCAAATTAGGGTTGCATTAGTAAATCCCAATTTATGGATTGATAATTCAAATTAGGGATGCATTAGTAAATCCCAATTTATGGATTGATAATTCAAATTAGGGATGCATTAGTAAATCCCAATTTATGGACTGATAATTCAAATTAGAGATGCATTAATAAATCCCAATTTATGGATTGATAATTCAAATTAGGGATGCATTAGTAAATCCCAATTTATGGATTGATAATTCAAATTAGGGATGCATTAGTAAATCCCAATTTATGGATTGATAATTCAAATTAGAGATGCATTAATAAATCCCAATTTATGGATTGATAATTCAAATTAGGGATGCATTAGTAAATCCCAATTTATGGATTGATAATTCAAATTAGAGATGCACTAATAAATCCCAATTTATGGATTGATAATTCAAATTAGGGATGCATTAGTAAATCCCAATTTATGGATTGATAATTCAAATTAGGGATGCATTAGTAAATCCCAATTTATGGATTGATAATTCAAATTAGGGATGCATTAATAAATCCCAATTTATGGATTGATAATTCAAATTAGAGATGCATTAATAAATCCCAATTTATGGATTGATAATTCAAATTAGAGATGCATTAATAAATCCCAATTTATGGATTGATAATTCAAATTAGAGATGCATTAATAAATCCCAATTTATGGATTGATAATTCAAATTAGAGATGCATTAGTAAATCCCAATTTATGGATTGATAATTCAAATTAGAGATGCATTAGTAAATCCCAATTTATGGATTGATAATTCAAATTAGGGATGCATTAATAAATCCCAATTTATGGATTGATAATTCAAATTAGAGATGCATTAGTAAATCCCAATTTATGGATTGATAATTCAAATTAGAGATGCATTAATAAATCCCAATTTATGGACTGATAATTCAAATTAGAGATGCATTAATAAGTCCCAATTTATGGATTGATAATTCAAATTAGAGATGCATTAATAAATCCCAATTTATGGACTGATAATTCAAATTAGAGATGCATTAATAAATCCCAATTTATGGATTGATAATTCAAATTAGGGATGCATTAGTAAATCCCAATTTATGGATTGATAATTCAAATTAGAGATGCATTAATTACCTGATCTCATTCCAAACAACTTCTACAAACCCCAAATGATGGATTTAGAACTCGAGCTGCATTAAGTAGCTGTTCCCACTCCCATTTGTCATTAAATTAAATTAACAGAGCTGCATCAACTCCCTGCTCCCCATGAGAAGAGCCTGAACCCGGACAGGATAAAAATCCTGAATTTTTCACTTTTCCTTTTCCCAGGGGGATTCTGCCCAGCTCAGGGACCACCCCCCCCACGCTGCATTACCCTGGATAATAAATGATCCTGGATAATAAAAGGATTTCATAAAAGGCTCCTGGAATTCCTTACCTGCCCCATTGGGGGTCCTCCCATGGGGGGCATCATCTGGGGCATCATCCCGTGGGGCACTGGGGGCATGTTGGGGGGTCTCTGCCCCATGGGGTGCATCCCCATGGGGGGGTAGTGGGGCATTCCTGGGTGTCCCATCTGGAAAACAACAGCAAAAAAATCACCTCCAAGGTAAACATCCAAAAACAAAAAAAAGGAATAAGGAAAATCCCTTTCCTGGATTTTTTGTTTTTAATTATTCAATCACTTTTTTTTTTTGAAGAATTTTCTGTTCCTCTGAGAGCATCACTTGGTAGATTTTTTCACCTTTGTAAAAGAGAAATTAATCAAGTTATTTATTTTTATAAATACATAGTAATTACTTAATCCAATTATTATTCCCACAGAACACCAGAATGGTTTGGGTAGGAAGGATCTTAAAAGTTCCTCCAGTTCCAAGTCCCGCAATCCCAGCTGCGCCTTGGACACTTCCAGGGACCCAGGGGCAGCCAGGAATTCCATCCAGGGAAGCTTTTCTCCCCAATTTCCCCCAGCTCTACCACCTTCCAGTCCCCAAAGCAGTTTTCCAGTGGTTTTTCTTATCCCAGAAGCCTTCCTGGGGCTGGGATCCACACAAAGAACCCATGAGAAACCCAAAAGGTTTCCATTTTCTGGACAGAAGTCCTGACTTTCCCTCAATCACATCTCACAGCACGTGCACTGATGGCTCCTGCTTCCCAAATCCCAGGGAACTCCAGGTGGAACAGCATTCCCTAAAACTCTCCTCTGACCCTTTCTGGGGTCTTTTCTCTACTTTCAGAGGGACCAGCCACCCTGTGCTGCCACCACATGAGGACAGTGACAATATCCCACCTGAGCCTCCCTCTCCCCAAGCCGAGCCCCTTTCCCAGCTCCCTCCGCACTCCCGGTGCTCCAGCCCAGGTCTGAGACCCCGTGTGTCCAGGGGACATCGGGAAGGGCGTTCCCAGCACATCATCCTGCCCCTCTGGGGTGATCCTGCCCCTCTGAGGCACGTCTGGGGTGCTCCTGCTCCTCTTGGGACACCTTTGGAACGATCCTGTCCCTCCAAGGCACATCTGGAATGATCATGTCCCTCTGGAATGACCCTGCACCTCTGGGGTCCCTCCGGGCCACCGTACCCAGCTCTGGATCTCAGCCCAGCAGGGACAGGAGCTCCTGGAGCTGAGCAAGGCCTGGAGCATCAGCGCCCAGGAAAGGCAGAGGGAGCTGGGGGGGCTCAGCCTGGAGAGGAGCCCCAGCTGAGAGGGGCTGAGCCCTGGGTGTCCCCGAGTGACCCCGGGTGCCCCTGCCTGTCCCTGGGTGTTTCTGTCTGTCCCTGGGTGTTCCTGGGTCTCCCAGCGTGTCCCTGTCTGTCCCTGAATGTTCCCGGGTCTCCCACCGTGTCCCTGTCTGTCCCTGAATGTTCCCGGGCCTCCCAGCGTGTCCCTGTCTGTCCTTTGGTGTCCCTGGTGCAGAGATGGCTCCGAGCAGGGCCCAGCGACGGCACCAGAGTCACGGGCAGGGACCGACCCCAGCAAGCCCCAGCTGGCCACGAATCAGAACTTCTCCCCCGCTCGGCTGACAGGCGCCCCGAGCGCTCCGGCATCTCCCACACCGGACCCCCAGAACCTCCCGCACACAGCCCCGTACCAGGGAACACCCAACCCCGCCGTAACCCTGCAGCGGGGAGGCGCCACCACCTTCCGCACGCCGGGGACTCCGCGCCCGGCCGGAGGCCGCACTCACCATGAGAGAGCCGCGGTCCACGGCGCCGGGCCGCATGGCGGGGCTGAGCAGGGAGCCCCCGCAGCGGCCCAGGAGCCGCCCGCGCAGCGGCGGCCGCGGCGCCGCGGGCCCGAAGGGCAGCAGCGGCTCGGGCTCCCCGCGGGGCGGGAGCAGCGGCGCCAGCAGGCTGACGGGCTTCCCCGCCGGCCAATCAGGGCGCGCCGCCAGCCGCGCGCTCTTCGGCGATTGGTCGGCGCCCGAGCCCACCGGCCGCACGGCGTCGCCGGGCGTCAGCTGCATGAGGGGCGGCGGCTTCGGCAGCGAGAACGGCAGCGGCTGCGGGGAAGCGGCGGCGGCCGCGGCCGTGGAATCCCCGCCGGACATGGCGGCGGCGGCGGGCGGCGCGGCTCCGCCGCGCGTGGCTCGTTCGGGCGGTTCCCGGCAGCGCGGGGCGCGGAGCGCAAGCGGCGGCTGCGGCGGCCGAGCGCGGGGCACGCCGGGAAACCGCTCACGTGGGACCGGGGGCGGTGCGCGACGCGCCGGGCGGTACCAAAATCGCCGGAAGAAAGGGGGGGATTTCCCTCTCCACCTATTTCAGCTGAGCGTTCAAGCCGACCGGGAGGTGGCGGTAGGTTTCCCCTCGGCCGTGTTGCGGGTGGTACGCGCCGGGTTCGTGTTTCCTCCCCCCGTGACGGTGCGGGTGGTACGGCCGGTCCCCCCTCACCCGCGCGCTGTGGTTGGTGCTGCTGAGGACGGGCGGCCGTGGCTGGGGGGGAGAGCCCGGCGGGAGTGTGGGGGGAAATAAACCCGGTGTGAGGGGGAGAATGGATCCCGGTGTGAGGGGGGAAATAAACCCGGTGTGAGGGGGAGAATGGATCCCGGTGTGAGGGGGGAAATAAACCCGGTGTGAGGGGGAGAATGGATCCCGGTGTGAGGGGGGAAATAAACCCGGTGTGAGGGGGAGAATGGATCCCGGTGTGAGGGGGGAAATAAACCCGGTGTGAGGGGGAGAATGGATCCCGGTGTGAGGGGGAGAATGGATCCCGGTGTGAGGGGGAGAATGGATCCCGGTGTGAGGGGGGAAATAAACCCGGTGTGAGGGGGAGAATGGATCCCGGTGTGAGGGGGGAAATAAACCCGGTGTGAGGGGGAGAATGGATCCCGGTGTGAGGGGGGAAATAAACCCGGTGTGAGGGGGAGAATGGATCCCGGTGTGAGGGGGGAAATAAACCCGGTGTGAGGGGGAGAATGGATCCCGGTGTGAGGGGGGAAATAAACCCGGTGTGAGGGGGAGAATGGATTCCGGTGTGAGGGGGGAAATAAACCCGGTGCGAGGGGAAATAAACCCGATGTGAGGGGGGGGGAATGGATCCCGGTGTGAGGGGGAATAAAGCTCTGGCAGAGCCTTCAGGCTTTGGACACTTCTAGGGATCCAGGGGCAGCCCCAGCTTCTCTGGGAATTCCATTCCAGGCCTCCCCACCCTCCCAGGGAACAATTCCTTCCCAAAATCCCAATATCCATCCCTGCTCTCTGGCACTGGGAAAGCGTTCCCTGTGTCCTGTTCCTCCAGGGCCTCGGGAAAGAAAAAGGCCAGAAAAGGAGAAATGAAAGCAGAAATCATGATAAAGCTCAGTGTAACTTCAGCTGGAGGAGTCTAAAGTGTCACTTTTGGTTTCCAATTAAAGGTTAAAATCCTGTGTTTTCCTTACACAAAAACCTCCTGCCAAGGTTTCGCTGTGGAGGAAGAAATTAATTAATTAAACTAAGGTAAAATTTTGTGTGCTCTAAAATTCCTGCCCAGCAATCTGGCAGAGATGCATTTGATGTATTTGATAATCTCGGTTTAATATCAAAAAATCCACCTGGATAAAGTGGCAGAAGGGCTGGGAAAGTTGGGGAAAAAATTCCCAATAATTTAGAATTTGGTTTTGTACCACTTCACAGCAAGTTTAGCTGGGATGGAGTCAATCCCAGGGCTGGGGATTTTGTGGCATAAACTGAATTTGAGTGGGAATTCCAAACTGGAAGGACTGGGGAGATGAAGGGAATGACCTCTGCCCCCTTGGTGTGTGTATTCATCCTTGTTTCCCTAGAGTCTATTTATCCATGTTCTCCTCCTGTCCCTGGAATTGCACAACTTGGAATCTTTTCCCGTGCCCAGCATTGCGTGCCCTGTGTCTCACTGCTGTCCTTGAGGACAGGGGATCTTCAGGGATGTGGAATTTTTACGTTTTTATTTATTTTTAATTTTATTTTTAATTTTTATTTTAAAATTTTATTTTTAATATGCTGTATGTATTTATTGTAATTTTATTTTTATTGCATATCCCGTGTCTCACTGCTGTCCTTGAGGAGAGGGCATCTTCAGGGATGTGGAATTTATCTGTTTTTATCTTTAAAATTTTATTTTTAATATATTATATAGATGTATTTTCATTTTATTTTTACTGCATGTCCCATGTCTCACTGCTGTCCTTGAGGAGAGGGGGAATCTTTAGTACTTTAATTATTTTTATATCTTTGTTTTTACGTACAGCTGCTTAAAATCAGTCTAAATCAAGTTGATTTATTTAATTTTTTTCTGGTTCTTATGACCATTTTTGTGATTTTACATAAATTTTGATAGAGCACCCAGTCCTTTTTCCCTGATCCTTGAGGAAACTCCTGGTTTTTAATCTGGATTTTCAAACAGGATTTTTAGGAATTACAGAGTTCCAAAATTTAAAAAAAAAAAAATTGAAATACAAATTCTGAAATAGAGAATTCTGAAATAGAAAATTTTGAATTATAAATTCTGAAGAGAAAATTTGGAAATGCAAACCCTAAAATAGCAACGCTGAGACCCAAATTCAGGATTACAAACCCTGAAATAAAAAATCTGAGATACAAACGCTGGCATAACAATTTGGAAATATGAATCCTGCTATGCAAATTCTGACATATGGGATTTCAGAACACAGATACTTGGGACAATGAACGGGAGAGGAATTGGAATTCCTGTTCCATGGAATTTTAACTTTCAGCTGGAATTCATTTAACCCTTTAGTGATCTCTTCTTATTTTCTCTTAGAAAAACTTTTATTTCCTGGAAACCCGGTATAAAATCTCTCTGGGGTGTTTATGGGAACGCAGAATTCCAAGAGAATTCCTCGAGTGGCCAGCAGGGAGAGACCTTGCACACGGAATTTTTGGGACAGGGAATCTCCAGCTTATCCCGGGATCCCTGAAGCAACAGGAGCTGGGGAAGCACAAAGGTTTTGAATTTCCACTCTGGAGCTGGGTGAGGACAAACCTCTCAAAGAGATTTTGAGTTTCCATCCCATTTGGAATGCTGTGCTTCCCAGGAAAGCCCAGTTTGGTTCCTGGGAGCTGGGGGCTCGTGGGCAGAGTGGGTTTGGCAGACACACACCCAGGTTTGGGAGCTGCTGTGCCCAGAGTGCTGCTGGGCTGTAAAACCCTTCACCATCTTATCCAATCCAGTTTCTTGATTAACTAATCCATATTCTTACTTACAGCTCTAGAAAAACGATTTTTTTTTTCCTGCTTAATATCTGTGTGCTTCTATTTGTACATCAATCCAAGCTCTTCCCGAGGCTGCAAATCGAGCCCTCAGTACGTCTGGAGGTTTTTATCTTTCTGGTTTTTATCTTTCTGTTTTGTTGAATTGTTGAAAACAATTCAACTTCACAAGTCAAGGAGGCTTTAAAGCAGTCAAGGGAATGGGCTGGCACAGGGAGAAGGAGCCTGGAGGATTTTCCTGCACCCCCTGCAGCTGCACTCGGTCACAAAATGATGGAATATCACAATTTCCATCCCATAATAGACCCAAGTGCTCTGTGCCGCCTCCAGTCCATCCTCAGGGATGGGAGGAGCACTGAATCCATGCAGCTCTTTCAGGAGCAGTGGTAAGAAGCAGTGACACAGATTCTCTGGGAATGAGGCAATATTCCCACTTGGCACAGTGCATTGTAACACATGGTGTTACATCATCATCATCATCATCACTTGGTGTGACTGGGGCTGGGACAGTGACATCTGAAGCAAAGAGATGCTGCAGCATCTCAGAAAACCCAATCCCACTGGAAATTCATAAGGAAATTTCAAATTGATAACGGGGAAATTCACTGCTGGAAGTTTTGGTTCTCACGGGCTGAAGAATGGAAAAGAAGTTTTTCAGAGGAAGAAATAACAGAAAAAAAAATAAAAAACAACTTGTGGAATATGGGGGGAAATCTCCGTGCAGCTGTTTTCCAAACATGGGTTCAGACACTCCCTGGAAGGAAAACAGAGCCCCACCCTCCCGACAGCACCAGTTTAAAAAAACCCAAATCACTGCAATTCTTAAATAACTTATGAGCTCTAATGGAAAAAAAAAAACACCCAGCTAAATCTGCTGGGGGTGGAGCTGCCAGGAAAAGCCATCCAAGGAAAGGCAGCTCCAGGTTCCCACTGGATCCCTTTGGACTGAACCCCATCTCTGGGGTTGGGAATGCCCAGAGTGAGGTTGGACCTGGCTGGGGTGGAGCAGCAGCTCCAGTGGGATTGTGTAATCCCAGCTGTGTTCTGCTCCCACTTTTCATCCCAGGAAGCATCAGGCCACAGCTGGATTGTCACCAGCCCAGTGTAGGGAAAAGTAAAAAGGCTAAACCCAACTTTTCTTTTTTTTTTTTTCCCTCTGGAACAAAAAATCTGAATCTGAGGATTAATAATTCCTAGGGAATGTTTGATGGGATGGAAACAGTGGGAATTCCTCTGGAAATGAGACGTCACCTCTGGAGGGGTCTGGAGCAGATTGAGCATGGAGGTGTCCACGTCATGGGATCCATGGGAGGGAATTTGGGAGCCTGGAAAACTCGGGTTCTGAGGAGTTCCTATGTTTTTAACAGCTCAGGAAGGTGAGAATTCGAGGGATGGGCCCCATGAGGAGCACATCCCAAATCCAGCACCAGAGGAAGGATGGGATGCAGCTGGAGCAAAACCAGGGCAAGATGCAAAGGAAAAAAGTGAGAATTCCAAAAATCAGTTGACATTCCCCTTGGATACCTCCCGGCTCACAGGAATTCTCACTCCAGGAGGGATAATTTGGAGTCTGTGTGATAAACGTCAGACTTTTCCCACCTGATTTGCCCTCCAGGAGAATCCCAGTAAAACCCTGCTGAGCCTCACGTGCCTAATCCCGGATTTCGATGGTTAACAAGGGATTTGATCCTAAAGAATTGCAGCTCCCACCTTATTGTTTCCATCTGCTTGTTGTTTTCCATGAAAATCACAGCCTGGAGCAGAGATCAGAAATATTTCTGCCTTGATCCCACTGCTGCATAGCTGATGAATCCATGGATTTAGGACAAATAATCCCGATTTCATTGCCAGCAAGTGCTAGAAATAAAAACGGGCTCCGGACTATTGGTGGAAAAGCAAATCCTGGAGCCGTAAGGGAGGATTAAAATTGGAAAGATAAAAAGTCTCTCCAGAGAAATGTTTCAAAAGCCAGGAGAGTGGTGACAGCTGCTTCCCAGAATCCAGTTCTCCAGAGGCACTTGGGAGCCTTTGGATACGGGAGATAAAAGTGGGGAAGAGATGGGGGAGCAGCCTGTGGAAAATGCCGATAAAACGGCTCTGGATGAGCTGCAATTGTTGTTTTCCCACTTTGGAGCTGTCTGGGATGTGCCTCGTGAGGCTGGAGGTGAAAGGGTGGGGATAAAGCTGAAAGGGAACTGACCCACGGTTAATTCCCAACCCTTGGGAAGAGGAGCGGGAGAGTGGCCATTCCCTGCTCCTGGGAATGGGATCATTGCCAGCAGGAGGGGAGAACACCAGTGGTCTCTCCAGGGAATGTCAAGTGGGATGGAAGAGTTGGGATGAGCACCCTCAGGGGGATATTTGGGAATAGCTGTGGGCATCAGCCCAGGTCCAGGTGTGCTCTCTCCCTCAGGAAGGCAAATCCTTGGTGAATAATTGTCTGGAATGCTTTTTTCCCTCCTTTATATCTGCCCCACTTTTTTATCCCCGTTTCTTTTTTTTTTTTTTTTTTTTTTTCTTCTTCTTTTAATAAATCTCATGTACCTTATCCCAGTTCTGGAATTCATTCCATAGAATCCCCCACTGGTTTGGGCTGGATGGGACCTGAACTCCCATCCCAATCCACCCCTGCCATGGCAAGGACACCTCCCACCATCCCAGGTGCTCCCAGCCCCAGTGTCCAGCCTGGCCTGGGACACTGCCAGGGATCCAGGGGCAGCCACAGCTGCTCTGGGAATTCCAGCCCAGCCAGGAATTCCCAGTTCCCAGTATCCCACCCATCCCTGCCCTCTGTCCATGTGAAGCCATTCCCTGTGTCCTGTCCCTCCATCCTTTATCCAAAGTCAGCTCAGGGGCACAGGCACTGCCAGGCTGGAAACACGATGTGCTGTAATTGCATTTTGCATCCAAATTAAAAAATCCAATTACATCCAATGCCTTTAAACATGGTTAATGAATTGAAAACTTCCTCAGGAGCTCGACCTAGAGGAGAGGAGCTTGGAGGTGACCTAAATGTGACATTCCAGAGCCTAGAGGGGATCCAGGAGAGCTGGAGAGGGACTGGGGACAAGGCATGGAGGGACAGGACACAGGGAATGGCTTCACACGGACAGAGGGCAGGGATGGGTGGGATACTGGGAATTCCTGGCTGGGAGGGTGGGGAGGGGCTGGGCTGGAATTCCCAGAGCAGCTGTGGCTGCCCCTGGATCCCTGGAAGTGCCCAAGGCCAGGCTGGAGCAGCCTGGGATAGTGGGAGGTGTCCCTGGGCATGGCAGGGGTGGCACTGGGTGACTTCCGAGGTCTCTTCCAACCCAAACTATTCCAGAATTTCCTGGAGAGGGACTGGGGACAAGGGATGGAGGGACAGGACACAGGGAATGGCTCCCACTGCCAGAAGGCAGGGATGGGTGGGATACTGGGAATTCCTGGTGGGATAGAATTCCCAGAGAAGCTCTGGATCCCTGGAAGTGCCCAAGTGTCCAGGTTGGGGTTTGGAGCAGCCTGGGACAGTGGGAAGTGCCTAAACACAAAACTGGAATATTTATCTCCAACACAACAAAATCCCATCAAACCCTTGGGATGTTCTCTGATTTTCTTGATATTATTTTCCTGCTGGTTTGGAGATGCACGGAGAAGCAGACAAAACCAATTCACAATTAAAATGTGATGAAATCCAGTATTTTTTCCTCACTTCTTCTGTTTAACTTCCACCTGATACAAATCAGTAATTTTTGGGTTCCTGTATTCAAATCCTTGGGCTCAGGGATATTTGTACAGCGCTGTTTTATTTTCTAATCCCACAGGGACTGAGTTTTTGAAGAGTATTTATTGGATCCAGTGAAAACAGGATTGCTCTTCTATCTGATTTTCGGAGTTTTTCTTCCCTTTTGGTTTTTTATAAATCCTGGAGCTGTAACTCCATGCCAGACATTTACAGCCAGGAGTAAATTCCAAAATTAATTGCACCAAGGATACAAAATGTCTGTTTGGACAAACAGACAAAGGTTAAAATTGCTGCTGTGTTATTGCTCTTTTAAATTTCATACATTTTAGCATTGCTTAGAATTGAGCTGCAGATTTAAAGACTAGATAATTGCAGGAGGAATTATTAGGGGAGGTTTTATCTTTACAAATGACACAAACCCGCTTTTCCTGCAGTATTTTTCCCAGGAAAATCAAGCCTCTAGTCGAGTGTGGAATTTCATTTGTCTCCCTTAGTTTCCTTCCTATAAATCGTGAGGGGGAAAAAAAAAAAAGTGTCTTTGAGAAATATAAACCAGCTGTGTGTCAAGATTGAATTGTGGAGGAACATTCCCTGTAAGGAATGCAGGATTTTAAGGAATTATTTATCCAGGGAAGCCTGGGAACGAGCTGTTCTCTTAGAAACCACAGCAGGTGTTTGTGCAACTGGCAGCCCCTATTAAAAATGTATAAAAATACATTTTGATTGGTCTAAAAATGCATTTTATTCGAGCAGGCGCTGTCTGGGGGAGAGCTCAGCAGGTTCTCTCAAGCCAGGCGCTCTCAAACTCAATCCAGGCCTGTCCCTTTCCTCCTCCAGCTGATGGGGTCAAAACAGCAGGAAAACAAATTCCTGCTCTCCTTCCACGTCTCCTCACCACCAGGGTTCGAGGAATTTCCAACAAATGCATTTAGGAGTCAAGGTGAGTCTGCAGAGCCTGGTTTGGTTACTGAAATAATTCCATAAAATGGATTTGCAGCTCTGCTGTTGTCACCCAGCGGGGCAGAGCTCAGGATGGAGCTGGAATTTCCCCACCCGGGATGGAGCTGGAATTTCCCCGTGTGCCAGGGATGGGAGGGCAGTTCCAGCTCTGCACAGCATCTTTCCATCTGCACGTCTGCAAGTGCAAAGTTGGAACTTTCCAGTGCAGAATTCCAGGATCCTTGAGGTTGGAAAAGGCCTCCAAGGTCATCAAATCCAAGCTGTGCCCAGTGCCCACCTTGTCCCCAAATCCCTGAGTGCCACCTCCAGGAATTCCTGGGATACTCCAGGGATGGGGATCCAACCCTCCCTGGACATTTCCAGTCCCTGAGCTCCCCTTTCCGTGGGGAAATTCCTGCTGCTGTCCCCCCTGAGCTCCCCTGGGGCCGTTCCCTCTGCTCCTGTCCCTGTTCCCTGGGATAAGATCCCAAATCCCCCCGGCTGTCCCCTCCTGTCAGGGAATTCCAGAGAGGGAAAAGATCCCTCTGGATCCTCCTTTGCTCCAGGCTGAGCCCCTTTCCCATTTCCCTCAGGAATTCTCCAGCCCCTTTCCCATTTCTCTCAGGAATTCTCCAGCCCCTTTCCCATTTCCCTCAGGAATTCTCCAGCCCCTTTCCCATTTCCCTCAGGAATTCTCCAGCCCTTTCCCATTTCCCTCAGGAATTCTCCAGCCCCTTTCCCATTTCCCTCAGGAACTCTCCAGCCCTTTCCCAGCTCCATTCCCTCCCTGGCCTTGCCCCAGCCCCTCAATGTCCTTCTTGTCCTGAGGGTCCCAGGACTGGACACAGCCCTGGAGGAGCCTCCCAGGGGTCAGATCCTGGCCTGTGCTTGATGGAAAAGCCATCCCTGACCCCGACTCCTTTTCCAAGAGCAGGATCAGATTTTCCCGGGAGTTTTCCGATTTCTCTCACCACTGGCTGGCTGGAAGCACAGCACAGGGACGGTGGCTCAGATCCGATTCCATGGCACTGAGCGAGTGTTGAGAGTTGCCACCATTGTGCTCAGGTGGCCTCATCCCTTCTCCTTCTTTTTTCCTCCTGTGTGGATTGAAACCTGACCTTCCAGCCCTCATTATTCCCGGCAGCTTCATCCCCCTGGACGGCTCCCAAAAAATCTTCACCCTGCGGAGCTGATTCCCAATTTCTTTATTCCAGCCTGTGAATCCCGGAGCACACCCAGCAACCCCAGGGGATCCTTTTTGAGAGTTTATTTTTAGCTTTCCCAAATAATTCCCAGATTTGGATTACATTTCCCTCCGTGGAGCAATTTCAGGCCGTTGGTTTGTGCCCGACGTCTGTCGCTGTCAGCGGTGACCTACGGAAGGAAGGGGGTGATGATATCCCAAGGATGAATTATTCAGCTGCTCTCACACTCTGCACATCCAGGAGCGGCTCTGGAAATCCACCCTGAGCCTTTGATCCCATCCTTCCTCCCCTTCTGGCACTTGGCCTCAGCTGCCTTTGGGGAAAGGGGGAGCGAAACCGTGGAGAAGGGACAGAGAGGTGGAATGGAGAGGAAAGGAATGATGCTCAAGGATAAAATCATGGAATGGTTCAGTTGGAAAACTCCTCTGAGATCAGAATCCAAGCATTCCCAGCACTGTCCCTGTCCCCAGTGCCACATCCCCAGGGCTGTGAAATCCCTGCAGGGATGGGGACTCCACCTGAGCACCTTTTCCATGAGGGAATTGTCCCAATATCCCCCCTGAGCTCCCCTGGGCCAGCCTGGGGCCGTTCCCTCTGCTCCTGTCCCTGTTCCCTGGGATAAGATCCCAAATCCCCCCGGCTGTCCCCTCCTGTCAGGGAATTCCAGAGAGGGAAAAGATCCCTCTGGATCCTCCTTTGCTCCAGGCTGAGCCCCTTCCCATTTCCCTCAGGAACTCTCCAGCCCCTTCCCATTTCCCCCAGGAATTCTCCAGCCCCTTTCCCATTTCCCTCAGGAATTCTCCAGCCCCTTTCCCATTTCCCTCAGGAATTCTCCAGCCCCTTTCCCATTTCCCTCAGGAATTCTCCAGCCCCTTCCCAGCTCTGTTTTGCTCACTCCTTGGATTATACTGGTTTTTGAAAGAAAGGTTTTTGGAAAGGAATAAAAGAACAACGAGAAAAAGGAAAACAGCAGCACCATTGATAGCTGCAGGTTTGAATAAATCCTAAAAACTACATTCCATAAAAACTGCTGCCGTAAATGCATGGACCTGGACCGGGATCAGACTTGACGCCTCGTTGTCAGTCACCAATGGACAGTCAGTCACTCTGTGGGAAGAGCAAGTGTGGGAGCAAAACAAAGGATTTCCCAGGAAAATACTCCTCTTACACTGTCACCTGTAATGTACAATTCCTTTAGGTTTTGTAGAATTCCTAAAACTCACCTGAGTTTTTTTGTTTTCTCCTTTTGGATACACAACCTGGGGCCTGTTTTAATTCCCTTTTTGGGGTTAATTTCTGACAACAAACAAATTGTCCTGGAAAGCTGCAGTTTAAGGAACGGTGGGTGCTATTTTTGTTAATTTATTCATCAACACAACTCTGCAAAACGAGCTGAGAATTCCGTGTTCCTTCAGCTTTTCCAAGGGCTGGCCCCTGTTCCCACTTTCAGCCCTGAAATGTTGTGGGGGTTTATTTCGAGACGCTCACTGAGTCATTTTTTAGGCAACAATGGAAATGCCAGTGCAAAATCCTGAATAAAGGCAGGGAATTGGGAAAGGCAGTTCCTTGGGCGATAGATAGAAATCTTTTCCTTCTCCAAACTGGTGGATACAGGTGCACAGCAGCAGGAAAACCTTTGGCTTTGAGGAGAAAATAAATGGAATTGATGATGGTGGTGCAAGGATCCAGGCTGGGAGAGCTGGGAATGTTCCCCTGGAGAAGGGAAGGATGCAGGGAAGGCTTCCAGCACATTCCAGGGCCTGGAGGGGCTCCAGGAGAGCTGGAGAGGGATTTGGGATTGGGATGGAGGGACAGGACCCAGGGAATGGCTCCCACTGCCAGAGGGCAGGGATGGGTGGGATACTGGGAACTGGGAATTCCTGGCTGGGCTGGAATTCCCAGAGCAGCTGTGGCTGCCCCTGGATCCCTGGAAGTGCCCAAGGCCAGGCTGGAGCACCCTGGGATTGTGGAAGGCATTGGGAGGGGACCTGGACGAGCTTTATGGTCCCTTCCCACCCAAAATTCCAGGATTCTGGGACGATCCAAGGAACTAATGAGCAAAAAGCAGCTAAAAAACCCCATTAAGATCCTTCTTTCTTATCTCTCCAATGCCAGCTCGGGCTGGAGTTCCATTGTGAGGCCGAAATTACCCAAACCCTTTTTTCCTCACCCCTTAAAACACCATTTGCAGAGTCTTTTGTGCTTTTGGTCTAAATAAATAGAAACTTCTCTTGTTCTGGCCTTTCATCTGCATAAATTACCATAATTAACGTGCAAAGTGATTCATCCGGGCCTCAGGAATTTCACAAATAGGACTCCTGATGTTTTGCACCAACTGCTGCTGCTTTGTGTTGGGATCATTTGTAGGGAATAAAGGATGTCCTGAGAGCTGCTCTTGACACGGGAATATCTCCCTGGGAACGAGGTGGAATTAATGGGCTGTTGCTCCTGCGGGTGTGATGGGTTTGGAAAAGCCTGCACTGGAGGGGAAAAAATCAAGGGATGGTGTCTCCAGCGTTTCTTGGGAAATAACAAAGGGAAACGTTTGGGTTTGTTTCTCTTTGGTCCTCAGTGGTGCCCCACAGAAATCCCCTTCTCTGCCAAGTGCATCCATAGGGGCAGGGTTGTGCCTCTTCCCGGCTTCCTGCCCTTGGACACGGGCAGAGGATGGATCTGAAGTGATGGATCTGCTCCCTTGGAATCCAGGCAGGGATGCAGAGTGAGGATGAGCAGGGGCTTCCAGAGGCTGATTCCAAAATTAGGAGGTGCCATCGGGGCAGGAAAATCCATGGATCCTCTGCTCCCATAGCACCATGCGGAACATAAACATCACAAATCCTAAAATACTTCCCTGGTTTAGCAGCGTCTTGAGCTTCCCACGGATCATTGAAGCACAAAATCATAAAATCATGGGATGGTTTGGGTGGGAAGGGACCTTCGGGCTTTTCTGAGCCCCTCCTAAGGGACACCCAGGCTGCTCCAAACCCCAGTGTCCAACCTGGCCTTGGACACTTCCAGGGATCCAGGGGCAGCCACAGCTGCTCTGGGAATTCCAGCCAGGAATTCCTTCCCAGTATCCCACCTAACCCTGCTTTACCACAGCATAAACAAAGCCCAGCTCCTCTGAGCTCGGATTTACAAAGCCCAGCTGACACTCTGCACCCTGCAGCTCAGCACAGCCCCAGCCCTGCTGGTGCCCAAAGACTCGGGAGATTCATCAGGAAAAGCCTCGTCGAGCACAGTCTGAGCTCTCTGGATGCCTCATTTCCATCGGGAATTATCTCTGCAGCTAATTGAGGGATCATAATTCCAGGGCTTGATTGTTCTCCGCGGGAATGAGCAGCCCTGAGGATCCACTTCCATCACGGTGATGAATCCCAGCCTTCATCGAGGCTCTACGGGGAGATTATCCCTCACAAACTGCTCCTGGAAATTCATCCCAGGCAAATATCCCGGCCCTCCTGCAAGACTGGTTCAGGGGATTGAATGGAATGAGAGTCCTGGGACCGGCAGAGGAGCTCTCCAAAAAAAAAAAAAATAAAAACCCAAAAACCAACCACAACAACAACAACAAAAACAAAAACAAAAACAAAAAAAAACAAAAAAAACCCCAGGATTTTGCGATTGTGTCAGCCTGGAGATGAGAAAATTCAGGGGGACCTTTTTTTAGGAAAAGTTGGGAATTCTCTGGAGTAGATGCTGCCGATGTTCTTTTCACACCTGATGGCTCAGTGACAGTCACCTGCTGGGATTCAGTTGTCCCAGAAATCAACATTTGTATGGATTTTCTCATGGAAATTAATAATTTTTTAATTGGGAATGGATTGTTAAGTTCCTCATGGATTTGTTTTCCAGCAGATCCAGCATGAGTTGTTGCAGTTAATAAGGCATAAAAGTGAGTACGTCCCATAAAATCCTAAAATCGTGGAATTATCAAGGTTGGAAAAGCCCTCTAAGGTCATGGAGCCCAACCTGAGACTGATCCCAACCAGCCCAGAGCACTGGGAGCCACATCCAGGAATTCCCAAACTTCCTGGGGTCTCTGTGCCTCTCCCAGGCTCCAGGTGCTCAAGGGCCGTGTCTGCAGGGCTTTGGGGAATTGGGAATTCTGGGAATCTCCACCCATGGGAGCTGACATGGATCACCTCCCCAGCCACGGAGCCGGAAGCACCAGAGGAGAGATTCCCAAGTCTCAAGGATTTGAGATTCCCAGATGGGAACGGAGGAATTCCCACATCCCAGAGAGTTTGGGGGCGGGGGATGTGTTCTCTTGGGATTTTTGGGTCTGATTTTGTCAGGAAAGAGGAATTTGCACCTTGGAGAACACTGGGGTTTGATCTCCAAGGAATATTTATTTCCATGGACTGCAGCTGTGGGAGAAGGAGCTTGGAGAAGGTTCCCAGGTTCCTCCACATCCCGATGTTCAGGGCACTTGGGAAATGGCTCCACTGACATCCCTGCAGAATTATGGGATTCTCTGGAGCATAAATGGGTGCTTGGGCCACCCAGCTCCACGTTTCCCTGGATTTGCCATCCTTGGAGCAGCTCAAAGGACACCGATGGGAAAGGACTGGGAAATGTTTCCTCCTGGCAGAACTCATCCCATCACACTCCTCACTTTCCCTGGAGAGATTTCATCCCATCTTCTCCCGAGCTCTCGGGAAGACTCTGAGTGTGGAAAAGGTGGATGGAGAGCATCCCATCCTCATTATTCCAAGGAATGGGCTCTGTGCTCCCACTGCTCCGAAACCTGTTGGGGATTCAGGCGGAGCTGCCAAAGGAGCAGGAGAAAATACAGGGATAATCCTGGCACTGATGAATATCCAGGAATATCCCTCCCAAAGTGGTTTAGCCACAAATTAGGAGCCTCTGCTACCAAGTGAGAGCTCTCCCAGCCAAATCTGGGCTTTATTGGAAGATTATCCGAAGAATCAAATGGATTCTCCCTGGCCTGTGGTTAACAGTTCATGTCTGGAGCGCTGGAGTCGCCCGGAGAGCGGGGCTGGGACTGGAGCATCATTTCTTTGGGATAACCCAAATAAATCCCTGATTTATTAGCCCAGTATTTATTAGCCCAAATAAATCCCTGATTTCAGCCAGGAGCAGCAATTCCAAACAACTCCAAGGTCAGTAGGAACATTTGGGATCGGTTTCCTGGCACTTTTCCCCACTTTTTCCGCAGCTCCAGCAGCGGAACATCTGTGCCTGCCTCTGTCCCTGCTGCTCCTTCAGCTCCACTTGTCGCCCTCAGCTTCACAAAGGAGCATTCAGAGCCATTTCCCAAGTTTTTCCTCAACTTTAGGAGCAGGGAATTAGCGGAAATCCCGGCAGGTTGGAGGATTTGCACATCTCAGGGAGATGATGGTGGGAGAACAAGCCCTGAGCTCTCCACACTTCTGGGATCTCCACATTCCTCTGTGGAACCTGGGGTTGGTGGGGACAACCCCACGGCTGCTCCATCCCCAGGGAATTTTAAAAGGATCCAAAATATTGGATTTATGGGAGAGCCTCAGCGCTGCTTTGGATTCGAGGGGCAAGGAAGGAGAAACCCAGCAGGGAAGTGACCTCTGTTGATCCCTGGCTCTTCCGCACCGAGTCTGAATCCTTCATTGCTGGGGAATTTTTGGAATTTTATCCACAAAGTGCATTCTGGCTGGAGGCCACACATATGAACTCCAAGGATTTTGGCTAATGGGGTGTGGATGCCCTAAAACTTTTTGAGGAATGTTCACAGGCGCTTCCAGGTTCTCCTGTTGGACAATTCCAGTTTTAGGCTCAAATATTCCCAGATGGATATTGGGAAAACTGATGGTTTACACAGGACTCCGGTCCCAAGATGGGAATTGATCGTTCTGGGATGGAATATCGCTTCCAGACGTGGTGGTGAGAATGGCTGTTTGTCCATCACTGCTGAGGAGACCACGGAACTGTGGAATTGTTCAGGCTGGAAAAGAACTCTGGGGTCCTCGAGTCCAACCCAGCACTTCCATTGTCACCGCTGCCCCTTGTCCCCAAGTGCCACATCCTCAGGTTTGGAACAATTCCAGGGATAGGGACCCCACCGCTGCCCTGGGCAGCCGTGCCAGGGCTGGACAACCTTTCCCATGAAGGAATTTCCCCTATATCCAACCAAACCTCCCCTGGGCCAGCCTGAGGCAGTTCCCTCTCCTCCTGTCCCTGCTCCCAGGGATAAGATCCCAAATCCCCTCCTGCTGGGGAATGATGGAATGAGAAGGTCCCTCCTGGTCCCCCTATTTTCTAGGATAAGCTCCCCAGTTCCCTCAGGAAAGATCAAATCCAGCAGAGCTCACTGTGGGGCTGCATCCCAGGCATGGAGCAGGCTGTGCTCCCATTCCCATTCCCATTCCCGTTCCCGTTCCCGTTCCCGTTCCCGTTCCCATTCCCATTCCCATTCCCATTCCCAACCTGTCCTTGGCGAGAATTCCCTGGAATTCCCACCATGCCCAGTGCCAGCGCCCAGGAACTGTTTCCCAAATCAAGATCTCGTTGCTGTCCCGCCGTTCCCTTTGTGGATCCTTGATCCTTATCCCTCTCTGGGCCGGTTTTCCAGGATCCTGCCGATCCCGTGGTGTTTCCCACGTGCGTGTCCTGAGCTGACAGAACAAGTCATGTCCAGATGTTCAACGTCTTGGGCTGCGCCAAGATTTCGGCTCCTGCCAGATGTTGCCGCACATCCCAGTGAAGCAGAGGCGGCGCCGGCAGTTTCCTCCCCTGGGCTGAGCCCAGGATCCAGGTCAGGGAGCTGATCCTGGCAGGAAAGGGGGCTTGGGGCTCTCTGCATCCAGTTTTAGAGCAGGACAAACCTCTGGACAATTAGCGCGGGGCTGTTAATGAGCTGGTGATGGTTAAATGAGGTGGTGATGGTTGGATCCCAGAAATCTGGGATTTTTGAGCTTTCTGTGCTGCCTGACACTGACCCCCAGGAGAACACTGCTTGTGACCTGAGGCCTTGGAGAAGGTTCCAAAGTTGAGTGATGGAGTCAAAATCACAGCTGTGGAGTTAAATGGAAGTGTGTGATTTCACACGGTGAAGGGTTTGGAATTTGGGGTTTTTATAAAATAGTAACAAGTATGGGACAGGATGGAGGATTTGGGGTGGTGTCTCTTTTCGGTGATCATCTTCCCTCTTCTTCATGATTTCACGTTGTGGTTTTTTGTTGGACACTCAGTGCTGCACTGAGGGTCACGGGAATTTGGTGATTGGGTCAAAAACATAAATAATATACATTTATATAATACAGTCATATTAATAATGTCCCATTAATAATAATAATTACTATTATCAATTACATTAATAATGTCCCATTCCCAATGGGTGGGACTATTCCCCACATGTGGGATCATTCCCAGTATGTGGCATCATTCCCAAATGTGCGGGGTCATTCCCAATGTGCAGGATCATTCCCAATGTGTGGGATCATTCCCATGGGATCCCTGTGGGACAGGAATGTTTGCTTTGCTCTCAGCAGCTCCTGCAAACACAGCCAGGCAAGGATTTCCTGTACTCCGTGGAATTACGTCAGGATATCCTTGATCCCAGAAAGGATCTTTGCACTCGGATCGGCTTAGGACGACTTATTTTCCATCTGTGGCATTTTTCACTGCTGGCTTTAAGGAGCCATTAGGGCTGCCCCTTGTCCCGCCTCCTTCCAGAGCGCTGCGGAGAGCTGGGAACGTGCTGGGAGCAGCACAGAGAGCTGAGTTCCTCCGTAAACCCTCGGGATTGTTCTGGATGGGCCGGGAGAGCAGCTCCCTTTTTAAACAAGGACAGCTCCGGGTGCGGGCCCCAGGGGTTGCGCACACCGAAGCTGCTCTCGTGGATGACATGGAGGAGGAGGAGGAGGAGGAGGAGGAGGAATTCAGCTTTGCTGCCGGGCTCACCTGGAGCCTCCATCCTCACCGGAATTCCCAGGAAAATCCTGCTGACTCCTGGTTTAGGGAGTTATTCTGACTGAGTGCTGTTGAGGTTATGGTGACAAGTCAAAACCAGCTCTGGTTGATGATCTGATGTTCTTCACTGTTTTGCTGGCTCAGGAATGTTATTTTCAGTCTTTGGTTTTACATTGGTTCGTTGTTTTTGGGGGTCTTTTATTCCAAACAATGCTGGATGTCTCTAATTTGCATACAGGCTTGGGCGCACAGGCTCCTGGGAGCAGCAGAAGTGATTCCCGACGGAAGTGGGCACAGGGTGGGTGGTAAAAGGGGCACAAAGAACCTTCAGCTAACAATTAACAATCTTCTTCAACAATTAAATAACTTTTCAAGTAAGAGCTTGTGTTTGGGATTCTATCCCCCACAGGGATCTGCTCCCTTCCCTGGCGCTTCTCCCGCCTGCGATCCATGAGGAATGTCCCGGTGGGCCTCGAGCCATCCCGTAGGAATTGCTGCCCTCCACCAAAGCCCGGCTCTTAAGGAACCGTTGGCATCCTGGGAGTGCTCGGTGTCGTTTGGAGACTCGGACAGAATCGGAATTTAAGGCAAAACTTCTCAAAATCAGCTCCAGGGTCTCCGAGGGATGGAACGAGAGCAGAGGAGGCCCTGGAGCTGCTCCAGGGCTGGAGAGAGGGAGAGCTGGGAATGTTCCCCTGGAGAAGGGAAGGATGCAGGGAGAGCTTCCAGCACATTCCAGGGCCTGAAGGGGCTCCAGGAGAGCTGGAGAGGGACTGGGGACAAGGGATGGAGGGGCAGGACACAGGGAATGGCTCCCACTGCCAGAGGGGAGATTGGGCTGGGATGTTGGGAATTGGGAATTCCCAGAGCAGCTGTGGCTGCCCCTGGATCCCTGGAAGTGCCCAAGTGTCCGAGGCCAGGCTGGAGCAACCTGGGATAGGGAAGGTGTCCCTGGGTATGGGATGGAATTTAAGGTCCCTTCCCACCCAAACCAGTCCGGAATTCCATCAAATCCTGCACCGATCCAACAGAGTAAATCCAGGGAACTCCCTGGAAGTGCCCAAGTGTCCAAGCTGGGGCTTGGAGCAGCCTGGGATAGTGGCAGGTGTGTTTATAAAAATAAATATCATAAAAAGAAAAAAATAATAAATATCAAAAAATACATAATATAAATAAATATATGTATAATAAATATAAAAACAAAAACAAAAATAAATATAAAACAAATAAAATTAAAACATGATCAAGATAAAAATATAATAGAAATAAATATATGTAAGAAAAAGAAAAAGAAAAAGAAAAAGAAAAAGAAAAACAATAAAATGAAAACATAATAAAGATAAAAATATAATAGGAATAAGTATATATATAACAAAAATAAAAACAAAAACAAAAACAAAAACAAAAACAAAACGATTAAAACCTAATAAAGATAAAAATATAATAGAAATAAATATAAATAATAGCAAATACGATAGGCAAAATAAAATAATAATGTATATAAAATAGCAATAATAACGATAAAATTAATATAAATTAAAATAATATAATATAATATAATATAATATAATGAGAATACAAATTGTAAAATAAAGATAAAAATTAAAGTAATAAAAGGAATTAAAATAATGATTATTAAATATTAAAATGAATATAATAAAAATAAATCTGAATATAATAGAAGTAAAAATAATAAATGTAATGCAATAAAATAAAAATAACTATAATAAGAATAAAAATTAATATAAAATAAAGATAAATAAATATAGTAATGTATAGTGAATGCAATAATAATAATAATAATTACATAAATAAATGTAATAAATATAAAATAATAAAAATTAAACTATTAGTAAAATGAATGGGGAATGGGACATGGGGAATGGGAATGGGAATGGGAATAGGAATGGGGAATGAATGTGGAATGGGAATGGGAATGGGGAGTGGGGAAATGGGGATGGATCCTTTGGTAGAGGATGATGAAAAATGGATAAAATGGGGATGGATCCCATGGGAAGGGAGAGGAGCAGGACCAGTTTTCCATGGTTGAAGGGGGGAGTGCTGATCCCTGAAAGGGGAAAGGGAATTTTTTAAGTTCAGACTTTGATGAGGGAATGCAGGCACTGCTTCCATAAAATCCCCAAATCGTTTGGAGAATGGGCTTTAATCTCCATCCCATCCCATCCCATCCCATCCCATCCCATCCCATCCCATCCCATCCCATCCCATCCCATCCCATCCCATCCCATCCCATCCCATCCCATCCCATCCCATCCCATGGACACCTCCCACTGTCCCAGGCTGGCCTTGAACACTCCCAGGGATGGAGTGGGATTCCAGGGATTCCCACAGCTTTTCTGGGAATTCCATCCCAGCCCCTCCCCAGCCTCAGAGCGAAGAATTCCTCCCCAGAATCCTCCTCCCAGCTGCAGCTTTTAGGGAAAAGTTTGGGGGATGAGCAGCTACACCCAGTAGCAACTCCCAGGATATAAATGAGATTGGCTGGGGGATTGTGGGATGTGGAGAGGATGGTTTGGGATATTCCTGTGGGATTTGGCCTTTGACACCAGCACAGGTAAAGGTTTGGCTCAGCTTTTGGGTGTGATGAGGTTTAATGGACATTTTATTTTATTTTGTTTATAAAATAAATACCTTTAAATATTACAATTGGGAAATTCTCAGTGTGGACGAGGCGCTGGATGGGAAGCGAGGCGTGAGGAAAGCAGGATGGGAAGAAGCCACCAGGAGAGATTTTGTTTTTTGGGTTTTGTGAGATAAACGTGTTTTAGCCCCAAATCCTTGGGGCATGCCCAGTTCAGCCTCTCTTTTCCCAAGTGATTCTATCCCAGTTCTCCCTTTTTTCGTGTTCCTGAGTTTAACTCTGCCCACCAAGCTCCAGGAGTAATTTGAAATTCCCTGCTGAGGGTGGGGATTATAATTTGGGGCTGCTGTTGTCCTTTTTATCAATTCAGTCAGAATTTGGTGACTTGTTCTGCCTTTGGAGGGGCCTGGAAGTGATGACATTTATGGGAGATTTATTGGCTATTTATTTGTAACTGGAAAATTGGGAATTTTTCTGGGAAATTCTCAGTTTGGAGCATGCACTGGGTTGGAAGTGAGGTGTGAGGAAGGCAGGATGGGAAAAAGCCACCAAGAGGGATTTTGTTTTCCGGGGTTTTGTGAGATGAACGTGTTTTAGCCCCAAACCTTTGGGATGTGCCCTGGTTATTCCACACCGATCCTGGGAATTCTGAGCCCATGGACCGGGCAGTTTTTAGAGGTCTCCCATGAATTTTAATTAATTTTAATAATCTAACGCACCCGTGGCATTTATGCCAGAGCCATATATTTATGGCTCTGTAGTTTCCATGGAGGATTTTTTTCTCAGCTCCTTGCAGTATTTTAAAGATCGATGCCTGGTAATTAACAGGGGGCAGGATTAATTGGGAATGCAGATGAAATCCATGAGGGATGGATCTCTCCGTGCAGAGCTTTTGCTCTTATCACACAATGAAATTCCCCTTTTTTTGTCTTCCCTCCCAAACCGTGCCCAGAACGAGGTTTGATGTTCCAGGAGATAAAACTGGGATTAATTCCACACTGCTCCAGACTGGGGTGTCCTCGTGGAAGGGTTCCCTGGGAACGATGAAATAATTCTTGGGAAAATCATGAAGTTGCGATGGGGATTTGGGAATTTCTGTCTGAGTGTGCTGCCGCTGCGGGGGAATGTTGTTCACATAACGGCATGGCCACATCTCTGGGATTTCCCAGGATTTATTGGGTGCTGACTGAACTAATCCCGATTCCATGAGTTCCCTGGATTTACTCTGTTGGATCAGTGCAGGACTTGGTGGAATTCCAGACTGGTGTGGGTGGGAAGGGACCTTAAATCCCATTCCATGCCCAGGGACACCTTCCCTAACCCAGGTTGTTCCAGCCTGGCCTTGGGCACTTCCAGGGATCCAGGGGCAGCCACAGCTGCTCTGGGAATTCCAGCCCAGCCAGGAATTCCCAGGTCCCAGTATCCCACCCATCCCTGCCCTCTGGCAGTGGGAGCCATTCCCTGTGTCCTGTCCCTCCATCCCAATCCCAAATCCCTCTCCAGCTCTCCTGGAGCCCCTTCAGGTCTTGGGATGTGCTGGAATCTCTCCCTGAATCCTTCCCTAAATGTTTTCCCGCATTCCTGAAAATATCCCAGCCTGCTTCCTGGCTGTTATTTTTTCCCCCATTATCTCCCATAGCAATGAATCCCTGACATTTATCCTTCCTCTGCTGGAAACACAAAACAACAAAAACCAGGGATACAAGAGAGGGAATGTGAGCAGGAGGGGGTAGGAGAGGCTCTGTGGGTGCTTTGTGCTCACAGGGAAAGGAAAAATATGGATTTGGCTGGAGGTCAGGGAAGAGATTTCAGTGATTCCAGTGACTTCCTGGATTTAAAATAGTATTTTTTTCCATGTGGGAATGAAAATGGATTGAGATGATAAAATTCAGGATGGTTTGCTGTTGGTGGCTCAGCAAAATGGACACTTGGACCTTCCCAAAGCTGTTCCAAAAATTCCCCAAATCCCTGGATTGGGCTGGACACGGGGATTGCCTCAGTGAAAAAGGAGAAGGGGGCACAAAAGGCACAATCCATGTGGGGAATGCTGGGCCCAGGATGAGGGGAGGAGAGCTGGGAATGGGGTTATCCCTAAATCTCCTCTCCAAATATCCATGGCAGTCCCCAGGGAGGTGTAGGAAGTTTTGTTTAGGCACAAAACATGGAAAAAAAAAAAAAAGGAATCGTGCAAAATCAAAGAGAATTACAAAATATCCATTCCTGAGGATGAATCCTTTTCCTTAAAACCTGAATCTGTAAAACCCCTAAAAGTTCCAGGCTCCTTGAGCTGTCCCAAGCTGTCATTTCTCTCTGTGCCTTCACCTGCTCTGATTTCCAGCCTTATCTCCCACCTGCTGGAGCTGAATTTTGGGAGGTTTGAATTCCAGAGGTTCAGCTCTGCTGAATCCCATCTGTGCTGTCACTCGCACCCTTAATTAACTCCCAGTTGAAGTGACTCAGAGTTTTCAAGGTCCAGAGCCTTTTCCTCTGCTAATTCTGAGGCTGAGTGGTTCTGTCGGGATGTGGGATTTGGTTTGGGGCTGGATTTCGGGATCTTGGGGCTCTTTTCCAGCTTTGACCCTATGAAGATGAAAGCTTTGGGATTCCTTTTCAGCGCTGGGCTCTGTTTGGAGTGCCAGAGTTGGAGTGGATGCTTTTCCTTCATTCTGCCCAGGAAAAGTGCAATTCCAGGAGCCCAGAGAGGTAAAATGAGGCTCTGGGGTTATCCCAGAAAATCTCAGCCAAGTCCTTAACCCTGCCCACTGGGAAGGGGGTTATTTAGGCAGCAATAGCCAGAATATTCCAAGATCCATGGTGCAAGCAGAAGGATTTGACTACTTTGAGCCTCAGGCCAATCAAAAGGATTTGTCTTTTTCACCTCTCTGCTGCATCCTGCAGGAGCCAGGAGCTGGAAAAACTGGAGGAATTCAGGCAGGAAAATTATCTCTTCTTCCTCAGAATTTGCCTCCAGAGGGAGATGTCCAAATGTTTTCAACACCAGGCGTGGGGAGAGACAAATCTGTCCTGGCTGGGATTAAATTCGTTTGGGATTTGGTTGAGTGGCCAAGCAGTGCCGGCTCCTCTGCTCTGCCAAAACATCCCGAGCTCCTTCCCTGTGCTGGGGGGGATATCCCAGAGGGAACAGCTCTGATGGGAAGAGCTGGAATGGTTTTGTTATCCCACAGATCCCCCCCAGCCTCTCTTCTGAGCTGGGGCATCTCGGTTGCTGCTGCTAAATAAAAGATGCTCAGGAATATTGGAGGCAGGATTGGCTGGAAGGGATGGAAAAGCCATTAGTTTTCCTTTGGAAAGATGGATGGGAGGTTTTAAGGAGCTGTGGCTGCATCCCATGCAGCTGCTGCAATAATTCCTGGGAGGTGATGAGGGAAGTGACAGCAGGGCTGGGGTTTGGTTTGGGAGGAGGCCAAAAAAATAAAAGGAGAAAATTGGGGCTTCAGGCATCAAATCCATCACTGGGGATGGAGGGAAGGCAGCACAGCCCAGAGCGGTGTTCCATGGAAAAGCAGCAGAAATCCTTGCTCCCACAAAAAAGGGGAATTTACCCAGGGCTGCAGGGGGGGCCTGGGCTGCTCACATCCTTTAAAAATCCCTCTTTGGAATGTCACATTCCCAGCAGAGCCTGTTCCTACAAATCCCGTTCTTTCTCCCCACGCTGCTTTCCCAAAATCCTGGAGCAGCTGATCCCTGCTTTGGGGTGGAATGAAGGGAGGGATTTTCCCACATTCCCTCTCCCATCCTTCCCATTCCATCCTCACTCAGCACAAAGCCCGAAGACCTCCTGCTCCTCAAGAAAAGAAATTGCTGGTTTTTTTTTTTTCCCCACCTGGAAAAAAGTTGGGGTGGAAGAAATGGAGCACAAAATATCTCTCAGCATGTGGCAATGGTGAAATAAATGAGACAAAACACAAAATAACCACGGAGCTGCTGCTTGTTTTTTTTTTTTTTTCCCTTCTTTTTCTTTGCCAGAAGAGGGAAATGATTCACGAGGTAATTTGGGATGGATGCCTGGAGCAGCGGTGGTGTCAATTTTCCAGGGCTGGAGGGATGTGGATCTGAACCCACCCCCTCAGTGGGGAGCCAGCAGCTCTCATTCTGAGATTTTTGATTTTAATGAGCGCATGGAAATCAGCCCAGGCGAGCTGGAATCAGGATATTCCCAGAAGATTTTTTCCCCTCTAAACCTTACTCAGAAGCTGGAAAAATCTGGGTGGAGGTATCTGCTCAGGGAATTGCTGCTCAGAACTTGGGAACAGGGTGGGGAAGAAGCAGTGGGAGCTGCTGGATATTGATAATTCAATCCAACTTGGAATTTTTAGTGCTCGGTGTCCTTTCCCCAGTATTCCTGCTGGCTGTTTCCCTCTGGGATTTGTTTTTCCCTCTCGTTGAGGAGTCCTGGGAGCAGGTGGGGAAATGAGAATTCCTCCTCTCCCAGACAAAAACTCCCAGGATGGAAGAAAAACGTTGGCAATTGAGCTGATCTCTGCGTGAATTAATCCCAAAATTGAGGCTCCGCCTGGTGTCCTTTGGAATTGAGGCTGAATTCTGTAGGCCAAAAGAATCCTGATGGATTTTTCCTGCTGGAGCTCCAGGAATGTTTGGACAACTCTGCCAGGCTGGGGATGGGATTGTTGGGATATGCTGTGCAGGGCCAGCAGTTGGAAAATGATCCTGGAAAAGCTTGGGATATTCCAGGATTTTAAAATTTGGGTCATTTGGGATGATTTCTTTGGAATTTCTCCAGAATCCTGGAATTAAAATCTGTGAGGAAGTTGTTGATGTTATTGGTGAGAAATTGTTGCTTTTACCCTCCTGGTTTTGCACGAAACTTGGATTATAACAGAAATTGGGAATAATTTGTCTTAATTAAACCACTCCTGGTGTCTGCTGGAACTTTTTCACCTGGGGATTCCCGGGATTAAACAGACCGTGGAAACAAAGAGTTGTTCCCAGCTTTCCTGAGTGCAGCTTCCTCTACAAAAAACCTGGAGGGAATGGGAATTCTGCAATTCCCTCTGCCTGCTCCTGCAGCTTCCCGGGAATCCCTTTGGCACTTTTTGGGAGCAATAAACCAGGGTTTGAATCCAAGGAGCAGTAAGCAGGGACAGGATCAGCCTGTTGGGATGGCAGAGCAGACCTGCCGTGGGAATTCTGGCCAGGATGATTTTTATTGGGATTTTTGTTCGATATAAAAAGCACGAGGCAGGGATGTCCCTGCTGGAAAATCCCTGCTGGAAAATCCCACCTGGATGTGGGTCTGGCCAGGGAGCATTTGGTGGGATTGGGGGTGCACGGAGCAGAGAAAGCACTCTGGAATATTCCAGGAGCAAGGTGATGGATTTTGTGCTCCATGCACACTTTGCCACCCCAGCTGTGTTTATTCCCATTTCTCACTTCCATCATCTCCGCTGACAGGAAGTTTCCCAAATTAATTGGATTCTTCAGTAGGTTTTTTGGGTATTTTTCCCCAAGGGGGAAAAAAAATAATAATAAAATAAAGCAAATTGATCTCCCCTCGTTGCCCTGAAGATGCAAATCTTTGAAATGAATCTGAGGTGGAATTTATTTTATGACAAAACAGGAGATGAAAAACAAATACCAGGAATAAGCCATGAATTTTTCATTGGGAGTGGGAGAGCAGTGGAATATTCCGGATAATCCCCTGGAGCAGCTCAGTGTGGAGGAGGGGGAGGGCTGGAACATTCCTGAATCCCAGGGATTGGTGCCTGCAGGAGCTGTATCCTAAATTATCAGAAATGTGGGGATGAGCCCCACCCCCCAGAATTCCACACTTAAATCCAGATTATTGTGCCAAGGCCAGTTTGGAGCAGCCTGGGATGGTGGAAGGTGTGGAATTCCACCGTGGCCGGGGTGCAATTTTGAGCTTTAACGTCCCAACCATTCCAGAATTCCCTGATCAATAACTCCCCCATCCCTCTCCCTTAATTAAAAGGAATCCTAGATAAAACACTGGGAATGCTGGTAGGCTTCGGGATCTTGAATTCTGTAATTAAATGTCTGTTTGGCTGAGATAATGGTAATTAATCCAATTAATATTCTGGAGTAGAAGCTTTTCAGAGATAAGGAAGTTTAAATGTAAGAAAAGGTTTTTTCCACTGAGGGAGGGGAGGCCCTGGCACAGATTCCCGGAGAAGCCGGGGCTGCTCCTGGGTCCTTGGAAGCATCCAGGACCAGGCTGGAGCACTGGGGTAGTGGAAGGGGCTGGAATTAATGATCAGAATAATTTCACTCCCGATTTTTTCTGGTCCCGTTCCCAGGTTTTTATTCCCAGGTGTCCGAGGACACGAAGGGAGGGATGGAGCAGCTTCCTGGGAAAAGCTCTGGGGTGTTTATCCTGACCAAACCAAGCCTCTTCTTCCCCTGGAGATCCTGCTGGATCTGATCCCTCTGGATCCCCTGGAAAAATGAAATATTTGCCCTGGGATGGGGCAGGGAGTGCTGGGCTCTGTGGAGAGGGATTTGGGATCATTCCCTGGATGTTTAAATCTGTCCTGGCTGCCAGGAACCGCAGGGAGCGTCTCCTGAAGGTGGAACAGTGCCAGGGAGACGTTGAAAATTTGGGAACGACAGGAAAGCAAGGAACAGCTGAAGGCCAGGCAGGCTCTCAAATCATCCTTTGCCAGCTCCAATTCCTGTCCCAAAGGCAGCTCTGGAATTGTTATCCTGGAATCAAGCTGCCTCCTCAGCCCCTGGGTTTTTTGGGAAGGTCTGAGGCTTGAAACCGGGCTTGAATTTGGGTTTGAATATATTTGGCTGCCCATAACTGCCAAAAATCTGGGAAGTGAATGTTCAGCAGAAGCTCAAGGAGGAGTTTTAGTGACATTTCACTGCTGGCTCTGCCGTTTTGTGGGGATTGGTTGGATTTGAAGAGCTCAAGGATCACCTTCCCCATTTAAACAGGACAGGGTGAATGTTCCCTGAGGTGAATGTTTGGGAATGCCATGAAAAGGCAAATCCCTCCAGGAAGGAAAAGGCTCTAAGGTGCATGGAGTGGTTTGAAATAAATCCCCCCCTTTTTTTTTTTCTTTTTTTTAGCAAGAAAAAGTCAAATTATAACCCAGAAAGCAACCCCTGGTTCTGTTCACTCCCTCATAAAGCAGTCAGGGTAAAAAAAGCTGCTTTATCACAGCACTTCCAATCCTGCGTTTTCCGCTCCCAGATGGAAATCCTGGGGTGCCAGGAATAAATCTCCATCTCCAGGTCTCTCCCAGCAGGGCAATTCCAGAGGGGCTGTGGCTCTCACAGCACGCTCGGGGTTCTTGCTGCAATATTGAGTTTATTGACACATTTTCCTGTGGTTTCTCACAATGGAACTGCTGAAGCTCCGCAATAAATCAAATCCTGGGAATGCAGTGAGAGCTGCCCGTTCTGCTGCTGGTTTTATTCCCAGGATCCTATTCCAGAGCATGTGGAGAAAAATTCATTTCAAATCCAAGTTGTGCTTGCTTTGCCTCAGCCTCGTTGGAGAGAGCTGGGAAGGAGAGCAGGATTTATCCAAAATAAATCTATTTTTGTGTTGTGTTGTCTGTTTTTGAGCTCTGTTTGCTCTCTGTTTTCTGCAGATCTCTTGGAAAACGCTCCTGGCTCAACTGTGGGTTTGGTTTTGCTGGAAGTGGGAATTCAGGGCAGGAATTCGGATCTCGGGTGGGGAAAGAGGAGGGATGGGGAGCGTGTGGCTGGTTTGGGTAAAAGGCCAGTTCAGGACACGAGTGGGACTGGTCAGACTGGTGGGGCCTGGTGTGGACGTGGAGCTTCTGTAAATCCCAGAATCCCAGGGAACTCAAACCCCATCTAATGGCACCTCTGCCGTGGGGTGGAATTTGGGAATGCGGGCAGTGATTGTGCAAGGAATGGGGAGAGGTTTTCCTGCCCCAGAGCCTGGATTTTCCTAGGCTAAAACCCACAGGGAGAGAGGAAAATGGGGGCTTGGCTTGATGGAATCCCAGGAGAGCTGGGGTTGGAGGGTTCAGAGTGATCCCATTCCACCATGCCAGGGTGCTCCAGGCTGGCCTTGGACACGTCCAGGGATCCAGGGGCAGCCAGAGATGCTCTGGGACAGCATTTGTGCCTTTCCCTGAATAGTTCAGCTGTAACAATTCCCTTGCTCTGGCTCTTCCTGCTGCTCTGGCTGGAAAACATGGAAAAGTCTGTTCAAGGAGAAGTTTGTGTTCCAAAGCCCTCCTGCCCTCGAGGTGTCATGTCCTTCTTCAGACGCTGCTTCAATATCCCAATTTTTTCTTGTTATCATCTCCTCCTTCCTCTGTCTGCCCTTTGTGCCTCGGCTGACAATTTTTGAAGGATTTATTCCAACCTCTGGGAATGCTGCCAGGTCTGAGCGTCTTTCTGTGGGCAGATGCTTCACCTGTCTCCGTGTTTGGGCAACCTCCTGCTGCTGATCCCAGATTTTTTCCCCCTGGATTGTAGAATTACAGTGGGAGGGAAGATATATGAAATGTTTTTGGTTTTGTTTTTTTTTAAAGCACATCCCAATCGTCTCTCCACATAAACCTAGGGGTGGTGTGATTCCTATTTTAGTCCTGGTTTAATGCCCTTTCTCCTCATAAAGCCAGGCTGGATCTTTTATCCCTGAAATCTGATTTGTGCCGTGGGCTGGGAGGCAGGAAAAGCATTTTCCAGAGTTGATTGTGTTTGATGAGGCTGTGGAGCTGTGTAACCCTCAGGCCAATAAAACCTGGATGAGAGATGGACACAAATCCCTTTTCCATAGGAAGCCCCAGATTTGGGATGCAGTGAAGCCGGAATGGGGGGAAAATGTGGGATTGAAGCACATTCCATCACCTTTGGGGCTCCACAGCTCCAGGCTCCCCAAGTTCAGTGGATTTGGGGCTTTTAGGTCCCATTGCCCCATTCCAGCTTGGCATTGAGCAAGGAAAAGGAATTCAGGCTCTTCCCAAAACAGCCCGAGGGCTGCAGGAGCTGCAGGTGGAGTTGGGATTTTAGCAAATCCCTAAGGAAATGAAAACGTGGAGAGAGGCTCTTCCTGCTCTGGGGCTGGGATTTTCCTGGGCTACAAATCCACAGGGAGAGAGGAAAATGTGGGCGTGGGTTTCATGGAATGCTAGGAGTGTTGGGGTTGGAAAAGATGCTAAAGATTATCCCGTTCCAGTGTCCCAGCCTGGCCTTGGGCATTCCAGGGATCCAGGGGCAGCCACAGCTGCTCTGGGAATTCCAGCCCAGCCAGGAATTCCCAGTTCCCAGTATCCCACCCATCCCTGCCCTCTGGCAGTGGGAGCCATTCCCTGTGTCCTGTCCCTCCATCCCTTGTCCCCTGTCCCTCTCCAGCTCTCCTGGAGCCCCTCCAGGCCCTGGAATGTGCTGGAAGCCTTCCCTGCATCCTTCCCTTCTCCAGGGGAACATTCCCAGCTCTCCCAGCCTGGCTCCAGCCCTTGGAGTTCAAGGGTTGTGAGGATTTTTTCCAGAGGAGGCGAATCCATCCTGCTGGGATAAGGATACAACTCTGGCTGCAATTCCCAAATCTGCTTCATCCCATTTTCCTGCTTTTTGGAGCTCTAACCTGTTCAAACCCACTGCTGGCTGCTCCCAAAAAATCTGAAGGTCACCCTCTGTGCCAGAATCCTCTTTTCCCAAAACCCTTTTGTCCCAAATCAGGTGTTTTGATGAGGAGCTTTAACAGCTGGGTTTTTTTTTTTTTTTAGGTCCACTTCCTCCTGGAGAAACTCATCCCATTTCCTCCTGGAATTTTGTTTCCCATTGCTGAGAACTTTGCTTCGGTCATGGGATTAAAGTGAAATTAATCCAAGATAGAATTGAAGCAGTTCCCTTTATTCCAACAAATACTGGGATGATTTAAAGGAGAAAAGAAGGATTTTGGAATGTTGGCCAGATAAAGGGGAGCAATTAGTGCTTAATGAGGACACCGAGTCCCGACAGTTCAAGTCCAAACTCCCACTTTTATTTCTCCAACAAAACGCATCCAGATCAAATAAAAAAATCCCAGGATTCATCTGTGCAGGGATTGTTTTGCACTCCTAAACTGAGCTAATAATTTGCATTTAAATCCAGTGCTTCCATGCATTTTGTTCCTGATTAATTGATATATTAATTATCCCTCTAATACATCATTGTTTTTATTATTTAAATTATTATTATTTTATTATTTATAGAGTTTTGTTTTTGTTTTTTTTTTTGGTTGTTTTTTTTTTTTTTAACTGAGGCACTGAGATAAAATCAGAGCTTTCTGGCTGTTCCCAGCAGTTTTTTGCTGTGGGATCCTCCCACGGTTTGGATGTACAATTCCAGGTCGGATATTGCAGCTTGTTATGACAATTGAAATCAAGCCTTCAAAATAAATTGGCAGGAATTAGATTAAAAATTGTGAAAGTCATCCAAATATTTCTCCAAGTATGATAACAATTTTTGGCTTTATTATAAAATGAAATTAGGCTTGAACTGCAGCACAAAAAAGCTGAGCTTAAAATAACCCCATTTGTTTTCTCCAGCTGCTAAACTGCTGCTTAGGCCCCAGTTATTCCCATTAAAGAAATATTCAAGGAGCTGTGTTGTGCTTTAAATAGGAATTTTCCTTGAGGAGAAATTCCAATAAAAGGAGGAAATGGTGATGGGGAAAAGGGGGAGCATGTGGGGAGTAAAAAAATCAGTGAACAGTGGGGATATTAAGAGTGCAAATAATGAATTTTCCCCATATCCAACTTCGGGGTTTACATGGATAAACCTCTCCCAAATTCCAATCAGAAACAAGTGGAGTCAAGGTTAAATCCTGTTTGTTTTTTTATTTTATTTTATTTTTCTGGGAATGTTGGGGCTGGGAGCAGCCACTCCTGGAGCTCCCGCAGCAATTTATTGTTGTTCTGTGTAAATGTAAAAAAAAAAAAATTGTAAAAATGCAATTTATTCTGAAGGTGTTGGGGTTGGATTAAATGTCAGGAAAACAGGGTCGGAAGGAGCTAGGAGAGGGGAGATTGGGAGGAATTTTGGGAAGGAATTGTTCCCTGGGAAGGGGCAGCGCCTGGCTGGAGTGAGCCCGGAGCCCTTGACCAGATTTTTCTATGAGAGAAGGGAAATGAATTCAATATAAATTTAACTTATCCCAAGATTTCTGTCACTGGGTTTTGTCCTGCTGCAGTCCTGGGGTTTGTGTGGAAATAAAGCAGCGGGAATTCTGCTCATTCCAAGATTCCTGGTGGTTTTATTTTTGCTGTTTGTGCACAGGGTGAGGCCCTGACACACACAGGGGTGTCAAAGGCAGCTGCAGTTCCCAGGTTTTAGTGGGAAAAGTGTGGATTTTACATCTGCTGGGATGAAATCGGGTTTTTCCCCCCTCGTTTTTTCCCTCGGATCAGGAGCGAGCAAAGACCTCAGCCCAGCTTGGTGACATTTTTTATTCTTTTTAAAACAAAACTCCAGCAGTGCCAACAAAACCTTTCCAAGGAATTGCTTGGTTTTCCCTGCAATGTGAAAATTCCTAAATTCTGAGGTGTTTTTTTTTTTTTTTTTTTCACTCAGCCATGCTCGTTAGTGATTTTATTTGCTATTTTTGTTGTTGTTGTTGTTGTTGTAGAGTTGGACTTTTAAACTCCAAACCTGTCAAGGCATGAATCCATCCTGGAAAAAAAAGCATCTTGGGAACAGCATAGGGATGAATCCCACTGGGCAAAAAAAGGGTGGAATAATTGAAAAGATGGGAAAAAAAGCCCAAACCAGGTTGTGGCTGACTCTGTTCTGCTTTCCCCTGCCTGGGGCCTCTTTTCAAGAATTCCCACATCTCAAATGCTACTAAAGGAATAACTCGGGAGTAAGAGAGCTCGGAGTGCTCTCTGATCCGTCAAATGCCTTGGAATTTTTCGGATTTCAGGCCAGGAATTCTTTTTGTTTTCCTATAAATTCCCAAGTTTGTGGGTCCAAGGAATTCCCAAATCCACTGGAAGGTGATAATGGCCGAGAGCTGGAGCTTTTCCCACCCAAATCAGAGTGATTTTGATGGAATTTGTCACCTTTGGGTTTTCCCATGGGATGCTGGAGCCGCTCTGAAATCCTAAATAAGCTCCAGCGTTTTTCCTTAATAGGAGGGAGAAAGGTGAGGAATTGGATGTGAGAAAAGGGTGGTGGGCTTTCAAATTCCAGCTGGATTTGGGATCCAAGGTGAGGAATTGTGTTTGCCTCGTGCTATTTCCCATCTCTGGCATGAAACGGGAGCGGTGCAGGAATGGGATGCAGGAACAGGAGGTGAGATGAGACCTCAGGGCAGAAGGATAAAAGCAATTTAAAGTAACCCTGACCGCTTAAAAATAAAAGAGATTTAAGGGGCTATCCACAATCCCAATAGGAATTTCCTTCCCAAACTCAGATTCTGGTGGAAATTTCAACATTCCCAGCCCTGAGGGAACTCAGGAGCAGAATTTCCCTGCAGCCTCTGTGGGGGGTTCTTTTGGGACAAAATGGGGTGGGTGGGGAGGGGTCAGTGTTGGGTAATTAATTATTCTTTTAAAAAATAAAATCATCCACTGAGCAAGAGAGGCGAGGATGTGACGGGAGAGTGGCCTGGAAAAAAAAAAAAAAAAAAAAAAAAAGAAGAAGAGCTGCCCTGGGGCGATATTGGAAGCGCATGGATTTGTGGTGTGGGACTCCAAAGGGGAGGAAAATCCGCTGAAATCCCCGGGCACAGCCGTGTCCCGCTGCTCCCTGCCGCGAGACTCCGAAATTCCAGGGAATATCCCACGGGAAAGCGCATTTCTCATTTCCTTTTGGGCCGGAATGGGGATGCGGGAGCGGGGAAAGCCGCGGGAGGTTTTTCGGAGTGTGAGGCACCACGGGATGCTGCAGTTACATAAGGCCAGGTTCTCTCCCGCCCCAAAATCAATTGTCCTGGGAAGCGGCGTTCCGTGGGGACACAGGGCACAGCTGTGTCACAAGGCATCAGGACACGCCTGGCTGGATCCTGGGAACCCGTTCCCCTGGGATCCGGGATCTGTCCTCTCCTGATCTGTCCCCCTGGGATCTGGGATCCATCCCCTGGGATCCGTCCCCTCCTGATCTGGGATCGGGCCCCCTGAGATCCATCTCCCTCCTGATCCACCCCCCAGAAGTCTTTTCCCCTCTGGGTCCGTCCCCTCCAGATCCATCCCCTGGGATCCATCCCCTCCTGTTCCATCCCCTCCTGATGCATCCCCTGGGATCCATCCCCTGGGATCCATCCCCTCCTGCTCCATCCCCTCCTGATGCATCCCCCGGGATCCATCCCCTGGGATCCATCCCCTGGGATCCATCCATCCCCCCCGGGCTGCCCGGGATGGACAGAGGCTCCCCCCAGAGCAGCTGCTGCACCACATGAAAGGATGGGAAAGTTCTCCTGAGCTTTGGAAAAGGATACTTTCAAAAGGAATTAAAATGTTTAGTGGGAATGTTGTTAGGAAATGTCCTGTCCTTGTTCTGGAGCCATGCTGGGAATGCTGGGGGTGTTCACGTGGAGAAGGGAATGATCCAGGGAGAGCTCAGAGCCCCTTCCAGAGCCCCATCCCCATCCCATCCCATCCCATCCCATCCCATCCCATCCCATCCCATCCCATCCCATCCCATCCCATCCCATCCCATCCCATCCCATCCCATCCCATCCCATCCCATCCCATCCCTCCCGTGGACACCTCCCACTGTCCCAGGCAGCTCCAGCCTGGCCTTGGGCACTTCCAGGGATCCAGGGGCAGCCACAGCTTCTCTGGGAATTCCAGCTGAAACAGGAATTCCCAATATCCCATCTGTCCCTGCCCTCTGGCAGTGGGAGCCATTCCCTGTGTCCTGTCCCTCCATCCCTTGTCCCCAGTCCCTCTCCAGCTCTCCTGGAGCCCCTTCAGGCCCTGGAAGGAGCTCCAAGTTCTCCCTCGATAGATTTGTTCATTCCCAAAATTCTGAGCACAGCTCTCATGAATTAAAATGAGATTTCCCCCCATTTTCCTAGGATACAAAAATCCAGTCAAGCCCCTGTTTTGTCATGACTAGTTTAAGTGTATGCAGAAAAATTTCCAAAAAAAAAAGAAAAAAAAAAAAGCCCCAGGATTATTGATGCCCTTCCCACCCTGGGAACAGCTCCCAGAATATTTCCTTCCCCAGGAATGCTGCACAGCCACTTCCTGCTTCCTCTTCCTGGAGCATCCCTTTTCCTTTTGGATCAGAATTGTTCCAAATCCCTAAAAAATTAAATTTAAATATGCAAATCAATTGCTAAGCGGTAAATATTCCCTGAGCCTTTATTCCCTGTGTGGCAGGAACGGGATATTTTTAAACCAAAGGAAATATGTTTGGGAAAAGCTCCATATGTTAATGAGAGCTGATTGGTTCTGAGCTTAATTAGGGATGGGAGCAGGGGAGCCTGAGTGACATCTGTTACTTCCTTCTGTAACTCCTGATATTTTCCGTGGATGTCACTCCAGGAGAAACTCATTCCTGAGGCCTTTCTTCCCAGAGAAACGTGGAGAAAACAAACTAAGAAAATTAAAGAAATTGAATTAAAGGAATTAGAAATGAATAACAGGATTAGCTCTCTTGGGAAGTGGAGCTGACGTTGGAATATTTGAGATTTTGCTGGGTTTGTGCTCGGGGTGTCCATCCAGGATTGTTTTTAATGGTGTGTCCCAAGGGGAGAAATGCTGTCCCAAAAGTTGGATTTAATCCCAGGATCTGTTCTGCTCCAGGGGTTTAACCTTCCTCAGCCAGGTTGGACAACACACACTCAGATTCCATGGAATTATGGGATGGTTTGGGGTGGAAGGGACCTTAAATCCCATTTACTTCCTTCTCTGCCATGCCCAGGGACACCTCCCACTGTCCCAGGCTGCTCCAGCCTGGCCTTGGACACTTCCAGGGATTCAGAGGCAGCCACAGCTGCTCTGGGAATTCCATCCCAACATCCCACCCATCCCTGGCAGTGGAATCCATTCCCTGTGTCCTGTCCATTATCCTGGAGAACTTCTCCAGCCTAAACCATTCCACAGTTCCACAAAGGAACAATAAATCCTTGCTGGGGGGGTGGGCGCTGTGTTGGGAGGGATGAAATCCCTGAGCTCCCAGTGGGGCTGGAATTCCCTAAAACTGGAGAGAGCAGCTGGAAGCACTTGGAGATCAGTGCCTTGAAACATCATTTTTCCCGTTCATTCCCATTGGGATATGAAGGGATGGCTCAAAGAAAAGTTGGAGCGGAGCTGCTCAAATGAGATCCCAGCTGGAAAATTTGGCACTGGGAGGAAAATTTGTCCTGTTAAATCCAAGAGGAGCTGGGATGTTCCCGTGGAATATTTACAACTCCGTGTTTACAACTCCATGCAAAATGAGCATCCCTTTCCTATCTGAGCCTTCCTAATTTGGCAAAATAATTCCAGTTGGGGAAAAAAAAAAAAGGATTTATAGGAGTGTAGAGGTGGGAATCTGCACCCAAAGATTCAGGGGTTCCCCAAATCCCTGTTTTCTTCCAGGAATTTTTGGCAGAGCCCAACCTCCCTCAGGCAGGAAGAGAAATCCTTGCTTGGAAGGGAAAATTTTGTGCTGGAGAAAAATGGGTTGAAGAGAAATCCTATTTTTTTCACAAAACCATCCTTTCAGAATGTTTGGCTTGCAGGGAAATTTTCCTGGTTTATTTTTAGGGAAAGAGAAGCTCTGTGGTTAAAGTCAACCTCCCCCTCTTCAGTGGGATTTGCATTTGGGGTAAAAACTTGTTTTACTCCAGGATTTCAGGTCCAGGGTGAAGTTTTTGGACTTTCCCTCCTCTTTTTGAAGTTGCCCTCCTCTTCTGGGACTTTACCCCCATTTTTTGGTGTCCAAGATTCCCTGGATGTCACCAAACCCAGAATTAGCAGGGCTGGGATCACTGCGTTCCTCCCACACCACGGGATGATTTTTGTGCAGGATTTCCATCCAAAGGCCCAGGGACATTCGGGGCCTCATTTCCATTGGAAGAGCTGGTTTGGGATGGGGAATTCATGGAATGTTCTCTGCCTGGTTGGGAGTGAGGCAAGTTTGGTTGGAAGCGGGGAGGAGCCGCTGCTCCATCCACGGCTCCTGTCTCTTTGAATTCCTGCTTTTTGCAGGAAAAGCTTGGCCAGATCCCAGATTTCCATGAGGTGAAATTCCCGGGAGGAATGAGGGAAGAGCAGCTCTCACCTGGCAGCAGCTCCTGAGGAGGGGAAGGAGCAGGGTTTGGAAGGGGTTGGGAGAGCTGGGAATGTTCCCCTGGAGAAGGGAAGGATGCAGGGAGAGCTTCCAGAACATTCCAGGGCCTGAAGGGGCTCCAGGAGAGCTGGAGAGGGACTGGGGACAAGGGATGGAGGGACAGGACCCAGGGAATGGCTCCCACTGCCAGAGGGCAGGGATGGGTGGGATACTGGGATACTGGGATACTGGGATATTGGGATGTTGGGATACTGGGATATTGGGAATTGGAATACTGGGATACTGGGATGTTGGGATACTGGGATGTTGGGATACTGGGATACTGGGATGTTGGGATACTGGGATACTGGGATACTGGGATATTGGGAATTACAAATTCCTGGCCGGGAGGGTGGGGAATGGAATTCCCAGAGAAGCTGTGGCTCTTGGAGCCTGGAAAAAGCTGAGCCGAGGCATTTGGGGATTTTGGGATGATCAACCCTGGCTGATCCCAAAAAAAAAAAATTAAAAAAATTAAAAAATTAAATTTTGCTGTTTTTCTGTGTTTTTGTTTGTTTGGTTTAATCAGAAGCAGCTCCGTCAGGCTCGGGGAAGGGAATCCAAGTCCTTCCCATGGTTACAATTGCCAAGGAAACCACTCTGGTGGTATCCAGGGCTGGAATTTCAGATTTCCAGTTGTGTGGCTCTTGGAGAACTGATTAAAGGAGGAAAACTCCTCCAGTCTTCATGGATTGCTCAAATTCCTCATAATTTTATATCCCTTCATCCCAGAGTTTCTCCCATCCCTTTGGAGCTCCTTGGAGCTGCTGCTTTTCCTCTCTCAAAACGCGGCCAAATTTCAAAATATGGATGGATGCGATGGAAAACCATGAATTAAGGAATTCTCAGTATTCCAGATGTTTTCCAGCCATCTCAGATCTTTCCTGAAAGAATCCTTTGTTTAAATGTTTTCTTGGAATCTTTATTTCAAAGAATCTCCAGGACGTGAAAGATTTTCCCACGTCAAGCAAATTGTGGAAAATAAGTGGAATCCATGGAAAAATCAGTGTTTTTTGCGGAAAAGCGGGTTTCTGAGCCAGGGAAAATGTTGGAATGTGGTTCAAAACTACACAGAGCAGCTTTCCAGTTGTCCCAGTAAACTTTGGGATGCCTGACTTTTACTGGATCCCCGTCACTTGTGGCAATCCTTAATTTCCCCAAATATATTTATTGAGGAAAACTTTCAGACCCAGAATCTTGGGAAAACTGCGGGAATGTTGATGATACAAGCACTTTTCAAAGCCAGGAAACGAGGAGTGGAATTGGAGAATAGCGGAACGATTTGGGTTGGGAAAACCCCCTGAGGTCATCAAATCCGAAAATTCCCAGCACTTCCAAGGTCACGCCCCAATCCCTGCCCCAAATCCACACGGATTTGAAATCCCTCCAGGGATGGCAGGGATTGGAGCAGTTGGATCCAGGGAATGGAGCCTCAGGGAATGATTTTCCTGCTCCTTTGGTTGTGTTGCTGCTTTGGCAAACATTCCAGAGGTGGGATTGCACGGGAGTGGAGATCCCGGCTCTCCGGGCTGGGAACAGGGACTGGGAATCCCACGGGATGGGATCAGGAGAAGATTTGTTCCTTTGGCATTCCCTGCCTGCTGCAAGGCAGGAAAGCAAGAAGGGATAAGGAAAAGGAGCCAGGAAATCCCTGGAAGTTGAATTCCAGCTGGGCCTTCAAGAGGAACAGGGAATTGCAGCTTGGATGGGAATTCAGAACTGGTGATGGGAATTACAGCTTGGATGGGAATTCAGAACTGGTGATGGAATTCCAGCTTGGATGGGAATTCAGAACTGGTGATGGGAATTGCAGCTTGGATGGGAATTCAGAACTGGGCAGGAGGCTCCGAAAGTTAAACCCAAGCTTAGAGTTAACCCTGGCTTCAGGTGTCCCTCTGCTTCCAAAACACCGAGTTTGGGATGGGCTTCCTGGGAATTTCAGGTGTTTCCCACCAGATTCCAGAGTGAATCCCTAATCCCAGCGGCAGCTGCACCCCTGTTTTTTTGGGATCCAATCCCTTCCCAGAGGAGGCCGGGCCAGAGCTCGGGGAGCTCAGGGAGAGCAGGAACTGGGATTTATTTTGGAGGCTTTTCCAAGCACCTCCTCTGCCATTCCCGTGTCTGTCCATGAGCTGATGAGCCGTGGATCCGGATCCAGGATTTTTAATGGGCTTTCAGTGGGTTCTGTACGGGAGCAGATAATTCCGGATAATTCTCCAGGGGGAGTTTTCAGCGCTGGAGGCCACGATCCCATCTCCATTCTCCTTCCTTTCCCATCCCTTTAAGTGAGCCTTTCCCGAGCACACGGAATTTTTCCGACATGAACCCTTCATCCCTGCTTATCAGACAGAACATGCCGGAGAAATTACATTACACCCAGCAAAAAGCACGGATCGGCCCTTCTTTCCCTCAGAGATGGATTTTGGCTATTGTTCATTTTTTCTTGTCATAAAATCTTCCATCCTTTATTTTCTCTTTATATCCCAGACAGTTCCTAAGCCTCTGCTGAAGCCTGGATGACAGGAGGTGATTTTCCAGTTTAAAATGAGATGGAAGTGAAGCCTCCAGCTCTGCAAACCTCCTGCTTCTCCTTTATTTCCATTTGTCTTCCTCCATTTCAAATGCAAACCTCGTTGTTTTCATTTCCCCCTTTATTTCAGGTGCTAACCTCTTAGCTTTCCTTTATTTTCCTTTATTTCCAATGCAAACCTTCTGGTTTTCCTTTATTTTCCTTTATTTCATGTGCAAAACTCCTGGTTTTCCTTTCTTCCCTTTTTTTTCCCAGTACAAACTTCCTTGTTTTCCTTTATTTTCAGTGCAAATCTCCTGGTTCCCCTTAATCCCCCATTATAAATTCCCCATTATTGATTCCCCATTATTAATCCCCCATTATAAATTCCCCATTATAAATCCCCCATTATTGATCCCCCATTATTGATTCCCCATTATTGATTCCCCATTATTAATCCCCCATTATAAATTCCCTAATATTGATTCCCCATTACTGATTCCCCATTATTAACTCCTCATTATTAATCCCCCATCATTAATTCCCCATTATTAATTCCCCTTTATTCCCCTGAACTTCCCTTTATTTTCAGGTACAAACCTCCCAGATTTTCCTTTATGGGATGAGCTTCAAAGTCTGTTCCAGCCTAAACCAGTCTGGAATTCCATAATTCCATGATCTATTTCCAATCGGAGATTCCCATACATCGTCCTCATCACTCCAAGAGTTCTGTAGGTCAACATTTGGGGGGGAAATAAATCCCTTTTTTTTTTTTAATTGAGATGGGATTTAAGGTCTTTTCCATCCCAAACCAGCCTGGAATTCCATGATCCCACCACACCAGCTCCTGGGAATGCTCCAAGCAGAGCAGATGAGGATGAGGAGCTCTGGCTTGGAAGCAAAGCCAGGCTTGGACTCTTCCAGGAGCTGCACATTCCAGGAGGGTACATTCCAGGATTTGGCCTTGGGACAGGAAAACTTCCAGAACAAATGATGGAAACTCTTCCTGGCTGGAATTTGGCTCCTCCACCCCCAGCTGATCACCCCTGGCACCCCAGTCCTGCCCTAAAATCCGGGATATTGATCCTGTTGGATGCCTTAGGAGCAGCACAAATTATTTCTGGCCTCATCCTGGGTGGGATCAGTGGCACTCCTCACTTCCTGAGGTGCCTAAATCCACTTTTTTTCCTGGCAGTTAGGGAGGGAATCTTGGCACAGGAGGAGCCATTCCCTCCTCGCTCCAGGGGGCGGCCAGGCTGGAGCCAAGGAATGAGCTCTGGAATCCTGGAATGTGCTGCTGAGCCATGGGAATAACAGGAATAATGGGAATAATGGGAGTAACAGGAATAATGGGAATAATGGGAGTAACGGGAATAATGGGAGTAAAGGGAATAATGGGAATGATGGGAATAATGGGAATAATGGGAATAAAGGGAATAATGGGAATGATGGGAATAATGGGAATAACAGGAATAATGGGAATAATGGGAATAATGGAAATAACAGGAATAATGGGAATAAGAGGAATAATGGGAATAAGGACATGCCAGCAGCATTAAAACCAGCCCAGGGCTCAGAATGCTCCCGGATTTTAGCTGGAAAATTGCAGGACGTCCATCCTCGGCAGCAGTTTGGGATGGGAAGGGATTTTCCAGCCCCTTTCCAGCCCTGCTGTGGGTATGGATGAGCTCCACTGGCACAGGTGACACCCACCAGCACCCAGGGCTGGGAAAGAATGATGGGATTGAGGTTTTCTCCCTCATCCCACCTTTGTTTGATCCAGGAAAATCCCTGGGCTGAGTGCAGAGCTCCAATTTATCCCAAAATAGCGCTGGGTCAGGAGGTGCAGTCATTCCCATCTCCCAAAAAATGGGAGTGTCCTGCTGGGAACCTGAGCAGGGACACAGCCCAGGGCTGGGGACAACTCCAGGATGCAACAGGAGGGACCTGGAGGGGCTGGAGTGAGGCCAGGGAAGGGAATGGAGCTGGGAAGGGGCTGGAGAATTCCTGAGGGAAATGGCAAAGGGGTTGGAGAATTCCTGAGGGAAATGGGAAGGGGCTGGAGAATTCCTGAGGGAAATGGCAAAGGGGTTGGAGAATTCCTGAGGGAAATGGGAAGGGGCTGGAGAATTCCTGAGGGAAATGGGAAGGGGCTGGAGAATTCCTGAGGGAAATGGGAAGGGGCTCAGCCTGGAGCAAAGGAGGATCCAGAGGGATCTTTTCCCTCTCTGGAATTCCCTGACAGGAGGGGACAGCCAGGGAGGATTTGGGATCTTATCCCAGGGAACAGGGACAGGGGCAGAGGGAACAGCCCCAGGCTGGCCCAGGGGAGCTCAGGGTGGATATTGGGACAATTCCCTTATGGAAAAGGTTCTCCAGCCCTGGCACAGGTGCCCAGTGGTGGAATCCCCATCCCTGGCAGTGTTCCCAAACCTGTGGATGTGGCACTAGGGACAGGGTTAATGGTGCTTGCTCTTTTCCAAACTAAACAATTCCGTGGTTTTGTATCAATCCCCAAGCCTGCCGTGAATTCCCAAACCTTTTCCCTGTTCCACAACCCAGAGCTGCTGTTCCAGGTCTCTCCAAGCCTTTAATCCAATTAATGGAGCTCCTCCATGGCACAGCGGAGCTCCCTGGAAGCTCTCAGCTCTTTTTATAGCAAAGTTCATAATTTTTTCCCGAAACCCTTACTTTAATTAATGTCTGGATTTTCCTTTTGTGTCCAAGCGATGACCAATGTCATGGCTCATTAGCTAATTCCTGCTGGCCTCCATTTTCCAATAAAATCCTCTTCTTTTTTTCCCAAGGGAATTAATTTCCCACTTAAAGGATGTCCCGTGGATTTGCTTTGTTCCAGTTGCAATTCCTGTGTCAAATTTGGCCTGGGAGAAGATGCTGCTGTTAAAATTTCACTTTGAAGGACTTGAGGATTTTTGGGATGAGAAAAACCAACCCTTAATTCCAACAGGTGCCTGAACACTTGGAAATAATTCCTGCACCAACCCTTTGACTCCACAGTTTGGGAATTACAATTGGAAAAGGGCGAAAAGGAATGGGAAGTGCGTAGAACGTGCAGAGAATTAGGATAATTCATGGTTCCCTCTCTGCTGGCATTCCAGAGGGGTTTGGTACATGGAATTAGGGATTGCTTGCTGCTGGGATCCCACCTTTCACCCTCCTTTCCATTTCTCTGTCCAAGGCCACACGTTTTTATTTTGTGGATTTATTTCTTCATAACTTTTCCGGATTCCTGGTGATTTTTTGTTGCTGTTCCTCTCCCTTCCCGGTGGGATTTCAAAATTCCATTATCCAGGACTATGAATCCATCATTTAATTCATGGCACATTCACAAATCCAGCCCCAAACAAACCTGAGAATTCCTGTGGGAGGTTTTAATCCATGTTTACATTTTTCCCGCTGTAAAATCATCCCTGAATTCCTCTTAAGCCCAATATCCATGGGTTAATCCTTATGTTCCTCATTTCAGCTCCTTGGATATTGCTGGAGACTGGGAAAAGTCCCCACCCCACCTCCTTCATCCCCACTCCATTTATTTAATTCTGATTCCATCTCCTCCATCCCTGCACCATCTTCTTCATTTCCATCTCCTCCATCCCTTCTCTACCTCCTTCATTTCTATCTCCTTCATTTCCATCTCCTCCATCCCATCTCCATCTCCTTCATTTCCATCTCCTTCATTTCCATCTCCTCCTTCATTTCCATCCCCTCCATCCCTGCTCCATCTCCTTCATTTCCATCTCCTTCATTTCCATCTCCTTCATTTCCATCTCCTCCATCCCATTTCCATCTCCCTGCCTGGTTGCTCCACTCAGGCTCCCTGGGGACACTTCCCAAGCAGCAGTCAGGAGTGGGGAAATAAACCCCTGCAGATTGTGCTGGAATAACGGCCGGGACAGTGATGGATTGCTCTGTGTGTTTGTCATATCAGGTGCTCCTGGCACTGTTTTTCCATGGGCTAAAAATACATCCCATAACAGTGGAATAGGTCCCAAGCTGCCCATGGCCGAATTGATGGATCTACTCAACCCTGGAAAGCTCCGGATTCCTTCGGTTTTCATCTTCAGAGGAAGTGTCTGGGCTCCAGCGGTAAAAGATACCGGATTTTTGGCATAAAATAATGAAGTTGTCCATAATAAAAACCCCTGATCTGTATAAATGCATCAGTGAACATTGGATAAATCATGGAATTATTATGGGATGGTTTGGGTTGGAAGGGACTTTCAAACCATCCAATTCCACGGGCAGGGACACCTTCCACTGTCCCAGCCCTGTCCACTCTGGCCTTGGACATTCCAGGGATCCAGGGGCAGCCACAGCTGCTCTGGGAATTCCAGCCCAGCCAGGAATTCCCAGTTCCCAGTATCCCACCTAGTCCTGCCCTCTGGCAGTGGGAGCCATTCCCTGTGTCCTGTCCCTCCATCCCTTGTCCCCAGTCCCTCTCCAGCTCTCCTGGAGCCCCTTCAGGCCCTGGAATGTGCTGGAAGGTCTCCCTGCATCCTTCCCTTCTCCAGGGGAACATTCCCAGCTCTGCCAGCCTGGCTCCAAATTCCAGACGGAATAAATTCTATATCCACCAACATTCCTTGGTCTGGAATTTAGCTCAGTGAAGGGAGAAGATGCCGTCGTTAAAATTCCACCTTGGAGGATTCACGGAATTTTGGGATGAGTAAAACCAACCCTTAATTCCAACACTTGAACTCTAAATAATTCCTGCAACCACCCTTTGACCCCAGAGTTTGGGAATTATGATTCCAGGCTCAGGGAATTGGCTGGAGAAACTTGGAGCCAGCAATAGCTCCAAAAATCCGATTTTGGGACAAAATTAATTAAACCTTAATTCTGGAGCTGGCACTGCTGGATTCTTTTCCAGAGGAAAGGGAGGAGTTGCTGTCCCTGGGGCTCCATGGGCTGGAGCAGTTACTCCTGCTGGAATCAATGGGATCCGATCCATTCACGGACACAAACAGGCCTGGGAGGAGGAGCAGCTCATTAATGATCATTAATGGGCTCCTGTTAATGAGGCAGCCCAGCTGAACATTGGGATTTTTAGGAGGGGCTCCCAGCTGAATACTGGGATTTTTAAAGTTGGTTCCTAGCTGAATATTGGGATATGTAGAGGGGATTCTCAGCTGAATATTGAGATATTTAGGAGGGGCTTTCATCTGAGTATTGGGATTTTTAGAGGGATTCCCATCTGAATACTGGGATTTTTAAGAGGGGCTCTCAGCCGAATATTGGGATTTTTAGGAGGGGCTTCCATCTGAATATTGTGATTTTTTAAGTGAGTTCCCAACTGAATACCAGGAATGTTAGGGGGGGGATCCCAGCTGAATATTGTGATTTTTAGGGGAGGCTTTCATCCAAATATTGGGATTTTTAGGGAACATCCTTTCATTAAGAGTTACCAGCCCCAGCACTGCAGGATCCAGGAACAGATTCCATTTAGAATAACAAGTACTAAGGAAAACCAGGAAGCTGGAACTGCTCTGTCCCTACAAAGGTTTCCCTTTTTAGCTCCAAATGAACTCTGGGTGCAGATTTCCCTCACTGGAGCTGAGCTGCTTTAAAAATCAATGGGAATTTGGCCTGACCGTGGAATTGGAATTAACCCCCCTCATCCCAGGATGATTCCCAAAAAAGAAGTGGGAAGCAGACAATTAAAAACCCAGAGCCATCACCCACAGCGCTCCCGGGGTTATCCAGAGGCGCTGGAAGCTCCAGGAGGGTTTTGAATGAATTTCTCCTGGTTCAGATATCGACCCAAAAACTCCAGAGGGGTTGTGGGATCATCCCAGGCACCTCCAAGGTTGTCTCCCAAAGGATCCGCAGCATTTTGGAGCTTCAGGGGTGAAATCCATGCTTGGATTTCTCTTCCCAGCCTGCATTCCTGCAGCAGCTGGCCCTGGGATGCAGGGGGGAGTTGGGCGGGTTTATTCCCAGGAGAAGTTTTTTTCCTGGGATTTTCTGATTTTTCCTGGGATTTCACACACTGAGGGGTGTGCGGCTTCAAGCTGTGCCCTGGAGCTGCTGGGGCTAGGATTCATTCCATAAAAATGATGTCATGACTGCGGAGACGGGGAATTAGGAATTCAGGAAGCTTGAGGTGAGAACATTCCAACCCTGACTCTGAGAAAGTGACACTGGAGTTTTGTATCGCTGCACTCCAGGAGAATTCCAAATATTCCATGGGGGACCTGTTCTGAGTGGGGCTGCAGGGAATCTGTGGGTGATGTTCACTCCAAAACAGCCCAGAAACCCCAAAACTTGTTGATCCCACAGATTCTTCCTGCAGCTTTCCGGGTGTATTCCTAAATAATCCATGGGAGCAACTGGAGAAATCTCTGTTCCCCATGGGTTTCCTGCTCCCCCGTCACCCCAAAAATGTGGGATTGAGGTGATCCCAGAGTCCGAGAGGTTCTTCCTCCCCTTCCCTCTCCCCATGCATGGGCAGGTGATGAATATCCCATCTGTTCTCTGTGCCAATTCCCAAATCCCATGGATGTGCTGGATCCCAACATCTCCACATCACCCAAGGGAAAACCCTTCCCCCAACACTTCCCTGCCTAAAATGAGGGATATTTTTAGAGATTAGAGCCACAAACACTGGATTAGAGTGGGGGCACCGGGCAAGGAGGGATTTCGGATTGAGGCTGAAAATTGCACAGTTTTAGGTCAGAACCAGGAATTTGCCTTGGCATGGAATTCTGGCGCTGGGAAAAGCTGTGGTTGCGGGCAAAGGTTAATTAAAATGTGTTCCCTGTAATTAGTAAAGGATTCCTGATGAATTAACTCCCAAAAAGTGCCCAAGCATTCCAGGATTCGGGAATGCTCTCCACAACACCACAAAGTGTTCCAGTTAAACAGCTGGAAATGCTTTGGAATGACTGAAACCTCATTATAACTGTGCTGTCCTAAAACTCCTCTTTTCCTAAGGTTCCCCTGGCACTAAAGGGTAAAAAAGGGGACTTCTGGATAAATTTCTCCAGGCGGTTCGGCCGCGATGCCTCGGGAACATTTCTGCCCTGCGATTCCCGACCCAGGGTGTGTTTGTTCCCGGGAGAACGGGCAGATCTGTTCTTTGTCTTTCCCGAAACGTGGCTGGAAATGAATGCCGAGATTCCTGCCGGGCTCAGGGAATTGATTCCATGGGGATGCTCTGTATTGGCTCAGCCTCTCCCACCAGTGCCTCTGGCAGCTCCAGCTTTTTCCACCCCCTTCCAGCCCAGCTGTAAATGGATTTCACCTTTTCCATCCCAAGTTTAAACTCCTGATAATCTCCCCTAGGGGTGTCCATAAAATTTCGGGAGCTCGGCCATCTCCACTCCCTGGATAAGCCCGGATAAACTCCAAAAAAGGTTCCAGCACTAAAAACATGGACAATCAATATTCCCCAGCAGGAATTTGGGTGTCAGCAGAGCGATTTTCCTCTGTGTCCCCATCCCGCCGCTGGGACTCCCGGGAAGCGCCTCTGGCGCTCCCACTCCTCCCGCAGCCGATGTGGATGCACGGATTTATCCCCAGGAGCCAGAGGAGCCCCCCGGGAATGGGAGAAACAGCTCGGGAAGCTCGCACGGGAAGATCCCTATGGAAGGAATAGACGGAGAAATCCAAATCCCGCGGGAGCAGCGGCTTCCCACTCCCTGGAATGTGCCCGCGCGAAGTCACCTGTTGGTCCAGCTTTTAGCTGGGATAATAAAATCTGGATTTCCTGCTTTCCCGGAGCCAGAATTCCCGCTGTGTTCCATCGGGATCCAGCCGGGCTGGGCTGGGTGCTTTTCCTGGCCACAGCTGCGATCCGGGGGCCGGGACGCAATTCCCGCATCTCCCCGAGCGCAGGGATGCGGGTCCCGCGTTCTGCCAGCCGCGGGGGCTGGAAAAGCGCTGGGAAAGCGCTGGGAAAAGGGAACTTTTAACCCGACTGGAAGGGGAATCCCACCTGGATGGGCCGCGGGGGGACAGGGAAAGCTTCATCCCGGCCGCTGCCCGCTCCCCTCCGCCGCATCCCGGGACTCGCGGGCGGGAGGGAAGGGAAAGGGGAAAGAGAAGGAGGGGGAGAAGGGAAAGGGAAGGGAAGCGGACGGAATAAGGAGCCCAGACCTGTTGCCATCAGAGCACGCTTTACTTCGGCAGCCGCGGGCGGCGGGACGGGACCGGGATGGGCCGGGCCGGGCCGGGCGGCTCCGGCCACCCCGAGCATCTCCCGACCTCCGGCGTGCCGGGATCCGTCGGCCTGATGGTTTTTTTTTCCGGAAGAAAAGCTCGGAGCCGAGCCCGGGAGGGCTGCGGGCGGTCAGCCCTGGGCTCAGCGCTGCGGTCAGTACGGCCCCACCACCACCGCCTCCACCTCCTTGGACGGGCGGCGCTCCTTGACCAGAAAGTTGATCATGCCCTCGGACTTGATGAGGAGGTTGCAGCCGAGGAAGAAGATGCCGAACACCACGGTGAGGGCCAGCACGCACATGACGGCGATCTGCACCACTCGCATGATGTACAGGCTGCGCTCGTCCCCCGCCGCGCCGCTGCCGTCGGTCACCACGGAGGCGGCGGTGCAGCAGCGCAGCGCCCGCTCCAGCTCCAGCGCCGCGCCCCCGGCCCCCGCCAGCAGCCCCGCCGCCGCCGAGGAGCCGTTCATCCCTCCGGGAATCCCCAGAGAGCCGTTCATCCCTCCGGGAATCCCCAGCGAGCCGTTCGTCCCCGCCGGGAGCCCCGCCGAGGAGCCGTTCATCCCTCCCGGCAGCTCCGCCGCCGCCGCCGCCGCATGCAGGCGGCCCGAGCCGGGCCGGGCGGAGCCGTGCCGAACCCAGGCGAGCCCAGCTGGGCCGGGCCGAGCCGCGCCGAGCCCAGGTGAGCTCAGCCTGGATGCTCCGCGCTGCTCCGAGCCCGCGGAGCCGCCGCGCTGCCCGCCCGGCACCGCCCGATCCGCTCCGCTCCGCCCCGCGGGGCAGCCGGGGAGGGACCGGGATGGGATGGCATGGGATGGGATGGGATGGGATGGGAGAGGGAGGGGAGAAGGCTTGGGGATGGATGGACGGAGGGAGGGAGGGATGGAGGGATGGATGGAGGGAGGGAGAGGAGAGTGGCTGGGGAGGGAGGGGCAGAAGGGAGGGGAGAGAGGAGGGGGAGAGGGTTTGAAGGGTGAGGCAGGGAGAGAAGGGAGTGGAGAAGGTTTGGGGATTTAGGGAGGGAGGGTTCGGATGGGGAGAAGGGAGAAGAAGGGTTTGGGGATGGAGAGAGGGAAAAGGGAGGGGAGAAAGGTTGGAGGGATGGAGGGGAGGGATGGGAAAGGGTCAGGGAGGGGAACGGGAAGGAGGGAGGGGTTTTGGGGGCACAGAGGAGAGGTCGGCGGGGGAAGGGGTCGGGAAGGGGAGCGGCTTTGAGGGAGATCTTTGGGATTCGGAGTGGGGGGATCAGGAAAAGGGGGAGGGCGGCGTTGTTGGGAAGAGGGAAGAGGGTCCGGCTTGGAAAAGGGTCGGGAAGGAGAGCGGGTTTGGGAAGGAGCGAGGGGGCGTGGGGAAAGGGGTTGGGGGCACAGCGGGGCTGGGAGGGGGCTTTGGTGTGCGGCGAGAGGAGGATTTGGGGGTCAGGAGAATGGGATTGGGGGCTTGGAGAGATGGGATGGGGCAAGGAGGGGATGAGAGGGGCGTTTAGGGAATGGGTTTTGAGGGGAGAAGTTGGGACGGGGATGAGGCTTTGGGGGAATGGGGGAGCAGGATTTTTTTTTTTTTTTCTTTCCCGGTGGGATTTGTGCAGGGTTTTGGCAAACGGGTTTCAAGGATGAACTTTCCTGAGGGAGGGGTCTTTGGGGGGTGCCTCTGAGGGAATGGGGTTTGGGAGTGCTTTTAGGGGAACTCGCAGAGATCAGATTTGGTGGGAGTGGGATTTCCCAGGAGGGTTTTAGCGGGAGCGAGCTCTGGGCTCTGCATTCCCAGAAAAGTGTGGGGTTTTTTGGGAAAACACCTTTTGGAGGAGGTTTCTGTGGGGAGGGCCAGCCCTGGGAGCTGTGGGAAGAGCCAGGGAATCCCTTTGGGGCCCTGTGGGCTCAGGTGGTTGAATCCCCCCATTCCCAAAATTCCCCCAGCTCTGTTTTCATGGAAGATCCAGCTCCAAGTGTTTTGGAGCCCTCCCGTGTGTGCCGGGGAGGTGACAAAGGCGTGGTGGCAGCCGGGTGTGACACCGGGGTCTGCGCACCCCTGGATCGCACCGCCCATCCCTGCGGATTCCAACTCTTCCCAAATACCTGGAATTGTTGGGAATTCTTGTCCTACCCAGCTCAGGGGAGCGCCCAGCCTGGCGCTGCTCCTTCGACCATTCATTCCCACGATTTTGGAGGTTTGGGAATAACTGGAGGGTGGCAGCAGCTCCCGGCAGGCAGAGCCATGGGTTGGCTGTATCCCGACATTCCAGCTCCTGGAATTCCCAGGGATGGGCAGCACAGCCAGTCCCGAGCTGCGGCCCAGCCGTGACTTGGGAGATTTCCTGGAGGAGAATGTGGATGCAGGGCTGGGAGCGGCGGCCGAGCTTAACCCTGCGCTGTCCTTCCCGAGTGGAGATGGGATCACCCCAAACATCCCCAGGGATCCGTGTGTGGAACTGGGATCACCCCAAACATCCCCAGGGATCCATGTGGGATCAGTGGGATCAGTGGAATCCATGTGGGATCAGTGGGGTGGGACAATCCCTGCCCACAGGCCGTGCTGTGGCCCTGGGGCCTGTGGGGATTTCCTGGGATGCTCCTCATGGGAATGAAGCAGTGGAGGCCAAGGCCTGGAGAAGGGATGTTTTCCAAACCCCTTCCAGCTGGATTGTCCTGCTGGGACTCACAGCTGGGGGAATTTTGGACTCGATGACCTTGGGGAGCTTTTCCAAGGAAGCCATTCCATGGTTCCATGAAGGATTGGCTCCTGGATGTCCCCTGTGCCCCTGTCCTGTTCCCCGGGTCCCCCTCACTGCCCCCCCCTCCCCGCTCCCTCATCCCATGGGAACATTTTGTTTTCCCCCTGGAAGGAAAAGATGGGATGGATTGGAACGAGCCAAGGCCGTGCTGGCAGTTCCGGCAGCCAGGGAAAAGCTGGAAGAGCTCTTGGAACTGTGCACAATTCCCGTTTGGATTCTGTCCCTTCTCGTGGGCCCAGCTCTGTCCTTGAGCTCTTCACCTCCCAGCTCTTGGCAACTCCGCGGGAAAATGCTTCCAGCCCTAAATTATGGCAGGAAAGATCCTATCCCTGAATTAGGATGGAAACAACACCATCCCTCAGTTAGGATAGGAGCAATCCCATCCCTCAGTTGCGGCAGGAAAAATCCCATCCCTCAACTGGGACAAGAAGAGTCCAATCCCTAAATTCTGAGAGGAGCAATTGGAAGCAGGAAGGCTTCTGTTCCCTCCTCCTGTGTCCCACCCATCCCATTCCCATTCCCCCATCCCTGTCCCACACATCCCATTCCCATTCCCCCATCCCTGTCCCACACATCCCAGTCCCATTCCTGATTCCCGGTGTCCCACTCGGCCCCGTATCCCGGACTGCGGAGCGGGGCCGGGATTGCCGGGAGAGCAGTGACACCTAGTGACACTCGGGATATCGGGATGCAGGCACCGGGATATCGGGATGCAGGCACCGGGATACGGGTTCCGGGCAGCCCCTTCTCCACCGCTTCCCTTCCCCAGGAACACAAACCCCATTCCCGAAATCCCAGCAGCACCGGGACTCGCTGTCACTGCAGAGCTCCGCTCTCTTCCTTGAGCTTCAGTTTCCCGGGAATTCCGTGGCTGGAATCTCAGACCATGGGATGGTTTGGGGCTGGGAGGGACTTTAAATCCCGTCCCGTCCCACTTTTCCATGGACAGGGACACCTCCCACTATCCCAGGCTGGCAGGGACCTCCTGCAGCCGACTCACCTCCCTCTGGGAATAATCCCGGGAATCCCAGTGCCTGAGAAAAGCCTGGGAATCTCCATAGGGAAATTTTAGAGCCCTGGCAGCTTTGATTTTTCCCTATTTTTTTTCCCCTACATTTTCACTTTGGTTGTGATCGGAAGTTGTTCTGTTCTGAGTAGGCTAACGCACACAAAAATTGGGAAAATTTAATTTGGGAAAGGATTGTGCCAGGATCACTTTAGGATCCAGCTGGGAATCCACACTGCCAGCAGGGCCAACATCCCACTCCAGGATCCTCCTTTTTTGGGATATAAAAATTCCCTGCTTGGTTCTGCTCTGGTTATGAAAGTGGGATAAGCAGGAATGAAAGGGAAACAATTCCATGGATCCGTGGGATGTGGAGCTGCTGAGCCACTCCAGAAGCCATGGAGACATTCCAGGGGCTGGATCCAGGCTGGGAGAGCTGGGAATGGTCACCTGGAGAAGGGAAGGATCCAGGGAGAGCTTCCAGAACATTCCAGGAGAGCTGGAGAGGGATTTGGGATAAGGGGTGGAAGGACAGGGCACAGGGATGGATGGGATATTGGGGTACTGGGATATCGGGATATTGTACAGGAATTCCTGGCTGGGAGGGTGGGGAGGGGCTGGGATGGAATTCCCAGAGGAGCTCTGGGCCTTTTGCAATTCCAGGAAGGATCCTTGGAAATGCAATCCTGGTTTGAGGTCACCGTTATCAGTTTCATACCCACAAATTCCCGTTATTATCAGACATCCAATCAAGATGGATTTTTTAAGCTTCCCAAAACTTCGGGATCATGGGATAATGTGGGAAGCTCTGGTCCCATTCCCAGAGCAGCAGTGATGGAGTTTTATACAGAGAACAATAAAAATTCCAATTAAATTCTAATTAAACAACATTGAAAATGAATCTGCCAGCGCCATTCCATCCTTTTTTTCTGGAAAATGGAACAGATTTCCTTAGGAATGGAATCATTTTCCTGGAGAACAGAACAGATGTCCTTGGGAATGGAACAGATTTCCTGGAGAACAGAACAGATTTCCTTGGGAACGGTGCTCATCCACATCTGCCACGGATAAGGAATGAAGGACTGGCTTTGTCTGAGTGCTTTAGGAGGGTGGAGTTGTCTCTTTCTTTGGGATTTGGGAATGAAATCCCAAATCCAGGTGCAGGGATCAGCTCTTCCCACCCCCTGGATATCAGATCCAGGTGTCCCGGGTTGGGAAGAGCCTTGGGGAAAACGGGAAAATGAGCCTGGGGGGGGTTGAGCCTGGCTTAGATCAGGCAAAGCTCTGAGTTAGGCTGGGTTTTGCTCCTGGCCCAGGAGATCCTGGAGCTGAATTCCTGTTAGTGCAACGGGAAAGGAAAGGTGGGATCCATGGATCGATTAAGAATTAATTATTTTAATTAATTAATATTTATTAATTAGTAGCAATTGTTTTTTAATTAATTTAATGTTGGAATGGGGTAGGAGAGGCTCTTTGGGCTCTCGGGGGGAATTTCCAGGCCCTGATCCAGGCTTTTTTCCAGGAGGGAGCTGGGATGAGCCCAAGGAGCTGCTAATGCTTCCCAAATCCAGCAAAACCTCTCAGCTGGTTGTTTTTTGTTTTGTTTTTTTTTTTTTTGGGAACAGTTGGATTTTGAGCAGGGAATTCCAGAAAACCTCTGGAGCAGTGGTCTATGGATTTTCCCCAGTCTCCTGCCTTTATTCCTTTTATTTTTCCATTTCCTGGAAATTTGGGAAAAGGGGATAATGGTGACTCCATAGGGAATTCAGGAACCTCCTCAGGTGCAAACATGGCTCTTTCCCATCTGTTTTCCGCATGTTTTGAGCATTTAAATTAAAGTTAAAATGTACAAAGAATGTTTCCCCATATTTATTTTGTTTCCCCATATTTATTTTGTTTCCCCATATTTATTTTGTTTCCCCATATTTATTTTGTTTCCCCATATTTATTTCGTTTCCCCATATTTATTTCGTTTCCCCATATTTATTTCGTTTCCCCATATTTATTTCGTTTCCCCAATATTATTTATTTCCCCCATATTTATTTCCCCCTTTTTATTTTCCCTATCATTTTCCATATTTTTTTTTTCCTTTTTAAAACTTCCCCCCCCACCCCGTATTTTCATTTGTAAATGTTTTCAAATCTCCAGATGGGAATTTCTTTTTGGGAGAGAGGAGGAAAAAAAATCCAAGGGAATATGAGGGAAAGGGGAGGAACTTTTCCAAGGCTTGGATATCTCCCCTCTCCCCATTTTCTGCTTTGTTGTGGATTGGCCATGGATTCACTCAGATCTGAAAAATTAATGAATCCTAAATGCTGGAATTATGTTGGAGCCTGGCATGTGGGAATCTGGGATTAGAGGAAAAGTTTTGGGACTGCCAGGCTTAAAAATTAGCATTTTTAATTAACATTTCCCAACTAATCTTGGAGTTTATTGTTCCTTCCTTGCTTTTTCCAAAGGCTCCATGGAATTTTCTTGCACACAGTTAAAAGGGAAATTTTTGGGGAATATTTAAAATATTTTACGGTTTCCTGGAAGTTTCTAATTCTAGCAAAACTCGGATTTTTGGTTTCTGTACAAAGTCCATTCCCATCTTCATGCACCCAAGACTTTTTTAGGTGGGAATTTCTTTTCCCAGCTAAAACTTTTCTTTTCTTTCCTGGAAAAACCAGGAATTTAAAGATCCCTTTGCTTCCAGACACGGAAGTGATATCCTGGTTCTTGCATCCCAAAATCCCAGAATGTTTTAGAAGGGCCCTCAAAGCTCAGCCCATTCCAGAGTTTTTCCAAACCTTTCCATAAACACACCAAAAGGATTTTCCTGCTGCTCTTCCAAAAGGGTGGAATTAGGATTAAATTTCTGGTTCCATCCCAGAATTTTGCTGCTTTTCCCTGATTTTGGGGATGGTTTGCATGGTGCTGGACTCCCCGGGCTGTGGGGTTTCCGTGGATTGGGGTTGGAGCAGAGCCCTTCCCATGAGGATTGGTCTGAGAGGGAAGGGATGCTCTGATTTCCATTCCTGCATTCCCAGGAAAGGCTGAATGCTGGGCACGGCCGGAGCTGCAATGCAGAGAAATCCCTGGATTGTCCTCAGGGATGCAGGGAATGCATGAATGCAGGTGTTGCAGGGAATGTGGGGAATGCAGGTGATGCAGGGAATGCAGGTGATGCAGGGAATACTGGAATCAGGAATGCAGGAATCAGGAATGCTGGAATGCAGGGATCAGGGAATGCAGGAATCAGGAATCAGGGAATGCTGGATGCAGGGAATGCAGGAATTAGGGAATGCTGGGTATGCAGGGAATGCAGGAGTCAGGGAATGAAGGGAATGCTGGATGCAGGGAATGCTGGAATGCAGGAATCAGGGAATGCAGGAATGCAGGGAATGCTGGAATCAGGGAATACAGGAATAAGGGAACGCTGGAATCCCAGCTTTCCCCAGGAAAATATATATGAAATATATAAAATATACATATGAAATATATACTATATTAAAATATATAAAAATGGTTTTATTCATTAGTTTTTAGGGGACAAATGTTTCAATTAATTATTTTTAAGGGAAAAGTTTTTATTGCTTATAGTTTTAAGGGGGAAACATTTTAAATATATTTTTTAAATGCTTTTGTTGCTTCTCTTTTGGATGAGGAACATCCAATATAGAATTTATTCCATCTGGAATTTGGAGCCAGGCTGGGAGAGCTGGGAATGTTCCCCTGGAGAAGGGAAGGATGCAGAGAGAGAAGGATGGAGAGCTTCCAGCACATTCCAGGGCCTGAAGGGGCTCCAGGAGAGCTGGAGAGGGACTGGGGACAAGGGATGGAGGGACAGGACACAGGGAATGGCTCCCACTGCCAGAGGGCAGGGATGGGTGGGATACTGGGAATTGGGAATTCCTGGCTGGGATGGAATTCCCAGAGAAGCTGTGCCTGCCCCTGGATCCCTGGATTGTCCAAGACCAGGTTGGAATAACCTGGGACAGCGGGAGGTGTCCCTGATGGATTGGGATGGGATTTAATGCTCTTTCCATCCCAAACCATTCTGGGATTTATCCATTAATCCCTGGCAGAAACGCTCCTGTCTGGGATTCATCTTCCTTGCTCCTCCTGCACAAAGAGATGAGCAGCTCTCACCTTTTGATTTCCTTTCCCAGAGAGTGAGTTTCTCTCAAAAGAAAAAGTCAGGAAATTCCACCCAAATGCCAGCAGGAGAGGTGGAGGCCCTGGGATTGAAGGATGTGAATCGGGAACGGGCCCCGGGGATGGGAACGGGCCCCGGGGATGGGAACGGGCCCCGGGGATGGGAACGCTGCTCTGGTGTGTGCCTGGGATCACCAGCTCTGCTTCAGTGCTCGTGCCTGCCCTGCTCCCCTCGGCATTCCCTGTGCTTCCCTCGGTGCCTCCAGCCTTCCCTTGCTCCTCTCGGTATCCCATCCCACATTCCTCACATTCCCCCATCCATCCCGTCACCATCCCAGCCTTCCCCTGTTCCCCTCTCCGTCCCCATTCCCGATCCTCCCTCCATCCCTGCTCCATCCCCCCCTCTCCCTCCCGCGCTGCCTCCGCCCCTTCCATCCCTGCGCGATTCGTGAGGTCGGGGCCGCCCCCGGCACCTGCCCGGCCCTTCTTGCCTCCATCCTCATCCCTCCCTCCCTCCATCCTCAGCCTTCCATCCTCATCCCTCCCTCCTTCCCTCCCTCCATCCCTCCCTGCCTCCATCCCTCTCCCACCGCTCCCCGCTGTCCCCGGGCCGAGTCGCGGCCATCGCGGCCGAGGCGGGGCCGTTCCCGGGGCCGCTCCCCCCGCTCAGCCCCGGCCATGAGGAGGAGGAAGAGGAGGGCGGCGGCTCCGCGCTGAGACCCCCCCGGACCCTGCTGAGACCCCAGGACCGGGGGTGCTGAACCCTCGGATCCCGCTGAACCCCAGGATTGACGGGGCTGAGCCCCCCGAACTGGAGATGCTGGACCCCCCTGGACCCTGCTGAACCCCGGGTGACGCGGAGCCCCCCGGGACCCTCCTGAATCCCCGCATTGGAGGTGCTGAACCCCCGCACGAACGGGGTTGAACCCCCGGACCTGGAGTTGTTGGAAACCCCGGGACTGACCCTGCTGATCCCCCCCCGGACCCTGCTCATCCCCCCGGGCCGGTTCTGACCTCGGGGCTCCTCCGCAGGTGAGGCCGTGCCGGGCTCCCCCCGCTCCTTCAGCCGCGGCTCCGCTATCCCGGGGGGGATCTCCCGGCTCCGCTATCCCGGGGGGGATCTCCCGGCTCCGCTATCCCGGGGGGGATCTCCCGGCTCCGCTATCCCGGGGGGGATCTCCCGGCTCCGCTATCCCGGGGGGGATCTCCCGGCTCCGCTATCCCGGGGGGGATCTCCCGGCTCCGCTATCCCGGGGGGGATCTCCCGGCTCCGCTATCCCGGGGGGGATCCCTCCCTCTGCCCGGCGCTCCCGCCGCTCTCCCTGATCCCGGGAGCTTTGTTTAATCCGGGTTTAGCCGGGCTGGGCCGGCGATGTGTGAGCAGCGCTGAGCGAATCCCGGCCCCGGGATCCGATCGGGAGCTCCCCAAGGAAACGCCGGAGGCTCCGCTGGGCTGCGAGGATATTCCAAATATCCCTGGAAAAATATCCAAAATATTCCAAACATCCCTGGGAAACAGCGCGCGGAGGCTGCTTGTGGTAGGATGGAGCAGCGTTTTATCCATTTCATCCCTAGGTTTTCCTGGAATAGCGCTTAGGTCTGCCAGGATTCCCTGGAATAATGTTTTGGGTTGTGGATTTCAACCATAGGATTCCCTGGAATTCTGCTTTGGGCTGCCAGGATTCCCTGGAAAAGCGCTTAGGGCTGCGAATTTCAGCCGTAGAATTCCCTGGAATCATGTTTTGGATTGTGGATTTCAGCTGCAGGATTCCCTGGGATTCTGCTTTGGGCTTTCAGGATTCCCTGGAATTCTGCTTTGGGCTTTCAGGATTCCCTGGGATTCTGCTTTGGGCTGCCAGGATTCCCTGGGATTCTGCTTTGGGCTGCCAGGATTCCCTGGGATTCTGCTCGGGAAGCCTCAGGTTTCCCTGGAAGCGCCTCAGCCCGGCTGCATCCCGTTTTTCCCGGAGCTTGCACAGAGCAGGATGCACGGGGATGATTCCTCTTAAATTCCACTTAAATTCCGCTTAATTTCCTCCCGCATGGCATTAAGGATAAAAAACAGCCCGGAATGCTGGAAATGGGATTTGGGTCAGCTGTTAAAAACTGGGATTTTCCCAGAAAATACTAAAGTTGGGATGCCAGCTGCTTTCCCAGCTGCTTCCGAGCTGACAGAAGATCAAATTTATTTTCCTTTTTTTTTCCCTTAGAAATTGAATCTAAGTGAATAAAGAGGAAATAACTGGTAAAAGCTATTTTTTTTTAATTTTTTTTTTTTTTTTTGGTTGGAAAATGAGGGCCGGAATTTGCTGGGAATAGCGGGAGGAGAGATTAATGGGAGATTAAGGCACGCCGGGAATGATGGAGGCAAAGATTATTTTAATTCTTGGTGGCTGCCGGGGCTGTGAAGGGAAGATGGGGCCTTAGAACTTGACTTTTAAAGGGTTTTTAAAGGGTTTTTAAGGGTTTTAAAAGTGTTTTTAAGGGATTTTTTAATGATTTTTAAGGGATTTTTAAAGGACTTTTTAAGGACTTTAAAATGATTTTTAAAGGATTTTTAAAAAGGATTTTTTAAAGGATTTTAAAATGATTTTTTAAAGGATTTTTAAAAGAATTTTTAAAGGATTTTAAAAGGAAATTTTTAAAGGATTTTTAAAGGAAGTTTTCAATGAATTTTTTAGGACTTTCAAAGGAATTTTTAAGGGTTTTTTTAGAGTTTTTGAAGGTATTTTTAAGGGTTTTTAAAGGGTTTTTTTTAGGGTTTTAAAGTTTTTTTAAGGTATTTTTTTTAGTACTTTAAGGTATTTTTTATGTGCTTTTAGGTATTTAAAAGGTTTCCATTTAGGTACTTTAAGTTATTTTTTACATGTTTTTAGATATATTGTTTAGATTTTTTTGGGTGTTTTCAGATTAAATTTAAGTGGCTTTTAGGTGTTTTTTTGGTATTTTTAAAATTTTCCCCTCGTGCTGCACATTTGGAGTTTTGTGTTATCAATGAAACCACGCTTTAAGAAAATACCAGTGTAAAAATCTGCTTTTCTTGTGTAAAAATATATTTGTATTTTTTTGAGAAAAACCCTCCTTTTCTTGGGGCAAAAAAAAATTGCTTTTCTTGTGGAAAAAAAGTGACTTTTCTTGTCCAAAACCCTGTTATTCTTGTGGAAATAAAGGTGATTTTCTTGTCAAAAAAACCCTGCTTTTCCTGTGGAAAAAAAAAGTGATTTTCTTATCCAGAAACCTGCTTTTTTTTTTTTTTTTGGTTAAAAATCTGCTTTTCTCATGTAAAAAGCTGGGGTTTTTTTTTAGTGGAAAAATCTCCTTTTTTTCCCCCCCACATCAAGGGGAACACGATCCCACACAGTTCTGGGGTTTTTTGGCTGTTCCCACCTTCTTCCCACCTGCTCCAGAAACAGCTCCTGCTTTTTTTTCTTTTTTTATTATTTTTTTTTTTAATTTTTTTTTGGGAATGAGAGGTGCCAGAGCTCTGCACGCCCAGAACGTCGTTCCGTAGGAAAATTCCGGCTGGTTGAAACGTGGGAATGTGTGGGATGGGATGGAGTCACTTCCTCCTGATGTTTAATGGGATTTTGGGAATGTGGGAAAATCCAGGAATCGAATCCCACTGGCGGCTGACAGGAAAACTGTGGCTTGTGAAGGAAAAGCGGAATTCCCCAGAAATTAAAAAAAAAAGGGAATTTCTCCTTGTTTTTTTTTTTTGTTTTGTTTTTTTTTTATGACGTCAGAAAATTCCAGAGGGTTTTGCCCATCAGGTGAATCCAAGGAAAACTTTGCCTGGAGATGTGGCAGAGTTGAGCTCCACGTGGCTGCGCTTTTCTGGAATAGGTTTGGGAATTTTTATGTTCTGTTTTTAAATCCCACTTAGTGAGAGGTGATCGATCCCAACAAATCCGCTTCCCTGGAAAACCAGGAATGGGCAGAGGAGATTCCAGTCCTGTTGTGAGGAGGAGTTGGAAGCTGGAGCGAGTGGGATTTAAACAATTTGGGGGAAGCTCAGAGATTTGGGTTCTTCCCTGATTTGTTGGATGGGAAAAAGTGGAGTTTTTTGAGGGAATTCTGTTCTGTGCTCAGATCCCCCAATCCTGGAATATCAGAGCTGGAAGGAGCCCATGGGATCACTGATCCATCCCCTGCTCCTGACATTCCTGTGACCGTTCCCTGATTTCCCTGCTCCTCGGGTCCCTCTCCAACCTTTCCTCGTGCTGGGTTTGCTGGAAAACTCCTCCAGGGTGGATGTGCTGGGCTGCCAGTGCCACTCCAGAGCTTTGCATTTCCCGGGAATGTGGGAGAGCTCCCAGCTCTGGAATGGGAACCAAGGGAGGCAGCTTTGGCCGCTGATCCTCCCTGGTGAGGCTCTTCCAGGGCGGGAAATCCTGGGAAAGGTGGAGGTTTGGGAATGGGAGATGCCAGGACTGGCTGGGAAGGAGGAGTTCGGGAAGCTGGTGAGCAAAGTCCTGCAATTTGCTTTTGTGAGTGGGCTGTGTTTGGGGGAAAAACCTGGAAAAGGGAATAGCAGGAGGGTTTGGAGCTTTTCACAGAGGAAAAGGGGTTGCGATCCGATAGTTGAGAGTTAATTCCCAAAATCGGGACTGTTCCAGAGGATCTGTGGCTGCTCCATCCCTGGAAGAGTCCAGGGCTGGCTTGGATGGGGCTCGGGGCAGCCTGGGACAGTGGAATCTGTCCCTGCCATTCATCCATGAGGTGGATTAATCCATTATTATTGATTATTAATATGGACTCGTATCCCTTCCCATCCGAACCATTCCACGGTTCTCCGATATTCCATTGAGATTTAGGGGTTTCTAAAAATCTTTATTTGAGTCATCTGCAGGTTCCCAGTGCTTAGCACCAGCACAGCCCCAGGACTTGAAAGGAGGGAATAATCCCAGGTAAACTCTTCCCAAATTCCCCACCTTTCCCAGGCTGAGTGGCTCTGGGGCTGCCGGAGGATGGAATTGGGGAGCAGCCTGGAATTGTGGGGTGTGGCCTGAGCAAAGCTCCCCCAGAGCCAGGGCAGCCTTTGCTCCCGAGATCTGGGATGAGAGGAATTAATGAGGGCTTTTCCACCTGAATTCCTGAGTCCCGGGAGTGAGTTCCCAAGGGAAGGATGGGGCTATTAATAAATTCCAGGGGAGGAGAGAGGCAGAAGAAATGGAATTCTTGAAACACAAAACATGGTGTGGCTCTGACTAAACGTACCTGATTCCCTTTTTTTCCCCCCCTATTTTTATTCCTTATAAAATGTGCATGGACTTTCCTGGACTGATCTTGGAGTTTGACAGTTCTGGCACTAAAAGTTTTTCCTTATCCAAGAATTAACTGGAGCTGCTCATGGAATTAAACGATGATTTTTGGAGGGTGTATTTTATATTCAGATTTGCTTAGATCAGCGTGGCCCTGAAATTCAATTTCAAATTGGAGAGGGGGAGTTTCAAACCTTTCCTGGCTTATTTTATTTTATTCTATATTTTATTTTATTTTATTCTATATTTTATTTCATTTTATTCTATATTTTATTTTATTCTATATTTTATTTTATTTTATTTTATTCTATATTTTATTTTTTTGTGGTGAATCCCAGGACAGCTGTGAGAAATAATCCTTTCATTCATCAGAGGGGAAAGCTGGGAATTCTGCATGAGGATTCTGCCTTTCTTAGGTGGAAAAATATATTTGTGAGTGATTTCTTTCCTGCTTGGGAATTTCTCCTGGCGAACTTCCTGAGCCCTGTGTGGCTCTGCCTGAGTCCTGGAAGCCTCAAGCCCTTTTTGCTGTGGGGTTTTGTGGAGGTTTTCCCCCCCATTTCCAAAAATTCCATTAAAAATTCTGATTCTGCTGCCGTGGGCTGGGTGCTCATGAGCAGGAGCATCCCTGAGTGTCAGGGATTGAAATCTGGATGAACCTCTGGAATTTTACTCTCTGGGATCCATGGCTGAGCTGTGTTTGAGGCCACCCCAAGGATCCGATTACCTGCTTCCATTCCAAATCCTTCGGGTGGGAGAGGAGCTGGGTTTGGGCTCTCAGTGAGGTGGGAATGGCCCTCGTGGCCAACAGGAGATTCCCTGGAAACCTGACAATGGAAAGGCAGGAATTCACCTCTGGAGTGGGAACAGGAGGTGATTCCATCCTTGTCCCCATCTCTGGGATGTGCCTGAGGGTTCACAACAAAAATACAACTCAGCCAAGGCACTTTCCCCCTGGATAATTTTCCCCTCCACCCTTCCAGAGGGATGTCAGGAACGGGGGAGAAGGAGAAACTGGGGATAATCCCGGGGTGGCTGCAGGTGAGGTTTGATTCTCTGTTTGCTCAAAGCAGCAGCACAAACAGTGAAAGATTCCCAGGGAGATTTTGGATCCCGTTCAATTTCTCATCCTCTGGGAAAAGCCAGGGTGGATTTTGGGATTTTTCAAAAAAATTTGGGATTTTTCCACCCAGCCAGGGTGGATTTTTCTCTTCCTCCATCCTTTTGGTGTGACCAGGGGACAGGAGGTTTCCTTGTCATCCTCCTGTGGGAATGGATTCCTGGAGGAGCAGGGAAAACAAATCCCTGAGAGCAATCCCAAAGCTCCTGGGGGGGCTGGGCTGGGATCTCCCCAGTAGCCCATCCTGGATCTGCTGGACAAACTGGGGGGCCCTGGGCAGATCCTGGGGCCCGGGGGAGCATCCCCTCCCTTGCCAGATGTTGCTGGGATGTGCAGATGTGGCCACAACTGGCAAGGGACCAGGGAAAATCCCTGGCCCATCCCGAGCCTGTTCCTATCCCACACCTTGAGTTAAGCTGAGCTTTGCCAGGCTCAGCTCATGGAAACCCTCGTTTGGGTTTTAGGGTGGTATTAAATGCAGTTTTGACTGGTAAAATGTTCAGCTCTGGTTTAGGTTTCATTCCATTAAAAATGGGAATATTTAGGTTGGGAACAATGCTTCCCTGGAAATAATTTGGATTTTTGAATCCTTCCTTATCCAAGCAGTCAGGTTTGGTATTCCTGGGAATGCAGGTGGCCCAGAGAAGCTGGAGTCCTGCAGGTTTGTGAGGTCACACTGGGGTCAGAGCAGTTCTGGAATTAATTAGGAAGATTTAATCACATGCCTGGGATGCAGCTGGACTCCAGAATTCCAACTTTGCTGAATCAGTCAAAGAGCTGGGTGAGAAACCAGACAATTCCTCTGGGGTTTTTTGGGATTTCTTTGGGAATTTCCATCCCCAGGTTATTCTTGTCCTGCTGAGGATTAGGACACTTCATCTGTGATGAGCCTGAGGGGTGACAGAGGATTAAGGAGCAGCTCAGGGCTCTGCTGAGCCGGATTTACAGGAAGGGCCCATTTGGGAATGAACGGCTTTGACCTCCTGGAATGAGACCAGAGAGGCTGGGGGAGCTGGGAATGTTCCCCTGGAGAAGGGAAGGATGCAGGGAGAGCTTCCAGCACATTCCAGGGCCTGAAGGGGCTCCAGGAGAGCTGGAGAGGGGCTGGGGACAAGGGATGGAGGGACAGGACACAGGGAATGGCTCCCACTGCCAGAGAGCAGGGCTGGGTGGGATACTGGGAATTGGGAATTCCTGTTTCAGCTGGAATTCCCAGAGAAGCTGTGGCTGCCCCTGGATCCCTGAAGTGTCCAAGGCCAGGTTGGAGCTCCCTGGGACAGTGGAATGGGATAATCCTTAATGTCCCTTCCCACCCAAACCAGTCTGGAATTCTGTGATTCCCCCAAATTCTGCTGAGTTCCTTCTGAACACACTTTAATTTCCCTCCCCCACCCGGTGCTGCTGCAATTCCCACATTTTTATCCCATAAAAGAGACAGAAATTACCCCAGGTTTCACTAAAGGAATAAATTCCCAGTGCAGGTGGGAAAATACAGCTCAAGAGTTGGGACTTTTGCTGTATCCATCTTTATTTTACCTTGCAGGGATGTTGGGAAAGGGAACGGGGAGGTTTCCAGGGAGCAGTGATGGATTCTGTATCTTTGAGCCCCAAAAAATTCAATATTGATCATTCTGGGCATGGCCTGGCTGTGGGGATAACCAGGGGCTGGAGGAGGGGGGTTACAGGAAATAAAACCTGAACAATTGAAAATTTGAAAATCTCAGAAAATTGAGATTTTTAATCCAGGGAAAAGGCAAATCAAGGACTGGAATCTGGAATTGTCACTCACTTGGATTTGCAGCCTCCATAATTCCTTCCCCAGTATTGTGTGGGGTCAGTTCTGGGAAATGTTGGCAGATTCCTCAATTTGCCTCCAGTTTCCCATCCCCAAATTCTGCTTTTCCTGCTCCCAGCCCTGCAGGCTTTGGGGCAGGAATTTCCCTGTGCTTTGCTGCAGGATCCTGGGGTAAAATTTGGTTTATTCCAGGAAGTGGGAGCTCAGAACCTCAGGATTTTTCCCTTTTTCCTCTTCCTGAAAACCTTGTTAGGCTGAATTTCAGTTTAAAATAAATCTTTTTTTTTTTTTTTTTTGGGAAGCTTCTTCCCTTTGGATGTTTGGTGGAGGGGATTTTACAGAATCACAGAATCCTGGGATGTTTTGGTCTTGAAGTCCATTTCATGGACAGGTAATCCTTCCCTTATCCGAGATTGCTCCAACCTTGGACACTTCCCAGGGTGTTTTCCCACAGTTTTGCTGGAAATTTGGTTTTTCTTCCTCTTCCTCTTGTTTTTGTTTTTTTTTTTTTTTCCCCTATAATGAAACTATTCCCCACGACCACTGTGGAAATGGAAGATGTTATCCTGGAGCAGCAATTCCTGGGATTTTAAATCAGCTCCCTGGGAATTGCTCCGCAGGAAGAGCCATTGGTTGATATTTAGGACAGATGGAAATTGTTATTAATGAGGAATCAGTGCAGAAATGCTGCGAGAATAATTAAATAAATCATTTATTTAATTTATTTAAATCATTCCTGCTCTTCCATCCCTTTGGCTCAGATGAGCATGGATTAAAATGAGGTGGAAAATGGAGAGGTCCCAGTTGGGAATGAGGAGCTGAGCAAGGGAGGATAAGGAACTTAAATAGGGGATAAAATTGAGGAGGGATTTTCAATTATAAGAAATTTCTTTATGTTTCAGGAAATATGGAAAAGTGATGGGATTTTCTTCTCTTTTAATTTTCCAGGCCCTTGGAAAATTATCCAGTGGTTCAGTGTGAGGGAATTCTGTGGGAGCATGGCTGGAGCAGGACAGGGAGTCTGGGCACGGAATGCAGGTGGTGATGGTGAGTGGGAGTGGTTGATTACAGACCTCTAATGACTGATTGCAGCCTCAGGGGAGATCATGGAATTCTGGAATGGTTTGGGCGGGAAGGGACCTTAAATCCCATCCCAATCCAGCCAGCAGGAACCTCCCAGGCTGCTCCAAGCCCAATGTCCAGCCTGGCCTTGGACACTTCAGGGATCCAGGGGCAGCCACAGCTTCTCTGGGAATTCCAGCTGAAACAGGAATTCCTAATTCCCAATATCCCACCCAGCCCTGCCCTCTGGCAGTGGGAGCCATTCCCTGTGTCCTGTCCCTCCACCCCTTGTCCCCAGCCCCTCTCCAGCTCTCCTGGAGCCCCTTCAGGCCCTGGAATGTGCTGGAAGCTCTCCCTGCATCCTTCCCTTCTCCAGGGGAACGTTCCCAGCTCTTCCAGCCTGGCTCCAGCCCTTGGAGAGCTGGATATGGAGTCCTCACCTTTAGCTTTGTTTTCCAAATTCCCAAATTCAGGCAGGAGCCCAAACCCATGGATCAGTTACATGCAGTGCCCTTTTCCAAGGATTCTTTGGTGGTCACGAGGTGGAGTCCGAAAAACTTTGGCTGGATAAAAATTTCAGTATTGCGAAATTTAAAGTCTAGAATCGTTATTTGAGGAAAACAAACGTTTCAGTATCAAATAATGTTTAATGCAAGGATGCATAGCCATGAATCCATGGAAAAGTGGTGTTGCTGTTGCTCTGCCTGCAGCGGGATGCTCCTCCCTGCCTCCCTGGTCGATCTGTGCCCTGGGGCTGTGATCCCATCCTGCTCCCGCCATTCCCGGGGCTCCGGAGCAGATCCCAGGAGCCATGAGGAGGTTTGGCTACTGCCGGGTGGTGCTGGCCACGTCCCTGCTCTGGGTGCTGCTGGACGTGTTCCTGCTGCTCTACTTCAGCGAGTGCAACAAATGCGACGACAGCAAGGAGCGATCGCTGCTCCCGGCGTTGCGCGGTGAGTGCTGGTCCCGGCCCCTCGAGGATTACAAATTCATCATTGTCCTGGTTTGAAACACAGGTGTTCGTTCAGAAAGGCAGGAGCCTCTCTTCGAAATGGAAAATGTAAACACCATCCTTCCAAATTATTATAATTTTGAAATTAAGGGGCTCTCAGGCAAAGATACGGGAATGGGAATAACAGTTCTTTACTAGGAAAAAGAATTAAAATAAAAATACGGTATTAGAGAAAAACAAACCCACTGTCAGAGTGAGAATCCAAGCTGCCCCCGTCAGTCACTCAGGGTGTTGGAGCAGTCCCATTAAATGGTGGCTGCATCCTCCTGCAGTGACAGATGTGCTTCTGTTGGAGCAGTGCTCCTGTGGAAGGTGCAGGTTTCCTCCAAAGCTCCAGTGATGATGTGCAAGGGTCTGGTTTTCCTCTGGGATCCAGTGGGAAAAGGCTGCTCTGATGTTCCAAATCCCAGATTTGATCCGGGTAGGAAATGCTTGGCTCCTGCCCCTGGGTGGAGCAAATCCCAATGGGGTGATGGAATTTTCTCAGCCAGGCAGTGGGACTCAGTGGCCATTAACAGGAGATCTCTCCTGGAGGAAGGATGGGCTGTGGGAAAGATAAAGAGCACTGCCCCAGCTGCTTTAACAGATGGAACTGATGGAACACACACTGCTGGACATATCCTGATTTGCATCCCAAGACAATTATTTTATTGGGTTTGGCTTCATGTTCGTGTCTCGGATTGGCTTATCCCAGCATGGAAAACTCCAGGATCTGCAGGATTTAGCACTGCTTTGGTGTTGTCTGAGTTTGTGATTTATGGGATGGTTGGGGTTAAAATGGACCTTAAATCTCATTTCATTCCAGGGACACCTTCCATTATCCCAGGCTGCTCCAGGGATCCGGGGGCATTCCGGGGGTCCAGGGACAGCCACAGCTTGGCTGTGAGGGTTCCCAGAGAAGCTGTGTCTGCCTCTGGATTCATGGAAGTGTCCAAGGCCATCTTGGATGAAGATCGGAGCAACCTGGGACAGTGGAAGGCAACAAATCCAGGGGCTTCGATCACCTTGGAATAAAACTGGATGTTCTTGGATCCAGAGCGGGACAAAAGCTCCCAGTGAAGCAGGGAAAATGGGGTTTGGATTTCCAGCATTCCTTGCGGAACACCAAACTCTTCCCGAAGGATAAATCCAATTCCCAGGTGCTCAGAAATCCTATTCCCAGGTTACTGTTCTGTTTTCCAGCCGTCATTTCCCGGAACCAGGAGGGCCCAGGGGAAATGGGCAGGGCCGTGCTCATCCCCAAGGAGGAGCAGGAGAAGATGAAGGAGCTGTTCAAGATCAACCAGTTCAACCTCCTGGCCAGCGACCGCATCGCCTTGAACCGCAGCCTGCCTGACGTGCGGCTGGACGGGTGAGACCCATCCCGGGAATGCCGGGGACTGGGATGGGCTGGGGGCCTAAATCCCATCCTGGGAATGCTGGGTTTGGGATGGGCTGGGGGCCTAAATCCTATCCAGCTCAGCTCTGCCATGGCAGAGACACCTCCCATTGTCCCAGCCCGGTCCTGCCTGGCCTTGGGCACTGCCAGGGATCCAGGGGCAGCCACAGCTGCTCTGGGAATTCCAGCTGAAACAGGAATTCCCAGTTCCCAATATCCCACCCAGCCCTGCCCTCTGGCAGTGGGAGCCATTCCCTGTGTCCTGTCCCTCCATCCCTTGTCCCCAGTCCCTCTCCAGCTCTCCTGGAGCCCCCTCAGGCCCTGGAATGTGCTGGAAGCTCTCCCTGAATCCTTCCCTTCTCCAGGGGAGCATTCCCAGCTCTCCCAGCCTGGCTCCAGAGTCAATGGGTTTCTATGGCAATGGGATTTCTCATCAAGATCCCACGAATTCCCCATCCTATTGCTGTATCCAAGACTGACTCCCCTTTTGTCTCTGCCCTGGGATCAGTGGTTTAATTCCATGGGATCTCACACTCAGAGTTTCACTTGCTTACCATTCCATCCTGAGTTTTCTGCCAGGGAATATCCCTGGAATTCCAGGGTCCTGTTGGAAATGGCCAAACTGGAGATTTTAATCAGATCCAGCTCTAATTAAGTGCTATTAATTAAACCTTAAACCTAGCTTAACTCACTGGGGAAATTCCTTATTTCATTCCCAAGGATTTTCTCCAGTGAGGGAAGAAATCCATCCTCAATCTTTTCTGGATGAGCGAGGCTCCAAGTGCTGTTCCATGAGTCGCAGGAGCATCCTAATTGGATTTTTCTCCTGGAGATTGCAGCTGGAATTGACTCCTGGGTGTGTTCCAGTGCTTGGGAACATCCAGGGCTGAACAGAAACACTGGGATTTCAGGAGCAGCAGCCAGGGTTAAACATGGAGCTGGAGTTTTGTGGGGATTCTCCAAAGAAAAAAAAAACACTGGGATGTGATCCTGGGTGGGGGAAAGGGCTTGGGAAGGAGAAGTGCAGGGGTGGCAATGGATGTGTGGGAAAACTCCCTATAATTGGGAAAATCCTTCCCTCAGATCCATGTTTCAGGGCAGGGATTCTTGACTGTATTTTTTTAGGTAAGACCAAAATTTGTTATTCCTGAAATTCAGCCCCCAAGGCAGGGAAAATCAGTTGATTTTGGGATAGCCACACCTGATCCATTTGTTCTGCACCAGAGCCTGCTGGATTTGGGTTTTTTCCAGCTCTAAGTTGTGCTGGATAAAAAATTCCTTCCTCAGAGGATGGGGAGATCCTGGCACAGCTTTCCCAGGAAAGCTGTGGCTGCCCCTGGATCCCTGGAAGTGTCCAAGGCCGGGATGGAGCAGCCTGGGATGGTGGGAGGCGTCCCTGGGATGGGATTTAAGGTCCCTTCCATCCCAAACCATCCTGGGATTCTCTGATTCCATGGATGAGCGATGACAATGCCAGAATTCCTGTCACTCCATGGAATATCCAGAAGGACGGGAATGTTTTTCATGGACACTTGGGCTGTTGAAGTTCTCCTTTATTCTGAGAACATCTGAAAATTTCCCTTCCAGAAGCACTATCCTTGTTCTCATTTCCATGTTTTCCACGTGGGCTGCAGCTGCCTTTGGAGCAGCCGTTTGGATCGGGAGATATAATTGGAAAAGAGGAGCTGTCAGCTCCTTAATTAGTGTGAAAATCATGGAAAACAGATTTTCCTCCCTGGCAGCCTCAGGGGGGCCCCCAAGATATCCCTGGATGGAGGAGAAAACAGATTTTATTTAAGGAAAATTGTTCCAAAGGGGATTTTAAAATTTCCTCCGTTCCTGGTTTTGAGGGGCTTGGAAATGCAGGAAATGCTGGAGCAGTTTGGATAAAAGCCCAGATAAACTCAGGTTTAATTTGCAGGAATTTTATTTTTTTCCAAGGATGGATTTTCAGACTGCCTAGGAAGGACCTTCACCTCCTTCCCATGATATCTTCTCCCAGAAAATCTGCAGGAAATCTGGGATCCCACTTATCCCACAGACCTCTGGAAATGGGGATTGGGAGAGGAGATTTGAAGGATTTGATGGATTCACTTTGAAAAGTCCATGGCTATTTCCCATTGTTAAAGGCCATGGAGTGGTCCCACATTCCTGGTTTTCCCAGAAATACCCTGGTTTTCCCAGAAGTATTATTCCTCAATAGTGGAATGGTGCTTGGTTAAGCTGGCAGGGTTTGGTCCTTGGGTGGGAACTTCGGGAAAACTTGCAGGATTTAAAGATTCCAGGTGGGTCAGTCCTGGGTGAACTCTGCTTTTCCCTGGCAGGAATCATCCCAGGCCATTCCCAGTGTGCTCCAGACCTCCCTGGAGCCAAATCCACCTGGGAATGGCTGAACCTGGAATTTCTGATTAAACAGGGCAGGGCTGAAATCGGGTCTGAATGTCAGGAATGGGAGAGTGAGATGAGCCCCTTCTCCAGTCTGTCATGCTCAGAGCAGGTGGAATTCCAGTCTCTGGATCTCCAGTTTGATCCCTAATCCATTCCCACCATCCTGAACTCCCTGGATGTGGAACCTCCCCCTTGGAGCAGGGCCATGGCTGCTTCCAGGCCCCTTGTCCACCCTGCCTCATCCTCAGAGCAGTTGGAATTTGAATCTCTGGATCTCCAGTTTACCTCCTTAATTTATTCCTAGCATTTGGAACTCCCTGGATGTGGAACCTCCCTCTTGGCTGCTTCCAGGCCCCTTTTCTGGCCCGTCTAATCCTCAGAGCAGCTGGAATTCCGGCCTGTGGAACTCCATTTTGTCCTTTAATCCATCATCCTGAACTCCCTGGATGTGGAACCTCCCCCTTGGAGCAGTGCCATGGCTGGCTTTCCAGCCTGTCTCAGCATCAGAGCAGTTGGAATTCCAGTCTCTGGATCTCCAGTTTGCTCCTTAATCCATCCCCACCACCCCTGGATGTGACACCAGTGCCGTGGCCTCTTCCAATCCCCTTTCCCACCCTGGAAAGACGCGAATTTCCTTTGGGCTATCCCTTGACCCCCTTTTCCCTGTGTTTTCCTGTTTGTTTGTTGTTTTTTTTTTTTTTTTTTTTTTTTTGTGGGGGGGTGGGGCAGGTGCAAGAGCAAGGTGTACCCGGAGGAGCTGCCCAACACCAGCGTGGTGATCGTGTTCCACAACGAAGCCTGGAGCACGCTCCTGAGGACCATCCACAGCGTCCTGGAGCGCTCCCCGCCGCGCCTGCTGGCCGAGATCGTGCTGGTGGATGATGCCAGCGAGAGAGGTGGGCCTGAGCCCGCAATTCCCATCCCAGGTTTCCCAAATTCCCATCCCCATCCTTCCAGAGGGGATCCTGCAGCTCAGGGAGGGTTGGCAGTGCGCATCCCACCCGGCTCATCTCAGCTGTTTCAGCACCAGCAGTGCTGGGACCCAGAGGGAGCAGGGAGAAGGGGAATGTTGAAGTAATAAGCAGCTGGGACTTGTTTTTTTCATGCAGGAAAAGTAAAATTTTTATTGGCCAACTCATGCAGGAAAAGCCAAATTTTTATTGCCTAAATCATGCCGGAAAAGCCGAATGTTTATTGCCTAGCTCATGCTGGGAATCCCAATTTTTATTGCCTAAATCATGCCGGAAAAGCTGAATTTTTATTGCCTAGCTCATGCTGGAAATCCGAATTTTTATTTCATGGCTCATGCAGGAAAAGCCAAATTTTTAATGCCCAGCTCATGCAGGAAAAGCCGAATTTTCATTGCCTAGCTCCTATTTTTATAGGATTAGCAGAAGGCACCGTGTTAGCACTAGATGGCATTTTGCATATCCAGCAAACCTCCCTATTTTTTTATTAGCTTATCCATTTCCTTCACTGATTCCCATGGGATAGACTCCTTGTTTGTGCAGGTGGGAATGGTTCTGTTTCCAGCAGAGATTGTTATGTTCCCTGCCTTTCATTCTTAGGATCTTTTTCCCATGGGGAGTTTCGAGCTAGAGTAGCGGGGCCTGAATCATATTTTATAAAAATTATCTTTTTATAGTATCTCTACCTGTACGCAACAGGGGGATGCTCTAAGGGTGTGGGAAAAAAATTGTGGGATAGTTTGGGATAGTTTGGCTTGGAAGAGACCTTTAAAGGGCATCGAATCCAGCCCTTCACCATGGCAGGGACACCTCCCACCATCCCAGCTGTCCAACCTGGCCTTGGACACTTCCAGGGATCCAGGGGCAGCCACAGCTTCTCTGGGAATTCCCAATTCCCAATATCCCACCCATCCCTGCCCTCTGGCAGTGGGAGCCATTCCCTGTGTCCTGTCCCTCCATCCCTTGTCCCCAGTCCCTCTCCAGCTCTCCTGGAGTTCTTTCGGGCCCTGGATTGGATCCAGCACAGTTAATTTGTTATTCCTGGAAAGATCAATCCTCTCCTTCCCGTCTCTCCACTCTCCACATTCCACGTTTCAGATTTTACTGATGTCCCCACTAAGTCCATTGCATGGAATTCCAGAATGGTTTGGGTTGGGAAGGACCATCTCATTCCAACCCTGCCTTTATTGCTCCTATTTGCACTTCATTTCCTTCGCTTTTCACTTTTTTTTTTTGTTTGTTTGTTTACATTTTTTAATTCTATTTTAACCCTGGAGTTTAAAAAGCAAACTCTTCCTGTGAAACTTCCTGGAAAAGGAATCCCATCAAGTTCCTTAAATGGAATCGATGGGATGAGAAAGATCCCGGGACGGGTGCTGATGGCAAACTCAGCCCTGCAGCCACTGCATCCTTCAGTTCCGCCCCATGGAGCATTAATTAAACCCTAACCACTCCCTGGATTTCCCTGCTCATTAAGTGGCTTAATGATCCCCTGTGCCAGAAGGTGGAGGAGGATTTGAGCCAAGGACTTCCCATTTTTCCTAAAAGCATTCAAAGAGCTCCCATGGGGAAATCCGTCCAAAAAAAGCCTTTTTTTTTTTTTTTGGACCGAACCAGCAGCAAACTGCCCAAAATGTCTCTGTTCTGTGGTTGCTGGTTTATTCCAAGGAGCTGATTGTGCTTTATTTAGAATTCCTGAGATATTATCCTGGAATCAGGCAATGGTTTGGCTTGGAAGGGACCTTAAAGCCAAATTCCCACCTCCGTGAGATGCTCCAAGCAGGTGTTAGATCCCACAAATCTGGGATTTTTGAGCTTTCTGTCCTTTCTGGCACTGACCCCCAGGAGAACACTGCTTGTGACCTGAGGTCTTGGAGAAGGTTCCAAATTTGAGTGATGGAGTCAAAATCATGGGTGTGTAATTAAACAGAAGTGTGTGATTTCACATGGTGAAGGGTTTGGAATTTGGGGTTTTTATAATGTAGTAATAAGCATAAGAGAAAATGGAAGTTTTTGGGCATTATCTTTTCTTCTTTCTTCTTCACGATTTCACGTTGTGGTTTTTGGTTGGACAGTCAGTGCTGCACTGAGGGTCACAGGGTTTTGGTGATTGGGTCAAAAACATAAATAATATAGGTGTTAATTCTTTATTGGATTGTTTAGTTTAAAAAAAACCTTGTAACTAACCAGATTTTGCTCACTTTTAGCTCGTAGCTGGAAGTTTTGCGGATCTCTTTACTTTAGCTAAGATTTAACAAACAGCCAAGCCTGAACATGAGAAATTAAACTCTGTGTTTTTAATCCTGACTCTGAGTAAAACAGAAGAAAATGAAGACAAGCCACTAATTAAATGGTGCAGATACCACCTTTACAAGTGGTGCCCCGTGTGGGGATCGAACTCACGACTTCCGGATTAAGAGACTGAGGTTCTGTGGAACAAAACACAGGAAAAATAAATAAAATATCCCTAAAATTCCCACTTTCCTTCTGTTTCCTTCCCCCAAATATGGCAGAGTTTTTGAAGGCCTCCTTGGAGAATTACGTGAAAAAGCTGGAGGTGCCCGTCAGAATCCTGCGGATGGAGCAGAGGTCGGGGCTGATCCGGGCACGGCTCCGAGGGGCGGCAGCTTCCAAGGGCCAGGTGATCACATTCCTGGATGCCCACTGCGAGTGCACCCTGGGCTGGCTGGAGCCGCTGCTGGCCAGGATCAAGGAGGACAGGTGAGGAATTCCCAGCTCCAGAGGCAGGGATCTGCTCCAGGCCCTGCCCTGCCTGCTGAAAAATAGGAATTGAAAGCATTCACTGAGCTGGAATTAAGATAATTTTAATTTTTTTTTTTCTTAAATTTGCTGCTGTTTGTATTAAAATCTTATTCCTAAATAAATGTGGGAGCAGCTTTTCCAAGGTCTGGATCTCTCCCATCCAGAGGAAACTTCCTCCCTGTTTATTACCAGGAACAATTTCTCTCTCTGACCTCCTGAACTCATTGAAATTTTGGGGTTTTTTCCCATTTCTTTACTTGTTTTCCCTTTTCTCACCTTTTTGCTCATATTTTTCCCTTTCCCCTCTTTTCCTCCCTCTTTTCCTCCCTCTTTTCCTCCCTCTTTTCCTCCCTCTTTTCCTCCCTCTTTTCCTCCCTCTTTTCCTCCCTCTTTTCCTCCCTCTTTTCCTCCCTCTTTTCCTCCCTCTTTTCCTCCCTCTTTTCCTCCCTCTTTTCCTCCCTCTTTTCCTCCCTCTTTTCCTCCCTCTTTTCCTCCCTCTTTTCCTCCCTCTTTTCCTCCCTCTTTTCCTCCCTCTTTTCCTCCCTCTTTTCCTCCCTCTTTTCCTCCCTCTTTTCCTCCCTCTTTTCCTCCCTCTTTTCCTCCCTCTTTTCCTCCCTCTTTCCCTCCCTCTTTCCCTCCCTCTTTCCCTCCCTCTTTCCCTCCCTCTTTCCCTCCCTCTCCCTCATTTTATTCCCCCTTCCCTCCTTCCCCTCCACCTCCCACCGTGCCCAAACACCACCATAACCCCTAAATTCCCATCTTTTTTCCTCAGGAAAACCGTGGTGTGTCCCATCATCGACGTGATCAGCGACGACACCTTCGAGTACATGGCGGGCTCGGACATGACCTACGGGGGATTCAACTGGAAGTTGAATTTCCGCTGGTATCCCGTGCCCCAGAGGGAGATGGACCGCAGGAAAGGGGACAGGACCCTGCCTGTCAGGTCAGTGTCCCTCCATTCCAAAAAAATCCTGCCCAATTCCCAACATTTCGCTGCAGGATCAGAGACAGAATTGCAGGGAAAGCCCAAATCCTGGCATGGCCTCGCTGCCACAACGCTGGGCAAATCCCATCCCGTGGATCCCATCCCAGTGATCCTATGGATCCCGGTCCCATTCCCCATCCCACTCCCCAAGTTCAGGAATTCCTAAGATTTCTGCCTGTTCTGTTCAGCTCTCTCTGTTAATTTATTACAAACGTAATTTTATCCCCAGTTTTTTTTTTAATTCAGGGCAGATATTCCAAAGGATTTCTGAGTATTTTTGAGTTTAGAACCCCAGTGATTTGCACTTATCCCCATCCCATCCTTTTCCCAATGTTCAGGAATTCCAAAGATTTCTGCCTGTTCAGCTCCCTCTGTTAATTTGCTGCAAACAGATTTTTGTTCCCATTTTTTTGGAATTTAAGGCAGATATTCCAAAGGATTTATGGATTTTGAGCCCAGTGATTTGCACTTAAATTCCTGGTTTATTGCTTGGAAAATGGGATTGATAACGCAGCACCCTGAGGGAAAAATGATCCAAGAGCATGTCCTGACCTCTTCCATTTAATTTCTGGAATCACAGAGTGGAACAAAACCTCTTAAATTGGAAATGGAGCTGAAAAGGGAACAAATGGAATAAATTCCTGGCCATGGGATGTTTGCTCAGCTCCATTGGCTGCCGGAGCTTCCTGAAAAATTCCAAAAGTGAGCAAAAAAGGTTTCCCAAGTGGATGGAAGGGATTTAAATGTGGGAAGTGGGAAGAATTCCAGTCCTGCCGGTGAAGGGGGCAGCTCAGGGATGGAAGAGCAGGAAAAACCTTCCAAAATGGCTTTCAAAATTCCCATTTCTATCCCTGAATGTCCTGGAAAGGCTGGAAGGAGGGAAGGGCAGATTTGGGGTTTATTCCCAGGAAAAGCAAGCAGAGGTTGTCAGAGGAAGGAGTTTTGGAGCCATGGGAATTGTTTTCCTGCTGATCCAAAATCTCCTCCCTGGGTCAGCAGCTCTTGATTAAAGCTCAGCTGTGCATGGAAATTGGGAAAATTAACTGGGAAAATGAATTGGGAAATTGGGAAAATGAATTATCCTAATGAGCTGCAGGGCCTTGCAGAACTCCATCAATCCTGGCTCTCCCGAATCCATTCCCAGGCACAGGGAATTTTCAAAGGAATGTAATCCCAGTCCTTGTTTCCCTATTTCCTTACCTTTTTAAACAGGGCTCAAAATTAGTCCCAGCTCAGACACTGAATTGAATTGATAAAGCCAAAAAAATGAGGTTTGTTTAATTACTTTTTTTTTTTCCTCACATCATTATTTTTTGCTGGAATTTTGGGGGATTCTCTGGATAAAATAGGAAGCAAAGGGGGCAGGGGGACAAATGTCACCTGTGCCACGGTTGTCACAAAGAGCTGAGAGTGAAGGGTTGGTGCTTTAGGCTGGATTAAATCCAAAATCTCAGGGTTTAGTCCAGGAATTTCAGTCTTTGGTGTCACAGAATCCCGGAATCGTGGAATTGTTCAGGCAGTGCTGGGCACAGCCCATTTTTATGGATATTCCCATGCTTTTCCCTCAGTTTTTGAAGCTGAAGGCGCTCCAGGCTGGGTTTAGAAATACTAAAAATTTGGATTGAGGTGCAGGAAGTGTTTTGTATAAATTAGGGATTGAGAGGGAAAATATAGGATCAAATCCTAGGAAAAACACGAGATCAAAAAAAATAGGAAAAGCACAAGATTTAAATATCAGGAATGTGTCAGGATCGTGGAGATTCCTGAGCTGGAAGGGACCCACAGGGACCATCGATCCAACCCCTGGCCCTGCAGGACATCCCAAAAATCTCCTCCTGTGCCTGGGAACATTTTCCAAGTGCTCCTGGAACTCTGGATATTATTAACGTGTTACTTATTACGTTGATATGATATTAATATCTTAATTATTAATAATTAGACTTCGAGTTGATTGCAGTTAATTAACCCACCCCGGGTGATGAACAGCAGGGATTTATGTTGATCCTGGTGCCAATCCTTTATTCCCACACTGGTCTGGTTTTGTGGGATTTTGTGCTGGTGGAGCCCGGGATGGGATTCCTTGGAAAAAGCGGGATTCCAGGGCTGGGATCCCTTTGCCATCCCTCTTCCTCTCCCATCAGGAAGTCCTGGGATGCCTGCGGTGTTTTCTGTGCAGGAATGGGAATCCTGCTGCTGCTGAGAGCTGCAGGAATGGGGAGCAGGTGTTGCTTCCCAAATTTAACAGGATCAGGTGATGATGAGAGTCAATCCCAGCGATTCCCAGAGTCAGGTGATTCCACAGCAAAAAGATGCAGAACTGAGGAAAAAAATAATTTTGCAGTTTAAAAACCACTTTAAGCCCTTTGATCTTCCCGATATTTTGGTGGAGGTGGGGTTCCAAGGAAAGCTCTGCAGGTCTGGTTGTGTCCCATTAAATTCACATCCCAGGGAACATTCCTGCCTGCTGCATTCCCATTTTCCCAGGAGCTGGGTTGGGGATTAGGGCACGAGTTAATGAATTTTCCAGTGTGAACCTTGGCACTCCCAGGTTTGTTAGGGAGGGATTTGGGAAGAGTTTGGTTTCAGAAAGCAAAGGACACTGGGGACCTTTGGGAAAATCCAAGTCTGTATGTCCAGTTCAGTTTCATCCTTCAAAATTTGCTTAAGACTTAGTCTTGGAAAAAATGGGAAATTCTTTATCAAAAAGTTTCTCAAAGAGTGTCTCCATTTGGGGGAGGAGGAAGGAGAATGCTGGGATTGGGAAGGACCTTAAATCCCATCCCAGTTCATCCAGGGACACCTCCCACTGTCCCAGGGGGATCCAAACCCCAGTGTCCAACCTGGCCTTGGGCACTTCCAGGGATCCAGGGGCAGCCACAGCTGCTCTGGGAATTCCAGCCCAGCCAGGAATTCCCAGTTCCCAATATCCCACCCATCCCTGCCCTCTGGCAGTGGGAGCCATTCCCTGTGTCCTGTCCCTCCATCCCTTGTCCCCAGCCCCTCTCCAGCTCTCCTGGAGCCCCTTCAGGCCCTGCCAGGGGCTCTGAGCTCTCCCTGGATCCTTCCCTTCTCCAGGGGAACATTCCCAGCTCTCCCAGCCTAGCTCCAGAGGGGCTCCAGAGCTTTCTCCTAAGGATCACTTCCCCAAATCCCACAGGTTTGGGATGAGCTGAGCCCCAACCCATTTGGCTGAGCTGGGACATCTTGGAGGAAAGCTGGGAGTTGGGATTGAGTTTTTCCCTCCCAGATTAATCCCTGTTCTCCCACCAGCTGGGCTGGCCATTCCCGGGTCACGGAGCCTTAGAAAACAGGGAACAGCCATTTCCAGGGAAATCCACCATGCCCACACCGAGCCCTGGGGATTGCCTGGGCGAAGGATTTCTAATCCTCTTATCTGAGATTTTCCTGCTCCTTTGATGCCGTTTTGGGCAAATCCAAGCCATGAAATTCCTCCCAAACGGTCCTGACTGGTTTTGAGCTGCTGCTCACTCAGGAAGCCCAAAATTCCTCCCATTTTACCCTCAGAATTCTCCTGAAATAATCCATGGAAATGGGATTTGGTGGGCAGGGAGCAACCCTGGAATGCGTGTGGGCCTGAGGTCCGTGGATTTTGGGGAAGAGCAGGAAAATCCAGTCCAAATTGTCTTTATTGCTCCTTGCAGTGTGGCTGGGCCTGAGATCTTTGGATTTTGGGGAAGAGCAGGAAAATCCAGTCCAAATTCTCGTTTTCAAAGCTCCTATTGTTTTACCATAGAATTCCTGTGTGGTGAAATGTGCTGTAAATTCCACAGTGCCTTTTAAAAAGTCTTTTTTTCCCCCCCTCATTTAACTCCTCCCAAACATTCCTGATTGGATTTGAGCTGGTGCTCACTCAGGAGGCCCCAAAATTCCACCCAATTTTACCCTCACAATTCTCCTGAAATTATCCCTGGAAATAGGAGCGACCCTGGAGTGGGGCTGGGTCAAAACTCCATGAATTTTGGGGAAGAGCAGGAAAAATCCAGTCCAAATTCTCCTTTTCATGGCTCCTGTTGGTTTTCCATAGAATTCCTATGTAGTGAAATGTGCTGCAAATTCCAGAGTGTCCTTTAAAAGGTCTTTTTTTCTTTTTTCTTTCCTTTCTCCCTTTTTTCCCCCCTGTTTTCCTTTGTTTTGTTGTTTTGTTTTTTTTTCTTTTTTTCCTGTTTGTTTTTCCCCCAGGACCCCAACTATGGCTGGTGGCCTGTTTTCTATTGACAGGAACTACTTTGAAGAGATAGGAACTTACGATGCAGGAATGGATATCTGGGGTGGTGAGAATCTTGAAATGTCCTTTAGGGTAATTCCTGTTTTCCTTCCTTTTCTTTCCCTCCCCCTCCCACCAAAAAAAAAAAAAAAAAAAAAAAAATCCCCCATTTGTGCTGTCATTCCTTCAGGGAGCTCCTGCTTTAGCTGGCCTGCAAGTCATGGGTTAAATGGAATTTTTGAAATTTGGGGAAACCTCGTTGGGGCTGTTTTTGGTGCTTGGAATATTTTTAATGTTGAGGGTTTCATCCCTCCAAAATTCCATATATTTTAGTCATTCCTTCCTGGAAGAAACGAGAAATTTGGTGGAAATTTGATTAAATTTTATGTCAAAGAAATAAAACTAAAAACGTGTTTGAAGACGTTGTGGGAATGGTGATATCATGGACTTGCAAGTTCTGGCTGGAATTCTGGGTCTGCGGCGGGGAAATTCCATATCCTGCAGAAAATGCTGATATTCCTGCTGGGATAGGTGTGAGCCACAGCTCTGAGGGAAATGCATCCTGTCCTTGCCCTTTGGATAGAAAGGAAAAGTGGGGAATTGAGGCTTGGATAAGGAACGGTTGGGAAGGATGTTGGGAATGGCTTTGATGTGTCACAATTTTGGAATTTAGTGATGGGAATTAACCCCCAGGATCCCTCTGGTACCCACAGCACATCCTGGGAATGCCCTTTCCCTGTTTTCCTGTCTTTTTCATTCAACCAGGACCATTTTCCTTGCCAGGAACCCCTTTGAAGTTTTTTAGGGAACAGATTTTTCCAGGGAAAAGCAGCTGGGAATTAGCAAGCTTTTCCAGGTCATTTTTCTGGGCTTTAATTGTTCCCTTTGCAGGAAAATCAAAGGGTTCAGTTCCCATTCTGAGCCTGGATGCTTCAAATGAGATTCCCACATTTTTTTTCCTTGTTTAATCCCTATAATTCCTCCTTGAATGTGCCAAGGCCCTTGTGCAGGAATTATTTTCTTTGGTTTTCCATGATTTACAGGAGATCCCTGGAGCAGGGAATGGCAGGAACTGTTCAAGCATTTCCCACCCTAAACCAGAGAATTAATGGGGTCAGGGATAGGAATAAATCAGGAATATTGCCATAGGAATTCCAAGGAATCACCTGGTGCTGTTTACTGGGATTGAGAGTTCTGGAAGGAAAACCAACTGAAAATCCAGGGGTATTTTGTGTGACTTTATCAGGGGCATCAAGGGGTTCAAACCCCAGCTGGGTGAACAAATCCATGGGGAATTGGGAGCCAGGAGAGCTGAGGGATTGGGAAGGTTCCTCCAGCTCCAAAGGTGCCCTTATCCAGCAGGATTTGGGAATATCTCCTGTCAGGAAAACGCTGTTCTTACATCCAGGATTTTTTTCCCAAAGGCAGGGAGGAGATTTGGGATCGGTTCAGAATAATTAAAATAAATCCCCCCCCCCAAAAAAAATCCCCAAAAATAAATTTTAAAAATCCTTCTGCTCCCCACATTGTCTTCTTCATTTCCTATGGAATTTTTGAGATTTCACCAGCACATGAGGCAGAGAACACACCCTGAATTCCCGGGTTCCGCCTCGGAGAGTCTGGGATATGCTGCTTTGTGTCCCTGGGTGTGACAATATCCTGGGAATGCTGGGACTTTCCTCAGGATGGCCATGGACAGGATTCTGCTTGGAAAAATTTATATATATATATATATAATGTAAATATATTACAATATAAATATATTGTAACACATTTCTATTTCTATTTTTAATATGTATAAATAACTGTATATAAAAATATATTTAACAATTATATGGAGATATATATGAGTATGTGGGTAGAAGTTGTGTTCTGTTCCTTTAAATATTTAAATATTTATTTAAACATTTTAATATTTAAATATTATGGAGTCCTGGAAAATCCATGCCCTCCATGAATCCAGTTAGGAATGACACTTTTCCCAGTGGGATGGGGCCTTGTTTGTGCTCCAAGGGCACAAATCCAGGCAGCACATTCCCAACAATTCCACTCTGAGAAATCTGGGGAAGAGCAGGAAAAATCCAGTCAAAAATTGTCTTTATTGCTCCTTGGAGTGTGGCTGGGCCTGTGATCCATGGATTTGGGGAAAGAACAGAAAAAATCCGGTCAAAATTCTCTTTTTCAAAGCTCCTATTGGGGAGATGCGGAGGAATTAGAATTCCTGTGTGGTGAAACGTGCTGCAAATTCCACAGTGTCCTTTAAAAAGTCTTTTTTTCCCCCCATTTAGCTCCTTCCAAGTATTCCCGATTGGATTTGAGCTGGTGCTCACTCAGGAGGCCCCAAAATTCCACCAATTTCACCCTCACGTTCGTTGCCACCCAGAGCCAAATCCCTGAATTTTCCCTTCAAATTCCCTTGAAATTCCAGCTAAATTGGGTGGGGACACAGACGGGGGCACAGCTCCCAACCCCTCTGCCCCTGCTGTGTTTGGGTGTCCTGGTTTGAAAGACAGGTAAGAGCCTCTCTTGAAATGGAAAATGCAAACTCCCTCCCTCCAAATTATTATAATTTTGAAATTAAGGGGCTCTCAGGCAAAGATACGGGAATGGGAATAACAGTTCTTTACTATGAAAAATTAAAATAAAAATACAGTATTACAAGAAACAAACCCAAATTACTGTCAGAGTGAGAATCCAAGCTGCCCCCGTCAGTCACTCAGGGTGTTGGAGCAGTCCCATTAAATGGTGGCTGCATCCTCCTGCAGTGACAGATGTGCTTCTGTTGGAGCAGTGCTCCTGGGGAAGGTGCAGGTTTCCTCCAAAGCTCCAGTGATGATGTGCAAGGGTCTGGTTTTCCTCTGGGATCCAGTGGGAAAAGGCTGCTCTGATGTTCCAAATCCCAGATTTGATCCGGGTAGGAAATGCTTGGCTCCTGCCCCTGGGTGGAGCAAATCCCAATGGGGTGATGGAATTTTCTCAGCCAGGCAGTGGGACTCAGTGGCCATTAACAGGAGATCTCTCCTGGAGGAAGGATGGGCTGTGGGAAAGATAAAGAGCACTGCCCCAGCTGCTTTAACAGATGGAACTGATGGAACACACACTGCTGGACATATCCTGATTTGCATCCCAAGACATTGGTGCTCTTTTCCTCCACGTTTTCCTCCACATTTTTCACATTCCTGTTTCAGATCTGGCAGTGTGGAGGCTCTCTGGAGATCGTCACCTGCTCCCACGTGGGACACGTTTTCCGGAAGGCGACTCCCTACACATTCCCGGGAGGCACCGGCCACGTCATCAACAAGAACAACCGCAGGCTGGCCGAGGTCTGGATGGATGAGTTCAAGGATTTCTTCTACATCATCTCCCCTGGTACGGCTGGATTTGGGATCAGCTCGTGGTTTGCAGTGCTTCCTGAAAAAGGGGAATTTGACTTGGGAGGTGCTGTGGGGTTGTGGAGGTGTTTGGGTTCGAAAAGTTCCCTGAGATCTTTGAGTCCAGCCATTCCCAGCACTGTCCCTGTCCCCAGTGCCACATCCCCAGGGCTGTGAAATCCCTGCAGGGATGGGGACTCCACCTGAGCACCTTTTCCATGAGGGAATTGTCCCAATATCCCCCCTGAGCTCCCCTGGGCCAGCCTGGGGCTGTTCCCTCTGCTCCTGTCCCTGTTCCCTGGGATAAGATCCCAAATCTCCCCCGGCTGTCCCCTCCTGTCAGGGAATTCCAGAGAGGGAAAAGATCCCTCTGGATCCTCCTTTGCTCCAGGCTGAGCCCCTTTCCCATTTCCCTCAGGAATTCTCCAGCCCCTTTCCCATTTCCCTCGGGAATTCTCCAGCCCATTTCCCATTTCCCTCAGGACTTCTCCAGCCTTTTCCCAGCTCCGTTCCCTTCCCTGGCCATGCTCCAGCCCCTCAAGGTCTCTCTTGTTAGGAGTGGCCCAGGTTATCCCTAAAATCCCCAAGGAATCCAAGGGAAGGAGAGCAGAGGTTCCAGCATGGAGAGCAGGAACCCTTTGGAGCACAACATCTGGAATTTTCTTCCCCACATGTGGCCAGGAGTGCCGATGAGCTATGGAAGTGTCAGCGCTCTTTTATTATGGGATAATTTTCCCATTTTCCCATTTTCAAACTTCCTTCCCAACGAAATTCCATGGCAGCAGGATCAGTTTCAGTTTTCCCTGGCAAGTCAATAACATCCGTGTGAGTTTCGTGCTTCTTCTCCTGCACGATTTCTCGGTGTTATCCCTCACCTATTCCAGCTGAATTCCTGCTGTTTTCCACAGGCTGCTCCAGGATTTTGATTTTTCCCAGGGGTTCAAGATATCAGGAGCCAGCATTTAATCCCAGCTGGAAAGAATCTCTGGGATTCTGCTTGTGGAATCCCATTTCTCCTGTGGCTGCACGGGATGAGCTCGTAGAATATTCCCAATCCATCCTGGAAACCTCTTAACAAGCCAGGAAATTTAAATTTTAAAAAGTCTGTGCTCATTTTAAGCACCCAATAATGGTGTAAAAAATAGATATATTTATGGATCTCTCCCTGGTGGATTTTGTCCCATCAATTTTTAAGGAATCTGTTCCTTTAATACAGAAAAAATTAGGATGAAATGCCAACCTGCTTATATTATTTATTGTGAGGTTATTCCTTGTTTGTCCATGGGGAAAAAATTGTTTTTCTCTTCTGGAATGAGTACAAATCAACTGGAATTTAATGCTCCTAGAAGTGCTCTCTCCTCTTCCCAGTTACACATTCCCAGGATTTTGGATACAAAATTCCAACAGAGAAATTTTTTCTTGGAGAAAATTGGACTGCAGGGAAAGGGCAGAATTAGGTCACTGCCAGTGACAAGGGCTTGCAATCCAAAATTTCAGTCATGGGGAAGAATTTGGGAATAGGTGGCCTTTGTATTCCCTGATCTCTTCCCAAGTTATTTATTAATGCCTGTATTAATTAGTCGATAAAATATAATGAGGTGGTTCCCCAGCATTAAAAGGAAATGGAGGAGAAAGGCAAATAAAATAAACATTTTCATGGAAATTCTCCATTAAAAGAAGTAGGGAATAATAGATTTTTTTTCTTAAATAGGGCATTCTTAAATATAAAAAATATTCCTAAATATTTTTAATCTGCCTTTTGATCCTTTTCCCTTCCTATTTATGAGGAAAAGGATAATTCTCTGGGAGAGCAAAGGAATTTTCCTGTTGGTAATGAGGATCTGTTGTCCTGGCACATCCGCATCCCGCATCTCCTCTGGGAGCTGATTCATCCCATTCCTGAGCCCAGATCCCAGGAGAGAGGAGCCAGGGGCTGCTCCCAGTAGGAAACAGAGCTTACAGCATAATAAGGGGCACACCTCGTAATTATATCCCAAATTAAACATCTGGAGCGATCCGGTTCCCTGGGAAAACAGAATTCTGCTGGAGGAGAGCCCAGCTCTCATTTTTGGGATCTTGAGCATGTTTTTAATTGGTGCCTTCTCCTGTTTTTATGTGGATAGCAAGAAAATCTTTATTTGTGCTGAGATGGGTCAGCAGCTGGAATTTTTAATAAATCCAAGCTGGATTTAAAAAAAAAAAAAAAAAATCCTGAAGCAGTGAGAAAAATTCCCCTTTTGTGTTTAGTGTGAGTCTGCATTAGCAAGGAATGGGAGTTTTGTTTTCCTTGGGAAGAGCCTGGCTCAAGGCCGGCAGCTCACGAGCCAGATAATTCAGGAGGGCTTCAGAAATCCCAGAAATCCTGGATACGATTCCGATGGAATTAAAGGAAGCCCATTTCTTAGGAAAGAAAGGAAATGGATGAATGTGGAATCCAGGAGCTGCTGCCTGATCCAACTTGGGTCGGATGAGGTTCAAAGGATCCTGGGAGAGGAAACTGGGAGGGATTTTCCTCCTGAATTGCAGCAAATCCTCACATTTGTCTGGCTGCAATAAAAGGTTCTTCCCTGCCTGGGTGGGAGGACAAAAATTGGGATTGGGATCTGTTAGAACCCTAGTCACTGAAAATTTTAAACTTTCTGTGCTAACAAACATTAACCCCCCCAAAAATATTCCTAAATTTCCAAAAATTCCTGAATGCATTTAACCTAAAGGCGTAAAAAAAAAAGCTTCAAAAATTAAATAATAAAACTAAAATTATAAATATATAATTAAAATTAAAATATTTATTACATAATAAAAAATTTGAAATTTAATGTTTGAAAATATAATAATATATACAAAACAAAATAAAAATTTCAAAATAAAAAGCTAGTCCTTCTTCATCAGTGTAAATACTACTATATAATTAAATTTAAAAATCCACATTACAAGGCACAAATAATTAGTTATTAAGTTAAAAATAAAAATTATTTAAGTAACATTTCTTAATTAAACAATCTATCCTTTAAAAACCTTATAAAATATAAAACTCCATTTTTATTTACTTAAAATACTATAAAACTAACAATTTATAAAACTGTAATATAAATAAAACTAATAGACATCTAAATCCAAACAAAAAAAATATAATCTCACTCATTTAATTCCAATGCTAGCCAAAAAAAAAAAAAAAAAAAATCCAGCTCAGTTGCTGGCATTGGACACCTCCAGGGATCCAGGGACAGCCACAGCTTCTCTGGGAATCTTTGCCAGGACCTCCCCACGTCGTCTGAGTTATTCCTGTCAGGAGAGCGCAGTGGTTTGTAAAAATTGTGAGCAGATTCCTTCATTATTTTGGAATGTGGAGAAATCAAGGAATTCTGCAGTCCAGCCTTTCCGGATTGACAAAGGAAAGAAAAAAGATCATTTTCCGAGCATTTCACTTGGCTCCATTAATGAAGGAATTAATTAATTACCCCTTGTGCACCTCCATGAGGAGGCAGCCACTCATCCCTCACATCCCAGCTCATGGATTGGAACCAAGAGGAGCTGGAGGCGGCTCTGGGATTTTCCCTAAATGTTTGATGGGATCTTGTCTCGCCGTTCCAGGGGTGGTGAAGGTGGATTACGGAGACGTTTCCGTCAGGAAAGCCCTGCGGGAGAGCCTCAGGTGCAAACCCTTCTCCTGGTACCTGGAGAACGTCTACCCTGACTCGCAGATCCCGCGGCGCTACTACTCCTTGGGAGAGGTAGGGGCCCTGACCTGGCATGGAATGAACTGGGAACGCTGGAAAACGGGAAGTGCAACAATCCAGGAGAGCAGGAAACCAGGAAAGAAAAGAAACCGGGAATTGCAGGAAACCGGGAATTGCAGGAAACCAGGAATTGCAGGAAACCGGGAATTGCAGGAAACCAGGAAGTGCAGGAAACCCAGAGTACAACAAACAAGTAAGAAAAGGAAACCAGTAAGTGCAACAAAGCAGGAAGTCTAGGAAAGCAGGAAAGCCAAGAAAGAAAGGAAACCATTAAGAATAGGGAACCATTAAGGACAGGAAACCAGTAAGAACAGGAAACCAGTAAGGACTGGAAACCAGTAAGTAAAAGAAACCGGTAAGAACAGGAACCCAGTAAGGACTGGAAACCAGTAAGAACAGGAACCAATATGGACTGGAAACCAGTAAGAACAGGAAACCATTAAGGACTGGAAACCAGGAGGTGTCCAGAGCCAATGGATCCGTTCCCGAGGGGATGAGCTGGCTTTGGAGCCAAGCCTCGTGTGCTGGAGTTCCCTTGTTCCTCTTGATTCTTTTTTTCTCTTTATTTCCATTTTTATAAATCCTTTTCAAGGAGAAGTTACTGTTCCAAACGTGCTCCCTCTCCTTAAAAATCTCCCTTTAAATCGAGAGTCTATTCCAAGTGCTCACCACGCTAATTTATCTCCCAAATGGAGCAGGAGATTGGAAAAGTGAAGTTTGGGATTAATGTTTTGACACAATGAATATGCAGCCCTTGAGGGGAACCTTCCATCATCATTTATTGCTTAGAAAGAGACTAAAAATGGCTTTTTTTGGAATTTTTTTTTAAAGGAATGTTTGGTCACTGAGCGTTTTCCAGCCTGGAGCTGAGGATCACGGACATTCCTGGTAACCCCAAGGTACTGGGGCCACCAGGAGACAGATTTTCTTTCAAATTCAACAAATTCACAGTTAAAAAAAAAAATATTGCACTGAGTCATTCCTCTGCTGCCTTTTAAAAGCTCTGAAATGGATTTGATGGTGATGGAATAACAATCCTGGAATTACCCTCCAAGGAACAAGTGGCTATTTTTTTTTTTTTTTTTTTTTTTTTTTTTTTTTTTTTTTTTTACATCCAGGGAAGTGATTCCCGTTGAAATTTGCCATTGTAGGCAGGAAGAAAAGGCACTGGAGGATTCCAGGTTTAATCCTGCCAAAATAAAGGGAAATAGGGATTTCCAGTGAGGAAAGGACTTGTCTAGGGAATGTCAAATAAAGTGGGATTGTGCCGCGTTGTCAGGCTGGAAAATGGGATGAGGAAGGCAGAAAATAGTGATTAAAACACCTGATTTGTGCAGTGTGGCCTCAGTTTCCATGGAAACAGCAGCTCAGGCAGGAGCTGGGAATTAAAGCCATACTTGGCTGTTCCAGCGGAGCAGGAAAAGGGAATTAAAGCCCAGTGAGCAGCTGAGAAACGGGGAATTTTTAAGGCATTGCAAGTGCATTTTTTGGATATTTTCCTGCCTTTCACAAGAGATTTGAGCAAGATTTGATCGGTCCAAGCCGGAGCAGCATCGTTAGGCCATAAATGATCCATGTCGTGCCCTGGATGGCTCCTCCTGGGCTCAAATCCAAGGGAAAATGGTGGAAATCAAAGGTGAGGAGCACCAGGCCTCAAACTGCTTTTCCTAAGTGGATATTTTGCTGTTTCCTGGGATAAACAGGCAGAAAAAGGATGGGAATTTTGACAGATTTGGGATAATCGTCCTGAATTCCCTCATGGCTTGCCATGGAACAGTGAGAGGTGTCCCTGGCCATGGATGAGCTTTGGGGCCACTTCCAAGTCCCAAACCATTCCATGACTATTTGGGAATGTGATCTGCTTACAGATTGCAATTTTCTGCACAAATCTGGCAGGTCCAGGGAATATTTTAAGGAATCTTTCACCTCTTCCTTTTTTCCAGATCAGGAATGTTGAAACCAACCAGTGCTTGGATAACATGGGCCGCAAGGAGAACGAAAAAGTGGGATTTTTCAACTGCCATGGCATGGGAGGGAACCAGGTAAATAAAAACAGGGGGGAAAGAGGCTTGTTTGTCCAAGAATTCCTTTGGAATATTTTAAATATCTATTTCAATTCTATTTTAGATCTTGTGCGAAAGTAATGCCAAAATAACCAATGAAAATTCCAAAATATTTTCGATTTTGAGCTGAAGGATTTTAAGAGGACTCAGCCCTTTCCTCCAACTTCAGCTCAAATTTTTGGGGGAATATTGGTGCTTATCCATGGGGAGTATCCCAGTGAATATATAGAATAGAATCCTGCTGTCATTTAATAAGAAATTTAACATTTCAGACACGAACATTAGGAAATTTGATCAGGAATTTGAATTTATTTTCATAAAAAATGGAGTGGGCAAGAATCTCCATAAATATGGCTGGATCCTTTTATTCTGAATGTGTGCAGGGAAAATAAATATCCAGGATACTCATGGAAGTTGAGTTGTTTAGTGGAATTCCAGCAGTGAGGGCCTGGGGATTTTCATTTGGAGGGGCTGGATAGGGAGTGGAAAAGTGGATGGAATTCTTGGTCTTGTGACCAATGACTCTGGGTTAATTAGAATAAAATTTGCATATTCAAGTGGATATTCAAATTAGCAGGGCTGTTCCAGATGGGATTTGGGATGTAAATGATAATGAAGGGACTTGTGGGTATATTAAAAATTAACTCTATTTTAATAAATTAGAAATATTTTTTTTGTTATTTATGTGTGAAATTTTCCAGGAGTGTTGCCAGGCTGGTACAGTCAAAATTCCCTGGTAGCTCTGGTATTCCAGACCCCACATTCCTGGTGGGAAAGGCTAGGATGCTCCGTGTTCCCATCCCCGATTTATCCTGCAGGTTCATCCCAACTCCTGCCATCTCCTCCTGTCACTTCTGCCATCCTCACTGGAGATTGGCCTCGTTTCGCTGCTTTTTGGTTTGGAAAACCTTTCCCTTCTTTAATTCCGATGGATTTCTCCAATAGAAAAACTTTCCCTTTTCTAATTCCAATGGATTTCCCCAATGGAAAACCTTTCCCTTCTTTAATTCCAATGTGTTTCTCCAATGGAAAACCTTTTGCTTTTCTAATTCCAATGGATTTCTCCAACAGAAAACCTATCCCTGCCCCTGAATTCTGATGGATTACTCCAACGGAAAACCTTTCCCTTGCCCTGAATTCCAAAGGATTTCTCCAATAGAAAAACTTTCCCTTCTTTAATTCCAATGTATTTCTCCAATGGGAAACCTTTTGCTTTTCTAATTCCGATGGATTTCTCCAAAGGAAAACCTTTCCCTTCTCTAATTCCAATGGATTTTTCCAATGGAAGGCTCCAGCTCCTGAGCCAGCCCGGGGTCACTCCCGGGGCTGGGGTTTCACTTCCCAGCCCTTTCCCAGCCCTGCTGTGCGTTCCAGGTGTTTTCCTACACGGCGGACAAGGAGATCCGTACGGATGACCTGTGCCTGGACGTGTCGCGGCTCAACGGCCCCGTCCTCATGCTCAAGTGCCACCACCTGAGGGGCAACCAGCTCTGGGAATACGATGCCGAGGTATCCCGGGCCCGGGGGGTGGATCTGGGACAATCCCAGCATCCCTGGGTTGGAAAAGCATTCCAAGGTTATGGAGTCCGATCCCCACCTTGTCCCCAGCCCTGAGCTTTGAGTGGCGCCTCCAGGAATTCCTGGAGGGATTCCATGGTGCTCCAAAATGCCATCGCCTCCAGGGATGGGCACTCCAAACCTCCCTGGTCGCTTCGAATCCCTGAGCACCCTTTCCATGGGGGAGTTCTTGCTGATGTCCACCCTGAGGCTGGAAAAGCCCTCCCAGGTCATCAAGTCCATCCCCACCTTGTCCCCAGCCCAGCCACATCCCGGAATTCCTTGGACACCTCCACCTTTCCTGCCTGAAGGCTGGAATTCCTCCGATAAAATGCGCACAGGGAATGTGCTGTTTTTTTTTTTTTAAATCGAGCAGAATTTCCCAGGAATGGTGTAAAACCCAGCTCGGCCATGAGATGGAGCTCCAAAAACAGGAATGCTCCGTGTTTTTTATGGCGTCTCCAAGGATTGGCTGCTTGTTCTCCTGGAAAACGTCCCATTGCATTCCCTGTCCCTGGATTTATTCAGCAAATCTTTATATTACCAATTTTCCTTGGAATATTCAGATTTCAGCTGCCCATTTTCCCTTTAATTTCATTATTGCTATTAATTATATATTAATTAGTGTATTATTAGCCTCCAAGCATTCCTAATATCCAGGATTTTTTTTTCCCCAAGAAAACAGCCAGTTGTGATGCTACATTTTTTTTCCCCCAGAGAAACAATTACAGGATATTTCCTGAATTCCTCGTATTCACTAATTTGATTTTCCAGTGGAATTACACTGATTTTTCTTTTCCTTGCTTATTTAGGAATTGCATGGAGGGATTTTGGATGGTTTCTAGGAATTCTGAGGAATTCTGGCTTGGCAATTGACAACAGGGCCACAGCTGGACATGAAATAATCCTAAAAAGGGATTTATCTGAGGGACTTTCATGGAATTTTCTATGATTTCCTGCTATTATTAATTTTTTATAATTTTCTAATTGAATTTGTAGTATTTAAATATTGAATGAATTCCAGGCTCCAACACCTGGTGATCCCACTGTGACATCTGGGGAAACCTCTGGATGTGGAGAGGGATGAAATCTTGGGACGTGACAGGCACGAAAGAATCCAGGGAAAAAATACAGTTGGAAATGTGTCACAGCTAATAGGAGGGAGTTTAATTCCCTGTGGATGGGTGGTGATGTCAGGGTTGATTCCTGAAAAATTCCTCAGGACTTCTTCCTGAGAGTTCTCTCAGGGTTTATTCCAAGGCTGCCAGAGCTCCAGGAGTGTTTGGACAACGCTGTCAGGGACAGGATGGGATTGTTGGGATATCCTGGCAGGGCCAGGGGTTGGATCAGTGATCCCTATGGATCCCTTCCCGCTCGGAATTCCGTAATTTTTTTTCCTGGATAGTTGCCACTATTTGTCCCCAATGGTGGTGTCTGCGCAAAGCTGTGGGATTTCCATCCAGGGAGAGCTGAGGTGGTACAAAAAATGTTCCTGGGATCACTGACTCTGCTTTCCTTCTGTCTTCCCTTCCCTTCCCTTCCCTTCCCTTCCCTTCCCTTCCCTTCCCTTCCCTTCCCTTCCCTTCCCTTCCCTTCCCTTCCCTTCCCTTCCCTTCCCTTCCCTTCCCTTCCCTTCCCTTCCCTTCCCTTCCCTTCCCTTCCCTTCCCTTCCCTCAGTATTTTGGGAAATGGGAATACAGCTTTGAGGTAAGTCTGGTGCAATCCCTGTGCCAAATCCCAATCCCTGGAATAGCTCCTGTAGCAGTGCCCTCGCTCAGAGCTTCTCCGTAGCTGCTGCTCCAACGTTCCAGAGCTTCCCTCTCCCTGAGCCAGGCTGGAAGAGCTGGGAATGTTCCCCTGGAGAAGGGAAGGATCCAGGGAGAGCTTCCAGCACATTCCAGGGCCTGAAGGGGCTCCAGGAGAGCTGGAGAGGGGCTGGGGACAAGGGATGGAGGGACAGGACACAGGGAATGGCTCCCACTGCCAGAGGGCAGGGATGGGTGGGATACTGGGAATTGGGAATTCCTGTTTCAGCTGGAATTCCCAGAGAAGCTGTGGCTGCCCCTGGATCCCTGAAGTGTCCAAGGCCAGGCTGGACATTGGGCTTGGAGCAGCCTGGGAGGTTCCTGCCGGCTGGATTGGGATGGGATTTAAGGTCTTTCCATCCCAAACCATTCCATGAATCCACGTAGCAGGAAAAGCCTGCTCAGATTCCCACATTGACATTTATCCCCATGTGAGGAATCCGCTACCTTTGGATATTTCATATCCTGTAAACACCAGAGAGAGAGAATTCCACGTCCTTTCCTTATGGACCTCTGCTTCCCCTGGAAAATCCATGGACAGGAGGGAGCAGGGAGCGCTGATCCAGAGTGATCCAGCTCTGCTGTCCCTCCCGGTGACTCCAAGTGACATTTTAGGGACACTTGGCCCTGATGTTTTAGTGGCTCCTTTATCCTCACGTCACTTTTCCCTTTCCCCAGCCAAAATCATGGAAAAGGAGCAAGTGAGGGGCTGGGATGTGGGAAGAGCATTCCAGCTGCTCCAGCCCTGTTTGTCTCAGGGATGGGGTGGCAGTGGGAAGAATTTAAGGAAGTGGAAGCTCCCCTTCCTTCATCTCACCCCTCCTGGAATTGACACTGGAAAGGAAAAGCTGGAATTGTGGTTGGGAGGAGAAAAACAACCTCATTAATTAATTGGGTAATTCCAAATTGGGAATCAGGGTGGTTTGTGCAGGGAAAATCCCATCTGAGCCCAAATCTTTCCAGTGGGGAATCGCAGCAATCTGAGGGGTTGGAGAGGCAGGCTTGGGAGCCATGCTTCATGATGGATCTTGGGAATTGTTTCATTCTCCCTCTCAAGTGCAGGGAGGAAATTTTGGGATATTTGCACAGAAAAGAAACCCCATCTCTGCCTGGATCTTTCCAGTAGGGAATTACAGCAATCCAAGGGGTTGGAAAGGCAGGATTTGGAGCCATAATCCTCTCTGGATCATGGGAATGGTGTCAAGAGCAAGGTGGAAGTTTTGGGATATTCCTGCTAGGAAAACCCCATGTCTGCCTGGATCTTTCCAGTGAGGAATTGCAGCAGTCCAGGGATAGGGAGAATGGGATTGGGAGCCATAATCTGTGCTGGACCATGAGAATGGTCTCAAGAGCAGGGAGGAAATTTTGGGATATTCCTGCTAGGAAAACCCCAAGTCTGCCTGGATCTTTCCAGTGGGGAATTGCAGCAATCCAGGGATAGGGAGAATGGGATTGGGAACCACAATCCATTCTGGATCACAGGAATGGTCTTGAGAAGGGAGATTTTACATGGAATTAAATCCCAGCCCATGAATTTCCCCCTGGACACTCACATTTGTACCCGGAGCATTCCCAGCCCGTTCTCCATTAGCAATTCCCACTTTGTCCTTACCCAAGCCCGCCGGTTTTCCCGCTCTTCCCGCCACCGTCGGCCATTCCCGCTGACGATTCCCGGTTTTCCAGCGGCGCACGTTCCTGCACATCATCACGCAGTCGTGCCTGACGCTGGGCAGGATCGAGGACGGCTCCCAGGGCCCCACGGTGGAGGCCTGCGATGGGAGCCCCCTGCAGACCTGGATCCTCAGGAATTATTCCCGCCTGGAAGTCTTTAGGAAGGTTTACTCCAGCCCCACGGAGTATTTCCTGTAGGGCCGTTGGCATTGGAAGCAAATCCAGGATGTGCTGGGGTAAGGAATTCCCAGGAAATCTTCCCGCTCTGAGCTCTGCCGGAGGAGCTCTGCGGGATTTCTGTCTTGTTTTATATTTGGGTTTTTAATTTTTTTTTTTGGACGATTTTGAAAACATTCGTTTTTCGCGGAATTCGTAGATTTCCGTGGAATGTTTAATGGAATTTTAAGGGGATTTCTCAAACACTTTTCCACAGAGTTTTCGTAGTTTCGTGTTGCTTTTGAGCCATAAAGATTTTCATCAGTTTTTAAATAAAATTTCATAAAATTTTCACCTAATTTTAATTGATTATTTTTTTGTAGAATTTTTGAAGAATTTTCTTATATTTTTGTAGAATTTTTGAAGAATTTTCTTATATTTTTGTAGAATTTTCATAGAAATTTTAAATGGAATAGTAATAGAATTTGATAAGCTTTTCCATAGACTTTTGCATAGACTTTAAAATAGAATTTTCATAGAATTTTTCATACACATTTCATAGACATTATTAATATAATTTTTCATAGATTTTTTCATAGAATTTTCATGTACTTTTTCATAGAGATTTTTCATGGAATTTTCCTAGAATGTTCATAGAATATTTTGTAGAATTTTACCAGAATTTTGACAGAATTTTCATAAAACTCAGTGGAATTTTTTCATAGAATTTTCCTAGAATTTCATGGAAATTTTCATATCATTAAATAGAATTTTTCATATCAAATATTATATAAGACAAGACAGAAAATGATTTTATAGCTACAGGATAGGACAGATCTTCAATCTTAGTTCTTCTTAGTAGTTATTAGTAATTATTAGCTTTAATTATTTTTAGTTTTAATTAATTTTAGATTAAGTAAAGTCCCTAGATTTTTCCTAGAGTTTCGCTAGAATTTGATTTTTTAAGTATTTTTTTTCTTTTAATTTTGATGGAATTTTCATATTCAGCACAGGGAGATGGGTGGTAGGAAAACCAAATTCCCTGTTAGAATAACCCGGTTTAGTTGGAACACCAGAAAAAAATCTTTTATATACATATGCATATACATATATATATGTGTATTATCTATTTCTATATAATATTAAAATATATAGAAATATAGCAGATTTAAATTACACAAAGAAGCACCATTATATGTTTATTATGTAATATATAAATATAATGCTATATTTTTCAATAAATATAATATTATGTAGAAATATTATAAATAATAAACATAAATGGTGTTTATGAGCCCTGACAGCATCAGGCTCTTGTGAAAATGATTCCTGATTTTCCTTCAGTTAAGAGTATTATTATTATTATTATTTTATTTTTATTTTTAATTATTATCCCCTATATTATTTAAAATTATATTATATTCTCTCATATTTAGTATTATTTTCAAACATTTTGTATTAGTCTATACTATTTGATATATTTTTACATTTTGCATAATATATTTTTTATTATTCCATATTATATTATTTAATATTTTATATTACACAACCTTATATTTTATATTATTTAATGTTATTTTTATTATTTAATATTATTTTTATATTTATGTTATTTATTTTATATGGTACATGTTTTACTCTATATTATATTTAATATATTTTGTATTATTTATAACACAATATTTTATATTATTTTATTTTATATTTTCATTATTATTTTATGTTATTTTATTTTTTGTTATTTATTTATTTTATATGGGTTTTTTTTAATATTATATCAATAATTATCCTACTGGGTGAGCCCAAGCCCTCAAGCAGCTCCCACCATTCCAACCGCTCTATCCCTGAGGAGATCCCAAGTTTTGACATCAGAACGGGCAGTTTGAGATGAATTTTGGGATGAATTCCTCCTTTCTCCCCTCTCCTGAGAGGCCCCAGGATTTTCCTGCCCATCCTGGTTTTTGCTCTTTGTTTCCTTGCTGTGAAATCAGGCCCTTCTCCAGTGGATGAACTGCAGCCAGGATTTCCACTCTGAAATTCCCCATTCCCAGAGTTCTTGGGAGAGCTGGGAATGTTCCCCTGGAGAAGGGAAGGATGCAGGGAGAGCTTCCAGCACATTCCAGGGCCTGGAGGGGCTCCAGGAGAGCTGGAGAGGGACTGGGGACAAGGGATGGAGGGACAGGACCCAGGGAATGGCTCCCACTGCCAGAGGGCAGGGATGGGTGGGATATTGGGAATTGGGAATTCCTGGCACAATCCCAGGGAATGGTGGTGGGAACACTCCTGGCTCAGCTGGGACTGAACCTGCCTGGTGTCCTTTAAGGACAGAATTTCCTGTTTAACTTCCCAGGATTTATCCATGAATTTGTTCTCCCAGTGGAACAGGTGGTGCTCTTGTTTCTTCCCATTTGTTTGGTGTCCTTCTAGTTCTCCCATCCCTCAGAAATGTGGTGGGATCGGCAGGGGTGTCCCAAGAAGGAAAAATGTCCTGGGAACAGGAGCGTTTCCATGGAATTCTGAGCAAATGCATTTCCATCAGCAGCAATTCCTGCTCTGCTCCCAAACATTCCACGTGGCCATGGAGACCAAACTCCTCCATCCAACAGCCCTGCCTTGGAAATGCACGATTTCCTTGGAATTCTTTTCCCTTTGCTGGGGGATTTGTTGGCTCAGCAGAGGGAGGAGCAGAGTGGGTCCGTGTGGGATGTGATGGGGATGTCCTGGAGCTCCAGGACAGGGAATGGAGCTGTCCCTTCCTTCCATGGGAATGGAGCTGTCCATTCCATGAGAACGGATCTGTCCCTTCCTTCCATGAGAACAGATCTGTCCCTTCCTTCCATGAGAACGGATCTATCCCTTCCACGGGAACGGATCTGTCCCTTCCATGCCCTGGAACTTCACAACATTCCTGGCTCTCCCTGACACGACCAAACCCAGCCCAGAATGCCACTCCCCAGCTGTAATTCCTTTGGAATGCTGGGTTTCAGCAGGAATTCTCTGTCCCCCCCTTGCAGAAGCTCACCCTGAGGCACCTGAACAGCAACCAGTGCCTGGCGGAGCCGTCGGACGAGGACCGGCTGGTGCCCACCATGCGGGAATGCGGCAGCGGCCGCTCCCAGCAGTGGCTGCTTCGCAACATGACCCTGGGGGCCTGATTCCCGCCTCCCATCCCGCTTTTCCTGCTTTTCCTGCTGCACCCGGCGGTGCCCAGCCCTCTCCCGACTGCAGGGTTCCTGGAGCCGAGGTGCCCTTGGACTCGTCCGAGCCTCCGAGTGATCCGACAGCTGCTGACACCGACACCGGCACACTCCAGGGATTCCAGAGGCATCGTCTGACGCTGGAGAAGTCGGGATATGGAGGTGGTGTTGTCACGTGTCACCACAGAGAGGTGGCCCAGTTGAAAAGCCCTGTGGTACCAGTTGGCACTGGGAGCTGTCCTGGGAGGTGTGGCCCGAGCTGGTGGGATGTGCTGGGCTCTGCTGGAGAATATCCTGGAGGATCTTGGGTGTTCCCTCGTGCCCAGTGGGATTTGACAGCACCAAAGCTTCCTGGGTTGTGCTGGGGAAAAAAATGGGATCTGGTGTTGGGAAAACCAGGCCAAGACTGCACTTCACCAGGAATTCCAACAAATGAGGCCACAGGAGACATGGGAATGCCGAGGGGAAGGAGTGGAACTCATGGGACCTTGGAATGGCGTGAGGGAGCTGTCCCCTCCTTTCATAGGAATGGAGCTGTCCCCTCCTTCCATGGGAATGGAGCTGTCCCCTCCTTCCATGGGAATGGAGCTGTCCCTTCCATGGGAATGGAGCTGTCCCTTCCTTCCATGGGAATGGAGCTGTCCCCTCCTCCCATGGGAATGGAGCTGTCCCTTCCTTCCATGGGAATGGAGCTGTCCCCTCCTTCCATGGGAATGGAGCTGTCCCCTCCTTCCATGGGAATGGAGCTGTCCCTTCCATAGGAATGGAGCTGTCCCCTCCTTCCATGGGAATGGAGCTGTCCCTGCCTTCCATGGGAATGTAACTGGGGCCAGACCTGGGGCTCCGGGGACACCTGGAAGGAGCAAAACTGAGGCCTCTGGAGCTTGGACGACCTCCATCCCTCCATCCCAGCCCATGAATCCATGAATCCCTGCATCCCAGCAGGCCGCAGGCACAGCTCCATCCCTGGATCTACAGCCAGCTCTGCCTCCAGCTTTTCCCACTCCCACAGGAACCACAGAGGCTCCTTTCTGTTTTTAGGGATTTGGGGGCTCAATCCCTTTGCAGGTGTGTCTGTTCCCAAAGTGCTGCTGGCCCTCGGGAGCTGCTCCCAGCTGGGATGTGGGGACAGGGACATTCCCGGGATGTCCTTTGGGAGCCACCCAAAATGCAACTGGGCTGGGCTGGGATTTTGGGAATTCTCACTGCCAAGAAGGCTCAGGAGACTGAAATCCCAGGGCAGCATGGGTAAGTGGGGAAATATTTCCCAGGATTTTCCTCACAATTCCCAAAAACCTCTGTAAATGCACTGGGTCATTAAAAATGCCAGTATTTTCTGTATCCTGCTCTGGTGTTTCTGGATTCATCCCGGGATTTATGGGTGTGCTGGACATGACAGAGGATGTCTGCTGGATTAAACGGGAAGAGGAGGGACTTCAGCTGGAAAAGGGATTGCTGGGTGTGCATGGAGCTGGAATGTCCTGGATTAACTTGGACTGGGGCCTCATCTCCAGCCTCCTGCCCAAATATTCCTCCTCATCCTCCAATAACCCCAAAAGAATAAAATGTGGTTGAAAAGATCCCCCCAAAAAGGGGGAGGTTTTGTTCAGCTCTGTAAAAAGAGTGGGAAAACATCAGGATCAAATTTAAACAGGAATTTCCACACAGGAAAAGAGGAATCAATTATTTATTTCATCTCCTTCCCCGGGATTTTGGCCACACCACAGACTTGGGTGGGTCCTGGGGCCGGGAATTTGGGTTGGGTTGGGTTGGGTTGGGAAGGAGGAGTTCGGGAATGTCTTGGGGACAGTGGGAGAGGGCAGTGTCCCTTCCCTATGGAACACCCCTGGCTCCAAAGGGGGCCAGCTCCACATTCCCAACGCTGCCCGGTCCCATCCCAAGGCTCCTTGACATCGGAGCAGGAGCTATTTATAAAATTAGGATTCTATAAATAAGTTTTACAAATAAATTAAGATTTTATTTATAATATTATTATTTTATAAATAAAATGTCTATATGAATATTTAACTTTATAGTTCATCCTACACTGCTGCAGTGCCCTTCAATCAATTAAATCGCAAAAGGACTCATTAGTAACTCATTTTGTGAGATTCCCTGCATCCAGAGTTGCTTCCTTGTCTGAAAAAAAATAGGGAAAAACCTCAAATAAAATCCCCTTTCCCAGTAATTCCCTGTTCCAGGTTGTCCCTGCAGGTGTGTGGTGGGATTGGAGCTGCAGGTGACACCAAACCCTGGTCCCCTGCTGTTAATTAAAGCATTTAGAGGTAATTAACTGCTCCTGTTAATGATGGGCTGTGGAGCCTCGGGAGGAATCACCCAGTAATCCCTTTGGGAGGGATGAATGCAGGCATGGAGGTGTTTCCCCGTTTATTTTGGTTTTTTGGTTTTTTTTTTTTTGGGAATGTCTCAGAAATGTTAATAATTAGGATTAATATAAAATTGCAGAGAAGGAACCAACCTCTATCTCGTTTCCCTGGAAATCTGATATATCCCCTTTTTTGGGATTTATTTAAGGGATTTAGGGATTCCCTCTGGATTTATCCATTAGGATATTTTTGGGGTCAGGATAATCCTGGCACTGATGCCATGACTGCCTGTTCCAACTCCCACTTCAAACTGGAAATTAATTTTCCCGAGGGAAAACAGCAGGATCTGCCCTCAAATCCATTTCCAGGCAGTGGGATTGGAGGAGACAGGTTTGGGAATGTCTCTGTTAATTCAGGGAATAAATAAAAAATAAATAAGATGATTTTTTAATTTATTTGTCACCATCCCCACATCAGCTGAAGCCTGGGAAAGCCTCCAGGTGCTGAATTCAGGGAATTTTAGGAAAAGGAGGTCTAGAGGGAAATCCTGCCCAGGTGAGTTTAAATGGATCTAAAATCAAATCAAACTTCAGGCCATGGGATGGGAAAACTCCCCTGGAATGTTCAGCTGGGATGGAGCAGGTGTGGGAAGGTTGGGTTTGTGGGATAATCAGCACAAGGAGGACCTGGAACCACTCCAAGGTTGGAGCCCCTCTGGAGCCAGGCTGGGAGAGCTGGGAATGTTCCCCTGGAGAAGGGAAGGATGCAGGGAGAGCTTCCAGCACATTCCAGGGCCTGGAGGGGCTCCAGGAGAGCTGGAGAGGGACTGGGGACAAGGGATGGGGGGACAGGACACAGGGAATGGCTCCCACTGCCAGAGGGCAGGGATGGGTGGGATATTGGGAACTGGGAATTCCTGGCACAATCCCAGGGAATGGTGATGGGAACACTCCTGGCTCAGCTGGGACTGAACCTGCCTGGTGTTCTTTAAGGACAGAATTTCCTGTTTAACTTTCCAGGATTTATCCATGAATTTGTTCTCCCAGTGGAACAGGTGGTGCTCTTGTTCCTTCCCATTTGTTTTGTGTCCTTCTAGTTCTCCCATCCCTCAGAAATGTGGTGGGATCGGCAGGGGTGTCCCAAGAAGGAAAAATGTCCTGGGAACAGGAGCGTTTCCATGGAATTCTGAGCAAATGCATTTCCATCAGCAGCAATTCCTGCTCTGCTCCCAAACATTCCACGTGGCCATGGTGGGAAGGGGCTGGGACGGAATTCCCAGAGCAGCTGTGGCTGCCCCTGGATTCCTGGCAGTGCCCAAGGCCAGGCTGGGCAGGGTTTGGAGCAGCGTGGGACAGTGGGAGGTGTCCCTGCCCAGCGGGAATTCCATCAATCCGGAGGGAAGAGCTCTTCCCGTGCTTCCTGGAGCAGCTCCCTGGCACCAGGACCTTTGGGTGACATCATTCCACATCCATCAGTCCTTCCCAACTCCCACTTTCCTCATCCCACCCCGGCTGGCAGAACACTGGTGCTGGGAATCTGCTCATCCCCTCAAAGCAACGATGATTTTAATTGCAGTAATTACAGGGAATGACTCCCCTTGGATTGTCACTGTAACATTGTGATGGATCACAAGGAATCTTTGTCCAGGGAGAGGCCTCTGGGAAAGCAGGAGGGATGTGAGGAAGGAGAAGTAGGAGAAGGCGAAGCTGGCAAGGCTGGTGGATCTCTGAGCCAGGAGAGTTCTGGCAGCGTGGCCAGAGTTTGGGATGAATTCCATAGAAAATTCCCTTTCATTGTGTGGGAAAATTAACAGGCATTGTGTCAATCACAGGAGAAAAAGGGGCGGGGGGGGGGGGAGGCAGGGGAACAGGAGAGAGCGGGAATAGAAAACAGAAAAGTGAGTATCTAAATTCCTTTTCTGACCAAAAAAAAAAAAAAGAAAAAAAAAGAGCTGGAATAGGAACGCAGTGGCAAGAAAAATCCTTGGGAATCAGTTCTGAGGAAGGTGAAGGGAGAGTTGTTAAAAAACGAGGTGTGTCTGGGCGTTATCACATGGCTGAAAGCTGACAATCCACGTTTTCTCTGGAGCTGATGGCAGCAGTCCTGGAGCAGGAGCAGGAATGGGTGAGGACCCCCCTTGGATACAGCCCGACCCCTCGGAGCGTCACCAGCTCCCATCCCAAACTGTTCCACCATCCCCTGGGTATTTATCCACAGTTTTGGACTGACTTCCTGCTTCCCATCAGTTCTGGATCAGGGGTGAGCTTTGTGGCTTCTCTTAGGGAATTTTTTATCCGGGATGGAAGGGGCTGTGTCCCCTCCGCGTGCTGGCAGTGCTGCGGGGATCAAAACATTTGAAAAACTTGAGATAAAATCGAATGCAATGAAGATGCAAAACGGGATAAAAGGGAACGGGGTAGAATAGAATAGAATAGAATAGAATAGAATAGAATAGAGAATTAGAATAGAATAGAATAGAGAATTAGAATAGAATTAGAATAGAATAGAATTTGAATAGAAAAGAATAGAATAGAATAGAATAGAATAGAATAGAATAGAATAGAATAGAGAATTAGAATAGAATTGGGATGGGATGGGATGGGATGGGATGGGATGGGATGGGATGGGATGGGGGTGCCCGACCTCCCCTCGGCCCCTCCTGGGTAGTTCTGTGGCAGCTGGAGCCCCTCCGAGGGCGGAGGAGGAGGAGGAGCGATGGAGCCCCGGGAGAGGATGCTGGCGAGAGGAAGACGAGGAGGAGGACGGGGGGCGGGGGGGGGAGGAAGATGAGCGAAGGATGCTGGGGGGGAGGATGAAGATGCGGAGCGCACCGAGGATGCGGAGGGCGGGATGTGCGCGGGGGACGCAGCGCGCTGGGACGCGCAGGGCCCGAGGGAGCGGATGGCGGGGTGGGGGCGGGCCCAGGTGCGGTGCGCGGATCCAGGGGCGGATCTGGGGCGGTGCGGGAGGAGGGTCGCTGCGCGGGGCGGTGCCGCCCTGCCCGGGGCCGCTGCCGGCGGCTCCGCGTGGGAGGCGGCGGCGCCGGGCGGAGGCTCCGCGGCCGCGGGGCCGAGCGGGGTGTGCGGGGTTTTGGTGACTGAGCAGGGTTTTGGTGGCCGCGCGGGGATTTGGTGGCTGCGCGGGTTGCGCGTTGAGCGCGGAGCTGAGCCGGGTGTTTGGTGGCTGCGCGGACTCTGCCGGCTGCGCGGGGTGTTGGTGGCCGCGCGGGGTTTTGGTGGCCGCGCGGGGTGTTGGTGGCCGCGCGGGGTTTTGGTGGCCGCGCGGGGTGTTGGTGGCCGCGCGGGGTTTTGGTGGCCGCGCGGGGTGTTGGTGGCCGCGCGGGGTTTTGGTGGCCGCGCGGGTTGCGCGGGCTCTGCCGGCTGCGCGGGGCTGCGCGGGGCTGTGCGGAGCATGTCGGCGCTGCGGCGCAAGCTGGGCGATGAGTACCAGGTGGTGAGCACCTCGGCCAGCGGCGGGGGACTCCCGCCCCCGCGCAGCGCCCCGCGGGGGAAGCGCCAGCGCTTCGTGGACAAGAACGGGCGCTGCAACGTGCAGCACGGCAACCTGGGCGGCGAGACCAGCCGCTACCTGTCCGACCTCTTCACCACCCTGGTGGACCTCAAGTGGCGCTGGAACCTGTTCATCTTCATCCTCACCTACACCGTGGCCTGGCTCTTCATGGCCTCCATGTGGTGGGTGATCGCCTACATGCGCGGGGACCTCAACAAGGCGCACGACGACAGCTACACCCCGTGCGTGGCCAACGTCTACAACTTCCCCTCCGCCTTCCTCTTCTTCATCGAGACGGAGGCCACCATCGGCTACGGCTACCGCTACATCACCGACAAATGCCCCGAGGGCATCATCCTCTTCCTCTTCCAGTCCATCCTGGGCTCCATCGTGGACGCCTTCCTGATCGGCTGCATGTTCATCAAGATGTCGCAGCCCAAGAAGAGGGCGGAGACGCTGATGTTCAGCGAGCACGCCGCCATCTCCATGCGCGACGGAAAGCTCACGCTCATGTTCCGCGTGGGCAACCTCCGCAACAGCCACATGGTCTCGGCGCAGATCCGTTGCAAGCTGCTCAAGGTGGGTGCTCCGGGTGGGACAGCGTGGAAATTCCTTCCTGGAAAGCTGCCCAGGGCAGGCGTGGAGTCCCCATGCCGTGGGGAGGTGGGGGGTCCAGGTGGTGTTGGGAATGGTTGGGATGGTTGGATTCTGTGGTCTCAGAAGGCCTTGGCAGTGCTGGGGATGGTTGGAATTGTTGAACTGCACGGGCAAGGGGGGCTTTTCCAGCCTCAATAATTCTGTGAGGGCTTTGGCAGTGCTGGGGATGGTTGGAATGGTTGGACTCCATGGGCCTGGAGGGCTTTCAAGCCTCAGTAATTCCATTAGGGTTTTGGCAGTTCTGGGGATGTTTGGATTCCATGAGCCTGGGGGGCTTTTCCAACCCCAGGAATTCCATGAGGTCCTTGGCAGTTCTGGGGATGGTTGGGATGGTTGCACTCCATGGTCTTGGAGTTTTTTTCCAACCTGAACAGTTCCACGGTTCTGTGACAGAGCCGTGGCCCCACTGCCATTCCCGTGAGGACATCCCACCCCTCTCCGTGTCCCTTGGACATCCCTCGCTCCTGCCACGGCTGTCCCCACGTCCCTGGGGCTTGGAGCAGCCTGGTGATGGAAGGTGGCCCTGCCCATGGCCAGTGAAAGGACTGGATGATCCCAGATTGGTTTTTTGGGTCCTGCCGCTGTCCCAGCATCCCTGTCCTGTTTCCTTGGCACAGGGAACATCTCTGGGAGCCTCTGGCTGCAGGCTCAGCCATCAGCACCGCATTCCCAAGCTCCTTGGAGATAATTCCTACATTCAGCACAGGATTGGGATGGATATTTATAGATTCCTGTAAAATGCTCCATTTCCCTGACAAGGAAATCCTTTGTAGCTCCAAGCCTTGTGTGACCTAGGAAGGAGAAAGCTCCGGGCATAATCCCGAGTTTTTTTGGCAACCCTGAGCCCAGCTAGGCTGAACTTTATTGATGTGAACTCCAAGGAAAGCGGAGTGCCAGGGTTAGACCTGGAAAATGCCTACCGGGGAGGGCTGGGAAAAGGTGGCTTTGGCCTGAGGCTCGCCCGGTGGCTCCAGAGGGTTGAGGGGATCGGGAATCGGGAATCAGGAATCAGGAATTGGGATGGAGCGGCTGGGAGGAGGAAGGGGAGGAAGGAAGGAAGGAAGGAAGGAAGGAAGGAAGGAGCCGGCTCGGGGGGCGTATGCCGCAGGCGGAGAATCCCGCAGGGATCCCCCGGGAATCGGGGTGCCCGCAGGTGGGTGCTGGGCAGGGAATGGGGGTGTCCTGTCCTTGGGATTGGGGTGCCCTTGGGATGGGTGTCCTGGTGGGATTGGGGATGTTCTGCAGGGAATGGGGGTGTCCTGCAGGGACTGGGGACATCCTGGTGGGAATTGGGGTGTCCTGGCAGGAATGGGACACCGTTGGGATGTGGGTGCTGTGCAGGGGGGGGCAGGGTCCCCATTCCCAGGACAATCCCCCTTGGGAATCTGCCCGGTTTTCCTCCCTGCTCCCCCGGGGAAGGACGCTCAGCCCCAGGGGAGGCTCCCGAAGTTGTCCTGCTCTCCCAAATCCCCGTTTCCCGTGGGATTTCGGGATCAGGACTGGCCCAGTGTTGGGGTCCCCTAAACCTTGAGGGAGTCTGTGCCTAAAAGAGGGAGACAATTCCTAAAAAACTTCCCAAATAACCCTTTAATAGCTTTAAAATTATGGAATCCCTAAAAACCTCCCCAGATAACACTTTAATAGCTTTAAAATGATGGAATTCCTAAAAACCTCCCCAAATAACCCTTTAATAGCTTTAAAATGATGGATTATAATTTATAGATATTATAAATGTTGTTTACAAATATTATTTTATAGATAAATATATAAAATAGCATTACAGCATAATAGCATAGATTTATGCAATATGAAATAATACATATTCATATTTAACAAGATATAATTTATACAGTTTCTTTTAAAATATTTAATATTGTGTAAAAATATATTTACATACTATAGGCATATATTTAAATAATTTAATATATTTCATGCTGCAAAAGATCAAAAATAAGTTATTTCCAGTCGAGCATTTTATTTTTGGCTCTGGAGGTGGCAGAGGACAAATTGTCAAAGTTGGAGCTTCAAACTTAGCATGGCTCCAAAAGAATTCCCTGGATTTGAAATATGGGAAAGGAAAGGTTTGTGCTTGGAAGAAAAGCAGTTCCAGGCCAGGCCTCCTGGGGGAAAAAAAAAAAAGGAAGGGGAGAAAAAAGGTGGAAAAAAAGATAATTAAAAGGAAAAATTGGGGAAGAGCAAAATAAAAGGGGAAAAGGGAAAAGCAAAATGAAAAAAAGTGGGGAAAAAGAAAATTAAAGGGAAAATAAGATAAAAAATAAAATTGAAAAAGGGGAAAAGGAATATAAAAGGAAAAATCGAAGAAAGGAAAACAAAAAGGGGGAAAGGGAAAAATACTAAAAAGGGCAAAAAAAGACAAAAATAGGAATAAAGGAAAAGGGAAGAAGAGGAGAAAGGAAAATAAAAGGGAAAAATAATGGAAAAGGGAAATGAAAGGAGGAAAAAAGATAAAAGCAGGGAAGGGAAAATAAAAGGGACCGATGGTGGGGAGAATAAGAGGAAAATGAAAATAAAATGGGGAAAATGGAAAATAAAAGGAAGAAATAAAAAGGAAAAAAAAAGAAGTGAAAAGGAAAACAAAAAAAGAAGTGAAAAGGGAAACAAAAAAAAGGGGGAAGGGGGAAAAATGGGGGGAAGGAAACAAAAAAATGGGAAAATAAAGGGGAAGAAGGAGGAAATATTCCTTTGTTTTTCCTGCTGAGTCCAGGCTGGAAGCAAAAGGAAAAAAAGGGGAGGAAAAAAAAAAGGGGGGGGGGGGGGGGGGCGAAGGGAAAAGTAAAATGTAAAGAGTGGGGGAAAAGGAAAATTAAAGGGAAAATAAGAGGAATAAATAAAATTAAGAAGGGGGAAAATAAAAGGAAAAATCAATGAAAAAAGGAAAATAAAAGGGAAATGGGGGGGAAAATTTAAAAAGGGTAAAAAAAGACAAAAAAAGTATAAAAGAAGAAGGGAAGTAGAGGAGAAAGGAAAATAAAAGTGAGAAAATGAAGGAAAAGGGAGAATGAAAGAAAGAAAAAAAGATAAAAGCAAGGAAGGGAAAAGGAAAGAAATCTGTGCAATGCCTCTTTGGGGAATGGGAAATTTGGGGATGGATTTTTGGGATTGGAAAGAGCTTGGATGTCGCTCAGAATTCCTGAGTTTTCCCTCTCATCCCTTGGAGCAAAGGAGTCACTCAGGGTTAATTCCTTTGCAGAATGTTCCCTTCTGGAATTGCCAGGGGTTGGATTCTTCCTGGGATTTGGGGAGGCGTGAAATTCGATTTAGTTTCTCTGGATCTGACCTCTGGAATTCCATCGAAATTGCCTGGGAGCAGCTGGGAGCATGTGACATCCCAGAACAGCTGAATCCCTGCAGGGCTGGGAGGGATGTGCTGGATTCCCTGGGAAATCCATGATCCAGGGGGAGGGAGGCCAGTGATGGTGCTGTGGGAATTCTACCTGGACTTGGATTGGATATTAGGAACGATTTTTCCATGGGAAGGGAGAGGGACGTCAGGCACTGGCACAGCTGTGAGGGCTGGGATGGAGTCACATTCCTGGAGGGATTTCCACACCATGGATGTGGCACTTGGGCGCCAGGGCAGCGCTGGGAATGGTTGGGATTTGATCTTGGAGGGCTTTTCCAACCCACATTCTCTGGGATTCCACGATTTCCTTCTCCCCCAGAAGCTTGTGCTGTCTCCTTGGATTGGCCGCGTCCCCAAGCGCCACAATGTCCTTAATTCCCAATTCTGCCTGGTGAAATCCCAGGATCCTGGAATGTTTGGGCAGGAGGGGATCCCATCCCATCGAATCCCATCGAATCCCATTCCCCATCCCCATTCCCCATCCCCATTCCCCATCCCCATTCCCCATCCCCATTCCCCATCCCCATTCCCCATCCCCATCCCCCATCCCCCGTCCCCATCCCCCGTCCCCATCCCCCGTCCCCATCCCCCGTCCCCATCCCCCGTCCCCATCCCCCGTCCCCATTCCCGTCCCCAATCCCGTCCCATATCCCGTCCCATATCCCATCCCATATCCCGTCCCCATATCCCATCCCATATCCCATCCCATATCCCATCCCATATCCCATCCCATATCCCATCCCATATCCCATCCCATATCCCATCCCATATCCCATCCCATATCCCATCCCAGCCTTGTCCAACCTCACCTCGAGCACTTCCATGCACGAGGATCTCCAGCCTCTCTCACCCTCCTCATCCCTGCAGTCCCGGCAGACCCCGGAGGGAGAATTCCTGCCTCTGGACCAGCTGGAGCTGGACGTGGGGTTCAGCACGGGGGCTGACCAGCTCTTCCTGGTGTCCCCTCTGACCATCTGCCACGTCATCGACTCCAAGAGCCCCTTCTACGACCTGTCCCAGCGCAGCATGCACACGGAGCAGTTCGAGATCGTCGTCATCCTCGAGGGAATCGTCGAGACCACGGGTGAGTGGGAGCATCCCGCTGCAATTCCCCGCCGGCCTCGGGCAGCTCGGGGCTCCGCGCGGATTTCGGGGCGGTTTGGGGCGGGGATTTGGTTTTGGGGCTGTCTCCGAGGGGATGGGATTTGGGATGTGGGGTTGGGAATGTGGAGCTCCCGGTTGGGGTGTGGTGTTCCTGCATTTCCCAGCTGCTGCCGGGCACGGGGAATGTTCAGGATAGCTTGGATCTGGTTTGGGGCCACGTTGTGGAGTCCCAGAGTTCCCATCCTGCTTTCCCAGGGCAGCAGAGCACATCCCAGAGAGGGGAAGGTAAATCCTTCAGGTGCTTCCCTAAAAATTCCCTGATGTTTCCCTAAAACTCCTCTGATACTTCCCTAAAAACTCCTGGATATTCCTTTAAAAACTCCCAGATATTCCTCTAAAAACTCCCTGACATTTCCATAAAACCCTCCAGATACTTCCCTAAAAACTCCTTAGCATTCCTCTACAAACTCCTTGTTATTTTCATGAAGACTCTCTGATATATCCATAAGAACTCCCTGATAATTCCCTAAAAAATTCCTGATAATTCCCTAAAAAATTCTTGATAATTCCCTAAAAAATTCCTCATATTTCCATAAAACCCCCTTGATGCATCCCTAAAAGCTCCCTGACATTTCCATAAATCTCCCTATTTCCCTAAATCCTCCTGACACGTGCCTAAAATCTCCTTGGTATTTCCCTATAAACCCCCTGATATTTCCCTAAAGGAATTATTAAATTCCCCCTGATGCTTCCCTAAAAATTTTGTGATATTTCCATAAAAATGCCCTGGAAAAGCTCATGGAAAACTTGCAGGCCTGACCTGCAGACCTGACCTTGCATGTTTCTTGGTTTTATTCCTCAAAAAATCCATCCCAAACAAAATGAGGGAAGAAAATCTCTTTTGTAAATAACTCTTGGAATTTTAAACCTTGGGTTTGTTTTGGGGATTATTATTGACCTGGAAATTATACAGGGAATGAGAGAGGGGGAAAAAAAAAAGGAATTTCTGGGTCTGTAAAGCCTAATTGGGAAAAGGTTCCAAATGTTGTGACCTATTTTTGGGAGCTGAGCTGAAAATCGAGCAAAATGTGCTGGATCCAGATAAAACAGGAGGAAATGAAAGGGTTGGGAAGGTGGAAAAATCTTCAGTGGGAGCCAAGGGAAGAGCAGGAGAGGGCAGGGCTGGATTTGAGGGATGAGAGAGCTCATCCAGGGATGCTGTGGTTTTTGGGGACACCTCCGTGGATTTAAATCGTGCAGAAATTCCAGGTTCTCCTCTCAGTCCCAGGGTTTTCCCAGCAAATGCTGCATTGTGGGAGCGCAGGAACAAACCCTGTGATCCCTGGATATCAATGTGCATGAAATATTGGGAATAATGAGATGCATTTCCTGTGGATCACATCCCTGGATACCTCTGGGAAGGGGCTTTGGAGAGGCTGAGTGTGGTCCTGGGAAGGTGGGATGAAGGCCTGGAATGATCAGCCTCAGCTGTGGCAGAATTTGATTTTCATCCTGGATTTTCCTGCCGGGATTTGCCTCTGGATGTGTTTGGGATCATGTAACCCTTTACAGTTTTGTGTTATCCTGCAATTTATTGAGAAGCCGCTGAAATTCCTGGAAAAGGAACCATTAATATGAATCCGAAGCAGACAAAACCCTGCAGGAATGGTTTGTTCATCCCTTTTCCAAACTCATTAGATTTACTTTGGAAACCTCTTCCCGTGATTAAAGAACTCCAGAGCCTGCCAGGCTTTTTAATTAAAGAAATAGGGATGGCACCCAGGGCTTTTCCTCTGGTTTTGCTTTTAAAACATGAAAAAAACGGGAATTATGGAACCACAGGAAGGGTTCTCTCAGATCCATGGGGGTGAGCTCGGAATTCAACAACTTGAGGGAATAAAGAGCTGGGACAGATCTGAAAATTACCAGGATCCTGATAATTCCATTTAATATGGATTTTTTTGTTGTTGTTTTTTTGATGTCTGTTCTCAGGGTCAGTGACAAACCTCAATACAAATTCACCAACTTTAAATGTGGAGCATAAAATATGGAAATTCTGGAATAGTTTGGGATGGAAGGGACTTTTAAAGGTCAATTTATTTATTTTGTTTTTTATCTTTCCATCCAAATTTTGGAAATTTTTTTTCATGTGCGTTTGATGGGAGGAAAAAGAGGATTCAGCACTTTACATATTGGAAGTAGCTTTGAAGTTGCATTTATTTTATTTTAAATATTTCCAAGCGCAGCCTGAGCATGATGAAATATTCCTGGAACATTCCGCAGATCTTTTCCCAGTACTGCCGTTATAGGAAATTCGTCAGTGGAAAATCCAATATTTTTGGTCATGTGGACAAACACGTTTGGCCCAGGCAGATTTTCTGGGATTGGGACCTTCAGCTCCAGCTTCCCTCTGCCCCCCTGGAGCTGTTGGGCTGGAAAAGGGGGGAAGGGGATTTTTAAAGGTGAGGAAAAAGTGGAATGTGCTGGGAAAATGCTGGTGGAAGAAAAGAATTTGACAACAACAAATCCCTGGAAGTGTCCCAGGCTGGGCTGGACCTCTGGGATAATGGGAGGTGTCCCTGCCATGGCAGGGCTGGATTAGGATGGGATTTAAGGTCTCTCCCAACCCAGAGCAGTCTGGGATTCTGGGATCCATTCCTTACATAACTTTCATCTTGGATAACGCTCCCTCCTCCTGCCTGAGGCAGCAATTCCCCAAAATCCCCCATTTCTCCACATCAGGCTTTCCCTGCTCCCTCCTTTCCTCCCTGAGATCTCTTCGGAGACCCAGCAGAGAAAACTGGGAGTGATTTTGACCTGGAGCTGGGCAGGAGCTTCCCTTTCCCCACGGATAATCCCGGTGACCGCTGATGCAGCCGAAATTCCTGCCAAAATTCCCTGCTCAGGCTGAACCAAACAGAATTCCTTCTGCTTGAGCAGCCTCCCTGTGCTGATCCGGTGCTTCCGCAGCCTCTGGATCAGCAGGCTCCCCGTGGGCTCCCGTTTTTCCATGGATTTTTATTTTGGAGGCTGAGCAGGAGCGGTTGTTTGTGTGTGCACTCAGCCAGACAGCTCGGGAGCACCAAAACTTGATCCCTGCTCTGGATCTTTGCTGCCAGGAGCAGGGGAAAGGAATTTTCAGCTCCCTGTGGGAGCTGTGTCCTGCTGCAGCACGAGCCAGGGTTCAGGAATGGTGGGGTGGGAAAGAGGAAGGCAAAGGGTTGGAATTTTTCCTGGAGTGCAGGGATGCTGTTGGTTAAATATAGATCCAGACTGCTCCTCCTGGAGAAATCCATGGACTGATAAAACCCTGCAGTGCTCCAGTGCTGCTGATCCACGAAATCCTGGATGGTTTGGGATGGAAGGGATCCTGAATATCCCTGAAAACCCATAACCTGCCACTATCCGAGGTTATCCAGCCTGGCCTTGGACACTTCCAGGGTTTGGGGCAGCCACAGCTTCTCTGGGAATCTGCGCCAGGTCTTCCCCACCCTCCCAGCCAGGAATTCCTTCCCAAAATCCCACCTAAATCAACCCCAGTCCTTCCTTTAAAGCCATTCCCTCCTCGTCACTCCTTGAATCCTTTATTGCATTGAAATCCGAGCCATTTTTTCTCTGTAGCAACTTCTTCCCACTCCTTATTTACCTCCTGGATCCGCTGGCAGCACAGCTTTCCCTGGATATTTGCCCTCAGTGAGTTATGGATGCTGCTGTCAGAGGTTTTTGTCAGCAGCCGACTGATCCCTCCTCAGTTTTATTTATTTATTGTTTCAATAATCTGCAGCAGGGTCCCTGCCTCAGGCAGATGTGCTGCTCCAAACCTGCCAGGAATGCCCAGCTGGATTTTCCATGGATACCTGGTCCTTGGCCTGGATACTTTTGTGCTCGTTATTCTTTATTTACAGCTCTGCTCAACAGGGGAATATTAAATATTCCAGCTCCCTCCTCATGGACTCGCTCTCCTGAGGGATCGTGGCTTGGGAATGGCCTTAAATTGCACCAGGGGAGGTTTAGGTTGGATATTTGGGAAAATTTCTTCACGGATAGGGCTGGCAAAGAGTCCCCATGCCTGGGGGGATTTAAAGCCCCGTGGATGTGGCACTGGGGACATGTGGCACTGGTGGCCTGGGCACTGCTGGGGATGGTTGGACTCCATGCTCCGAGAGGCTTTTCCAGCCTAAAGCGTTCTGGAATTCCCCGATTCCAGCTGAAGTGACCTTCCCAGTGCAGGTGTTGCAATCCCTGAGCAGCCACACTCGATGTCTGCTTTGGGAAAGGCACAAACCCCTGATCTCTCCTCGTGATTAACTCTGGGGTTCTCCTGCCTTTGGAGGGTTCTGAACCCCTGGAATTCTCTGGGAAGGCTTGTGGGGAGTGGGATGTGCTGTGGGGCAAGGGGCACAGCTGTGAAATCCCTGCAGGGATGGGGACTCCACCTGAGCACCTTTTCCATGAGGGAATTGTCCCAATATCCACCCTGAGCTCCCCTGGACCAGCCTGGGGCCGTTCCCTCTGCTCCTGTCCCTGTTCCCTGGGATAAGATCCCAAATCCCCCCCGGGTGTCCCCCCCTGTCAGGGAATTCCAGAGAGGGAAAAGATCCCTCTGGATCCTCCTTTGCTCCAGGCTGAGCCCCTTCCCATTTCCCTCAGGAATTCTCCATCCCCTTTCCCATTTCCCTCAGGAATTCTCCAGCCCCTTCCCATTTCCCTCAGGAATTCTCCAGCCCCTTTCCCATTTCCCTCAGGAATTCTCCAACCCCTTCCCATCTGCCTCAGGAATTCTCCAACCCCTTCCCATCTGCCTCAGGAATTCTCCAGCCCTTTCCCATTTCCCTCAGGAATTCTCCAGCCCCTTTCCCATTTCCCTCAGGAATTCTCCAACCCCTTCCCATCTGCCTCAGGAATTCTCCAACCCCTTCCCATCTGCCTCAGGAATTCTCCAGCCCCTTTCCCATTTCCCTCAGGAATTCTCCAGCCCCTTCCAAACCCCATTTCCCTCCCTGGACACACTCTAGCCCCTCTCTCCCAGTGATCCCATCCCAGGGTTCATCCCCAGGGAAGAACCCGCTCCAACCCCTCTTGTCCTGCCCCTTTGCAGCTGGGTTTGTCCCAGTTTTGGGGTGACATGAACCAGTTGTGGTTCAGGCCTTGCTCTGTGCCTGCTGCTGGCTCTTGGGGTGATTTTGGGGCAAGGTTTAAGAGCAAAGTGCTGTTTTAGCTCCCTGTGTGTTACACAACCAGGGCTGCAGTGAGCTAAGTGATGATAAAAGTGCTTGGCAGGAGAAGGGGGAGAGACCTGGCGTGGGTAAACCCTGGGACATTCCAGGAAAGTCATCCAAAATGTCAGCAGGAGTTGGGAATTTATCAAGGGCAGAGCTGTGCTCGGGCTGGGAAGGGGCTGGGGGCTGCTCCTGCCTCCCTTCCCTGCACCCCTGCTGGGTTTTTCCTGGGATATTTTTTCTCTTGTTTGGTATTTCCATGCACCTCTGTACACAAGAACAGGGCAGGAGTGCTGGAGCAGCTTCTCCAGGCCTTTATTCCATCACAACCATCAGCCTCATTTTACAGAGCCAGGCAAGGGAGATGGAGCAGCTCCAGCTGCTGCCACAGCAGACCAAGTTCTCTTGGCTACAAAATCTTTTAACAACTTTCCAGCCAATAGCAGAATATCAAAAGCTGACAAGTGTTTAATTCCAAGTGTTTCATTAATAAAGCTGCACGTGCATCTTGCTGTGAACAACGCTTGCTTGTTCAAACAATAACTTAAACAATAACAATAACTTTAACAATAGCTTAAAACAATGGATAAAGCTGCATTATTAAGTTTACAGATTTCTGCTGTTTTGCTGAACATCTTTTCCTGAGGCCTGTCCCTACCCAGCTCACAGCTCTGTTGTTTCTTGTCCTTTCATCTTCAGCATTCCTGCATTTCTCCATCCTGACATTTGCTTTCACACAGCTTGCTGGGAGTCCTGTACCTTTCCTATTTCCCACACGTTCCATTGCTGGCTTTTTTTTTTGGGATTTGGGGAGCAGGAAGGGGTAAGGAGGCTCCATCCCTGTGGGAATTCAGCCCTGCCTCATCCCAACACCCTTCCTGGGCTATGGAGACAAAGGTGCCCCTTTTGATCTGAGCACTGAGTACCATGCTTTGTACATACAAACTGTGACACTCCATTAGTAAAATGTGCACTAGTCCAAATTAATAGGAAAAAAAAGAAGTCATCCTATATTTTAGTAGTTGTTCAGCCTCCAGCATAGCTGAAGACAGTCCTTGGAGGCATCCAGGGAAAAACATCTTCCTGCCTGGTTCTCAATTAATCTGGGAGGCCAAACCAAGCCAGTCAGTGACCGTGACGGAGTTCCAAAGGTTTGGAGCTGTGTGTGCCATTCCAGCACTGGGACACGCTCCCTCCTCTAGCTGCAATATTTGTGACAGGTTCCTTGTCCTTGTTCTCCAGCCTCAGTGACTCTGGAGCTCCTGGGCACATCGTGCAGGAGATGAACAAATCCCAGAGCTCCCAAGCTCAACCCCTGTGCTGGGAATGCTGGGGTTAAACCCCCAGGATTTCACCCCAGACCCGGGCAGGGCGTGGGGCTGCCAGGAGCAGGGCACGGGGTCAGGGTTTCCAGGTGCCTCTGGAATCTGGGACCTGCAGGAAAAGGGGGAATTCTGCCACTCTGTTCCTGCCCAGGTGAGACCCCACCTGCAGAGCTGCCCCAGCCCTGGGCTTCGACATCAGAGGGACCTGGAACTGCTGGAGAGAGTCCAGAGGAGCCACGGAGCTGGTCCAGGGCTGGAGCCAGGCTGGGAGAACTGGGAATGTTCCCCTGGAGAAGGGAAGGATCCAGGGAGAGCTTCCAGCACGTTCCAGGGCCTGAAGGGGCTCCAGGAGAGCTGGAGAGGGACAGGGGACAAGGGATGGAGGGACAGGACACAGGGAATGGCTCCCACTGCCAGAGGGCAGGGATGGATAAATGGGATATTGGGAACTGGGAATTCCTGGCTGGGAGGGTGGGGAGGCCCTGGCACAGGGTGCCCAGGGAAGCTGTGGCTGATCCTGCATTCAGCACTGGCAAGATTTAAAAAAACAAAACCAAATCAAACCAACAGAGAAACAAACAACTGTGCTCCCCGACAGGAAAATGCTCTGTGAAGTCGATTAATCTGGAGATTTATTGACTGTGGAGCAGAGCTGGGTCAGCCCCTATCTCTGTGAGGCTGTGGCCAGCCTGGGCTGGAACTGGAATCACCGTCTGCTCATCCAGCTCCTGGATCTGCTCTGTGCCTCCCCCCCGCCCCTTCTGCTGGAATTCCTGCTGTTGTTAGGGATTTGTTCCATTGAATGCCTGCAAGGATTCGTTCTGCTCAGGGTTTGTCAGAAAGGATAACAATTCAAGGAGCCACCGTGTGACAAGGACAAGAGGGAATGACTTTGGACTGGAAGATGGGGGTTGATTTAGATGGGATATTGGGAAGGCATTCCTGGCTGGGAGGGTGGGTAAGACCTGGAAATGCCCAGAGCAGCTGTGGCTGTCCCTGGATCCCTGGCAGTGCCCAAGGTTGGACATGGGGGCTGGGAGCAGCCTGGGACAGTGGGAGGTGTCCCTGCCATGGCAGGGGTGGATTGGGATGGGATTTAACCAACCATTCCTGGGATTGGTGGCAGTGATGACTTTGGGATGCTGAGAGTTCCCACTGCTGCTCTGGGGTAAGTCAGGCACCCCAAACCCCTCAGGAATCACCTCCTGTTCCACCGGGACAGCTCCAGGGAAGGATAATCCAGATGTGCAGAGATAAACGGAGCTGAAGCAGGGCAGCCTCTTGGAGCAGCAATTTTCCTGCTGAGATTTCCTCTCCTCGTTAGGATATTGATCTGTGGCAGCAGCCAGATCCGTCAGGACACAGCTCCGGGATAAATAACCCGGGACAGGCAGCACTAATTGTGATTAAGGAGCTGGGATGGCTCACAGAGAAGGTCTCTCCATCTCCCTGCTCTCCTCACTGTGTCCTGGGTTTGGCTTCTCCAGGGATTTAATGTGGGTGTGGGGCTGACTGTGGGTTCTGGAATATTTTTGGGATTGGTGGAACCAGTAACTGGAATGTGTTTAAATTTAAAATATATTGTCAGTGCAAAGGCAGGAAATATTAGGGAAGCACAGGATCATGGAATGGTTTGGGTGGGAAGGGATCTTAAATCCCATCCCAGCCATGGCAGGGACCCCTCCCACTGTCCCAGGCTGCTCCAAGCCCTGTCCAGCCTGACCTTGGACACTTCCAGGGAATTCCAGCCCAGCCCCTTCCCACCCTCCCACCCAGGAATCTCTTCCCAGTATCCCCAGTATCCCATCTGACTGTGGGCTGGCTGGCAGGGTGGGGATTGGGCACAGGTTGGACTCGGTGCCTTGGAAGGATTTTCCAGCCTCGGGATCCTGGGATTCTGGATGTGTGGTGCTTGTGGATGCTGTGCTTTGTTCAAGCAGCAGCCGTGGAGCCACACTCCGAGTCCCAGATAAAAGCACATCCCAGAGCTCTCCAAACTCCTATCCCTACCAATGATCCATCCCTTTTCCCTTTTTATCCCATAGCCTCCCTCTTCCCATCTCTTTTCCCGTGGTGCTGAGCACATTCCCAATGTTCCTCTGGAGCCTTTCCTGCTCCCCATGGTGCTGCAGACACTTTAAATTCCCGGGGCTGGAGCTGGGGATGGAATTTCCCCTAGTGGAGCATTGCTAGCTCTGTGTTCAGCCCTCCACGTGATGCTGGAGCTTGGATTTATATTTAATTTTCCCCACAGTTTCCCTGCCCGTGGCTGCTTCTCCCAGTGCTGCTCAGCAGCCAGACCCAGGCAGGGTTGGAAAGCTCAGGAAAATTCATGGAGTGCCTTGTGCCAAGGACCTCAGCCAGACAAAAAGGAGATTTTCCTTTTTTTTTTTTTTTAACCTGGAAGAGGTTAAGAATTTAAAAGCTGCATGAAAAACAAGCCTGGAGTTGTGGCTTGATCCATGATGCCTGTGAAAGCATCCCAGATTTCCGCTCTCGATGGGATACTGGGAAGGCCAGGAGGATGCTGAAGGCCTGGAATGGAATTCCAAGAGGAAATTCTGAGAAATTCCCCGAACTGTGGGTGCCCCTGGAAGTGTCCAAGGCCAGGTTGGAGCAGCCTGGGATAGCAGGAGGTGTCCCTGCCCGTGCAGGGGTAGATTGGGATGGGATTTAAGATCCCACCCAGCCCATCCTGGGATTTCACGTTGCTGCGTCTGTATTCCCACAGGAATGTGTCTCCAGGAGCGGGATTTAGGGAGTGCCATTCCCTGGGTGCTGGGGCTCTGAGGCAGCAGTTGAGCTCACCTGGTAATTAATTCATCAGCAGAACTGCCTGGAATTAGAGCTCTGCTCGAGAGAGGCTCCTAATTGGGAGTTAATGGCTCATTAGTGCTGAGCAGCTCAGCCCCGTCAACACAAACAAAGCAATTAACGATTTTCAGGGAATGGGATCCACCATTCCAGCGGCTGCTGCCGGCCCTGGCAGCACCGAGGTGGGTCTGGGCCAGGTGTGCCTTGGAGCAGCTGGATTTGGGGGTGCTGCTGCCAAGGGAATTCCCGTTGGGATGATGGGGTGGGGTGGCTGTCGCTTCCTGCTTTGGGGCCTGCTCCCTGCTCATCCCAAACTGGGCACCTGGGGACGGGATGGGGGAAGTGAGCAGCAGTGGCTCCTAGCCAGAAAGCTTTCAGAATGTAAATCACAGAATTTCGGGATGGGTTGGGTGGGAAGGGATCTTAGAGCCCATCCCAGTCCATCCCTGACCTTTCCCACTATCCCAGGGCGCTCCAAATCCTGTCCAGCCTGGCCTTGGACACTTCCAGAGATGAGAAGGGGCTCTGGGAGAGCTGGAAGGGAACCTGGGATAAGAAGGGACAGGACACAGGGGACGGCTTCCCACTGCCAGAGGGATGGGATATTGGGAAAGAATTCCTGGCTGGGAGGGTGGGGAGGCCCTGGCACAGGTGATTCCATGGATGGCTCATCCCTGGAAGTGTCCAGCGCTAGGCTGGAGCAGCCTGGGACAGTGGTGGGGGATGGGATGGGATTTAGGGTCCCTTCCCACCCAAAACCAGGCTGGGATCCTGTGAAGGTGTGGCAGCACCTCTGCAGCCCCCCAGGAATTTTTCCTGGAAGCAAAGCAGCGCCCTGACATTTGGGATGGGAAAAGGCAAAGAACCCCAGCCAGAATTCCCAGTGTCATAAATGCTGAGCCGCCTCTGAAACCTTCAGGGGGGGGAAAAAAAGGCATCGTTTTCCCTAAAATGGCAAAAACGCTCCAGACTTGGAGGCTTTTAAGCCAGCCTGGGGAGAGCTAAATCAGCATGATGGGGACGGCAGGCAGGGCTTGGATGTAAAATTAGAAACCCCTCGCAGGCACGTGGGCATTTGTGCAGCTCAGGATTGATCCTCCTGGGAATAACGAGCCTGCTGGATGACATCACATCCCCAGGGATGTGGGCCCTAATTAACCTTCCCTGATGGCAGGATCGGGATCACCTCCCTCCCTCCCTCCTGCCCACGCTGCAGGAAACGATTTCCCTGTGCCACCCTCGCATCCAAACCACGCTGGGAGCCGCAGGGAGGGAGCAGCATCCAATAACTCAGAACCTCGTGTGCCGGTGCTGCAGGAGATGTGGGGCCTGTGGGACTTGGGGATGCTTATCCCAGGTGTTTTGGGATGTTTGCTCTCCTCCGGGAGAGGTTTGAGGATGCTGCGGGTGGAGGAGCAGTTTGGAGATGTTGAGCAACTGGGAGGATCAGGAAAATGTGTCACCAAGAGGGGAAATCCAACATGGAATTGCTGGGGGTGTGGAGATGCTGTTTGGGAAAATTTTTTCCATGGAGGAAAAGGTTTTCCAGGATTTTTCAAGTTGGGGAGGCCCCAGTGAGGTCTCTGCTCACTGAATGAGAAGGGGAAGCTGCCCCGGCCCTGGGAGTGTTCCCTGGGATAGTGGGAGGTGTCCCTGCCCAAGGCAGGGATGGGATGGGATGGGATTCAATGTCCTTCCCAACCCAAACCGCACTGGGAGCGTGTCATCCCTGTGACATTTGTATATATTTGTATATAATTGTATATATTTATATATATTTGTATATAATTGTGTATCTGTGGCCCAGCAAGGAGCCTGTGGATTCCTGAAGAGCTTTTTGCAGCCCCAAATGCAGCCTGACAGGCATTCCCACAGTGCTGGCAGCCCTGATCCTCTCTTTCCTGGGAATCTGTGCCCTCCTGGTGTCAGGCAGGGAGGGTTGGCAGCTCCTCCCGCCGGCTGCGTGCCACAATCCGTGTGTAGTTCCAGGGCCGAGGTGTTAGAGCTGTGCACGGATGTGAAATCCCTGACAGGAGCTGTTCTGGGCTGGGAGATGCTGGGAACGGGAGCTGGGACGCTCCCAGTGCCAGACAGATGGGTGCAGGTGAGGAGCTGGAGGAGCTGCTCGAGCGCAGCCTCGGGAGCTGTCTGGGGCACAGAGGAGCAGAAGGATCCCTCAGAACAGGAGGGTTGGGATTGGCAGGGCTGCCATGGGCTGGTGATCCCCTTTTCCAGGCACTGGGGTCATCCCCTGGATCCAGCCCTGGGAACAAGGGAGTGCAGCGCGTGTTCTCCGGGAATTTTAAATATTGGGATCCCATAAGGGCATGCTGAACGAGGTCTGTATAGAATTGTGGAATATCAGAGCTGAGAGGGACCCACGGGATCATGGATCCAGCTCCTGGCCCTGCACAGACAGGCCAAAATCCCACCCTGGCATCCCTGGCAGCGCTGTCCAAATGCTCCTGGAGCTCTGGCAGTCTCAGGAATGTCACCATTCCCTGAGGGAATTCAGCACCGCCTGGGAAAGAACCTTTCCCCGATCTCCAGCTCCAGCTGTTTTCCCTCTCCCCAGACTGATTTGGGGAGCTCTCTCCCTGAGTTCCTTGGCCCAGCTGAGGAGCAGGAATGGCAGAGCAGCTTTGTTGGAAGCAGCTCTGGGGGTGAATCGATGTTCAACGTTTAATGTTTTAAAGACACTCAGCAGATCAATCCCTGTGTTAAACCAGCAGCACTAAATCCTGACAGGATATTCCCAAACACAGCTCTGTGCCGCCTTCTGTAAAACCATGGAATCCCAGACTGCTTTTCCTGGAAAGGAACCCCGAAGCTCATCCTGCTGCAGCCCCTGCCATGGGCAGGGACACCTTCCCCTGTCCCAGGCTGCTCCAAGCTCTGTCCAACTCTGGACACTTCCAGGGATCCAGGGGATTCCACAACTTCTCAGGACAGTCAGAGGGGGATGATCCCTCTCTGTACCAGCCCTGATGCTGGTACAGGTGATTTTCAGCTCAGAGAGGGGCTGCTGGCTTTCTCTTCTATTTACAGCAGAATCCCAGCCATCCTTTTTTCCATGCATGGAGCTGGTCTCCCTCTGGCAGCACTCAGGGAGCATCCCCACATCCAGGAATGCTCTGCCATCCACCCTGGTAAATTGTCCCTTTCCATATGAAGAGAGCTGGATTTTCCATCCAGGAAGGCATCTCTGGCTGCCTTGGGGGTGTTTTTAGGGAAGCTCTATTTTGGTGCAGAGCCCATATGGCCGGGTGGGTGTTTGGAGGAGCAGGAGGAGCTGCTCAGCCTCACAATGGAAATGTTCTCGTTTCAAGAGCAGGAATTATTGTAAATATCTTTTTGTTTTTTTCCCCTTTTCTCACTGGTCCCCAGTCTTCCTTCCCTCAGGTGTTGCTCTGACCTCCACCAATCTCCTGGGATTTAACAGAATAATCTTTTTTTTCCTGTGGCTCTTCTCTACCATTCCCAGCATCGAGTTACAAATGAATACCCTCATTTCCAGCTGCACTTTGGAGCCCTAAATCCATGAAAAGCAGAATCAGCTCTTTTTTTTTTTTTTTTTCTTTAGTAAAATCCCCCTGAGACCACAGAGTCCAACCATGCCCAGGCCACCCCATGTCCCTACATCCACAGGGCTTTGAAATTCCTCCAGGGATGGGGACTTTCCATGAAGTTTTTTCCCTGGCACAGATTCCCAGAGCAGCTGTGGCTGCCCTGGATCCATGGAAATGTCCCAGGCCAGGCTGGACAGGGCTTGGAGCGGCCTGGGATGGTGGGAGTTGTCCCTGCCATGGCAGGGGTAGAATGGGATGATCCTTAATTTCTCTTCCAACCCAGACCAGTTTGAGATTCTCTGTTCAGCATGAGGAATGCTTCCATAGGGCTGTGCTGTCAGGAAAAATCTGGGAATGCTTGAGGCTGATGGGAGCTCTGGAGAGCATCCACTGCATTTTTCCAGGGCATGGGTGGGCAATTCCAGTTTTTTATCCAAACCCCATTCTACCCCTTTCCCCATTGCCTCTCCCATTCCCATTCCTCCTCCCTCCATCCCTTTCCTCCCCTGCCTTTCCTGGTGCTTCCTCCCAGGAGCTGTGTGGAGCAGGGAATGAAATCCTGCCCTTCTGGTGCTTCTGAGTCAATCCCAGCCGGGTGGGAGGGGGATGATGCAAACCTGGGGACGTGGCAGATGGCTCTGGGAAAGGCACCTGCTCCCAGGAAGGGGCTGGGGTGGGCCCTGACGCATTCCAGCCATAGGGAAGAGGAAGGAGCAGAGCCCAGGGTAAAAAAGGAGAGGATAAAAATAGCAGGGCAGATTCCCAGCCAGGATTAATTATTGTGTGGAATGTGTGTTATTGCATGCAATGTTTGATCCAGATAACTGCTCCTGCCTCTGCTTTTCCAAAAGGATGGAAAACCCTGCTCTGGGCCTGGAGGCAGCCAAACTTTCATCTTCCCCTCCTTTTTTTTTGGTACAAATAAAGGAGCTTCCTCACCTGCCAGCAGCCCATTGCATCCCTGGATGTGGGAGCAGGAGCAGGATGTGCTTTCCTGTGCTGCTTCCATGGGATTTTGGAAACCTGCCATGATTTGGGCTAAGGATGGTCCTGGCAAACACCAGGATGAGCTGCTGAGGGTGCCAGGGAAATATGGGATTAAAAAGTGTCCCTGGAAGAGGCCTGGCTGATAAGGAAAATACCTTTGGTGTCATGGCTCTGTTGAAATGTCAGGAATGCTCTGGGAGAACAGTGGGAATAACACAGGAGGTATTTCTGGAATGGAGATAAACAGCAACGTGTCTGAATTGAGGAGCAGGGCAGGAGCCTGAGAGGAATAAAGTGTTTGGGATAAAACCAGGTGAGTGTGATCAGGAGCACGGGATCCTGGAATGGTTTGGGCTGGAAGGGACCTTGGAGATGATCTTGGTTCCCTTTTGCACACAGACTTGACTTGTTAAATCTCTGTGTGTTGGAATTCCCAGGGATTAAAATGCCCAGAGAAGCTGGAATCCCTGGATGTGCTCCAGGCCAGGCTGGATGGGGCTTGGAGGACCCTGGGATGGTGGGAGGTGTCCCTGAAATGGGTTGGAATTAGAGGGTCTTTAATCATCTTCCAACCCAAATCATTCTGGGATTCTGTGGTATTTTCATGGATTCATGAAGGGGTTTTATGGTTGGTACCTTTAGGACACATTGTGTGTCTTCCATTTCAGGAAATGCTGTATTTCTTTTTCCTCTTTAACCAAAATGTGTTTTTATGGAAAAAAATGCCTCAGCATCCTCCCAAGGAACAATTCCCAATTCCCAGTATCCCACCCATCCCTGCCCTCTGGCAGTGGGAACCATTCCCTGGGTCCTGTCCCTCCATCCCTTGTCCCCAGTCCCTCTCCAGCTCTCCTGGAGCCCCTTCAGGCCCTGGAATGTGCTGGAAGCTCTCCCTGGATCCTTCCCTTCTCCAGGGGAACATTCCCAGCTCCCTGGCCATGGATTGCCAGAACATTCTGGAGCACTTCAAGCCATCATGGCTTTAATCAAGCACCAGCCTTGTGATGGTGCTGGGGAAGTGTTGATACCAAAAATAGCTGCTGGCTGTTGTTCCCGGGGAGCTGGAGGTGCTGGAGCTGCAGCCCCACGCTCTGTCTGTGCTGGAGCCCTCCCGGCAGGCTGTGCATTTCCAGTCTGGCAGCTGAACTTCCATGGAAAACCAGTGCAGCAGTGGAGGGGGGCAGCTGAAACCCCCCTAGTTTGGGGGCTGCCCCCTCTTTGTGTCCCTGTGTTCTGGCTGGTTGCAGATCTCAGCCATCTGTCACCGTTTCCAGACGTGAACATCAGGATATCCCAGTTTTCCTTAGATAAATGGGATGGACCAGCTGCTGTCCCTGTGTGTTGGGTTTTTCCTGGGATATTTTTTCTCTTGTTTGGTATTTCCATACACCTCTGTACACAAGAACAGGGCAGGAGTGCTGGAGCAGCTTCTCCAGGCCTTTATTCCATCACAACCATCAGCCTCATTTTACAGAGCCAGGCAAGGGAGATGGAGCAGCTCCAGCTGCTGCCACAGCAGACCAAGTTCTCTTGGCTACAAAATCTTTTAACAACTTTCCAGCCAATAGCAGAATATCAAAAGCTGACAAGTGTTTAATTCCAAGTGTTTCATTAATAAAGCTGCACGTGCCTCTTGCTGTGAGCAACGCTTGCTTGTTCAAACAATAACTTAAACAATAACAATAACTTTAACAATAACTTAAAACAATGGATAAAGCTGCATTATTAAGTTTATACATTTCTGCTGTTTTGCTGAACATCTTTTCCTGAGGCCTGTCCCTACCCAGCTCACAGCTCTGTTGTTTCTTGTCCTTTCATCTTCAGCATTCCTGCATTTCTCCATCCTGACATTTGCTTTCACACAGCTTGCTGGGAGTCCTGTACCTTTCCTGTTTCCCACACCTGTGTTTGGAGAGAAGTTTTGGCTGCCCCTGGATCCCTGGAAATGTCCCAGGCCAGGTTGGACACTGGGGTTTGGCGCAGCCTGGGATGGTGGGAAGTGTCCCTGCCCATGGCAGGGGTGGAACGGAATGATCCTTAATTTCTGTTCCAACCCAAACCATTCCAGGATTCCATCATTTCCTCTGCAGTCCTGGAAGAGGAGAATTGCTGTGGGAATCCTTTCCCTGCAGCAGCAAATCCTCCCTCAGTCATACAAGAGCACCAGGTGAGCGTTGTGTGTTTTTATATCATGTCCTAATCAGGCTCTGCTCTTCCCTTCACCGGCCTTAAATTGCCGTTCTGAATTAGCTCAGTTAGAAATTCATCAAACTTTGCTGTGTGATTGATTTTTAGCTGGGATTTCCGAGGTTTTACACATAGGCTGCAGGCTTAAGGCAGAACAAGCCCCCCAGAATGCACAGGGAGGAGCCCCAGGCTCAGGTCCAGGGGTTTTAACCTGCAGGGCAGGAACTCTCCCTAAGGAAAAAAAATCAAATCCTGAAAAAAAGAAGGATATTTGTGCATTTTGGCCAGGAATTCCTGCTGGAGATCCCTCTTCCTGCCAATCCTAGGAGACAGAGGTGCCCTTTTCGTGGCTGTTGGGATCATGTGCTGCTGAGTCGCTGTAATTCCCAGTTAATCCCCTCTTTCCCCACTGATGAAGATGAACTTTTCCCTGTTGGGAAGGACACCCGGTGTCCCTGTGTCATTCCAACGGCTGAAAGTGAAATTTCTGGCATTGCTTTGGAGAGGGAAATGAGCCAAGGGACCTTTGGGTGCCCAAATTGCTTCTGAGGCCTCTCCCAGGGCAGGGGGGGGCTGTTAAAAGATGATTAATGATCCGTGATTTCTCAGGCAGTGGCCAACCTCGGGAATCAAATGGGATAAATAACAGGGCTGGGATTCTTTTCAAGGCAATTTATGATGATCTCTAGAAAACAGCCGGCTACATCTGGGTCCTTTGGAAATTTGGAAGTAATTGGGGGATTATTAGAGGGTGGAATTAGGCAAAGCATTTATTTACGGAATTTTTTTTTTTTTTTTTTGTTTGTTTGTTTTGTTTTTGGCTTCCATCTGCCCCCTCGTTAATTCTGGGCTGCAGCTCTGAGCTGGGCTGACAGTGAGTCACAGAATCATGGAATGGCTGGGATTGGAAGGGAAATTAAGGACCATCCTTAACTGGGTGGATGGTTGGGACACCTTCCACTATCCCAGCTTGCTCCAAGCCCCATCCATGTGGCCTTGGAGACTTTCAGGGATGGGGCAGCCACAGCTCCTCTGCATTCCCCATATGCATAGAAAGCATTCCCTGATTTCGAAGCAACAGAGAGGGGGTTGACTGGATATTCTGGGATATTTCTACTGGAATCTGCAGCCGTTCAGGTGGGATTTGTGTGCAGGCAGAGCTTGGAGCAGGGAACAAACCACTCCAAATCTTTTTCCTTTGACAAACGGCTGCCTAATTCCATAATAAATAATTCCACTGCAGGCAGCCTGTTTGCTTCCAAGCCAGAGCTGGGAATTTATCCTGCAAATGAATATTAATTGTGTGGAGTACTTGGGAAGGTGGGAGCAGGGCCGTGATCAGCCTGGAGGCGTTGGAGGCAGCGGGTCCTGCTGAGGGGAAAAATGCTCAGAAAATGGAAACACTTCCATGCCAACAGCAGGAACTGAAAACTGGGAACCGGGAGGGATATCCACGAGCAAAATGAATGGCAAATAATCCTGGGGTGGTTATCAGAAGGGCTGGCAGAGGCGGGGAGCACGCAACTGATCCTGCTCTTTCTGTGGGAAAACATGGAAATAATGATGGATTCTCTAGGAGGTGTGGTGGGGACACAAGTCCTGGTGTAGGACAGAGCCTCTCTGCTCTGGAACCAGGCTGGGAGAGCTGGGAATGTTCCCCTGGAGAAGGGAAGGATGCAAGGAGAGCTTCCAGCACATTCCAGGGCCTGAAGGGGCTCCAGGAGAGCTGGAGAGGGACTGGGGACAAGGGATGGAGGGACAGGACACAGGGAATGGCTCCCAATGCCAGAGGGCAGGGATGGATGGGATACTGGGAATTCATGTCTGGGATGGAGTTCCCAGAGAAGCTGTGGCTGCCTCTGAATCCCTGGAAGTGTCCAAAGCCAGGTTGGGGCTTGGAGCAGCCTGGGACAGTGGGAGGTGTCCCTGTCCATGGCAGGGATGGGATCACTGGGATGGGATCACTGGGATGGGATGGGAATACTGGCAGGGATGGGAATGCAGATGTGGATATGGAAATAGGTGTGAATTGGCATTGGGATGGGAATGGGAATGCAGAAGGGGATGAGGAATGGGAATGCAGAAGGGGATGGGAATGCAGATGTGGATACAGATGTGGGTACAGATTCAGATGTGGAATCCCACGTTCAATTCTGAAGAAGGTCCCAGTGGGGTCAGGGCTGAGGCACAGGAGGGGAAGCTCTGGGATCTGCTGATGAAGCTGCTCCTGAGCGAGGGGCACACCTGGAAGAGGAGCTCACTCAAATTGCCATTTCTCTGACAATTGCAGGGTTTTCCTAGACTTTTAGGAATGGGATTGCTTCCACTCCACTCCATAAGCAGGAGCATCTGGGATCTGGGTGAAAATTCACTGTAAAGTTCAAAATATGTCCTGGGTGAGGCTGTGGGATGGCTCCGGGTGTGCTCCTGCAGATGTGAGGCCTCCCTGGCAGTGGGAGCAGCATCCAGTGCTAAAAACCCTGGAATCACATTTTCCTTCCAAGAGATGAAGTGGGAAACATAGGTTTGTCTTGTGATCAGCAGCAAAAGCAGCACTGATTCCAAGAGCAGTACCATGAAGTGGGATAAACTGGAATTTTCCTGGCTGTGTGTCACATTCCATCCCACTCCCCCTTGCTGCAGCGCCGCTCTTGTTTTCCCTGTGCCTTCCCAAGTTCCTTTCCTTTTCTCCTGGCGAGCCAGGCAGGGGATGTGTTTGCAGAGCTGGATGGAGCTTCCTGAAATCCAAATGTCACATTTCTACTTGGCTGCGTGAGGAGCAAATGGCAGCCTAGTTCTATTTACAGATATCTACAGAGTGGTTAATAATAATAATAATAATAATAATAATCATAATAATAATAATGAACAAAAAGAGCAGGATTTCTTCTGGAAGCCTCCAGCAACCCATGAGCATCATCTCCCTGTGATTGCCAGGGGTCACCAGCGTGGCCAGGTCTGGTGCTTGAGGGGACTTTTCTCCATGGTGGGAGGAAGAGGAGGGGCAGTGCTGTGCCTCTTAGTCATGGATTTGATTCCCTGTTAATCTTTTGGAGCTGGATCCCAGCCTGGCAGGGATGGATGTGGGAGCAGATTGCTGGTGAGGCCTTTGAGGAGGAGTAAATGTGTTTTGTAAGGCTTGCTGCTCGATGACGGGTTGGAATGTGCTGGTGAGGGGCTGGTTTTGTGTGCGTTCATGGATATGAGGGAATATGGAATAACTTTGGAATACTTCAGGATCTGACGAGTCCCGTTTGCCTTTCCAGCTCCTGCTGCTTCGGTGCCAGGGTTCTCAGGTAGCCCTGATGTCCCTTTGGCAGCAGCACCTTCACAAAGGGTCTGTAAATGTAGGTGGGAATTCCTCCGTTCCACCCCTTCCGATGACTTGGTTCCTTTCCCCTTGGGAATGACGATTTAACAGCTGTGGAATCCTAAAATCACAGAATCTTTATGGCTGGAAAAGACCTTTAAGGCCATCAAGTCCAACCATCAGGCAGTGCCACTGCCCCACGTCCCCAAGTGCCACATCCACAGGGCCTTGAAATTCCTCCAGGGATGGGGACTCCACCCTTTCCATGAAGGAGTTTTCCCTAAAATCCAAGTAAACGTCCTGTGGTGCATCATTTCCTCCAAACAAACAAGGCCAGGCCAATTTTATTTTAAAAAAATACATTTAAACCCATAAAACCCATTTCATGGAATTGTTCAAGGATTTCTGTGCATCCTCAGTTTCCTGGAACTGGTGGAAGCTTCTCCTCCCTTCTCCTTGCAGGGATGACGTGCCAAGCCAGGACATCCTACACGGAGGACGAGGTGCTCTGGGGCCACCGCTTCTTCCCGGTGATCTCCTTGGAAGAAGGGTTCTTCAAAGTGGATTATTCCCAGTTCCATGCCACCTTCGAGGTGCCCACCCCGCCCTACAGCGTGAAGGAGCAGGAGGAGATGCTCCTCATGTCCTCGCCCCTGATCCCGCCCGCCGTCAGCAACAGCAAGGAGAGGAACAGCTCCGTGGAGTGCCTGGATGGGCTCGACGAGGTGGGCACAAAGCTGCCTTCAAAACTGCAGAAAATCACCGGGAGGGACGACTTCCCCAAAAAACTGCTCAGGATGAGCTCCACCACCTCGGAGAAGGCCTACAGCATGGGCGATCTGCCCATGAAACTCCAGCGCATCAGCTCGGTGCCCGGCAACTCCGAGGAGAAACTGGGCTCTAAGACCACCAAGATGATGTCGGATCCCATGAGCCAGTCGGTGGCAGAGCTGCCCCCCAAGCTGCAGAAGCTCTCGGGGGGCGGGGGCAGGATGGAGGGGAACCTCCCGCCCAAACTGCGCAAAATGAATTCCGACCGCTTCACATAACGCGCCGGGCCCGCGGGGGATCCCACGGGGCTGGCACTGCCCCACGGGGGCAGCGGGGGCTGCCGGGGGCTCGGGGCCACCCAGGAGCCGGGCAGGACTCGAGGGAGCCGGGCAGGACTCGAGGGAGCCGGGGTGCACTCGGTGCTGCAGGAGGTGGGAGCATCCCGCGGGATTGCGAGAGAGGGCCGCGTCCTTGGCATGTCTGATCCCAGCGCATGCAATAATCGTGTGCAATCTAGTCCATGGCATGACTCCTCCTGTATTTATACTCTGTATCCCCAAAAACACGCAGAGGGGCCTTCCTTCCCCTGTATTCCCCAGGGAACTGGGACAACACCGAGTGGGGAATTTGCAGGGTAAGTTGAACTTGAGTTGAAAGCATTTGGGTTTGTTTTTTTTTTTTTCCTGCTGTGGGTCGTGATTTGCTCACCCGAGTTGTTCGCTGCATGTGTTTTTGGTTTTTTTTCCTTCAAGAAAGTGTTTTATTTCATGCCTCACACCAAATCTGCTTGCCTTAAATCCACTGCTGGTTTCTACTTTGCTTTCAGGTTGGTTTTTTTTTTTGTTGGGTTTTTTTTGGTGGAGGGAGTGTTGTTCCCTGTGTCAAAGCCACTGGGAAAAATACCAGGGGAAAAAAAAATCTGTATTTTGTCAGGCTTTGTTTAGAGAAGAAACTTGTGTTCTTAAGCCTGGGGCAAAGCGATAAATAAATGACTCAAGTTCACACTTTAGGTACAATTAGTAACATTTTTATAAAATCTTTGTGACTTTCATGTGGAAGAAAATCAGTGGGACATGCTTGATTTCTCCTGTTGCTGAAGCAGCCAGCCGTGACAGAAGCCGAAGGTGCCCGTGGTGCCAAGCAGGCTCTCCTGCCGGGGGAACCGCACCCCAAAAGCAGAGCCCCCATTCCCCCGATCCCTCTGGGCCTGGATTTCCCTCCAGGCAGGGCAGGGTGGTCCCACGCCTCGTTCCTCAGTGCTTTTTGTGGTGAAAACCCCGTTTGACCTTGTTCTGAGCTGAAGGTGACCCGGGGGTTTCAGAATGAGCCAGACGTTGGAGGAATGTTGGAATGTTGGGCCTGATTCCTCTGTAGTTGTGTTTTTGGGTTTCCTTTGCCCGCTTGGTTTGGGATGGAGCCAGGGAGGGCTCTGTGATGAGGTCTGGAGGTGGTGGAGCACCTCCCCAAAATCCAAAGTGTTGAGGTGCCCATGGACCCCCTGGGCTGTGTTTGGGGCCTTCCAGAGGTTCCTTGGAGGAGGTTTGGGATTGAGGGAGTGACAGGGGACACCGTCAGAGGTTGGGCACCCAGCAGCAGCCGGGCTCCCAGTGCATCCCGCGGGTGAAACCCTTGGCATCACATCCAGCTGTGGCCAGAGGAACACAGGGATGGGCACCTCTGGCTCATGCCAGTATGGCTGGATAATTAATAACAGAGCTGATGGGTTTTGAGGAAAAAATCGGGATTGTATAGATGCTGGCGTGGAACAAGGAGTGGGGAGCCCAGCAGGGCTGGAGCTGGCCCTGGAAGTGTCCCTGGAAGGTCCCAGGTGTGACTGTCACTGATTCCCCAGCACTTTGGGCAATTCCCAGAGTTCCTTCCCATGGTTTCTTATTTTTATTCTTATTCTTTATTCTATTCTATTCTATTCTATTCTATTCTATTCTATTCTATTCTATTCTATTCTATTCTATTCTATTCTATTCTTATTTTCTATTCTAATTATTTTTCTTTATTCTATTATTATTCTTAACCCATTACAATTCTATCCTTTTAATCTATTTTTATTCCTATTCCATTCTATTCTGACCTATTTTATTCTATTTTCTATCCTACTTGATTCTATTCCAATTCTCTTACTCTATTTCCCATTCTTATTCTTGATCTCTTATTCTTATTCTTATTCTTATTCTCATCTTAATATATTCTATTTCCAATTATTTTTCTTGAGCTAGTCTTGTTCTAGCCTATATTAATTATATTCTAACTTAAATTATATTCTGATTTTAATCTCTAGTTCTAATTATATTTTTCTTTACTATTCTTAACCTATTAATATTCTAACTTATATTATGATTTTAATTTCTATTCTATTCTATTCTATTCTATTCTATTCTATTCTATTCTATTCTATTCTATTCTATTCTATTCTATTCTATTCTATTCTCCTTTTATTTTCTATGTTCTGTTTTCTCCTCTTCTCTCTTTTCCACATCCTATCCTATCACATTTTATTCCATTGTAATTCCTGACTCTGGCACAGCAGTCCAGGTGCAATTTGGGATCCCCAAGGGTATCTCCACAAATCAAAACAGAAAATATTCCAGGGAGAAGAGATGGAGCTGGAAAAAACCCTCCAAAAAACCCCCTGGAAGTGGGACAAAAACTGGAAAAGGAGCCTTACTTAATCCAATAAATGCCATAAAAACATGTAGTTGGGATTAACTGGAAAATTCTCATTTTTAAATTAAAACGTGCCAAAAAAAGGAGCAAATTTTAAGGGAATTATTGCTATGGTACAAACCAGTCTGAGTGCTGGAGGGGCTGGGATTGTTGGATTTTAAATCCACCCCTGCTGGATGCAGAATTCCCAAGGTCTGTGGCCAGGATTGAGGTGCAAACATAGCTCCCTGTCCATATTTATTTATTTTATTTATTGATAATATTTCATTTTTATGGTGTGCTCACTTTGGTTTAATTAATTAATTAACGAACATCTGAACGCAGCCCTAGCTTCTGCTTGCTAAAAAGAACTGTAATTAACAGTGATTGATTGGTTGATTGATGGATTGCACAGCCGGTCTGTGTTCTCTCCTGCTGAATTCCCGCTTGGATTCTCCTGGAAATTGTAAATATTTCAATTCAAATAAAAGAAATTAAAGAAACAAAAGCGTTTTTTTTGGGCATGCGGCGTCTCCCTGGATAAACGTTCAAGTTCGGTTTGAGTTCCTCAGTAAAACCAAGTCCTGGATTAAGGCTGCAAAGCTCGGCTTTGTCTCCAGCTTTGTTAAACTGGCCCAAACTGGGGCGGGTTTAAGGCGTTTGTCACTCATCCCCCCTCCTGTTGTCACTTTAATAAAATTCTCAACAATGAGCTCCTCCATTTCCTCCTCTCACCCTTGGAGATGGTGAAAATCAAAAGTTTCTTTGCTCTAAAAATCAGCAAGAAAATCAAAATTGGGTTGGGTTGGGTTGAGCTGCAGTTCAAGGTCTTTGTATTCCTTTAGGGAATGTAAAGGTCACTGTCTTTGGAAAAAATGGGAATTTTCATGGATATCATTCAAATCCATCCCCCAGGGAGCAAGAGGAGCCTCCAGTGTGAGGTTTAATGGAAATTCAGGGCCAAAGGTGAGGCTGGAGTGCAAATTTTAGTGCTCAGTAATAATAACACACCCCAAAAAAATAAATTTTTCTTAATAATAGTGATAAACAATATAAATAAAAATATAAAAATAAATACAAAATAACAAAATAAAAATATAAAAATATTCATATATATAAATATACATATAATAACAAATAGGATAAAGATATAGAAACCTGATTTGTTAATAATAAATAATATATTTAATGTCAAAGTATAATAATGCAATAATAATACAGTAATAATACAATACAATAAAACTTAATATATAATGACATGTACTAGTAAAAACATCATTAAATACAATAATAAAGAGGTAATAAAATACAAATAAGGAAATATATAACAAGGAATATATAATAAGGAATATATAAATAAGGAATATATAATGTGTTACATATTTATTATATATAATAAGTATGTAACAATATATAATAGATTCTATTAATAAATAAATATATTAGTGAATATCTAATGAAACATTACTCCATATGCAACGAAATATAAATAATATATAAATATATATATCTGTAATAAATGTAGAGTACGCATTAAATACATAGGAAGATAAACATATAACAGACTGTAACAATAAATACACAATCAAATCTACTAATATGCAATAACATAAGTAATATGAAATATAAGCACACAGAAATGAACTAGCTGCACCACCCCAGCATTACCGGGACAATGTGGACACGGGAACACCTTCTCCCACATTTCCCTCTCCGTGCTGATCGCAGGGAGCTGCTCCAGAGCCATCCCAGCGCCGCTCCCGCTGGAATCCGCTTTGGATCCAGGCCCCGTTTGGATCCCGTGTTTCCATGGAGATGGAGCACAGGAATTGTTGTGGTCCCGGTGCCTCCAGCGGTTCTTTCCCCGCAGGTCTCCCTTATCCACATGAAAAATCCAGCGTTCACTTCCCCACGGATCCTCTGCGGAGATCCACGGAGGATCCGTGGGATGCACCCATAAAAAGTCCCTCTGGCAGCACCTCGTGAGGAAATTCCGGGCTGTGCCAGCGCACAGAATAATTCCTCAATCCTGGTGGCAGGAATTCCTGTGAGCAAAAGGGAAAAAAGGAAATCCAAGATGTTGGAGCCAGAATGATCCCATTGCCAAGGACAAATCTGGAAAATCCAGAGGTGCCCTACAGAGCCAGTAAAGGAGGCCAGGGAGGCAGGAGGCTTCAGAGCTGGGATATTATCTGGAAGGGAATTGAATAATGAAAAAGAAAATATATATATGTATTTCCAGAATAATCCCCTTTTGTCCTTAGCTCTGGAATCTCCTTGTCCTGCTTTGGCTCCCATGCCCATGGGAGAGCCCAGTGGGAGCTCTGCACCCGCCAGGAGAGCTCTGGGCTCAGGAGATGGTAAAATGGGATTATTCTCAAACCCTTCTACCTGGAAACACTGCCGGGAGCTGAAGTTGTTCCCAGCATCCCAAAAAACGGAACACAAATTTTGCTGGAATCAAATCTGAATTATCGTTCTCCTATCCTGCCGTGATTCACATCCCAGCTGACAGGGTCTCATCACTCCTCTCCTAAATCCTTATAACCCCAAATTCCTGTTTGCATTCCTCTTTCCCCATCAGGATTTTGGGATCAGTCACTTCCAGGGGCTGGGAATTGTGAAGAATTTTGGGATCTCACCCTGGGGGCTGCCCAGGGCTTTGCTTTTCAAAGTCTTCAAACAGCAGCACCAAAACCTCATGGATCTGGGGGGGCCAAAGCTGAGGACAAACTGCTTTACCCCAGGAATTCTGAAGTGCTCCTGATCCCATGGGATATCTTGGATATCCCCCATCCTGAAGATTCCAGAGGACCGTTCCAAACAAAACAGACCACAAGGAACGACTCTAAGTTGGAATTCCTTCCCAGAGTGAACTTTAGCTGAACGCCTGAAATATTTATCCTGCATTATTGCAGATATTCTTGCCAAATCCTGAAAATCTGATGGAAAATCCTGCTTCCAGCAGGAGGCAATGCTTTGGAAAGGCATTGAGTTTTATTTTTTTTTTTAAATTAGTCATTTCCAGCAGTACAAAATCTCCTGGGTTTTAATTCCTCTTTTCCTGCTGCTACTCAGGAGTGGTTCTGTTTCTGTACAACGCTTCCCACACAGCCCTGCTCCTGGCAGAGCCGGAATGCTGCATTCCAGGCTTTTTCCAGGATATTTTGGATGTAGACACTGCATGAGCACGGAGTAAAATTTCCAGCACTTGCTAAATCACTCACTAAAAAAAGATGAATCCAACTCAAAGTGTAGGCAAGACACCCTGTGGAATAACTTCCTTGGAATTTCAACCAAAGGAATGAATATTCCTATATATATTCCTATGGAATCTGCTCCCAAAGGAGGAATAAATGAGGGAACAGTCATGTTTTTCCCTGGGAGATCCAATTCCTTGTGGAATCACGGTTCATGGCAGCCCTTGCTGGGAACGGGGCAGGAATTCTGTCACGGATGTTTCTCCAAAAAGCCGATGGGATGATAGACCTTAAATAATAACTAATATATCAAAAATCGAGGATTTCACCAGAGAAACCTTTGGGGAAAGGAAAGAGAGGGGTAAACCCGACAGCAGGGAGGTCGATCTGTCTGGGAGTGATGCTCCTAAATAAATAACTTTGTGTTTAATTCCCGCCCAACTCCGGTTATTTCACCCATTTTTGGGTCAAAAGAAATTTAAATACTCCCATTCTTCCATGTCCATTAAATGTCAATTAAATCTACAGAACCCATAATATTCCTCCTCCTTTCCCCTCCCTATTAGGGCGAAACAATCCCTAATTTGTACATTTGAGATCTTCCCAGCTGCTCATTCCTTATCCCTCATTTTCTCCTCCTGCTGCCGTTAATTTTCCGAATGTTTCTGCAATGAAACCCTGGAGAAGCGACTGCAGCAGAGCCCAGGGCCCGTTTCTATAGAGACAGAGCTGCCTGCATCCTGGAAAGCCTTGGAAAAACAGGGAAAAGGAGCCGGCAGCAGGACAATGGCAGCGCCCCTGAAAGGTCCTTCAGGTCCCCTCCAGCCCACGGGTCTATTATTCCATGATTAAATTCACTGGATAATTGGAATCCACGGTGATTTGGGGCTTAGAGCTGGCTCTAATTACAGAATAAGGGTTTGCAAATGGGATTTGCTGCTGGGCTCCCACTTCTCCCAGCACAGTGTCCCAGGTTTTTCCTCCTCCTGCTTCCCTGTCCTATATCCCATGTTTTCCCTCCTCCTACTTCCCTCTATCCCATATCCCAGGTTTCCCCTCTATCCCACATCCCATGTTTTCCCTCCTCCTACTTCCCTCTATCCCATATCCCAGGTTTTCCCTCCTCCTGCAGTTCCCTCTATCCCATATCCCAGGTTTTCCCTCCTCCTGCAGTTCCCTCTATCCCACATCCCATGTTTTCCCTCCTCCTGCAGGTCCCTCTATCCCGTATCCCAGGTTTCCCCTCTATCCCACATCCCAGGTTTTCCCTCCTCCTGCAGATCCCTCTATCCCGTATCCCAGGTTTCCCTCCTGTTGCAGGGGTTGCTGGTTTTTGGGCTCAGGAGGATCCCAAGTCGAGGCTGGGTCTGCCATCCCAAAACAGGGTTTCCCCAGTTTCATGTGTACACCAGGACAAAGGAATTCCTAAAGAAAAGGAACAGGAGACCCCTCTGGGACCCATTGGAATAAGAGCCCCGGGATGGAGAGGAGCACTGGCTGTGACCACCACTGAAAATGCATTTACAAAAAAAAAAAAAAAAAAATTATAAAATATCACCAAAAAACCCCTTTGTGTGGAATTGCAGACTGGTTTGGGTTGAAAAGGACTTTAAACCTCAACCACTTCCAACCCCAGCACCTTCCACTGTCCCAGGCTGCTCCAGCCTGGCTTTGGACACTTCCAGGGATCCATACCTTCTCTGGGAATTCCCGTCCAGCCTCTTCCCACCCTCCCAGCCAGGAATTCCTTCCCAACATCCCATCCAACTCCATCTGGAAGCCATTTCATCTGGAATGGAAGAGAAAAACCCAAAGACAAACTCACCTTTGCCACCTGGAATTCCCAAACTAGCACAGGATGGAGGTTGGGATGAAGAGCCTTGAACTGTGTGTCCTGGAGACACCTAAATCCTGCTCCTCGGGGAAGATTTACTTCCCAAGGCTCTTTCAGAGAGGCTCATTAGGAAATCTGCAGGTGATTCACTTCCTTTTCACGGCCATAAAGTCTCCCACCGTGGGGAAATCCAGTCACATCCCCATGGAAAGCAGGGAGCAGCCATTTATCAGGGAATGGCTCCAGGTCCCTAATTCCCTGTCAGGGATGGGATGTGTTTTATAGGCAGCAATCCCCAGTAAAGCATATTTCAAAAGCCACAGGCAGGAGGGAAGGGGATTTTCCGTGGCCAAGGTTGGGGATTCAGGAGTTGCTGTGGCCATAATTCAGATTATTGTTTTAAAAAAGAAATGAGGAGGAGGTGTCGGGGTCACTGTGGCACTGCCACACCCCCAAAACATCACGGAAATCTTTCTGTAAGGGACAAGAAATGCCAGAGCTTTGCGCTGGCTGCCCACATGGATACAGCTCCCACTAATTAGCTCCTACCAATGAACAGGATGCGCCCTTTAATGAGTGTCTGTCCTTCCCCTGCACATCCAGGGGCAGCCAGCACGGCTTTGCCACCCGTTTGGGGCAAAACAGCACAAAACTACCCAGCAAAGAGGAGGGAATTTACAGGGAACGTTGCAGGAGTTCACAGGGAACGTTGCAGGAGTTCAGTGGGAACGTTGCAGGAGTTCAGTGGGAACGTTGCAGGAGTTCACAGGGAACGTTGCAGGAATTCAGTGGGAACGTTGCAGGAATTCAGTGGGAACGTTGCAGGAATTCAGTGGGAACGTTGCAGGAGTTCACAGGGAACGTTGCAGGAGTTCACAGGGAACGTTGCAGGAGTTCACAGGGAACGTTGCAGGAATTCAGTGGGAACGTTGCAGGAGTTCACAGGGAACGTTGCAGGAATTCAGTGGGAACGTTGCAGGAATTCAGTGGGAACGTTGCAGGAGTTCACAGGGAACATTGCAGGAGTTCACAGGGAACATTGCAGGAGTTCACAGGGAACGTTGCAGGAGTTCACAGGGAACATTGCAGGAGTTCAGTGGGAACATTGCAGGAGTTCACAGGGAACGTTGCAGGAGTTCGGGCCCTCTGGGTTAATGAGCCCAGGGTGTTTTCATGGCTGGAATGGGCAGGGCTGGCCCCAGGGGCTGAGATCTGCAGCTGGGCGATCAGGGATTTGGGAAAATGAATCCATTAATGGTCTGGGTTTGGAGGGATCTTACAGCCCATCCCACACGGCAGGGACGCCTCCCACTGTCCTGGGCTGCTCCAACCTGGCCTGGGACAATTCCAGGGATCCAGGGGCACCACGGAATCACCTGTGCCAGGGCCTCCCCACCCTCCCAGACAGGAATTCCCAGTATCCAGTCCATCCCTGCCCTCTGGCAGTGGGAGCCATTCCCTGTGTCCTGTCCCTCCATCCCTTGTCCCCAGTCCTTCTCCAGCTCTCCTGGAGCCCCTCCAGGCTCTGCAAGTGGATCTGAGCTCTCCCTGCATCCTTCCCTTCTCCAGGGGAACATTCCCATCTCTCTCAGCCTATTCCAGAGGAAATCCCAACCCCTGACTGTTCATCAGCCCAGAATGGAGCTACCGGTTTTCCATTCCAAATTCCTGCAGTTCTCACAGGGCATGTGAGAGGAAAGTTCTGGAGCTCCAGGATTATTCCCACCCCTAGCCCCACTCAGCGTGTCCATGGGGAAGGAGCAGAGCAGAATTCCCAGCGCCGGCGCTGGGAGCGGAGCCATTCCTGGTCCCAGCCATCCCGTCCGGTTGCCATGGAAACAACCTTGCCTGGAAAGGACATCTCAGCATTCCCTGTGCTGAGAGAGCGGCTGCAATTCCCGGCCCACATTCCAGAGGGCTTGGAAAGCCGATCTTCCATCATCCAGCTCAGCCGGGGAGCGCAATATTCCAAATTCCTTCCCTTAAAATGTTCCTATAAAGCACAGGGGGGGCTCGGCTGGGAGAAGCCCTGTTCCTTCCCAAGGTTCCCAAATCCCTCTGGAGCAGGGCTGGGAACACCTCTGTGCCTTCCCAAGGTTCCCAAATCCCTCTGGAGCAGGGCTGGGAACACCTCTGTGCCTTCCCAGGGTTCCCAAATCCCTCTGGAGCAGGGCTGGGAACACCTCTGTGCCTTCCCAGGGTTCCCAAATCCCTCTGGAGCTGGACCAGCAGCTCCTCTGTGCCTTCCCAGGGTTCCCAAATCCCTCTGGAGCTGGACCAGCAGCTCCTCTGTGCCTTCCCAGGGTTCCCAAATCCCTGCCAGCCCCGGGAAGCTCGGCTCCATCTGGCACAGGTGGGAATGTTTAATTAAGGAGCTTCTTTTAGCCAAACCTGACACCTTGTGTCAGGTGGGCAGGGACAGGTGAGGGGAGGGATGGGCACCTGCAGGGCTCTGGCAGGACCAGCTGGAGTCCATGGATTCCTTCTGGAAAAGGGCAGGAAATGTTGGCACTCAGCATTCCCAGGCTCCTGAGGCTTCACACATAAATCCCACCAGGAGCAAAGTAGGAATTTGCTGGGATGGGCAAGAAATGTTCCCAACATTCACCTTGCCCTCCCCTGAAGCTGTTCCCTCTCCTTCTGTTCCTGTTCCCTGGGAATAGAGCCTAAATCCCCCCCTGAGCCTCCTTTTCTTAAAGCTGAGCTCCTTTCCCAGCCCCCTCAGGAATTCTCCAGCCATATCCCATTTTCCTCAGTAATTCTCCAGCCCCTTCCCAGCTCCCTCAGCTGATCCAGGTATTTCTATTGTTTTTTTTCTTTGGGAGGGGGAAGGGAAGTGCAGAAAATCCTTAGATTCGGTCATTCCTAAAAACACATTTCCCTAAAAGAAAAAGTTTTGACAACTGGAAATAGAAAATCATCCAAAAATTCTTTTCCAGAGCTGAATCACTTTGGGGGGAGAGTACCAGTACCCCAGGACTGGGGAGGGATAGTTTGGTCATTCCAGTGTGCAATTCCAGCTCTCCAGAAGGGGCAGGAGATCCCAAACCAGTTTCCAGTCACCAGCCTTTGTCAGGCAAAATGTCAGGGATTGCATCAGGACAATTGGTGGGAGATGGGATCAGCTCTTCCCATCTGTGATTCCCTGGATCCTTCCCATGAAGCCTGGCTTGGGTTGGACTGGGAGGGACCTTAAATCCCACCCCATTCCAACCCCAACACCTCCCACTGTCCCGGGGTGCTCCAACCTGGCACTTCCAGGGATCCAGGGGCAGCCACAGCTTCTCTGGGAGTTGCATCCCAGACTCTCCCCACCCTTACAGTAAAAATCGTCCTTAAATCCAGTTTCAATCCCTGCTTCTTTCCCCCTTTTCCTGTCCCAGTGTCTTGGCTCTTGCAAGGAAATGATCACACCCCAAAAGTCTGGGGGGACATTCCCTAAAGGAATCACCACCACGCACCTGCTCCTGTTCCAGGCACAGCGAACAACAGTTCCCTTGCAGCTTTTATCCCAGTGTGAAAAACGAGGTTTGCTTTCCTGGTAGATTTAAAAAAGTTTAATAAAAGACAATAAAGCAAAAGGTTACAATGGTTCTGGGCATTCAGCCAAGAGCACACCTTAACTCAGAAAACACTTCTTTAAATGCATCAACATGTTGTATATTCATAGAGCTTCATGCATAATTCAAAAGCAACCCCCCAACCCATAAATCAATTTTTTTTCACTTTTTAATTTTTTTTTTCCTTGTGGCTCCTTCTTGTCAGCCCACTCCCTGATAACAGAGATCAATAAATCCTTTCCCTGGAGTTCTGGTCTTCCCCACACCTGTCTTCACCCACACAGGATAATCCAATAATGTGAAGAATTTTTTGATTATCTTTTTACCATTCTCTGAGTTAGTTACACGAACAAAAGCTTTTTACATCACCATGCTGTAATTCAAGAAAAAAATATATATTTATCACATTACTGTTTCTAAGTTTTGTTAATAGAAGAACTAAAAGAAATTCTATTCATTCAGCAGAGTTTTCCACCATCGTACATACAGCATTCATTTGAATATTTGCGAAAAGCTGACAATATAATATGTACTTATAACACCAAACATCCTGATTTATTTGATGTTAACTGGTGCCATGGTTCCCTGGGCGTTTATGCAGAGATATATAAAAATGTCACCTGAAGGTTTTCTCTATTTCTGAGGCCGCTGTATTTTTAAAAGAACATTTTCAAGGCAATGACATTAAATAACGTGGGAAGGGCTGTTGAAGACAGCAGGCAAAACTCCAGCCTTTCACTGCTCACATTCCTCAGCCCGAGCTCCTGGTTCTCCCTCCCCTGTATGGATCCATTCATTCCTGCTCTGTCCTTTTCCAGCTGCTGTGAGGGAAAAGGAGCTGCCCTTGGAATTGGTATTCACTGTTATTGCCTGCCTTTATTTCCTTGCCTGCCTCTTCCAGGATACTCCCTGAAAACCTCACTGGAGACATCTGGAAGTCATTAATGGAAGAGCTTTGGGTCACACCTGACTGTCACCACTCATGGCTCTGTCCCCAGAGTCCCTAATTTGTCCTGGCAAGGGCTGCCCTCAAACTCCAGGATCATGAAGGCAAGGTGTTAAAAAACAAACCAGGAAGCAGAAAAACACTCAGCTGTCCTTAAATGAAAGTGCCTTAATTAAGCAAAGAAAGTGTTTATTATTAGAACCTCATTTCTTATTTATAAGCAGCAGGAAATGTTAATAAGGGGAAAGTCAGCAATTGCTTAATGAAACCCAAAGCATTTGGGTCAAAGCACAGAGTGCAAGGAAAAATAAACCTCCAGCAGCTCCTGAGCAGCAGGGATGAAAAATTTGGCTTGGAATGAGGAGGAGGCAAAGCTGCAGATCTTGGAAGGGTGAGATGTGCACCCCAGGAAGAGCTGGGACCTGCTGGGAGAGCCAGGCTGGAGCCACTGCTGAGCCTGCACCCTGCAGCTCTGACACCACAAAATTCCAGAATCCCTGAGGCTGGAAAAGCCCTCCAAGGGTCATCAGACCCAGCCTGTTCCCCCTCCAAGGTCACCAAATCCATCCTGTGTCCCTTCCAGGATCATCAAATCCATCCCGTGTTCCCTCCAAGGTCATCAAATCCATCCTGCATCCTTTCCAGGATCATCAAATCCATCCCATTTCCCCTCCAGTGTCATCAAATCCATCCTGTGCCCCCTCCAGGCTCATCAATTCCATCCAGTGTCCCCTCCCCAGCCCAGAGCACTGAGTGATTCTGCTCTCAAACAGGTGGTTTTTGGTGGGTTTTTTTTATGGTTTTCTATTTCCAGTTGTCAAAACTCTCAGGGAAATGTGTTTCCCAAGGATTTCTTTTCCCCCCCTAAACAGAAATACCTGGATCAGCTAGGAGGGCTGGGAAAGGGAGCCAAGGAGCTCAGGGGGAGTTCTGCTGGCTGTGCACAGCTCAGCACTGAGGTCTGCTCATCCCCAGACGTTCCTCAGAGCGCTCCAGGGCAGCCAGGTTGGAGCAGGGATGAGGAGAGGCCCTCTAGACCTGGGGGCCAGAGCTGATTTCCACCAAGGCAATTTTCCCTGCTTTATGCAGGGATGGCAATTATCTGCTTGACCACGAAATTACAGGCTGTTAGGAATCATTTCATTCATCTGATAATTACAAGATTAACCAAAGCTCTCTATCTAGCAAGAGTTCGTCTTGCACATGGGGTGGGCTGGAGCTCATTAACTGGAACTGGCTGTTTTTAATTTAAAGGACAATAGCCTTGTACACCTCGAAAAAAAAATCCCGATTTCCTCTCCAGCACCTAGTACCTGCATTTTTCCATGGCAAAGTGGCTCTGAGCAGTGTAAATCCCAGCCCAGGGTTTGAGCTGAGCCCTCTGCAGCCCCTCCAGGTTGTTCCCCAGCTCCCAGTGCCACCTCTGGAGTGAAGAGGAACAGAAGGGAGGGTTGGGGATGGAAGCGGGGCTTTGGTATAGGTTGGGGGTGGTGTTTTTACAGCAGGGTTTGGCACAGGCGAAAAGTTTGGAGGTTCTGCTGTTACAGCTCCAGCTCCGGACCCTGACAATTCCTAAAATCCACTGTGCAGAAGTGCTGGAATTACACTGTGCTGTCCCGCTGTTTTTTTTGGTTTTGGGGGGTTTTTTTGTGTCCAGCAGTGTGTGTTCCATCAGTTCCATCTGTTAAAGCAGCTGGGGCAGTGCTCTTTATCTTTCCCACAGCCCATCCTTCCTCCAGGAGAGATCTCCTGTTAATGGCCACTGAGTCCCACTGCCTGGCTGAGAAAATTCCATCACCCCATTGGGATTTGCTCCACCCAGGGGCAGGAGCCAAGCATTTCCTACCTGGATCAAATCTGGGATTTGGAACATCAGAGCAGCCTTTTCCCACTGGATCCCAGAGGAAAACCAGACCCTTGCACATCATCACTGGAGCTTTGGAGGAAACCTGCACCTTCCCCAGGAGCACTGCTCCAACAGAACTGCTCCAGAAATAGAAAAATCCCTCCCTGATTCCCATTTCATCTTCAGGGAAATCATTCCTGGTGTTTATTGATCTCTTGGGGCAACAAAGGGTTAAGTTACTCAGGGTTAAAGTAATCACAGCCTAAAGACAGTGGGGACTCTTAGAAATCCTAAACGGTGAAGCACACAGCTTTGGATTTCCATGGAGATGGAGGAGGAGGGCTCTGCTCTTTGTTTTCCAAGCCTGCAGACTGTCCAGACTTTTATTCCCACTCCCAGGGCATTTCAGCTCCATGGAAATGAAAGCTCCAATCGGTGCCTGCCTCTCCCAGCTCCCAGCTCCCCTCTCTGCATTCTCTCCAGATGAACCCAATTTGAGCAGAATGGAACTTGGCAAAGCTGGGGAATCACCAGAGCCCTCAGGAGGCCCAGGGTGCTGCTCTGGGGGCTCCTGAAGGCTGGGATCAGATCATGGGGCTGGACAGGATGATCCAAATCCAACCACAGAGCCAGAGCTGCCAGCACCCAGCTCAGGATGCAAATCCATCTGCAGCGGCAGTGCAGGAGCTGTGAGCATCCCATGGGATCCGAATCCACTTCAGCAGGCTGAGTCTCCTCCAGCCTGAGGAGTGGTTGGGTTCTCACACCAGCCTGCTAATTGTGGCTCCCACTTGTACCTGGGAATGGCAGCAAGAGTTCCAGAGAAGCTGTTTTGGCTTGGAATGGCTCCACATGTTACAAAATAATGAGGTGGTGCCATTTTTTGGGAGCTGTGCATGTGCAGGTTGAGTAGTTTGTCAGCACAGTTTGGGGAATTAAGAGGGACAGGCACATTTATCTAGTCCCAGAGGATGGAAATGCTCAAGGGTTTGGAATCAGCCCCTTCATACCCCTTTTCCTGGCTCTCGCTCTTCATCCAGAACTGCTGGAAGCCCCATCCCAATTCAGGGTAGCTGCACCGAGAGCCTGGCACGTGCACATTCCATCTAAAGAGGTGGAAAATGGATGGAGCTGAGTTCAGGCTGCACAAACCCAAGCCAGGTAAGAGTGGAAAATCCAGCTGAGCTTCCCTGGGGTTTCTGTGGGTGCATCAACCAAACCAGACCCTGCAGCCAGGGTGCCCTGGGTGGGAAGGAAAAAACAGGAAAAACCAGAAAAACCTCCTCAGGCACTCCTGTGCAGCTCTCCTGGTGCAAGGGCAGGGACATCTCCCAGGAGCTGTGGCTGCACAGGGACCACCCTGAGCCACCCCAGGCACCCAAATCCCTTCCCAAAACCCCACTGGCACCCTACAGGAACCTGCATCCCACACCAGCAGCAAGGACAATTCCTGGAGGGAGCCAGGCCATCCCAGACTGGCCCTACCAGGGCAGCTCCCACCTGGGTGCTCCTAATCAGCACGTCAGCTTATTAACCCTCTCATGGCCTCACAGGAGGATCTTGGCATTGTGCTCTTGCTGCAACCCTGACTCCTCTTCCCCCAGGCAGGTTTTGCACCATCCTAAATGATTTTCTTTTGCCCCATTCTCCTTCTGTCCCCAAAGCAGCTGTATGTCCCCAAAGCAGCTGGATGTCCCCAAAGCAGCTGGATGTCCCCTCCCGTGCCAGGAGCGTGGCACACACACATTCCACCCAAGGAGCTGGAAAACAGCTCAAGCGGGAGGAGGAAAGGGATGTTTGGGAGATTTCTGGCAGGCTGTGGGCAGGGCCAGACCCTGTAGCAGTGACCTCCCTGTGACTGTCCCCATCTCTGCAGAGACTCCTGAGCCCCACATGTTTGGGGACATGGAGAGCCTGGGTTCCAGGTCTGCACCAGCAACCTGGGCACATCTTTGCGCTCGGAGTGTTCTGGAACAAATCATCCCCCTTGGAATCCATCTCTGCTGCTCAGAATGGGAATCGCAGAATGGTTTGTGTTGGGAACAACCTCAAAGGTGCCATTCCTGCTTTTCTCTGCCTACCTCCAGTTGTGGGAAGCTGATTTATGAATTGCACCTTTGGGTTCAGGCAGAGGAGGGGTTTGCAGTTTTCCAAATATCCTTTTCCTGCCAGGCCATAACTTCATCCCACCCCATGAAATATTCCTGAGTGACTCAGCTGTTCAGTCATCACCCCTCTCCTCCCAGGCCCTCAGTGTGAACACACAAATTAAACAACCTTCTGAGCACTCCTTTGGAGCTGACAAGTCATTAATTAAATACATTTCTGTCTGCAAGTGCAGTTCTGCTCTCCACTGAAAGGAGGCTGGCACGGGGCTGGCAGGACAAAATTCGAGCCCTGTAAGAGCTAAACCACGAACTTGTGAAAGATCTAAACACCATCAGGTATTTATAACTCTGTCCCTCATTACCTATGGATGAGCATAAAAGGTTTTTACCTCCAGAGAGGGACTTTGCATATAGATGAAGCATGGAAAAAGGAATTTAAAAAAAAAGGAAAAAAGAAAATTTTCCTCAGGAAAGCCAGTGCTGGAGAGCAGCTCTGTGAGTGCCTTTCCATGTAGGGCTGGTGTGACGTGTTCCTTCATTCATAATGCAGATTATTCCCACTCTAAATATATCCCTGCTCCTCTGGAGCTGCCCAGCTGAGCCCCAGAGCCCAGTGGGTTTGAAAACATCCAGATCCTCTTGCGGGATTGGGATCCAGGGGCTCCTGGGTGGGTTCTCCTGGTATTACAGCCCCCTTTGGCTGGGGCTCCTGAGGTCACAGGGATTGGGATGTGGGGCTGCAGTTCCCCTGGAACAGCCCTGCCAGGGTTGCAGATCCCAGAGCTCCAGGGACTGGGGAATTGAGGCCACTGGACACCCTTCACCCCAGGCACAGAGTGGGCAGGAGCTGAGGGAGAACCTGGGGGATCCCAGCCCATTCCAGCCCAGCTGCTGCTTCATTCCCACCTCTTCCACACCAGAGATGCAGCTGCAGGGTTTAAGGGCCCTTTTTGTCTTTGTGTCCCAGGCTGGATTGGGTTGGAAGGAACATTAAAAACCATCCTGTTCCATCCCGTCCGTGGGCAGGGAACGGAACCTTCCAGCCATGATTGAAGGCACCTTAAATTGGGCTTTTTGTGCTCCTTAAAATGGGTTTTCTGTACCTATTAAATTGCATTTTTCTGCACCAAAATGAGGAGGAGAAGGACACAAAGCAATCAGTGTCTGATTAAAGCTGCCAGCACGGGGAATTGTGCCCTCCTGGAGCACTCTGAGCTCTGCTCTGGCCGAACCCAAAGGCTCTGGCACAGCTTCCAGGTGCTCTTTGCCAGGAGCAGCAGCCGTGCTCTGCCTGGTTTTCCCTCTCCAGTAGCTTCCCCGAGGATTCAGGGCACAGATGCTGGAGATTCTTCACCCCCAAGGAGGTTCAGCCTGGGTCAGTCTCCAGCTCTGACTCCTGGAGAAGATGGAGGCAGAACCCAGGGAAGCCTCAGTGAAATGTTGGATTTTCATTTCTGCCATGGAAGGGTTAGTTCTTCCTCTCTCCACTGGGAAAAGATTACATAATTTTTAAATTATTTATATGAAATTGAATTAATTATGCAACTAATTAAATCCTATTATACATTACTTAACATATTAAAATATTTCTGCTTTGCAACACCTCTTGGGGTTGGTTTGGGAAAAGCTCCTCTTGTGCTGAGGGAGATGAGAAGATCCCAATCCCATTTCACCCTGATTATACTTTGTTCCTGTTTATCACCAAGCCTGGCATTAACCCAGTGAAGGATGAGCACACTGAACTTTTCCTTGGGAATATGCACAAGGAATGCTTGGATAATTACCTGTGAGAAGAGAAGACCCTCCCGAGCTGTGGTTTAAATGAGCTGAGGGACTGGAATCGTTCTCTCTTTAATTAAACTCCTGACACATCCCATATTTCACTTCTTCGTTAGCCTTGGACCTCTCCAAGGCTCGTCTGGAATCCCTGATTCCAAAGGCTGTGCAAGAGGAACATCCTGTGGAGCATCCCCTGCCAGGATGTACTGGGTGTGGTCTTGTGGACTCTATTTTTTAATTGTTTACATATTTCTTTACTGATTCTTATGGGACAAATCCATTGTTTGCCCATGTGCAGTTGTTTTTTTACCTAGGAATAATTTGTTGTGTTAATGAACCTTACATTCCAACATTGTTTTTTGCCTACGAACACACAAGCTGCACATAAAAGAAGTGGCAGGCTAGCTTTAATTTAATTAATTAAAAGCAGAGTGCGCTTGATTTATGAGGCCTTCCTTTTACAATTTCTTTACCTGTTGATGATATCCCAAATCCTATCCAAAGTGATGATCCCTAATTTAAATATTAAGGTGTCCCCTTCAGCCTCAGTGTGGCTGCGTCAGTAAAACACCAGCAGCTCTGGCCTTGGGTCCCTCTGATGAGCAGCAGGGTCATGGAGAGCACAGTGAACACATTGTCCTTGCCTGGGAGGATCTGTGCTTTCCCTGCACCCACGGCAATCTGTGGGAACAGGTTAAGGAGCAGGACTGTCCCTGATGATCCCTTTACCCTTTTGTCCTGGGATGCAAATCAGGATGTGTCCAGCAGTGTGTGTTCCATCAGTTCCATCTGTTAAAGCAGCTGGGGCAGTGCTCTTTATCTTTCCCACAGCCCATCCTTCCTCCAGGAGAGATCTCCTGTTAATGGCCACTGAGTCCCACTGCCTGGCTGAGAAAATTCCATCACCCCATTGGGATTTGCTCCACCCAGGGGCAGGAGCCAAGCATTTCCTACCCGGATCAAATCTGGGATTTGGAACATCAGAGCAGCCTTTTCCCACTGGATCCCAGAGGAAAACCAGACCCTTCCACATCATCACTGGAGCTTTGGAGGAAACCTGCACCTTCCCCAGGAGCACTGCTCCAACAGAAGCACATCTGTCACTGCAGGAGGATGCAGCCACCATTTAATGGGACTGCTCCAACACCCTGAGTGACTGACGGGGGCAGCTTGGATTCTCACTCTGACAGTGGTTTTTTTGTTTTGGTTTTGTTTTGTTTTTTGTTAATACTGAATTTTTATTTTAATTTTCCTAGTAAAGACCTGTTTTTCCTATTGCCATATCTTTACCTGAGAGCTCCTTAATTTCAAAATTATAATCATTTGGGAGGAGAGGGTTTGCATTTTCCATTTCAAAGAGAGACTCCTTCCTTAGCAGACACCTGTCCTTCAAACCAAGACACCTTTACATGCGGTGACATTGATGTCAGAGCCAGAAAGCCAAGGCCAGACTTAAAGGTGCTAAACCCAGCTCAGTAATTACTGGGGAGAGCACTCAGAGGCCTGATTTTTCTAGGAAAAAAACAGATCCAGGCAGTTTTCCTTTAACCCAATCCCCCCCAGGCCTGGAATGCTGCCAGGCAGAGGGATCTGCTGCCAGTAGTGACAGCCAGGCTCAGGCTGGGGCTCTGCCTTCCAATCTGGAGATGACACCAATTAGCATTCCAAATTATGTTAATGAGGCAATTAATAGGATTTCTCCAAGGAAGAGCGATAATCGATCAAATCCCAATCAAGGAGAGATTCCTCTGCTGGATGAAAGCAAAGTTTTGTATCCAGGTGGAAAAACTTTGTGCCTTTGCTGAGGGGATTGGAGAATGTCCTGAGGGGAGCTGGGAATGTTCCCCTGGAGAAGGGATGGATCCAGGGAAACCTCAGAGAACTTCCAGGGCCTAAAGGGGCTCCAGGAGAGTTAGAGACAAGGGGAAAGGGATGGAGGGACAGGAGACAGGGAATAGATTCCCCCTGGAAAAGGGGAGATTTGGGTGGGTTATTGGGAAGGAATTCCTGGCTGGGATTCCCAGAATTTCTAGAGGAGCTGTGGCTGCTCCTGAGTCCCTGGAAGTGTCCCAGGCCAGGCTGCAGCAGCCTGGGATAGTGGGAGGTGTCCTGGATTTAAGGTCCTTTTCCACCCAAACCATTCCATGATTTCATGCTGTATAATACTGGGTTACTTGTCTCTCCATCCCTGGGAAGCAATTCCTATGATTTCTCACAATATTCCAATAAAGCCTTCCCTCTGCAGCAGCCCAGGGTTGGAGTGGATCCTCTCCTGGAGCAGGAATTATCTCAGCATGGAAAATTATGGTCTCAAAGTCAGCCAAGCACCAGCTGCTCTGAGATTGTGGAGGCTAAAAAAAGCTCCGTGGCAAGGAAACAACAAAGGGAGGAAACAAAATAAATCTGGGAGATTTATGGAAAGGACAAAGTAATAGAAGTGAGTCAATATTGCAAAGGCAGGCAGATGCTCCTGGTGATTTACAGGCACAGATTCCAGCTTGGGATGGACAATTCCCATCAGGAATCTCCAGTCCATATCCACAGGCTGGCTATTGATTAGGGCTGGGACACTAATTAGGGCAATTGGCTTTGCCTCCTCTGAGCAGGACCCATGAGCTCACACTGCATCTTAGGAGGGGTGAGATGGGAGACTGAGAAGGAATTCCTGGCTGGGCTGGAATTCCCAGAGAAGCTGTGGCTGCCCCTGGATCCCTGAAGTGTCCAAGGCCAGGCTGGACATTGGGCTTGGAGCAGCCTGGGAGGTTCCTGCCGGCTGGATTGGGATGGGATTTAAGGTCTTTCCATCCCAAACCATTCCATGAATCCACGTAGCAGGAAAAGCCTGCTCAGATTCCCACACTGACATTTATCCCCATGTGAGGAATCCGCTACCTTTGGATATTTCATATCCTGTAAACACCAGAGAGAGAGAATTCCACGTCCTTTCCTTATGGACCTCTGCTTCCCCTGGAAAATCCATGGACAGGAGGGAGCAGGGAGCGCTGATCCAGAGTGATCCAGCTCTGCTGTCCCTGCCAGGAATTCCTGGCTGGAAGAGTGGGGAGGGGCTGGAATGGAATTCCCAGAGAAGCTGTTGCTGTCCCTGAATCCCTGGCAGTGTCCAAGGCCAGCCCGGAACACCCTGGGACGGTGGAAGGTGTCGCTGCCCATGGCCCTGGATGGGCTTTAGGATCCCTTCCAATCCAACCCATCCTGGAATTTTGGGATTCCCTGATTTTGCACAGCACATGGAAGTGCCTGCTGGGCTCTCAGCCGTGTCCTGCCTCCTGCTCCTCTCCCCAAGCAAACATTCACTCCTGCCTGCAGCCAAACACAGAAAACCAACCTAAACCCGCCCACAAATTGCAATTAAACAATTTTCATTCCAGGTTTGCATCCTTTAATGAAATTTCACACCAACTCAACAATTACCTGTTGGAATTCCTGGTTCAGGGGACATTCCCAGGAAACTGCAAAGCTCCTTCTCTCCACTCCCTGCTTTCAGTTTCCTTGTCCTGGAACACCAGGGGCTGTCTCTGGTCTCATCCAAACCAAGGGGCTGGGGACCAAAGTGTCACCTTTGGGACACCCCTGACCCCACCTTGGCTGTGCCAAGCCCTGCCCCATGACAAAACCTGTGCCCAGGTTTTACACGACCTGTGCCCAGCTGATTCTGCTGGTGCTGCACCCAAGGATTCACATTCGCACCTGCACGAGGAACAGAGAGCTTGAAAAGCCAAAGTCTTGAGTTTAAATCACTTACACGTTCGGCTTTGTGCTAAACTAGAATTAAGATTCTCCCTGCCTTTCCAAAAAGCATGGATGAGAAAGAGACATTCCGAAATTTTAAATCTTGGTTTAAATCAGTTTGATATTTGGCTCCGTGTTTAACTCCAATTTCCAATTTCTTTTCCCCCCACCTTTCTAAAAACCTGCAGAAATAAACAGCTGGCACAGCTTGGAAGCTTAAATCTTGTGTTTACCCAGTTGGATATTTGGCTTTGAGTTACACTCAAATTTTAGATTTTTCTCCCCACCTTTTCAAACGAAATTTGTTTTATCCTGGCAGCCGATCTTCTCCAGGAAACACCTTGGGCTTGTTTCACCTGCAACCCTTGGGCAGCTCCCATTCCATCATCCAGCCCTGTTCCTGCAGCTCCCTCCTCTCCTGGCACCTCCCATTGGAAAAGGAGCTCCCCAGGAGCCCAGGAATGATTCCTGCCAGAGCTGAGGCCTCTCCACAAAAGCCTGGGCTGTTCTTCCCCCTATTTACAGGGGTTTTCCCATCCCATATCCCATATCCCATATCCCATATCCCATATCCCATATCCCATATCCCATATCCCATATCCCATATCCCACATCCCAGACTTGCTGGCAGAGCATTCCAGGCAGGAGGAGCAGAATCCAAGCCTGGGATATTCCAGGGCTGTCACCCTCTGCCTGCTCCCAGCCTGGGATCTGCTCCCACCCTCCTGCTCTTCCCTGTCCTGAGGTTTTGGCATGGTTTTCCCTGAGGAAATCAGTAATTCTCCGTGGCTGGGAGCATGGGGCAGCTCTCAGTTTGGATTTCCAGGCTGCAGCTCTCACTTCCAAAGCCAAGCTGGTGGTGCTGGATTCCTTGGAATGAGACTTCATGGGGTTAGGGGAGAAGGGAGAGATCCCATTTTTTTTCTGGAGTGGAGGCAGAGCAGGGAGGTGTTTAATGGCTGGATTTACACCCAGCTGTTCTCTTTTTCCAGAGGGATTATTTTCAGGGAATGCCCAGAGATGCACAGGCCCAGCCATTGTCTCATCAAACCAGATTCCTGGAATGGTTTGGGTGGAAGGGACCTTAAATCCCATCCCATCCTAGTGATCCCATCCCATCCCATCCCATCCCATCCCATCCCATCCCATCCCATCCCATCCCATCCCATCCCATCCCATCCCATCCCAGTGATCCCATCCCATCCCATCCCATCCCATCCCATCCCATCCCATCCCATCCCATCCCATCCCATCCCATCCCATCCCATCCCATCGGCAGGGACACCTTCCACTATCCCAGGATGCTCCAAACCATGTCCAACCTGACCTTGGACACTTCCAGGGATGGAGCAGAAAATCTGGAATTTTTCTATGTAATAAACATTCCTGATAGGGAACAGCCCTTCCAACATCACCAAATCCTTGTGAGAATCCAGGAGAAAACCAGGACAAAACACAAACCTGACAGCACCCCCCTCTCTGAAAGGCCCCTATCACCATTGATGGAGTTTTATCCTGAAGGGAAAGGGGGACAAAAAAGCCGTTTTTGTTCTCCCTTGTTGTCCCACCGTGCTGGAGGAGCAGCTGACCGTAAGTCATGGAGGCAGCTATTTCTGGGATGTAATTAAACATTGGGAGAGTGGGAGGCACAAAAGCAGCACCATCTGCCACCCTCGTGGCACAGAAATAGAGCTGGAGCTGCCGCCCCTTTTGTCCTTCCCACAGAGCCTGGGATCCTAAAGGATTTCTGGAGCAGTTCCTGGCCTCAGTGCTGGGAGTGTCCCTGCCCTGTGGGTGTTCCAGGATGGGCTGAATGGTTTGGAGCGAGCTGGGATCGAGGGAGAGGTCCCTGCCCATGGGATTGGGATGAACTTTGAGTTCCCTCCACCCCAAGTGGGGCTCAGTGAAATCCCTGCTCCTGTTACTGTCAGAAAAATCCACCCTCAGCACATTTGGGAGGTTATTTTGGCACAGTCAGATGAAATCCATAGATATTCCTCGCTATAGGAAAACTATATTTGGCCAACTACAACACTGCAGAATACACTCAAACCCCAGCATTTTGGGGTTTTTTTGGGGGGTTTGAGCTGCTGGCTCTGCTTCCCTCCCCTTCCCAGGCAGAGGGAGGGCTGGGAATCCTCGTTCCAAGTGGGACAGGACTGAGCAGCCCCTTCCATAGGCCTGGCCCAGCACTGCCAGTGGCTGGATGGGATTTGGGAATGCCATCGTGGATTGCTCCGGATTCCAGCAAGGTGGGGCTGTGCCCTGGAATAAGGAAGGTGGGATGGGATTGTGCCATGAACTGGGCACTGATCTCCAAGATTTCTGTTCTCCTGTTGGAAATCAACTCATTAAAATAGTTTCCAGCAAAGGATCCATCTTAAAATGCCCTCTGGGACCAGAGCAGCTTCCAGAGGGAAGCGCCTGCTTTTGGGCAAAGGGACAGGAGTGCCCCTTGGAGAGGGGAGGGGGCTGTGCCACCCCCAGCAGCTCTGGATTGCCCAGGGAAGGGTTTGGATTCCCCAGGGAACAGGGGCTGGGTTGCCTAGGGAAGGGGCTGGGAACCTGGAGCAGCATTCCAAGGAGGCTGAGCTTGAAGGCAGAGGAGGCACAGACTCCATTCCCCAACAAATTCCTTTGGAGAGTTGCTGGAAGGTCCTGAGGGATCTGGAAAAGCAGAACTGGGGGTTGAGATTCATCAGCTGATGGATGAACTTCATCCCATGGATGCTCCCACAGCAGGACACAGATCTCCCATGGCAGAAATGGCCCCGAAGACATCAGATCTCCTGCTGGAGCCCCTGGCAGGCCCTTGGGATGACCCCGACTCCCTTGGCACCTCTGCTGTGCCCGTGCCTGCCACTCATCCTCTGCCACCCCAGCCCCGGCTGCCCCCAGAGCAGGGAGCGCTGCCCATGGATAAGGATCCAGGAATAGCCCAGCACGAGGCATGTGATGGCCACAAACCACTGGAGAGCTGCTCTTGAGCACCTCAGATAAGGGACCTGCCAGAAAACACAGGAGACACAGAGCCTGCTGCAATTCCATCTGAAAAGGAAGGAAAAGTTTCCCTTTTTAAAGGGGTAAATCAAATGCTCCACCAAACCAAATCTCACCTGAGGAACGAGGTGCTCCCAGGGGAAGATTTGCTCTGGGTGATGCTTTTATTTTTTGCCACGTTGGGCTGTGAGCAGGGCGCTCTGGGAATGGGGTGACATTCCCTGGGTTTCTCTTGATGCTCTGGAAGAGCACAGCTATTTTTAAATTTCAGAGAAAAGCTCAAAATGTAGAATTCAAAGGCAGCTGTAGAAGGAAGATGTTACCTGGGGTTAAACGTGGCCTCCACCCCTCAGATAGGTCCTGGTGAGGACAGAGGGCCTTTGTGGGGCTAAATCCACTTGGAGTCAACAAAAACTAGGAGGATAATGTGGTTTGCAGAGAACAAAAACTGTTTTTGCTTATTAGGAAATCATGGAATCACAGATTGATTTTGTTTGAAGTGATTTTGAACCTTCAAAATCATCCCAATCCACCCCTGCCGTGGCAGGGACACCTCCCACTATCCCAGGATGTTCCAAGCCCCAATGTCCAGCCTGGCCTGGGACACTTCAGGGATCCAGGGGCAGCCACAACTGCTCTGAGAATTCCAGCCCAAACAGGAATTCCCAGTTCCCAGTATCCCACCCATCCCTGCCCTCTGTCCATGTGAAGCCATTCCCTGTGTCCTGTCCCTCCATCCCTTGTCCCCAGTCCCTCTCCAGCTCTCCTGGAGCCCCTCAGGCCCTCCAAGGAGCTCTGAGCTCTCCCTGGAGAGCCCTGGTAGAACAAATTTCCCATTTTTAGGACAAGTGAAGACCCGGAGGGAGGAACGTGCCTTTTTTAAGTTGTTCCACCAGAACAAACTTAACTTTCAGCCGCAACCATTACAACAATTTACTGTGCCAAGGAGCTCCCCAGCAGGACCAGGTTTCCATGGCACAGAATTCCCAGCTCTGTCACCCCCATGGAGCTCCTGGCCCAGCCCAGGAGAATCCCACCCCCACATCCAGCCCGCACAGACCTTCTGGAAGGGCTGGAGAAACCCAGGAGATTCCCACAAGGAATGGGACGTGTTCTCAGTCCCTGTCCCCTTCAGCCAAAGCCCAAAGTCCAGGAGAGGTGACCTGGCAGTGGCCAGGACAATGTCACCCCCTGGCCATGGCCAGCAGCTGATAATGGTGGGCACAGAGATAACGGAAGAGCCTGGAGCTGCAGCAGGGCCAGGAGAGCTCCTAGCTCAGCACTTCCTGGCCTGCTCCAACCCCTCACTATCCTCTGCTGTATAAATCTCCAGATGTTTGATATCAAAACAGCTGTGGACAGCCCTAGAGCCCCGAAGGGATGAGGATTCCCCAGAGCAGAACCCAGCTCAGGGTCACTTTGTGTTTAATGGTGCTGGTGATGCCTGGAGAGGCTGACCTGGAGCAGGGGCTGGACAGGGGTAAAGGAATAAAGCAGGGATTTATTAAAAGCCCTTCAAAGGATTCACCCTGGGCAGTGCAAGAGCTCAAGATGGACTCAGAGTCAGGAGTTTCACACTTTTCTAAGTTTGGGTTCATTCCCACCTTGGGGTTCATTGTCCAAGCCCAGCTCCAGGTTCTGCAGTCCCACCCTCCCACATTCTCTCCTCAGTTCTCTGCTCTTTGCACTTTTTGGGGCTGGAGCTGCAGAGGTGTCCTTGGTTGTGGGGCTGGACAAGGATTGTTTTGTGTGCCTGAGCTGTGAGGAGAACTTGGAACGCTTTGTATGGAGTTCAGAGTTAAATATGAGTGCAGTACAAAATCTGGAGAATATGAAAGCTGAAACTTCAGGCAGCATTTTCTGTGCTCCCAGTGCTGTCCCACATCCCCCAGGCTCCGTGGCAGTGGCCAGGAGTCACCTCACAAGGACACTGAGCTGGCCCCCAGCCCGGGCACAGCTCTGCCACCCCAGCCCTTTGACAATGCTCATTTCTGACCTTCAAACCCAACCCTTATCTGAGACCTTTCCTGAACACCTTCCCACAGCTCCATCATGCCAAAGGCTGCTGGAATTTGTTCCACGGCTGTTGGAATCCAGAATGCAAGAAATTCTCAGAACGTTGGGCCTGGAAACCAAAGCCTGTGAAAGAACACAGGGTTTGAACTGAGGCCTTGGGAAAAGCTCCCAAGCTTGGGTGCTAGAAACAAGAATGCAGATTTAAAGCTTAAAGCAGTTAAGTAGAGGAAAGTTTAGCTATAAAGTTTAAGATATAGAAGGAATAAAGTAGGTATGAAGGTGACAGAATGGCCTTAAAAATAAATCTGTGTGTTAGAACAGGATTGGCTGAGAAAGGTCACACTGTAATTAGACAAAATTTCTTAGTATTGATTAGAAACATAAATTTAAAAAGAATATATCCTTGTGTTGGATTCCAGAAACTTGGGTTTTTTGAGCTTTCTGTGCTTTCTGGCACTGACCCCCAGGAGAACACTGCTTGTGACCTGAGGCCCTGGAGAAGCCTCCAAATTTGAGTGACGGAGTTAAAAACTTCGTACAAAAAACCAACCAACCAACCAACTGACCAACAAAAAACCCAAACAGCCAATCAAACAAAAAACAACAACAACAACAACACCAAAATCCAGGACAGTGTCCCTGTTAAGGCAGAGGGGATTGTTTTGGGGATTATTTAAATCCTGCATGGAAAAAGCCTGTGGACAATTCCATTTCTGGTATCAGGTGACCCCAAAGACCTCCAAGGACTGACAGAACAAATCCAAGCGCCGGAGATTTGCAGAAATGATTGCAGGGCACAGGATGGCTTGGGTTGGAAGGGACATTGAGAATTATCCAGAGCCACCCCTGGGGCTGCCCCAAGCCCTAAGGTCCAGCCTGGCCTTGGACACTGCCAGGGATCCTGGGGCAACCACAGCTTCCCTGGGAATTCCAACCCAGCCAGGAATTCCTTCCCAACGCCCCATCTCTCCCTACCCTCTGCCGCTTTCAGGACATCCACCCTGCTCCTGTTGCTACAGGAAATAATGATAAATAAAAATAAATAATGATAAATATTGTTAAATATTGATAAATGATGATAAAAATGTCTCTCGGTAGGCTCAGGGCTCATTGCTGGGATTAGAGCTCCCCTCAGTGGGATGAAAGGAGGGGACACTTCCAGGGATGGCACAGCTATAGCTTCCTCTGTGCATATTCCATGAAAATTCCTGTTGGGATTCTCCCGTGGAATCCGTCCCGAGCAAGCCCATGTGAATTCCTGCTGGGAGACACATGATTCCAGGAGGGGAAAGGGTCTAACAATCAATATTGCAAACAAACACTGAGGAAAGGATTTCACTGGGAGGCAGCAGCAATGGCAGGAGCTGGGCTGGGACCCCAGGAATCCCTGGAATCGCTGCGGAAGCAGCTCAGATCCACACAAAACACCATTCAAAGAAATCAGGGAAAGAGCCTTTGGGAATCTGGGTGCTCTGAGTGCAGCTCTGGGTGAATCCTGGCCTCAAGTCGTGCCTGGGGGGGTTTGGGGTGGGTATGAGGAGAGAATTTTTCATGGAAAGGGTTGAAAAGCATTGGAAAGCAGTGGGGGAGTCCCCGTGAATGGGAATATCCAGGAAATACGTGGATGTGGCACTGGGGGACGCAGGTCAGTGGTGAACAGGGTGCTCGATGTTGGACCCGATGGCCTCCAAGGTCTTTTTGGACCTTAACAATTCCCTGATTTTATAATGCAGCATTTTCCTAGGAAGCCTCAAAGAAGGAATTTGTCCCAATTGTGCTCGCGTCCCTCCTGCTCTTGAGAGCAATTCCATCCCTTCCCAGACAGGAATATCCCCAAACAGGAGGTGTTTTAGGAACCAGGTGCAGGCAAACATCACAGGAGCAGCACCAAGCCCAGAGCTGCCCAGCAGGGCCCGGTTCGTGTCCCCTGGTGTCTGTCCCAGTCCCATTCCCCCTCCTCAGGAGCATTCCTGGGATTGCTGCCGGCAGGACAAAGCCAATCCCAGATCTTTGCCGGGTTTTGGCAGAGGGTGGGTGATCCCCAGGCTGGGCTCAGCCCCCTGTGCCTGCGCCCAACACCCTTGCCATGGGGCAGGAATTCTCTGTGGCCTCAGCCCAGGTTTGTGTCATCCTACAGCTCCTGGGAATCCCTGAGCACAGATTCCTTGTGCTCTACAGGCAAATCCCAGTCCTCATTCCCAAAGGAATGCTGAGTTTCCTCACCTGCTCGTGCCACGCTCACACCTGAGCTCTGCATCTCGGCCATTCCAGCTGGGAACTCAGCATTCCCATCCGTGCAGTTTTGGTGACAATTGCTTGGACACCCATTTTAATTCTGGCTAAAGAGTTTCTTGTAAACAAGCACGAGGTGCCATGAGAAGGAACGAGGATAAATTCAGAGTTAATTAATCCAGGGCAGTAATCAGGAATATCTGGGCTGATCACAAACATCAGGATGTGGGATCATTTTATTAATTGCCCCCAGGTGCTGCAGCGGGGCCATTTTATTGTCCCTCAGTAAAATTGTGATTTTATTGTCACTTGGTGGCTGCTTTCCCAGGGGCCTCTCCCCTCCTGCCCCCTCCCTGGGGCCTCCGACGGATTCTAATCGGGATTAAACAAATTCAAGGCTTTGTTTTCTTTCCAGGCAGCCCCGGGCAGTGCTGAAAGGACGGGGAATGGAGAGGAGATGGGAGAGTGCAGGGGAAATTGGGATCGTGGGATGGGGAGAGAGTGAGGAAAAAGAGGAGCTGGGATGGGAGAGCAAAGTCCCTGCAGGGATGGGAGGGAGGGTGGGATCTGTGAGACCCCAACTGCAGAGCTGCCCCAGCCTGGGGAAATCCAACAGCAGAGCATGGACAGAGCCCAGGGGAGACCAGGGGGCTGCTCCTGGGCTGGAGCCAGGCTGGCAGAGCTGGGAATGCTCCCCTGGAGAAGGGAAGGATTCAGGGAGACCTTCCAGCACATTCCAGGGCCTGAAGGGGCTCCAGGAGAGCTGGAGAGGGGCTGGGGACAAGGGATGGAGGGACAGGACACAGGGAATGGCTCCCACTGCCAGAGGGCAGGGATGGGTGGGATACTGGGAACTGGGAATTGTTCCCTGGGAGGGTGGGGAGGGGCTGGCACAGGTGATTCCATGGCTGCCCCTGGATCCCGGGCAGTGTCCCAGGCCAGGCTGGACAGGGCTTGGAGCAGCCTGGGACAGCGGGAGGTGTCCTGGCCGTGGCAGGGGTGGGATGGGATTTAAGGTCCTTCCAACCCAACCCAATCTGAGATTCCATTATTTTCTCCTGTAATTGATTTTTTTTTTCTCTAAGGAAAACCCCAGAAGCAGCTTATGAAGAATCCAGGAGTGGCTGGATACAGCTGGAGCCATTCCCACCTTTAAAATAATTCCCTGTTATCACATCCCCAAAACTCTCCAAACTCCCCAGCAAGTTGCTGAATGAGACCAAAACTTTTCCAGACAATGCCTGTGAGATGATCAAATTAGAGCAGGAGAAAATATTTTCTCTGGCGAACAAATATTGAAATTTGTTTGAAATACACCATTTCCACAACGATGCCATTTGAGTTAATTACTTTACTGTAAATGTACCTCTTAAATAATTGCTAAACCTCAAGAAATGCTTTCAATAATTGATGGAGTTTTCCAAGGGAAAAATGGTGTTATTAAATCCAAATTAAATGCACATTTGAGACACTTCAGTAGAGTGCTGCCAGAGCAGAGCTTTTCATGCTGTATGAGGAATAACTTTGGGAATTAATGGCAGGAAACCTTCACTCTGCAGCCGTCCACCAGCACCTCCTTCCCAGTTTTTCCCAATTCCCGCATGCATTCCAGCATTTTGGTGAATAATTCAGATGTGTGGGATGTTCAGCAGCGCCTCAGGGGGGTTAAACCCAGCCCAGGGTGACGAGGAGGGGCTGGGCTGGGTTTTTAGGGGTTGGCTCCATGCAGACTTGGATGGTGAGAGGAATTTTGGATTTGTCTTTACAAACGAGCTGTGGGTAGATAAAAAACAGCACTGAGGGATAAAAGAAACAATCAGAAGAATTCCACTGATTGAATAATAATAATTATAGTAGAATATATTTGCCTTTACAAACAAAATGCAGGTTTGCTGATAAATGAAATTGGATATTGAACGGTGAAAGAAGCAATGGGAGAAAATAAATGAATTCCATAAAATTCAAAATGAAAAGGGAGGGCTGTACATCAGAGGCGAATCTCAGGTATCGAGGCTCTGGGAAGCCTGTGCCTCTCGAGCACCTCAGCCCATGGGGAAAGAGAGAGGGAAATTGGGATAAAAAGGGAGGAGAGTCCTCCAAAAACCTGAGAGATCCCAGGGGAGCGCCCCACAGCCTGTCCCTTTATCCCAGTAAAGTTACAGGAGTGCTCTGTCTCCTTTCTGGACACAAACCTCTGGTGTTGGTGGGTTCCTTTTCCTGACAATGGGAATTCGGGAGAGCCCAGTGTCCCACCAAGGGGAGGATGAGGAATCCCTGGGTGGGCTCCACTCCCAGGAAAACCAGGAGCCCAGCAGCTCCTGGGGATGCTCGGTTTTCCCCCCAGCCGGATCCCAGAGTTTCCCAGATTAATTTGGGGAACTCTCAGTTCTCCCAGGGAATCCAGGGTCTCCCCAGCCCCGGGGAATGCTCGATGTCCCCCCTAGCCGGATCCCCGAGTTTCCCGGACAGTTCTGGAGAGCGTCCCAGCTGTAACTCAGCTCATCCAGAGCAGAGCAGCGATTTCCTCTCTGCTGCCATCCCTCACTTCTCCCGTGTTCATCTCGGACAAATCTCCCTCGAGCAGCCCTCGCTGCCCCCAGCCCTTCAGGATTGGGGGTTTCGCTCCAAAGGAGCCTCAGCCCTCCCAGAAATCACCAAATTCAGCCCCAGCGCCCTCCAAACCAGCCTCCATCGAACCCTGCGCCTCAGCAGGATATTTAATTCCAGCCAAAACCCGGCCAGCGGCACTAGAGGGAGGCATTTCCCCACATTCCTGGGATTCGGAGCCGCTGGAAAACAGCAGAGCCCAGCAGCAGGAAGGGCTCCCGCGCTATCCACCTCCCTTAATCAACGGTAATTAAAGAGTGAGCTGCAATCAGCTGCCCCCGCCAAAGGCTCGGAGCGGATAACGAGCGGAGATTTGGTGTTTGTGCCACATATTGGGATTTATGTGAAATGATGGGATTTCACCTGGCATTCGGTGTGCGCAAAGCGGGAGCGCTCCCAGAGCTGCCCTCATTCCAAGGGGGAAAAGGAATTCCGAGCCAGATCCAGAGCTCAGACTGTCCTTCCGCTCCTCCCCAGGCGCAGCACCCGAGAAATTCAGGTTTTATTAGCTGGCTTCAGGAGTTGCAGGGTCCGCTGGAGGTGTTAATTACGGGAGTTAATTGCGTCACTAGGAGATTGCCATCGGTCATAAGGATTTGGGCTCTGCCACTTCTGATGCGGAGGGAGAAGGTTTTTAACGCCTCTTCCCGCGGGCCGGGACAAAAATCCCTCCGAAATTTAATAGTAGTGGAAGGGGAAAGTCCAGGGGCTCGGTCCGAGCCAAGCCTGGTGCTCCAGAAACCGGGATAAGGTTGGAGAGAGCTAAAGAGAGGAGATCTCCATAAATTGGAGATGTTTATAGACACAGAGCAGCGGGTGAGCTCTGCGGGGAGGGGATGGAGGTGGGGATGTGCTGTGTCCCATATCCTACATCCCGTATCCCATATCCCTAATCAACCACCTCGAATCCCGTATTACACATTCCATATCCCGTATCCCATATCCTACATCCCATATCCCATATCAGCCATCCCATATTCCACATCCCTTATCCCATATCCTACATCCCATATCCCACATTCCATACCCTGTGTCCCCTATCCCATATCCTACATCCCATATCCCACATTCCATATCCCATATCCTACATCCCGCATTCCCTACCCCTCATTCCATATGCCGCATCCCATATCAGCCATCCCTCATCACGTATTCCACATTCCATATCCCGCACTCCATTTCCCACATCCCATTCCCCGAGCCGCTGGTAGATGGAGCTGCAGCTCCAGGAATGGGCCGGGCGCTGCAGGCACAGCCCGCGTGTCTTTTAGGATCGGTTTTATGGGAATTCATGGAGGCAGGGAAGAAATCCCGCTGTAGGGACAAGCGGGGCTGCTCCCAAAAGTTAAATATCGCTTTTCCCTGCACGCCCGACAGGAGACATTCTCTGTGCTGGTGACTCCATCAAATCCCACCTGGATCACACCTCTGCAGCTCCATGGGGCTGCTGGGAGGGCTCGGGGGAGGAGGAATCCCTGGAGCTGGGAACTGCTGGGAACAACCGAGATCCCATAGATGGGGTCTGGGAAGATGTGGGGAAAACAACCAGTGCCTAAGGAATGTTCAATGCGAATTGGTTCCAGAAGATTCCTCCTGACCCCAGGGAAAAGCCTGGGAAAAAAAAGAACAATTCCCATATACAAAATGTACAATACAAAAGGGAAAACATTGCTGGATACGGCAGGAACAGAGGGGAGCACAGGGACAGCGGGAAGGGATCCCGGGATGGGGGCAGCATTCCATGGGAAGTGCCCACCCCAGTCCCACAGCGACGCTCCCCAGCACATCCCGAGCCTGTGATCCCAAAGGAAGGAATTCCAGACCTGGCTCTTACATGGAATTCCCTGGATCTACTGCCCTGGGGATGCAGACAGGAGCATCGACAGCGCAAAGAGGGCGTGAGGGGAAACACTCGGCTCTAGGGATCCCAGAAATCCGTGAATCCATGGATCCCCAGCAATCAGTGAATCCATGGATCTGCAGGAATCCGTGAATTCATGGATTCCAGGAATCAGTGAATTCACAAATGCCCAGGAATCAGTCAATTCATGGACCTGCAGCAATCACTGAATTCAAAAATCCCCAGGAACAAGTAAATTTATGGATTCCAGGAGCCAGTGAATTGACAGAGCCACAAGGATTACATGAGATATTGGGCAGGAGTTGTTCCCTGGGAGGGTGGGCAGCCCTGGCACAGATTCCCAGAGAAGCTGTGGCTGTCCCTGGATCCCTGGAAGTGTCCAAGGTCAGGCTGGAGCAGCCTTGGGATGGGATAGGATGGGATGGGATGATCCGTCCCATCCCTTCCAGCCCAAACCATTCCAGGATTTGCTGATCCTTCCTCTCTCCAGGCTCCCCATCTCCAAGGAAGCAGCTCTCCATGAATTAATAAAAATTACCAACACAAACCCTGGCTCTTTCCAGCTCCTCCAAACTAAAAATTCACCGGAGCCCCCCCAGACAGCCTGGGATGGATTCAGAGAGCCCAAGATTTATTCCTGCCGGGAATATCCTTTTAAATATCAGAGCCACTCACTCGGCTGTGCCCTGCGGGAGAGCTCCGGGAGAGGGGTTGGATGCAGCCACCTCCCTCCTGGGAGGACAATTCCCACAATTTCCACTGCCGGAGCTCGGCAGCAGCACACGGACACGCACAGGCAGCAGGAATTCCGAGGGAGCTCGGGAACGGCTGGTATTTGCAGGACTCATCAGATTTTTAATTATTATTTTTTAAACGGATCGTTTTTTTCCCGAGAGGAAATGCCAGCTGGGTGGGATAAAAACGCGCTGTAAGGACCTGCTGTGTTTTTTGTTGCTCTTTCTGACAAAAGCCAGGCAGATTTCCCAGGAAAACCTTCCAAGCTTCCCAGCTCTGGCCCCAAGTCCTGGAGCATCCACGGATTTTTTTTCCCAGGTCCAAAATGCGCAAATGTGCTGGGAGAGGGAAACAGCACCAAGAAAAAAAAACCCAAATAACTTCCTCTGTTTCCTCCATATGGAAAAGCGTTGGGATGTAAAACCCTTCCCGAGATCCATGATTTATTTCTGACGGAATATTTGCTTCAGATGCTGCAGATTTAGGAAAAAAAATCCACCCCAACGCTCCCCCACCCCCCCCCCCCCAAAAAAAAAAAAAAAAGAAACAACAAAAAACCCCATCCCAAAACCACAAAAAAATTACACAAAAAAATTTTCCTAAGTTATTTTCAAGGCATTTGAGTATCACAGCTTTCGTTAAAAACTGACATTTTAAAAATGACTGAAAGCTTGGAGTTTCAAAGCTGGACTGGGAGCTCTGATCCCAAAATCCACCGCGGAGGAAGGAGATGGTTGGCCCTGGAAGTCCGGGGTGTCCGAGATCCTGACTCCCACCTGCGCCCAGGAACACTTTGGGAATATTCCTCTGGAATTTCCTGTCCCAAGGATGAGTGTTAATGGTCCTCCTTGGAGGCACAGGAGCTTCTCCACCTCCCGCGGAGCTCATTCCCGGTTTCCAGCTCTGTGGAGCCTGGATGTTTTATCAGAAAGTTGTTAGCACTGAGTGGGAGCAAATAAAAAGAAAAAAAAATTAAAAGGGTGAAATCAGATAGTTTAAGCTAAAAAAAAATAGAAATATAAATGGAAGTTGCACAGCTCTCGGACTGCAGCCTGCTTTTTCTTATTCCTCATTTCCTTATTCCTTATTCCTGTGCGAATTCCTTCCTTCCAGCCCCAAATAAACCTGCCAAAGCCCAGCGGGGAGAGCACCCACCCCAATAACACCCGAACCATCGTTATCATCACCCCAATAACACCCATCGTTATCACCACCCCAATAACACCCGAACCATCGTTATCATCACCCCAATAACACCCATCGTTATCACCACCCCAATAACACCCGAACCATCGTTATCATCACCCCAATAACACCCATCGTTATCACCACCCCAATAACACAACACCCATCGTTATCATCACCCCAATAACACCCATCGTTATCACCACCCCAATAACACAACACCCATCGTTATCACCACCCCAATAACACCCATCGTTATCACCACCCCAATTACACCCGAACCATCGTTATCACCACCCCAATAACACCCGAACCATCGTTATCATCACCCCAATAACACCCATCATTATCACCACCCCAATAACACCCGAACCATCGTTATCATCACCCCAATAACACCCGAACCATCGTTATCATCACCCCAATAACACCCATCGTTATCACCACCCCAATAACACAACACCCATCGTTATCACCACCCCAATTACACAACACCCATCGTTATCATCACCCCAATAACACCCATCGTTATCACCACCCCAATTACACAACACCCATCGTTATCACCACCCCAATAACACAACACCCATCGTTATCACCACCCCAATTACACAACACCCATCGTTATCATCACCCCAATAACACCCATCGTTATCACCACCCCAATTACACAACACCCATCGTTATCACCACCCCAATAACACAACACCCATCGTTATCACCACCCCAATTACACAACACCCATCGTTATCATCACCCCAATAACACCCATCGTTATCACCACCCCAATTACACCCGGGCCATCGTTATCCCTCTTTTGGATCACCCCAATCCCTGGAATCCCCAGTCCCACTGCCCGAGGGCCTTCCCATGGGAACCGCCGGGATCCTCCCCAAAACCAGCTTTGAACAACCTGGTGGAGGGGGAATTTTTTGTTTTATAGCTCCGGTAGTGCAGGCGGGGTCAGATCCTGATTTTGGGCTCTGGGGACACGGGGCCAGGTCCCGATTTTGGGGTCGGGGCTGAGCTCTGCGGACCTGGAGCCAGATCCCGATTTTGGGCACTGGGGACCCGGGGCCAGGTCCCGATTTTGGGTTCTGGGGACCTGGAGCCAGGTCCCGATTTTGGGGTCGGGGCTGGGCTCTGGGGACCTGGAGCCAGATCCCGATTTTGGGCACTGGGGACCCGGGGCCAGGTCCCGATTTTGGGATCGGGGCTGGGCTCCGGAGACCCGGCCAGCAGCACTAGGTGGCATTGTGAGACCGGCGGCCGCCCAGCCCCAAATTAGTGACAATTATCCCTCTTGCCGGGCTTCATGCGATGGAGCCGGCTCCTTGTAGCCTGCAGGATAAATTCTATAGGGTGCCTGCCTCAGTCAGGGCTGTTCCTTCACAGGCTCTCCCTTCCCAGCTTTCACCTCAATCTGTCATCCAGATTTGACACTGCCTCGTTCCAACAGTGCTCAGGAATGACATGTATATAATGTGGAATATTGTGCACATTTACAGCCAGCGCTTTTGCCCCTTCAAACATTGCTCATTGCTGGGTTCTGGCAGCCGCCGTGCTGGAGAGAAAATAAAATTACCGGGGAAAGAAAAATAAAATAAATAAAAAAAACAAACCAAAACCGCCACAACAGAGGGTCCTGTTCTGATCGTCGGAAAGGAAAACTTTGATTTGGGTGCTGGACAGAGCGGGGCTGGATTTGAGGGGGATTTAGGGCTCGGAATTGTCCGGCAGCTCGGGGCTAATTAAAGAGGAGCTGCACGACGCTGGGCGAGCTCCCCGAGCTGGCTTCTTTATGATTCTCTTCCATTAACACTCCGGATTATAAATCAAATTAACTGGCATTTCTATTAAAAAAAAAAAATCCTTTCAGGAGAGCACCCAGCCCAGCGTGGCTGAGCCCCTGTTCTTTTCCCGGGGAGGATAAATCCCATCCCAGCTTTGTTCCCCCGGCTGCCACCATCACCCTTTCCCTGTTCTGTCGGAACAATCAGGGAGGACGGGCAATTATTGCCTTGAAGAGAAACAAAACCAAAAGTCCCAATTAGGCTGGGATGACTTCCCGGCTGAGCTCAGGGAGCGCCGCGCTCATCCCGGCTGCTTGCAGCTGGAATTCTGCACCAGCAGCACCAAATCCTCCCTGCCCGAGCCGGACGCGGGGAAAACACACAAATATAGCAAATATTTGTGAGCACACAACGTTCAGTGGCCACGGGGCTCCCAAATCCTCTCTCCACCCCCCCAGCCCCGGGGTTTCGCAGGAATTTTAAAATCGAGTTGTTCTGTCCCCTTTCCCCCCCATCCCGGAGCCGCTCAGGAGCATTCCCGGCTTTCCCCAGGCTGGATTTCTTTGGGATGGGTTTTATTTCCTGCCCACGTTTTGTTTGTGTGTTTGGGGCTGGAATTTGGGATTTGATTCCACAGCGCTGACGCTTGGAGCTGGTGAGCAGGACAGGGGAACAACGCGGAGTTAAATTTGAGGAATAAACTTTGAAATGATGGAGCTGGAGTGGGGAGAGAGAAATTCCTGGCTAAGGGGGAAAACCCGGGCTAGAGCCGAGCTCCTGGCTCAGCGAACAGATCCAGCCCGGATTCGAGTGGAATCATTGGAGGAAAAGCTCAGATTTATTGTCACTGTGTGAGACCAAACGGCAAAAGGAGATTGTCACTTCGCTAACGACTGCGCTTCCGAAAGAAATAAAGGTCCCCGTTCCGGGGAATTTTTTTTTCCTGGGAATCTCAGCACGGCCAGGGAGATTTCAAACTGAGATCTCTGCCTGAATTCCTTCTTTTAATCTTTGATTTTAATACTGAGAGCGAGATCCCCGGGCCGGGGCTCCTCCGTGGGGTGGGAAGCGGAGACAGGAGCGCAGCGAGCGCTGCTCCCAGCCCCGGGCACGGCGCTGCTGCCGCTGGATTTCTCCATGAATAATAAACCCAGGAACTCCTCACTGCCATCCCTCACTGCTCCCCGGCCCTGCCTCGGGCTTCATTTCCATAAAAACTTGTGATCCAGCCACGAGCCCGGCGGTTTTGCAATCTGTTTGAAATGATCCTCGAGGATTTAACCCCTGGCTGGGCAATAAAGCCTGGACAGAAGTTTTTCCCTTTCTCCAGCACGGCTGTTGTTCTCCCTGCAGGAAAAAAAATCATCCTTTACAATCAGCCCAGCTCCGGCTCTCTAAAACCGGCCTGGGAAGCTGGAGGGAAATGGAAAATAATTAAAAAAAAAGCTCTTTGGGAGGGATTGTGCCAGGCCAGGGATTCTCCCGTGGGATCCCAATCCCAGCGAGGGCTCGGGAATCACAACAGCCCCGGGACAGCTCCGAAGGTGCAGAGCAGCTTCTCCTGCTCCCATAACCCTTCCCAAACGCCTGATTTTCCGAGGAATTACAGCAGCAGGGACTATTATTAGCCAGGCACGTGGCTCTCCCGGCTCGCCAGAGCTTTCCTGGGAGCGAGGGAGGGAAAAGGGAAAAAGGGAGCGGGAGCAGCTTCACGGGGCTCGAGGCCCTGGGGATGGGATCCAGCACATCATCCTGGAAATCCGGGAAAAGGAAACGGGGAGGAGAGGAAGAATCCTTCATGCAGATTATTTATTTATGGCTTTTCCTGGTCACAGCACAAATGAATCAGCTGTGACTCCGCAGGCTCCGGGAAATTCTGCACATCCAAGTTTTCCTGCTGCCTTCAGAGCTCAGTGTCACGCAGGGGCGCTTCATCCACTGCAGTTCAGCTCTGGATAATCCCGAATTTTGCTCAGTCCCTTCCAAATGATTTATTTCCCCCCCTTGCTCTGGGCTGTAGGGAAGGAACAGCCATGGATGGATGGATCCTGGATGAGCTGGGCAGGGAATTATTGTCACTGGAAGCGTGGAAGGGCCCACTGGCAGCTCTTTGCCCTCCGTTAAAACTTTGTTCTGCTCCAAAATAACAGCGGGGGCTCAGGGAGGGATGGAGGCTGGGAATGGGAGAGTGGACACAGGAATCCTCACTTAGGAAAAGTGACAGCCCAGGTTCTGCTCCTTGAGAACTTCCCAAAATATAAAAGCCTGAAATTCCTGGAGGCTCCTCCACAACTGAGGAATAACTGAGCTGGGATCCTCCATGAATAAACCCTGAGGAAGGCAGGGATTGACTCTCTGCGGAGCTGGCAATTCCTTATTCCAGGAATGTGATTATCGGTAGCTCCTAAAAAAAACAAATCCCATCTCCCCTCTCTCCCATCCCTTCACGGGCTCCAGTGGAATTTTTGGGACCTCTTGGAGAGAAGATGGACAGAACCATGGCAGAGGTTCACCCACAGCAGTAAATACACCTGGAATATCGATGGAATAGCTGTGGAATATCAGCGGAATATCCATGGAATAGCTGTGGAATATCAGCGGAATATCCATGGAATGTCCACTGAATATCCGTGGAATATTCATGGAATATCCGTGGAATATCCACGGAAAATCAAAGGAATATCCGTGGAATAGCCACAGAATATTCATGGAATATCCGTGGAACATCCATGAAATATCCACAGAATATCCACGGAATATCCATGGAATGTACATTGCATATGCACGGAATATCCGTGGAATATATGTGGAATTTCTGTGGAATATCCACGGAATATCCACAGAATATCCCTGGAACATCCACGGAATATCCACGGAATATCCGTGTCTTGCCACAGGCAGCGCATCCCCAGGCAGGAGTTGCAGGGAAATGGGGATTTTTTTTCCAGGGCCGCCACCCTCCAGGAATGAGGATCCAGGGAGGATCCAGGGAGCAAACCCCCCTCGCCCGTGGCAGCCCCGGCGGAGCGCCCTGCGATCGCCATGGCAACCGCGAGCCAATTACAGCAATTAACATTCCCGCCGAGCTGGCCCTCATCAGCGGCAGCCGCGCTCCTTTATTTCCTCATTTATCCCTCCGAGCTGGCTCCGGAGCTCCAGGCAACACCGAGCCCCGGGATGGTCCCAAATGGATGTGGGGATGTTCCCAAGTGGATATGGGGACGTTCCCAAATGGCCACGGGGACGTTCCCAAATGGACACGTGGACATTCCCAAATGGGCACGGGGACGTTCCCAAAGGGGCACAGGGACATTCCCAAATGGATGAATGGGGATGTTCCCAAATGGGCATGGGGATATTCCCAAAAGGATATGGGGATGTTCCCAAATGGGCATGGGGATATTCCCAAATGGATGTGGGGATGGTCCCAAATGGATGTGGGGATGTTCCCAAATGAATGCACAGGGATATTCCCAAAGGGAGGCACAGGGATGTTCCCAAATGGATGTGAGGATGCTCCCAAATGGGAAAGGGATGTTCCCAAATGGATGTGGAGAAGTTCCCAATTGGATGTGGGGATGTTCCCAAAAGGATGCACAGGGATGTTCCCAAATGGATGCACAGGGCCCCTTCCCAAATTCCAACCCTTCCAGCTGGCACCATGCAGTACAACTGTGTCAGACACAAACCTCCAGAATTAAAAACTGTAACAATTCTTGTCACCTGTTCTGTCCTCTAGTTTTTACTGGTTCTATCAAGACATTGACGTTCAGTGCTTGACCCCATTTTCTGTCTCCGAAAATGAATTAGAAATGGGGATAAAAGAGAAATGGGGATAAAACAGTGACTGGATGGGTAAATCCCAATAAAAATATCCTTTCAGCATCCTGGATATAAATATGAACACTTTGAAACAAACTTCCAGAGCGAGCAGGGCAGGAATCGATCCCAAATTCCCAATTCCCAATTCCCAATTCCCAATTCCCAATTCCCAATTCCTGCTCACCCTCCATCCCCCAGCCCTGGAGCTCCTCCCTTCTCCGCGGGGTGAAGCCAGGCGAGGTCACCGTGCTGCATCACCGAGCAGGGACAGAAGCACATGGAGCGTGACACCGTGCAAATCCCAGCGAGCCGGGCATTCCCGCTCCTCCCAAAGCCAGGATCCCTCCAGGGACAGCCGGGGGTCGGCACCGCGCTCGGTAAAGCCTGGCCTGCATGTGCAGGGATGTGCAGGGATGTGCAGGGATGTGCAGGGATGTTCAGGGTGTGCAGGGTGTGCAGGGATGTGCAGGGTGTGCAGGGATGTGCAGGGATGTGCAGGATGTTCAGGGTGTGCAGGGTGTGCAGGGTGTGCAGGGATGTGCAGGGATGTGCAGGGTGTGCAGGGATGTGCAGGATGTTCAGGATGTGCAGGGATGTGCAGGGTGTGCAGGGATGTGCAGGGATGTTCAGGGTGTGCAGGATGTTCAGGGTGTGCAGGGTGTGCAGGGATGTGCAGGGTGTGCAGGGATGTGCAGGATGTTCAGGGTGTGCAGGGTGTGCAGGGTGTGCAGGGATGTGCAGGGATTTTCAGGATGTGCAGGGATGTGCAGGGTGTGCAGGGTGTGCAGGGATGTGCAGGGATGTGCAGGGTGTGCAGGGATGTGCAGGATGTTCAGGATGTGCAGGGATGTGCAGGGTGTGCAGGGATGTGCAGGGATGTTCAGGATGTGCAGGGATGTGCAGGGTGTGCAGGGATGTGCAGGGATTTTCAGGATGTTCAGGATGTTCAGGGATGTGCAGGGTGTGCAGGGATGTGCAGGGATTTTCAGGATGTTCAGGATGTGCAGGGATGTGCAGGGTGTGCAGGGATGTGCAGGGATTTTCAGGATGTGCAGGGATGTGCAGGGTGTGCAGGGATGTGCAGGGATGTGCAGGGATTTTCAGGATGTTCAGGATGTGCAGGGATGTTCAGGGATGTGCAGGGATGTGCAGGGATGTGCAGGGATTTTCAGGATGTTCAGGATGTTCAGGGATGTGCAGGGTGTGCAGGGATGTGCAGGGTGTGCAGGGATGTTCAGGGATGTTCAGGGATGTGCAGGGATGTGCAGGGTGTGCAGGGTGTGCAGGGATTTTCAGGATGTTCAGGATGTTCAGGGATGTGCAGGGTGTGCAGGGATTTTCAGGATGTTCAGGATGTTCAGGGATGTGCAGGGATGTGCAGGGATGTGCAGGGTGTGCAGGGATTTTCAGGATGTTCAGGATGTTCAGGGATGTGCAGGGTGTGCAGGGATTTTCAGGATGTTCAGGATGTTCAGGGATGTGCAGGGATGTGCAGGGATGTGCAGGGATTTTCAGGATGTGCAGGGATGTGCAGGGTGTGCAGGGATGTGCAGGGATGTGCAGGGATGTTCAGGGATGTTCAGGGATGTGCAGGATGTGCAGGATGTTCAGGGGTGTGCAGGGATGTGCAGGGATTTTCAGGATGTGCAGGGATGTGCAGGGTGTGCAGGGATGTGCAGGGATGTGCAGGGATGTGCAGGGTGTGCAGGATGTTCAGGGATGTGCAGGGATGTGCAGGGATGTGCAGGGATTTTCAGGATGTGCAGGGATGTGCAGGGTGTGCAGGGATGTGCAGGGATTTTCAGGATGTTCAGGATGTTCAGGGATGTGCAGGGTGTGCAGGGATGTGCAGGGATTTTCAGGATGTTCAGGATGTGCAGGGATGTGCAGGGATTTTCAGGATGTTCAGGATGTGCAGGGATGTGCAGGGTGTGCAGGGATGTGCAGGGATTTTCAGGATGTGCAGGGATGTGCAGGGTGTGCAGGGATGTGCAGGGATGTGCAGGGATTTTCAGGATGTTCAGGATGTGCAGGGATGTTCAGGGATGTGCAGGGATGTGCAGGGATGTGCAGGGATTTTCAGGATGTTCAGGATGTTCAGGGATGTGCAGGGTGTGCAGGGATGTGCAGGGATTTTCGGGATGTGCAGGGATGTGCAGGGTGTGCAGGGATGTGCAGGGTGTGCAGGGATTTTCAGGATTTTCAGGATGTTCAGGATGTTCAGGGATGTGCAGGGATGTGCAGGGATGTGCAGGGATTTTCAGGATTTTCAGGATGTGCAGGGATGTGCAGGGATGTTCAGGGATGTGCAGGATGTGCAGGGTGTGCAGCATGTTCAGGATATTTGGGATGTGCAGGGATTTTCAGGATGTTCAGGATGTGCAGGGTGTGCAGGATGTTCAGGATTTTCAGGATGTTCAGGACGTGCAGGGATTTTCAGGATGTTCAGGATTTTCAGGATGTTCAGGACGTGCAGCCCCCATGGCTGCCGTGTTCCCTGGGCTCGGATCTCTCCGGCTGCCACATTTCCTGTGTGTGAGAACCTGCTCATTCCAGCCTGGAAGTCAGGACGGGTTTGCACAGCACCTCACTGCCAGGAAAGGAGGAATGAAGCTGGAATCACAGGATGCTTTGGGAGGGAAGGGATCCCAAAATCCTCTCACCTGCCAGGGCCAGGGCAGGCAGTGATGATGACAAATTCCACATCCCAGCAAAATCCCAGCAAAATCCGGGGCAGGGCTCAGGAGCTGGGTGTGCTTCCAGCTCCTTTTGCTCATCAATCCCAACAGCCTCTCAGAGGGGAGTCAATGTCCAGCTAATGTACTCCAGGACCAGCTGGGAGCAGGGAATGCTGATGGAAAGGCACTGCTGGAATTCCCAGGCCAGATTTGTTCCTGCTAAATTCCAGTCCTTCACCTCCAGAGCAATCCCGCGGTTGGAAAACCCCATCCCCCATTCCGTTTTTCCCAGAGAATTCCAGGTCCAAGCTCACTGTCCACAGCCAGAAGATGGTTTATTTGTTTATTTAATTTAAATAAACTTCTTCTGCCAATTCCTCTCAAGTTTTATGTGAGCCCGTGACTGCAGAAGTGCCAAAGACAAGAGCAACAGGCGTGGTTTGACTTCAGCATTCCAGCTGAAGGGCTGGAAGTGAAGCCAGCTGCAGGTTTGGAGTTGTCATTTCAACTTCAACCACGACTCAAGGGAAGAGTATAACGACAGGAAAAAAAAAGGAAAAAAAAGAAAAAACCCCTCAAAACCCAAAACACTCAAACAAAAAAAGAAAGCAAAACAAAAAACACTCACAAAAAAAGGAGAAAAAAAACCCAACACACCCTTCCCCTCCAAATGAAACTCTTATTTCTTTGCCTTTGTAAAAATGTGGAAGTTTTTTTTATATTGCTTGGTTACTCTGGAATTTACTTTAAGCAGTAATAAATATTAAAATTCATCCAACTCCTTGAACACCCTGTGGCCCAAGCAGGGCTCCAGGCAGCCAGGGACTCTCAGCTCTGGCCCTGATCAGGGTCCAAACCTCCTGGGTGCATTCAGTTCATGCTCTGAGGACAAATTATCCTAAACTTCACTAAAAATAAAGTTCAGATGAGCTCTTTCCCTTCAGAGAGTAAATAACAGCAAGACACAATGGCCACTGAGCCCAGGAGTATTTCCAGAGTCAGAGCAGAATTCCAAACGGGCAGCATTCCCACCTTTAGACCCAGCTCAGGAAGGGGTTACTGAACACCAGGGGCACAACTCCCAGCAAATTCCCTGCCTGGGGATGTCCCAAAGCTCACCTGGGGACGGTCAAGTCCCTCCTGCCCCCACAGCCAGCCTGGGACAAAGCCAAGGCAGCAGCTCCCATCCAGTGCTGGGATGAGCCCTGGGACAGGGAACGGGGCTGGAGCATTCCCGGAGCATTCCCAGAGCACTCCCGGAGCCCCTGGCAGCCCCAGGGATGGGCAGAGGCTGCTGCTGGGCTGGGAGCACTGGGAGGCACCGCCGGCACCTGAGGGGCTGCAGATCCCCAGTGCCGGGATCTCCTCTGCCATTCCCAGGAATCCCTGACCCCTGTCAGGGCGGATTTGTGTTAAAACAGGAATTTTTGTGTTATGGGAGGAGCTGCCGATCCCCAGTGCCGGGATCTCCACTGCCATTCCCAGGAATCCTGACAGGTACAGGGAGTTTTAAGGTCCAACCACAAAGTTCATCCAGTACAGACTCTCTCCTAAACTCACATTTATTTATTTATTTATTTATTTATTTATTTATTTATTTTTAAGTTAGGGATAAGAACCACGGAATCCTAAAATAGTTTGGGTTAGAAGACTTAAAGCCCATCCCATTCCACCCCCTGCCATGGCCTCAGGCATCTCCCACTATCCCAGGCTGCTACAAGCCCTCCAGCCTGGCCTGGGGCACTTCCAGGGGTGGGAGAAGCATTTTTGGTTGGGTTTTTTCCCAGGGACAAGTGTGATGGATGTTCCTGAGCTCCTGGTGAAGGTGAAAGTTGTTCCCAGAAGTTGCCAGTTTGTTGCACAGGGTGTCTCTGGTGGTGGCACCCTGGCCAGGACACCCCAGGGACACCTCAGGGACACCTCAGGAATATCCCAGGGACATCCCAGGGACATCCCAGGGACATCCCAGGACTCCCCAGCAGCCTGGGGGTGTTTTTGGCTGCTCTGGGAGCACCATTTGGAGCCAGCACTTGGGATCAATCCGCACCTGAGCACGCAGAGCTCCGAGCCAGAGCCGATCAAACCAGCCCAGAGCCGCCTCAGACCCTTCCCGAACAGCAGCTTTGCCATTCCCAGCGATTTTTCCCACCCCCAAAAATAATTTGCGTGGAGAAGGCTGCGCAGCCCGGGCGGCCCGGAGTGAGTGCCGTGAACGCCAGGGACGCGTCTGCCCGTCCCAAACGCTCCCGTCTCAGCAGCTTGATTTGATTATCTTGATTATCAGCAGCTGCTTCCGTGCCTGCCGCTGTCGGGGAGGAGACTTCGGCTCGAATCAGGGCTCCTGTCTGCTCCCTCCCGACAGAGCTGCCAGGGCCGGGCTGCCGCCGCAGAGCCGCGCTCCCGGCTGCAGCATCCCAGAGCGGCGGGAAAGGAGCCAAACCCTCGGGAAGGGCAGCTCCGGCCATGGCAAGGTCCTTCCTGCAACGCCAGGGATTGGGGGAGCTCCTGGAGGAGAGGGGCACCGGGGTAAATGCACGGGATGGGAATGGGTTTTGAGGGATTTAATTCCCTTCCAAGCAAACCGCTCCAGGGTTCCCTGGAAGAGGGAGGCTCTTCGGGAGGAGATTCCAACCTGCTCTGATTTCCCAGCCTTGGCTCCTCAGGCCATTCCTGGATTCCAAGACCCGGGCTCAGGGAATTTCCTCTGTGCAATTCCTTTCGTTCCCGCTTTTCCTTTTCCCTGGGATTCTGCCATGTGGAAACGATGAAATGTTTCCCCGCGATGACTGAGGCCACGTGTTTTCCATGATGCAGGCCAGAGTTTCTCCATCCCAAAGGAATTCCCTGCTGCCCTCCAGCATTCCCTGCATTCCCTGGGGATGGATGCAGCCACAGGAAGGAACAAACTTCCCAAGGGAATCAAGCACAGATGAGGAAGAGTATTGGGAAATTCCGAATTCCAAACACCCAAAGCTGAAGAGCCACTGGTGCTGAAGGAAGATCTCTGCATGCTCTCTCAGGATAACACTCCCTTGGAATAACTTTCAATCCTTTTCCTCTTCCTTTTTTTCTTTTCCTCTTCCTTTTTAATTTTAATATTCTCTTTCATTTTTTCCTTTTCCTTTTCATTTTCCTTTTCCCCCTTTTTTTCCTTTTCCTTTTTTCATCTTCCTTTTTCCCTTTCCTCTCCCTTTCATTTTTTAATTTTCCTTTTTTTCCTTTTCCTTTTCCTCTTTCTTTTCCTTTTCAAATTTTATTTTCCTCTCCCTTTTCCTTTTATCCTTTTCCTCTTCCTTTTTTCCCTTTCCTTTTCCCTTTGTGGATTGGAATTGGAAGCAGGAGGTTCTTGCAAAACCTTCCTGCAAAATTAGTCTGACCCTAAAAAAATACACTTTCCTTAGGAAACCAATTTATCCTTAAGAATGTGTTTACCTGAAAAACAAAAATAGACTTAGCCTAAGGAAATGAACTTTGATTTTGTTTTTAGACTAAGTTCATTTCATTAAGAAATGCGCTCACACAATAAAATCCAAACTTATTCTAAAAGTTAAACTTACATTAAAAAATACACCTCACCTAAAAAGTTCAACTCGCCCTAAATAATGCAACTTACCTTAAAAAGCTAACTTGTCCCAAAAAATGAAACTTATCCTAAAAAACAAAATTTATCCTAAAAATATCCTTTCCATAGGGAAATTCCTGCTGATGTCCACCCTGCCCTCCCCTGGTGCAGAAGTTCCTTCACTTCCCTCCAAATACAAAGGAAAGGAGTTGGGAAAACTCCTGGAAATCTTTTCCAGGAAAGCTGGATGGGACATCCTTGGAGTGCCATCCCTTTCCAATCCAATTCCTGTTTCGATCCTGCAGGCTCGTTCCAGTCCTGTTGATATTTCTGGCACTGAAAGCAGAGTCAACTTACCGTATCTTAATATTATTATTATTATAAAAATATAACCAATAATAATTAATACATGGTATTTTAAAATATAGATATTATATACATTAGTATGCATTATTGTACATTATATACCTATTATATATAATATATTAATGTATTGATATATATTATTAATATATAACATTTTGTTAATAATTATTAATATCCAATAATGATAAAGTAAGATGATGATGATAATGATAATGATAATGATAATAATAATAATAATAATAATAATAATAATAATAATAGCAGCAGTACAATTCTAACATGATTAATGAACCAAAGGCTTCCTGCAGGAGTGTTCTCCTCATTCCAGCTCCTGTTTTCCCTGCTGCTCCTCTCCCCTGCTCCATCCTTTCCCCTCTCGGTATCCCGAATTTTGGGGCACTCTGCAATGGGGATGCTGCAGGACAGAGGGATCCATGGCCAGTCCAGCTTTCCAGAGCGGTGCCAGCGGCACTTCCAGCATTCCATGGGCTGGAATTCCATGGGCACCGCACTTCAGGGAATTCCAGCTGCTCCAGGGACAGCACAAACAACTTTCTCCTAAACCCAACAAGGCACGAACAAATCTGGGAGACTCCTGGACCTTCCCATTCTCCTGGTTTCCCCAGATTTTTCCCAGGGCCGATCTTTCCCATCCCTGCAGGAATTCCAGGAGCCTTTCCCTGTTTTTTTTGGGAGCCGTGTCCCGCCCCGCTGCGCGTTCCGGCAGCACTAGGTGGTGTTGCAGAGTAGTTCAGTGGGAAATTGGGGAAAAGGCAGGAATTCTGTGCTCTTTCTCCCCTTCCCAAGGTTCCAGGAGCTCCTTCCAAAGGCGCTGCTGGTGCCTCTGCCCAGGGGAATATTTGGGATTTTGGGATCGGTTTTCCAGGCGCCCTCTCCATTGGTTCCCGGGCATCCCTTCACTCCTCACACACCTGGATATCCAGGTCTGAAAATCCCTGGAGATCCCAGGGGAATATCCCAGTAATTCCAGCTGTCTCTCCAGGAAATAAGATTTTCTATGGCCTCAGAGGGGTTTGGATCAGTATTTCCAAATCCAGTGCTGAAAAAAATCCAGGGAAAATCCCTATCACTCCAGGACATTCCTAAACCTCCAAATTTCAATTTATTTTCTCACTGGATGAATAAAAAATTGGATGCAATTTCCAACCTGGATCATCACTGTTGGAACTCAGCCCCCTAAAAGAAAGAAGGGAAGTTTTCAGACAATTGTTTTGGTTCAACATCAAAAAGGAATATTTAAAATAAGAAAATATTTCAAGCGTCAAAATATCTAAAATACTGCAATATTTCAAATAAAAATATCTCAAAATATTTCCAGCATTCAAAAACACTTCAAATCTCACAATATTTCAAACTAATGCAGCTGTTCTGGAAGCTGAAAACACTGCCAGCTTCCAGGGGAATTTGTGTCTGGATGAATCCAGAAAGAATAAACAGGAAAGGGAAGTTTGTGGCTGTCCCAGATCCTGCTCCCTGCACTCAGAGGCCACGAATCCCAAATGAGTGCAAGAATTCCGAGGCCAAGGTTGTTAAACATTGGAGGGGCTGCCCAGGGAGGGTTGGATCCCCATCCCTGGAGGTGTCCCAGGAATTCCTGGGGGTGACGCTCAGGGCTGGGGACAAGGTGGGGATCGGGCACAACTTAGATTTGATGATCCCACAGGGATTTTCCAACCGCAGGGATCCTGGGATTCTGTGCCTGAGCCAGATCCAACCCTCCTGGTGTGAAATGCCCGATGACCCCCAACATTCCCAGCCCTGTTTTCCTGTCCCACTCCCACACTGGGCAACCCCAGGAATTCACCCCCTGTGCCAAAGTTCTGCTCCTGCCACCCCCACCCCTGAGCTTCTCCCGCATTTTTCATTATTCCAGCCCCGGAACGAGCTGGGAAATCCTTAATGAGACATTTCCTCAGCCTCTGTTTTTTACATTTTGCCGATGGCATAATGAGGCTGAGCTGGAATTTAACATCCCCGTCACTTCCCGCTCCCAGTCCCCCACTTCCAGCCTTGCTGTTGGTTTTTTTCCCCTGCTGGATGTTGGGAATTTATCACGGCTATCAATAATCGCTCTGTCAAACGCAACCCTCCGCCATGCTCCCTTTTTTTTTTTTTTTGGCGGAAAGAATTCCTTCCCATTTATCTTCAGGAATATTGAGGGATGATTGCAGTCTGGTAAATCCAGCAGCAATTTCTCCTTCGCTCCCAGCCCCTCCTGTGGATGTTTCCCACTTTGGAGTTGCTCAAACCTTTATCACAGAGGTTCTAAACATTTTTTCCAAACCTTCCCAGGGAGATTTTCCAGCCTGGCTCAGCTTCCCACAGAAGCCAGCACTGGAAGTTTCGTGCCTTCAGCTTTCCAGTGATGTCCTAATTAAAGAGAAATGAGATTTATGGGAAGATGCAGCTTATTAGGCTAATTTGGGCAGCTGAGAGGCAGCCAACGTGCTGGGCTCGTTTAAATCCCGGGAGCTGATGGGACTGCTTGGGAATTTGTCTTTCCTTTGCCTACTTGTAGTGGTGTTTCTATGGACTGGGCCAGGTGCTCATGAGGAAGGTCAGAGGAGATCCATGGATCCATAGATTTCCCTTCCGGGACAGCCCCAGCTGCGCTGGCATTTTCCTCCTGCTGAAAAACGGCACTGAGAACTCGCAGCTGGCTCTGAGCCCTTCTCAAAGTGGCAGAATTTCTCCAAATGTGCCCCCAAATCATCTTTCCTCAGCCAATTTTCCTGTTTTTTTTTTTTTTTTTTTTTTTGGACAGATGAATTTGCTGTTTGGAGTGTGGGGTCACAGAGAACTCTCCCTGCGCCCTGCACACCTCAGTGATTTATTCTGAATTTCCAAAGCTCTGCTCAGTTGTTGCAGCCCTCCTGAACTTTCAGCACACTTTTAGGGTATCTCAGCTGTTATTTAGGATTTTTTCTTTTTTTCCTGACAGATCATTAATTTCTGAGGCTGAGACCCAAAATCTGGATCCCAAGTGTGGCAAAGGGAACCAGAGGCACCACGAGGTTGAAAATCCATTTTTCCCTTGTGGCGACCACAGGAACAGAACTTTCCCTCTCCCCTAATTCCAACACAAACGGGAGCTGCTTCCCTGTTAAAAACGAAATATTCCACACCCTTCAGACCCACTGGAAGGATTTACACCCACTGGAGTCTGTGGATTTAAAAAAGTCCAATTCTCTATGGAAAATAAGAGAGATTTTAACATTCACCAATTTTTGTTCCTCCAGCACAGCGATATTCTTACTAATTTGATAATTTTTTTTTAAATTCTTAGGAGAAAATAACTTTTTTTTTAAAAAGGGGAGAAGTGTCTGATTAGCAGAATTAAACTCCTCTAACATCCCATTTCCTTTCCATTCTCCTGCTGCTTGGGAATGTTTCCTCTCTCCATTCCTGATAAAACCCCCTGATTCTCCCTTTCTTTTCCCAAATATCGGTCACAAAAATCAGATTTTTTTCAGTCCTCGCTTTCCCGGTGCAATCCCACCCATCCCTGAAGTTCCTCCCTTTAATCCCATCCCACAGCCGGAGGAGCTGCTGACCCAGGATCCCAGGAATGGGATGTTCCAGGAATGATGGAAAACCTCATTCCCATCCAAGGGGAAGCACTGGGTGATGGAGGAAGCGACTGCTGAAAGCTGCTGGAGGCACTGAGCACCTGCCAGGGAGGAAAATAAATAAAATAAAATAAAATAAAATAAAATAAAATAAAATAAAATAAAGTAAAATAAAGTAAAATACAAAATATAAAAATGAAAATAAAACATAAAATATAAAATAAAATAGAATAGAATAAAAATAAAATAAAATAAAATAAAGCATAAAATATAATAAAAATAAAATATATAAATATAAAATATAAAAATAAAATAAAATTAAGATAAAATAAAATGTAATAAAAATAAAATATATAAATATAAAATATATAAAAATAAAATAAAATTAAGATAAAATGAAGTATAAATAAAACATAATTCAAAACACAATTTAAAAATAAAATAAAATACAAAATAAAATAAAACCACACAAAAAACCCCCAAAAGCACAAAACAAAAACCCCGCCAAGCAATAAAAATCCCCAAACCAAAGCTGAGCTAAACAAACAAACCCCAAATTCCCTCCCCAGAGCCCCCCAGGCAATGGAGTCGTGTGACCCCCGAGGAAGTTGGCAGCACACGGAGCGAAGGCTCCTCTGGGATCCTCTCACCTGGAGCACGGGATCCCATCCGGGCCTTGGAGAGCTCTGGAGAAGGAGACCCCAGAGCAGCTGGAAAACCTTCTCAGACACATCAGGATTCCAAGGTTTCCCCATCCTCAGCTCACCAGACAATTCCGTGGGCTGGAGCGTCAGGAAGTGCCCTTGGAGAGCCTTGGGGGGGTTTGGGGTGGAGGGGACCCTCAGGGGTCCCAGGGCCCGACCCGGTGCCAGCTCTGCTGCCCTGGGGGTGCTGGCAAAGTAAAAACGATGGATCAGCCTGCCTTGGGAACGTCCCAGCTCCCCTCTGGGGAACTCCAGAATTTGTCATCCTCAGATGTTACCTGGAAAGGGACACATCCTTCAAAATGGTGACATTTCCCACAGATGGATTTTCCTGCTTTTCCCATCATCCATTTACCATGGAGTGTGGTCGTAATCCCATCCCATCCCATCCCATCCCATCCCATCCCATCCCATCCCATCCCATCCCATCCCATCCCATCCCAGTGATCCCACCCCAGTGATCCCATCCCATCCCATCCCATCCCATCCCATCCCATCCCATCCCATCCCATCCCATCCCATCCCATCCCATCCCATCCCATCCCATCCCATCCCATCCCTCCTGCCCGCAGAGAGAGAAGTTCTTTGGGATCCTGTCTGGGATGAATTCCCCCCCAGTGAATTCCCAGTCCAAATCCCAGCCCACCCAGAGATCCCAGCACCCCTGGGCTGTGCTGATAAGAACAGGAATTGCTCTGCAGGGTCCGGGGATTTAGGAGCAGCTCTCCTGTTTATTTGGATGTCATATCCCAATAATTCCGGTCACCAGTGACCCCGTGACACCGGCCCAGGGCTGGAGATTTTCCTCCCCTGCCTCACCCCTCATCTCCCACTGTCAACACTCCCAGCCCGGCCATGCCGCTGGAATTGCCGTCGGAATCCGCAGCAGTGTTTGTCTTAATCCAATATTTGTCTCATTCCCGCTCCTTCCCGCCAGTGTTTGCCTTATTCCCGAGTGGTTCCATTTTTGTGTTTGTCAGACCCCTCCCCGCTCCTGGTGCCTCTCCTGACCCGGCTCCTGCTCCTCACGGCTGGAAATGCATCTGGGATGTGAGCATGGAAAAACGCCGGGAAGGGCCAGGACAGGGAATTCCGAGCGGCTGAGCTCCAGTCCTGCCTCTTCCCATTGGGGTCTCAGCTCTGCTCCTCCAGCAGATCCCGCACACGGGGACAATTCCCATCCCAAATCCAAGGGGAAAAGGGCTGAAGGATTTTGGGAATTGTTTTACAGCAGTTAACACCATTCCCATTCCCAGTCCTCCAGCAGATCCCGCACACGTGGACAATTCCCGTCCCAAATCCAAGGGGAAAAGGGCTGAAGGACTTTGGGAATTGTTTTACAGTGATTAATGCCATTCCCAGTCCCAGCGATGGAATACGACTGAGTTGTCTTCTCCATCCTGATCCTGAGCAATTCCACTGAGGAAAGGACAAACAACAACCAAAATATGGATCAGGGTGGGGGGGTGGGAGGGACCTCTGGGGATCACCAGGAAGGGGGAAAGGGGGAAAGAGGAAGGAGGGAAAGGGGAAAAAGAGCAGGGAAAAAGAGAAAAAGAGAGGAGGGCGCAGGAAAGGAAAGAAGGGCGGAGAGAAAGTGGAAAGAAGGGGAAAAGGAGGGGAAAAGGAGGGGAAAAGGATAGGGGAAAGGAGGAGAAAAAGGAAGGGAAGGAGGGGAAAAGGAAGGGAAGGAGGGGAAAAGGAAGGGAAAGGAGGGGGAAAGGAGGGGAAAAGATGGGAAAAAGGAGGGGAAAGGAGGGGATAAAGGAGGGGAAAAGGATTGGAAAAGGATGGGGAAAGAAGAGGGAAAGAAGGGGAAATGATGGGGGAAAGATGGGAGGAAGAAGGAGGAAAAGAAGGGGGGAAAGAAGTGAGAAAACTGCAGGATTTCTCCTTTTGGGTGTCATTTAGCACCTTTCACTCTCTCCTTCCCTTCCTCCCATGTCTCTTACTACAAATCGTGGCTTGCCTTTCATGCTGAAGACCAGGCTGGAACATGGCAGGGAAAATTCACGGACAGAAATGACAAAAAGCTTCTCTCTGGATATCTAAAATATTCCCAAGCTGGAAGTTCTTTCAGGAGTTTTGCTTTAAATAAATAATTAAAAAAATCAATTAAAAATGTTCAAAATCAGCGGTGACCTTAAACCAAGGAAATTGTGCCCATCCCTCCCTCTCCTGCTACGGAGGAGCAGCCCTGGCAGCACAGAGCCCAGGACGTCAGGAATTCACAGGCACCAGCATTTCCAGAAGCTTTCTTGGACAAGGATTCTGTTTAATTGGCTTTAAAAGCCACTCTTCTCCCACACAGGCTCCTGCAGAGCCATCTGTGCAGGGAATTGGCAATCTGGAGAAAGAGTCTGTGAAGGAATTCGCCCTGCTTGGCGCTGCTGGATTATGGGGGGAGAAGGATTCCAGAGGTTGTGCCCAGCCGTGAGGGCTCCAAAGAGAATTCCGGGTGTTCTGGGAAAGGACAGAGAGGAAACCCTGGGATGGAGGAGCTGGGCCCTTTTAGAGAAATTGTGGTGAGGAGGTGAAAATTTGTGCTCTGCAGTTCCTCGTTTTTTATGGATAGAAGGAATTTGGGAAGTGCCATGGAAATGGAATTAAGGATTAAAGGGGAAGAGGAGCACAGAGGGTTTAGGGAAATGCTGCTGCAGGGCCCTGCCTCACAACTGCTTCATTCCCAAACATTCCCAGAGCTAACCTTCTGGCAAACCTGTGCAATGTGTGGACATGGAGCTCATGCTCCAGCACATCCCATCTGCTCCCAGAACAGGAGGGGAAAACTGGAGCCAAACCCTCAGAGGAAGCTCCCAGGGGATTTGCCAAACTTGGGAGCAGAGAACCAGGAGCACAAACACGGAGGGTTCATCTGGGGAAGGGAAAGCTCCAGGGAGAGCTTCCAGCACATTCCAGTTCCTGAAGGGGCTCCAGGAGAGCTGGAGAGGGACTGGGGACAAGGGATGGAGGGACAGGACACAGGGAATGGCTCCCACTGCCAGAGGGTAGGGATGGGTGGGATATTGGGAACTGGGAATTCCTGGTTGGGATGGAATTCCCAGAGCAGCTGTGGCTGCCCTGGATCCCTGAAGTGTCCAAGGCCAGGCTGGGGCTTGGATCCACCTGGGATAATGGGAAGTGTCCCTGTCCATGGCAGGGGTGGGTGGCACTGGATGGGCTTTGCAGTCCCTTCCAACCCACATCACTCCAGCATTCCATGATTTCCTAGAGTCAGATGTGCTTTTCCTACTCCTCAGTGTCCCCAAGCCGTGGCTGAGGTTTCTTGGCTGTGTGGGTCTCGTGGTGCCACAGCAGGGTCCATCCATCCATTCCCCTTTCCCAATCCATGTCCTCTTCCCATGCCCCGTGGTGCCACCCTGTGCCCCACCCTGGCCCAAGGCAGGTGAGAGAAATTTTGGATTTGTCTTTACAGAGGATCTGTGGTAGAAAAAAAACAGCACTGAGGGATAAAAGAAACAATGGGAAGGATTCCACTGATGGATGAATGGAAAAAAAGATATTTGCCTTTACAAACAAAATGCAGGTTTGCTGATAAATGAAATTGGATATTGAAAGGTGAAAGAAGCAATGGGGAAAATCAATGAATTCCATAAAATTCAAAATGAAAAGGGAGGGCTGTACATCAGAGGGGAATCTCAGGTATCGGGGCTCTGGGAAGCCTGTGCCTCTCAAGCACCTCAGCCCATGGGGAAAGAGAGAGGGAAATTGGGATAAAAAGGGAGGAGAGTCCTCCAAAAACCTGAGAGATCCCAGGGGAGCGCCCCACAGCCTGTCCCTTTATCCCAGTAAAGTTACAGGGGTGCTCTGTCTCCTTTCTGGACACAAACCTCTGGTGTTGGTGGGTTCCTTTTCCTGACACAGGGCAAGCACCACAGTCCTGCTCTCCAATGCCATCTCTCTATCACTGCAGGGATAATAAAGGGATAATTCCGTGGTGCCAACCCATCCCGAGCAGGTTTGGAGCTCTCTGCAGTCCGTGATTAGGATTCAGGGCAGAGCCTGAGTCCCTGCTCCATTCCCGAGGCTCCAGGAGAGCAGCTCAGCTGCAAATCCGAGATCCTGCAGCATTTCTCCTCCTCAGCAAAAGGCTTTTCCATGGTAGCAAAAATTTCCAAGGTATTCCCCTGGGGGAATCGTCCTTGCAGCGCTATGGATGGGGGAATCAGCCCCGGCAATTAAACCTTTTAGAGCAGGTGAGCGCCTCCTCCACACGAAATCCTGCCGGGAACACGACCCCAGGCAGCCCCAGGGTGCTGCAGGGCCACCCAACACACCGAGCCATCATCACAGCTCCTTTCCCCGGGATCTTCCCAGGATCCATCAGCTCCGCCTGGATTTGGGACCGGGGGCTGCACCGCCCTCTCTCCCTAACGTGGCTTTAAGCAGGGGTTAACCTCTCCAAGGTGATTTTATCCTAAAGATCGTGGCACTGGAGTTATGGCAAACTGTGTTCGGCACCAGGATCCGGCCCCTTTTGGTATTCCTGCTTCTCCCACATCCCTTTTTTCCAGGGGATCCCATGGCACTGTGATCCCTTATGGAGTGAAGGGAATGGGGTTTAAGTCAGGAAATGGGATCTTGAAGTTTCTTCCGCCTCTATGGTCTGGTTCAGCTTGATTTGGGAATAGAGAAAGGGGAAAGAAGAGATTGGAGGTGGGAAAGAAATGGGCAATGAGGGGGGCTGGGAAAATACATCAGCAAAAGTAACCAGGGAAGAGTGGGAGAAGCACAGGGAGTGGAGCCCAGGGACTGCACCCCGGGACCACGGGGGTGGGGAGGGGGAACTGGCCCCACAGAGGGGCTGAACGAAGAATCCCAGGATCCCTGAGGCTGGAAAAGCTCTCCCAGCCCATGGAGTCCCAGCTGTGCCCAGTGCCCACCTTGTCCCCAGAGCTCTGGGTGTCACCTCCAGGAATTCCTGGGACATTCAGGGATGGGGATCCAACCCTCCCTGGGCATTTCCAATCCCTGAGCACCCTTTCCATGGGGAAATTCCTGCTGCTGTCCCCCCTGAGCTCCCCTGGGGCCGTTCCCTCTGCTCCTGTCCCTGATTCCTGGGATAAGATCCCAAATCCCCCCGGCTGTCCCCTCCTGTCAGGGAATTCCAGAGAGGGAAAAGATCCCTCTGGATCCTCCTTTGCTCCAGGCTGAGCCCCTTCCCATTTCCCTCAGGAATTCTCCAGCCCCTTCCCAGCTCCCTCAGCCACTCCTCCCATACTTCAATCCCCACTGACCATCTCAGGGATTTCTGGCCGTGTCCTGGATCAGCACCCCAGGCTGCCCAACCCCTTTGAACACAAACCTTGAGCCACAGGGAACAAATCCCAAAGCCCTCATACTCCCTGGAGCTGGTGGCTCCTAAATCAGGGCACGTCACCCCAGCTCCAGCTCTGACTGTGGCACCTCAAGACGGCTGAGATGTATTTTCCTCACGCACCACATTTTTGCAGGACCCGAAAGAGGAGATAAATAAACCCCAGTTACTGGCAGGATCAGCCCCTGGATGAGCACAGGTTGAAGAATCCGAGCTGTGAGGAGATAACAATTACCAGCAAGTCATTACTTACAAACAGGATAATTTTTCAAGCAAGCCTGAATGAATCTGCACATTCCCAGCCAGCAAATAGCTTTGAAAACCCTCTGAGCTGGAAAAAACCATTGTGAATCCCGAGCATCTGCTTTGCTCTAAGTGTATTTTAAAAAATATTTGTTTTGGCCAATAATCTAAAGAGGGAACCGTGGCTCTGAGTGTGGCTGAGATGTTTAGCCCGTGGCTAAACAGGATTTTCCTGTTCACAGTTATGATTTTGTGTTTGGCCATAATAAAAAAAATAAAAGCATTGATGAAAAATATAGATGTTCCCAGCGTGAACACTGTCACATCACTGGTTTATAAATAAACATGGATTACGCTCAAAAAATCTCCTTAAGCACAGTGACCTCGCAGTGCAACGCCTCCCACAGCCAGCCCTGTGCTCCCAAGGGATGCTCCAGGGAATTCCAAGCTTCCCTGCCCACTGCAGGGGGTTGGAACTCCGGGATCTTTACATTCCCTTCAACCCCAAACCCTTCTGGGATTCTGCTGTGGAGGGGAACAGCTTTTCTCACCAAAGCTCAGGAAGAAGTTCTGGAAATAAAACCTGGTGTATTGGGAGGGTTTGGGAATGACAAAACACTGGGGATGGTGGAGCTGCCCCAGACTCTGCAGCCTTTAATGTGGTGCCAGTCTGGGGTTTTCCTTCTGGATTTGGGGATTTCCATCTGGATAAATAAAAAATGGGGACATGAAAGCCGGGGGGAGTGACTTTTTATATGGGCAGAGAGTGATGGGACAACAGGGAATGGTTGAAACTGGAGGAAGGCAGGAATGGATGGGATGTTGGGAAGGAATTCCTGTCTGGGAGGGTGGGGAGGGGCTGGGCTGGAATTCCCAGAGAAGCTGTGGCTGCTCCTGGATCCCTGGAAGTGTCCAAGGTCAGGTTGGACAGGGCTGGGAGGAGCCTGGGACAGTGGGAATGTCCCTGCCCATGGATGGGATGGGATGGGATGGGATGGGATGGGATGGGATGGGATGGGATGGGATGGGATGGGATGGGATCACTAGGATCCATGGAATGGGATCAATGGGATTTGAGATCCCACCCACCCCAAACTGCTCTGCAGTGCCTGTTCCAGGGTTTTGCTGCTTTATCTCCAGAGCCCAGGGAACACAGCACAGCATTCCCATCGCTCCTGGGTGAGAGCCCAGCTTCTCCTCGCTCTCCTTCCTTCCACCTCCCACCTCTGCTCAGCTCTCTCCTCCTGCCATACAACCCCAACAGGGATAATTCCCAGATTTCCCATTTCCGAGCTCAAATCCCACCTTCCAAGGAATTTCCCCTCCTCCTTCAGGGTGGCTGCTCTTTGCTTGTCACTTCTTTTGCTGGGAAGTGTCATTTGTTTACCTTTTATTTTTTTCCCCCAGCCCTGTGAAATGATGACTCCAGCACCAAGGTGCTGGTAAATGACAACCTAATGGCCAAGCTGAGTGCGCTGTAACAGTAAAAGAAAGAAATCACTAATCAAAGTCCCTCAAATTATATGGAATACTGACAGCTTTTTACGCTGTTTTAATTAAGTACACTGTAATTTAAACCACTGAACCATAACAACCCAACGTTTAGTGTTATATCCCTAGGAGAACTTTAAAAATATGCATAATTCTGCCTGCAAGGTAATTGAGGGATATTTTTGGGGTGGTGGGGGTAATTAAAGGTTATACAGGAGAGTAATAGGAATTTTACTTGGGTACTGATGATGTCAGCAACCGTGCTAAAAAATCCTCGGGAAAGTGATTCCCGTGCCCAGCTGAGGCTGCTCCTGGTGGTTTGGGAGTTTTGGGAAGGACCCTGGATCCTGGGGAGGTGGTGAGGGGAATTTTTCCTGCCCTGGTCAGCTCTCCCCGGCCCCAAGAGCAGAGTGAGGAGGGGAAGGAATTGATTTTTCCCCTGGGGAAGCCTCTGTCCTGGCTCAGGGGCACAGAGGGAGGGACGGCAGGGTTGGGGTGATGATGATGGAGGAGAGGGAGGGAGGAAGGCGGCCCTCAGTTATCCCAGAGCAGGAAGGGTCTCCCAAACCCTGGCAAAGTGTGCTGGGGAATTCCAGAGCCCCATGGAGAGGAGTCAGCCCAGCCCTGCTCCCCCTTGGGAGGGACGGACAGCAGGGTTGGGGAGATGAGGATGGATGAGGAGACAAAATCAGCCCCAGTTATTCCCAAGCAGAAAAGGGTGTTCCAAGCACTGGTGGGGAGTCCTGGGACTAGATGGGGAATCCTGGGACTGGATGGGGATCCTGGGACTGGATGGGGATCGTGGGACTGGATGGGGATCCTGGGACTGGATGGGGATCGTGGGACTGGATGGGGATCGTGGGGCTGGATGGGGATCCTGGGACTGGATGGGGATCATGCCTGGATGCAGAGGAGCCAGCCCAGCCCTGCTCCCCCTCGGGAGGGAGGATGAGGAGGGTAAATCCTGGCCCATGAAGAGCAGCGTTTGCAGCACACGGAGGCAGGAGCGGCGCTGGCAGCCCCCAGAGCTGCCGGGCTGCAGAGCTGCAGCTGCCACGGGATGTACAGCGAGATTCAATGTGAAAAGTGGAAGATAATGTGCTCACACACTAATGGGCACTGAACTAGACACAGGCTCATTTTTCACATCATGTCATCTCTAAGGTTTGAATAAAAAGTAATGGCGAGAATGAGCCTGGATCTATCTCAGACATTATCATTTGCCTCCTCAGTTTTATTTGTGTTGACTTGTACAGTCTCAGGAGCTGACAGTGTGCGGGCCCCCGGATCAGTGTGAGTGATAATACACAGCACATTACACTGCTGGTGACAGCTCCTGTTCCCCGCGCTGGCATCTGAGCGCCGCGCATCTCCCTCCGTCAGCTCAAATGCTGCCAGCTGACAGCAGACAGGAGCTCACCGAGGGGACATCACAAACCCTGTCTGTTATCATTTCACCACATAAACTGCAGTTTCCAGGGGATCTTGTTCGGGAAATTAGTGTCAGTCAAACTTTGGGGGATTTTTTTTTTCTCTCTCTCTTTTTTCTTTCCCACTCTTTTATTTAAATTTTTTTCTTTTTTTTTTTGTTCAGAAGATAAATAGCTCCATCAGAGGGGCTCTGTTTGTGCTGCTGCACAATCAAAGTCTAATTTGAAATTGGGTGGGGGGGGGGAATCACCATTTTAAAAATAATAATCCTCTTCTTGTGGCGAGGATAAAGGCAACGTTTGAGCCTTCATCTGAGCATGACTAAACAGCCCCGTGGCTCACAGCACTTTTAACACAGCAATACAATATTTTTTTTACATCAGATCAGTAATATTTTCCTCTCAAAACATCTTAGATTTCCTCACCAGCCAACAGCCTGAATCCAAAAAGTTGCTGAAGCCGTCGCATTCAAGTCTAAATTCCTCTAACCTGAGACTTCTCAGCTGAACCCTGCACGCTCGGCCCCACAGGCACAATGCTTAATTAAGTGTAATATCCTTATTTAAGGCAGGCAGTCTCTGTAAGCCTGGTAAGTGTTCCAGAAATTATTTTCAGAGATTTCTTAGCTGCAGGAATGTACAGGGGAGGAAAAAATATTACCAAGATAATCTACAGTCTCCAGAGGATCCCTACCTTGCAGAGATATGCAAAGAGCCCCAATTCTTTTGTTTAACCTGGGAGATAATTCGAAACCTGCAGCTAATGAATCCCAGGAGGTGACAGGGGTTTGGATTAAACTCCAATTTGCTAATCCTGCTGCTGAGGTGGGGGAGGGTCCTGGCAGCCCCTCCATCCCCCTGGGCTGGAGCACACGGAGCTGCTGCTGCTGCTGGGGGGGAGGGGTCCAGCTCCCAGTGCCACCCAGTGCCATTCCAGTGCCATTCCAGTGCCAGCCCACTGCCGGACCAGTTCAGCCCAGTGCCACCTCAGTGCCAGCCTAGTCCCATCCCAGTCCCTTCCCAGTCCAGCCAGTGCCATCTCAGTGCCAGCCTGGCGCTTCCCAATCCCGTCCCAATGCCATCCCAGTTCCATGGATGGACTGGGGGTGTTCCCAGTTCCAGAGATGGAGAGCGGATGTTCCCAGTTCCAGGGATGGACTGGCGGTGTTCCCAGTTCCAGGGATGGAGAGCGGATGTTCCCAGTTCCATGGACGGACTGTGAGTGTTCCCAGTTCCAGGGATGGAGAGCGGATGTTCCCAGTTCCATGGACGGACTGTGAGTGTTCCCAGTTCCAGGGATGGAGAGCGGATGTTCCCAGTTCCATGGACGGACTGTGAGTGTTCCCAGTTCCAGGGATGGAGAGCGGATGTTCCCAGTTCCATGGACGGACTGTGAGTGTTCCCAGTTCCAGGGATGGAGAGCGGATGTTCCCAGTTCCATGGATGGACTGTGAGTGTTCCCAGTTCCAGGGATGGAGAGCGGATGTTCCCAGTTCCAGGGATGGACTGGGAGTGTTCCCAGTTCCAGGGATGGAGAGCGGATGTTCCCAGTTCCATGGATGGACTGGGGGTGTTCCCAGTTCCAGGGATGGAGAGAAGATGTTCCCACCCGGCTGCCACCATCCAGCTCTGAAGTTCCCAAAGCTGCTGCTGTTCCGCAGAACCAAAACACCCAAAGTGCTTTTCCTGCACTTCCCAAAAATTCACCTTCCAGAACCACAAACATTTCCAAGCGCCCGGACCATGATCTGCCAATCCTGGCAGCTGCTCCCTGCAATTCCCCTGGAATTTCGGCTGTAATGAATGCTCTCAGTTGCTGGGAGGGTTTAACTGCAAGGCTCCTTCCAGACCCTCTGCCCGCTTTGAGTTCCCTCTGCTCCCTGTGTAAGGAGATGCCACAAGCCATGGGAAATGGGAAAGACACTCAATATTCACTCCTGGCTCTGCTTTAGGGGGATTTCTCCTTCCAAGCTGTTCCCAGACAGTTCCCTCACCCCACTCTCGTGTCCCAGTGCTCCGTGTGTTTTATAAGGAATGGGAATTCAATCCATAGCACAAGCAAGTCCCAGTGAGGACAGGGGGAGGACTGGGAGCAGCAGGAAGTTTGGGATGCAGCTCTTTGCCAACAGGAGTGGTGGGAATGCTCCTCACACAGCTCAGGAACTGAACCAGGATGAATCCAGGACCCCATATCAAAGATTCTGCTGGAACAGGACCCTGGTTTGGGGGGTTTCTAATGAATCTCAGAATCTTTGTGTTGTTAATTCTTTGGGAAAACAATTAATCGTGCAGATACTGGGGTGAGCTGATTGTGACCTTCCAGGACCTGAAGGAGCCAACAGGAAACATGGAGAGAGATTGTTTACAAGGGATGGAGGGACAGGACACTTTCCCAGGATTAGATGGGATTTTGGGAAGGAATTCCTGGCTGGCAGGGTGGGCAGGCCCTGGCACAGGGTGCCCAGAGCAGCTGTTGGCTGCCCCTGGATCCCTGGCAGTGCCCAAGGCCAGGCTGGACAATGGGGCTTGGAGCAGCCTGGGACAGTGGAAGGTGTGGAATGGGATGGGATTTAAGGGATTTAAGGTCCCATCCAACCCAATCCATCCCAGGATTCCACGACTGTGAATGTTTGGATGAGCTGTGACACTCTGTGCCCACGCAGGGACACTGTGACAGGCCGGACAAGGACATAAAATCCAAAAAAACTCAGAACCACTTGCTCTGCCTGCTGCCTTCCCCCCTTCAGCTCCTCAACCCATCCTGCCCCAGGCTCCTCTTTCCCACCAGACAAAGAGGGAGAAGCCCCAAACAATCCGGAGTGGGTTTCCACGAGTCCCCATCCCTGGGGGAAGCTCTGCTGCTATTTAGCTGATTGCAATTTCTCATCACAGCAATTCTCCCCATCATCATTATCAGTACAGCAATCAAACACAAACAGGAGCTGCGGCTAAATGAGACAGGGCTGGGTAATGAAATAATTGCTGTGCTCTGCAGCCCAGCGACACTCCCAGCCCCCAGATCCCGCCCTGCTCCCAGGAATTCCTTCCGAGTTCTCAGTTTGGAAATATGTACCAGCCAAAAATTATTGTTGTTGTTGTTATTATTATTATTATTATTATTATTATTATTATTATTATTATTACTACTACTATTATTATTTTTTTTTTCTCTGCCTCACCTGATCAGGGATTTCCCTTCCCCCTGAGGGCACAGCCATCCCTGACAATGCTCACACCCAAATGTCTTGGAAGTGGGATAAATAGGGAAAGAATTGTTCATATTTCTGGAGGGTTTCAGGCAATACAGGATTCAGCATTGCAGCTGATTTTTAATTCAATATATTTGTATATATAGAATATATATGTATTTAATATATTTATATTTATATTTATATTTATATTTATATTTATATTTATATTTATATTTATATTTATATTTATATTTATATTTATATTTATATTTCTTTCCAGTGATCTCCATGTTCATTCCCTGTTCTTCTCAAGAAGTTTGTGTCTCCCAGGCTTCTGGAGTGTTCAGTGTCCTCATAAACTTTTAAAATAAATTTAATATCTTTGACTAAAGTGGGATCTACTGGGATGTCTGGAATCTCCCTAGTGCTGCTTATCCTGGTGTATCCCAACATTTCCATCTCCATCCCTGCCTCAAACCCCCCACGGCCCCTGAGGCTCCCGGGATGAGGAATTAAGGTGGATTTCAGGCTCTGATCAGCAAAACACTCAAGGAAACTCTTTCCCTCCCGGAAGATCCGTCTGCTCCTTCCATGGCATCCCTGACCTGAGCTGGGACCCTGCTCCCAACCGAGCTGGGATCTCAACTGATCTGGGATTCCAATTGAACTGGGATTCCAACCAAGCTGGGATTCCAACCATGCTGGGATCCCAACCGAGCTAGGATTCCAGCTCTGCCAATGCCTGAGAATGGGAAATTCGGGGAACCTTGGGAGTTTGGCTTTCTGGGGTGCTGGGAAGCATCAAGTGGTTCCATGTTTGTGTGTATCCACAGAGATGTGCAGGGATAGATAATTCAGAGAGATGAGAAGAGGTTGAGAGGTTGATGAGAGATAATTGACAGATGGATGAGAGGCAATTGATTGATTGATGATAGAATACTGATAGATCATCAGCTGCCTATCCATTGTGCACCAGTTGATAAATAATTGATCCACAATTGATAGAGGGATAATCTCACCTCACACTGTGTGATTTTTATCCCACCTTTGAGAAGAAATCCCCCAAAAGCAGCATGAACTCTCAAACCCACATCCCAGTTTAATAAGAGAGAAAAGGCCTCTATTTCCAAATTCCTGTTTTGCCACCAGCTCGGATCCTGCCCTCCCAGCACAGCACCTCAGGCAGGTGACTTTGAGAGAAAAGCCACCCTGGTGTTTCTCTGCCCCACCCAGGCAAAGGTGAGCAGGAATTCCTTGGAGCTGAGCCACAGGACTGTGCTGGGACACAGATGGATCAGGAGTGGAGTCACCCACGGAACCCCTGGAATGTGCTGGGACACAGATGGATCAGGAGTGGAGACACCCACAGAACCCCTGGAATGTGCTGGGACACAGATGGATCAGGAGTGGAGTCACCCACGGAACCCCTGGAATGTGCTGGGACACAGATGGATCAGGAGCTGAGATACCCACAGAACCCCTGGAATGTGCTGATCCAGTGGCTGCACCTCTGGACACGAACAGGGACACGAGGGATGCTCAGGGCATGGCCAGGTGGTGCCCTGGGAATGGGGGGATTCAGCAATGAAAACATCCTTAAAAGAAATACACACACATGTCCACATCCTCGGGACAAAACCGGTGTCACCAACCCGCCAGCCATCCGCCTCTCCCACCATCCCGCTGGGAATTTTCCAGCCCCACATTCGCTGGGAACACGCAGCCCTTGGAATGGGGCTGGAAATAAAGGCTGGGTTAAAGGCAGAACATCCCACCCAGAGGGGCCCTGGCCCTCTCCTCCCTGCCTGGCCCCACGCAATGCAAACACGGAGCGCTGCCGGCGCCGGGATGTTGACAGCATTATTTCCAGAGGTATCACGGCTTAATCAAACCTCCAGCTCGAGCAGCGCCACGCCGAGCTCCGCCGTAAACCCCCAAAATTATATAACACACATGTTTTTATGCTTTGCCAATTACAGCTGGAATAGGGACTGTTTGTTTCAGCCCCTCTCAAAATGAGGCGAGGATGGGAAAACAACCTATTTTCCTTATTAGGTTCAGGAGTCAAAGGACTCAGCCAGGAGCCGCAGGCTTCAAGAGCATAGAAGATTAAGACATATATTGGATTCATGATGGAGGGCACAAAGTTCATTTTCAAAATAAAACAGAATTTTATTCATATTCCTTTTAAAATTCAGATTGCCATTTGCCAGCTGACCTGTGACATGGCAGCAGTGTATTACATTTTCAATGAGCAGCCTGTCTGGAGCTGGCAGGAGAGGAAACTGCTTCCTGGTGGAGTTTTTTCACCACCCTTAAATAGTAAGAATTTGTCGGGATTGTTGTCAGTAATGGGAGACGGTGCAAACAGGGACAGGGCAGCATATTTATTTTTAATAAGGCAACATGCAGAATAGCAAAGTCCCTGGCATTATGCACCGAATAGGGCTGAAAAAATAGAAAGAAAGGAGAAACCAGAGCTCTCTTGCAATTTGTATGTGGAAATCAGGGGTGGAAATACTTGGCAGATACATTGAAAATCAAAACAAAAGCGGAGCAGGGGGGAAAAAAATCCGCATCTATATTAAAAACTGAAATGCAAACGCAGTCGGCAGCGAGTTTGCGGAGAGCGCGAGTCAAGCCAAGGGTTTCTCTAGCGAGGAGCGAGATTTATGGAGCTCGCCATCTGTCAAAATTAGATTACAAAAGGCACATATGCAAAGATACACCACGCCTGATTTTCATATATATTAAACTGTGCAACTCCTGCGGAAAAACGAGGCTCCGCACGCGGCAGTGGCGCCCGAAAGCTCCCGCTGCCAAACTTTGGGGCTTTGCTGGGATTGTGGTGCCGCAGGGACACAGGGGGATGTCCTGGAGGGCCTGGAGATCCAGCCCCACGTGGGCCTGGGTGTGCAGCTCCATTGAACACCCGAAATGCAGAGGAGGGAGGGATGGCACCAGCGGGAAGGGGACGTGGAGCACGCTCAGGTGGTGACGCTGCTTTGGGGTCTGAGCCGACGGAGAGAAGGATGACACAGAACCCTTCTCCAACCCATTTTTCCAAGCAATTCTCCCTCGTGGCAGGCTCCAATTCCCCATTTCTGGGTGACACAGCAGGATTTCCAGTCCCTCCCAGTCCCACACCAATTATTTGTGTACGAGGCGCCTTCTGTCCCCGCAATCAACGCCCAAGTACAAACCACGCCGCTCTCCTGATAACTTAATCAAGGACTCTCTGCTCCAATCTACCTGTAGATAAAACCCAGGGTGTATTTTGACACGGAGAAACAAATCCACTTAGGGCAGGTGAATTAGCTAATCATCATCTCAGCACCAGCGCGGCTCGCGCTCGGCGCGGGGATGCTGCTGAATATCAATTCTGCCCGCGCCGGATCGCAGCCTGGCCCTGCCCCGGCTCTCTCATGTGAGCCATGTTAACCCGCACCAGGGAAATCCTCTCCTGTTGACAATGGAGGAGCAGCAGAAGCAATTTTGTTGGCAATCTATTTTACTTTGGGAACAGCTGAGCTCCGAGGCTGAGCGCTCCGGGGACAGCCGGGATGCAGGGCAGGGAAGGGACGCTCAGCCCTGATCCCAGGAGCTGGCAGAGCTGGCATCGGTGTCCGAGCTGTACCAGGATGCTCAGCGGGGCTTTTCTGTCAGAGATGACACGTGGCTGTGACATTTCCCATCAATTTTACCCCAATATCTGTTTTTTACCCGGATTTAATTTAATTTAATCAAAGGGGTTTAATTGACCACAACATCACCTCACAGCTGTCCATGAGCTCCAGCTAACAGGTAGAAACACTGAGTTTTAAATATGCCACAAATATAAAAGGGATAAAAACCTCCACTTCTCTCTTTCTGCAGGATCATTGCATTTCAGATCCTAATATTTTTTTAATTCCAGGTGGTTCTCATTTCACATTTTGTCTCAGTTTAGAGCATAAAACACTTTGAAACACCAACCTGCAAAGACGTGAGTTTACTTCATACCTGAATTTATGAAACTGCCTGCTGGAAGGTGCTGAGGCTGGTTGGGTATTAAAATAATAATTAATATTAAGAGCGTTACAGCACTGCTCGGTGGCATGGCCACTTATTGCATTAACCATAAGAAGAGATCCAGGCTGCTCCGGCCATTCCCAGCATTTCAATGGATAACGCTGAGCAGGAAGGGCCTCGGGCTCTGCAGAAACCCCTGGCCGTGGGTGGACACCCGTGGGTGATGCCGGCGCCGTGCCTGCTCCTCCTGGGAGGAGCCACACCTTGGGGAGGCCGAGGAGAGGAACCCAAACCCGAGAGAGGAGCCTGGAGCTGCCACAAGGACCGAGCGAGGCGCGGAGCCGCCGCTCTCTCGGCTCTTTCTCCCAAACCCCGCTCCTCGTTGGGCATAAAATACAGGCTCCTTAATTGGTGTGTGCTTCTCCAACATGTTTTTAATGAAAAGGCAGCACATAACTCTCGGTTTGTTGGCTGGCAGAGCCCAATTTACAAAAGTGGGAGTGCGAGATAAGAACAGAGTACATCTGCAGCGCAGGCTGTGCAATGAATCACGCCGTGCCAGAGTTGAGCAGAATATAATTGAGTCCAACATCTCTGAGCACTTTCACCATAATTAATGATAATCTGTAACAGAGGAATCTGAGATTCCAGTTCAGAGAACTGTTTAATTAGGCCAAGTAATGAAAGCAGCAGCAGTACAAGAATATGGCCTGCCTCATGATTAATGATTCATGCTACCGAACACAAAAGTGCCGCGCCGTTAACTCCGGCGGGGCTGCAGCGCCCTGGCATTTCCAGAGTGGGGAAATGCAGCTCAGGATGGAGCTGGCAGCAGCCCTGCCCTGGCTGCTCACACCAGAGATGGGGCTGCAAAGGGAACAGCCTCCCCCTGTTCTGGGGGCTCAGGAACAGCCTGATGTCAGTGCTGGGGAGATCTCCCTGCTCAGTAATTCACATCCTCACTTCTAAAGTTGGGCACACAGCGCTGACTTCCCTTTCTAGCACAGCCCTGGGGAGAGCATGAGCTCTGGGTGCGGCTCCAGACAGACAGACAGACACACAGAGCCACACAGACACACAGACAGGTTCAGACAGACAGACACACAGACAGACAGAGTCATACAGACATACAGACAGGTTCAGACAAAGAGTCACACAGACAGACAGGTCCAGACAGACAAACAGTCACACAGACACACAGACAGTCAGACTCACAGGTTCATACAGACAGACACACAGACAGGTTCAGACAGACAGACAGGCAGGGTCAGACAGATTCACACACAGACAGGTTCAGACACACAGACAGACGGACTCACACATAGACACACAGACAGGGTCATACAGACAGACAGGGTCATACAGACAGACAGACGGATTCACACACAGACACACAGATGGATTCACACACAGACACACAGACAGGGTCACACAGACAGACAGACGGATTCACACACAGACACACAGATGGATTCACACACAGACAGGGTCACACAGACAGACAGGGTCATACAGACAGACAGACGGATTCACACACAGACACACAGATGGGTTCACACACAGACACACAGACAGGGTCACACAGACAGACAGACGGATTCACACACAGAGACACAGGTTTACACAGACAGACAGACGGATTCACACACAGACACACTCCTGCTCCTCTTCACAGGGAGCAAAACTAGCTCAGTTCACAAGGTACGAAATGTGAAAAGGAAAGAAAAGAAAAAAGAAGATGAAGAGTGCTAAGTTTTTTTGCAGGCTTCCACTTTTGCCGGGTCAGGGTGCGGAATGTGGAGCAATTTGACACGGAATTGCCCTGGCGGTGTAAGGGACATGACAAAAGCAGTGATAAGACTGCCTGGGGCTTTAATTTACAAGCCAGCAAATTATATGGGTTTTATGTGACTATTTACTGCTCCTCTCAATGAGACGAGGAGTCCTGCTCACGGTGGGCCCTGCAGAAGGCCCGGTACATATGCAAGGTGTGAGATAAGAACATTTTCCAGAGGGCCATGCTCCCTAATGCCTCCATTCCCCCCAGATTAGGGCTCCTCGGGTGCCTCTTCAGCACTGCCACGGCTCAGCGCCCACCGTGACAAATGCCATGCAGGGACATTATCTGCTCTCTGCCATAATGGGCCAGCATTTCCAGCATCCTCCCTGCCTGGGGACCCCCTGCCCTGCACCCCAGCCTCCCCTCTCCTGCTCCCTGCCACACACAGGCTCCTTTGGCTCCATCCTCGGCCTGAGCTCGGGGACATCGGGGTTCCGGGGGGTGTGAGACTGCTGGAATTGGAATCACAACATCCTGAGCTTGGAGGGAGACGCGGGGTCATGGATCCAGATCCTGGCTCTGCACATACACACACCAAAACCCCACCCTGGGCATCCCTGTCCAAATACTCCTGGAGCTCTCAGTGCCCAGCACCCTCTGGGGGAAGAACCTTTCCATAAAATCCAGCCTGACCCTCCCCTGTCACAACTTCACACCAGCAGTGAGAAACCGGTGACCACAACGAGATTTTATCAGCACATTTCCCTGAAGAAAAAAATCCTCAAAGAAAAAAAAAAAGCTTAAAAAAAAAAGCTTAAAAAAAAAAAAAAAACTTAAAGAAAACCCCACCTAAAATGGGAAGACAACAGGGGTGCCTAAATTATAACATCAAATGATAAGCATGGCAACTTGTGAAACTTTAATGGACATTTTAAAGAGCTCATAAACGTTTTGGTGAGATTCCAGAGGCTCTGAAGCTGTCAAACACCCCAGTGGTTTTACAAAGACATGCTGGGAACCTCAGAGCAGGGAGTTTCTTGTCTGTGGAAGGAAACTCCCGAGGGAGGATGAGGAGGATGATGATGAGGATGAGGAGCCTGTGATTGGGAAAATCAGCGTGGCTGGGTCCTGCTTAACTGATCCCTGGAGTTCTTCGAAGATGTTACTGCCACAACAGAGAAGGGAAATTCAGCAGATGTTCAACAAAAGTTAAATTTTCCAAAAGAGGAGGTTCCACTGAGCAGATACATCCAGGGCCAGCCCAACCTGGAGAAGTTTTGGGTCATGTCAAGATGGGCACCAGAGGAGCAATGAGGGGGTTTGGGGCAGCTCCCAAATTCCAGAGGTGCTGCCTGCAGAGCCAGGGAATCCAGCCCATTTGTATGATAAACCAGTGGGTGATTTTTAAGGAACCTCTCTTTTCCCATTCAGTGTTCCAGGGTCAGGGAATCCAGGCAATTTGTAAGGATTTTTAAGGAATTTTTAAGGATTTTTAAGGAATTTCTCTTTTTCCATTCAGTATCCCAGGGTCAGGGAATCCAGCCCATCAGCTCCTGCTTCCCTAATTAAAGCAGGGATCAGCACCACAAGAGATGAGAAACGAAGCAGCAGCAGCATCCTGGAATGTTCAAAGCTGCCACAGTCTACCCCGTTGTGTAACTTCCCCTGCATTTCATTAGCAAGTGATTTTAATATTTAAATTAGAGGGGGTTTTGCCCCCTCATGGAAAGATCCCTGTGCTCCTCATCATCAGCACCAATCCCTGCACCCTCTGCAAGTTTGCCACGGACATTTCTGCAGATGAAACTCAGCTGCTCGAGGGGTTCGGAAGGGAAATGTTGAGATGATATTGCTGCAGGAAGATTTGTCAGCTAAAGTTAGCATCCCTAATTTTTTTCCCAGTCATCAGCCCAAGAAAAATTAGCCCAGTGACGTCTGGCCCTGCTGAGAAAATAAACAGAGAAGGAAGTGTTGAAATCAGCCAGTGCTTTCCATGTCCTGAGCCCACCACTGAATTATTTTAGGGTTCTCCAAAAGTCTTAAGCAGAGTTTGAGACTTAGGCTGGTGGGAGATGGGTACAGGAACCTGGCTCAGCCCTTGGAGGAGCTCCAAACACAGCCAGGGGATTTTTCTTTGAAGTTCCTTTAAAAGTTATGCAGAGAGGGAAAAGCTCCAGTTCACAAAACGTAACGGCTGGAAATGTTTTCCCAAATCTCTGGCAGATGAGGAGGGAAGGAATGAGATCTCTGCTCTCTCTAAATGCCAGCAAGGGCTGCTCCAGAAATGGGAATTAGAGGGCAGAGAGAGAGAGGCTGAGGAGCACTAAAATGCTGAGCAAATCCTGGGGCTGCACCTGAAACTAGGGACAGTTCTGAGCCCCTCGGGATAGGAGGGACCCTGAGGGGATGGAGCATGGCCAGGAGAGGGAACGGAGCTGGGAAAGGGCTGGAGAATTCCTGAGGGAAATGGGAAAGGGCTGGAGAATTCCTGAGGGAAATGGGAAAGGGGCTGGAGAATTCCTGAGGGAAATGGGAAGGGGCTGGAGAATTCCTGAGGGAGATGGGAAGGGGCTGGAGAATTCCTGAGGGAGATGGGAAGGGGCTCAGCCTGGAGCAAAGGAGGATCCAGAGGGATCTTTTCCCTCTCTGGAATTCCCTGACAGGAGGGGACAGCCGGGGGGATTTGGGATCTTATCCCAGGGAACAGGGACAGGAGCAGAGGGAACGGCCCCAGGCTGGCCCAGGGGAGCCCAGGGGGGATATTGGGACAATTCCCTCATGGAAAAGGTGCTCAGGTGGAGTCCCCATCCCTGCAGGGATTTCACAGCCCTGGGGATGTGACACTTGGGAACATGGGATAGTGATGACTGAAGGAGCTGCTTGAACTCGATGGTCTGGGAAGACTTTTCCAACCCATCCCATGGTTCTATCTCCCTGGCAATGTTCTGAACCCCTCACTGTGGGGTTTCTCCAGCCTGTCCCACCCGAGCCTCAGCAGCTGGTCCAGGAATGCCCAGCCACGGGAGTCCTGCACTTGGCCCAAGCCAAGGGAGCCCCTTGGAGTTGGGATTCTGAGATTCCATCAGAGGCTGGTGGGAATCCTGGTCCAGGGAGAGCAGCAGAGGCTGCAGATCCATCTGCAGGAGCCAAACAAACTCCAGCAGCACCGGGGACTGACTAATGCCACCCTTGGAACAGCTGGATTTATTGACTTTGCAGAATCAATAGCTATTTTTATTAATCATCTTTAGATAGCAGGATGCTCCTACTATATCTCTTTCAGTGACTAATACAATAAATTTCCCCTTTTGATGTTCCCTGACATTTGAGCAAATTAAATGGAGCATTAAATATGATCCTCTTTGGGACAAAAGTGGGCAGAATCATTTGTGACTACTTTATTAACTGTTCTGAGAACACCAGCAGCACCTTCCAAAGTGCTGTTCAGCATGCTATGTTTATTATTATTTAAATTTTCCCCAGCACTGCTATATTACTATGGATCAAATGGTTTTAGTTGGGTGAATTGGAAGCATTTCCATATTTCCTTTTACTTTGATCATGGCACCAGCTGAAGGACCAGAGTCCATCTTTGCTTGCTGCCTTACAGGCAATATTTAGGGTGCTTTTGCTCCTGAAGTGGATGAGAACACTTAAAAAGTTCACATCTATGTGATGTGAAGTTGTGAAAATAATGTGAAAAATGTGAAGCAGTGAAAATAATCTTTTTAAGAGGTGACTGCAGAAGAATTATTGTGTTTTATTTTGTTTTGTTTTGTTTTGTTTTTTTTGTGAAAAAGTGAGCCCAGCTTTCACGCTTAGTGGAAGGAACAATTGGAAACTCCATCTTGGAGAGCTGAAGAGGGGGAGCTCCCCAGAGTGGGGGGCCCTGGGGAAGGCTCCTGGGGTGTTTTCCACGTACAGTCACTGCCAAAACACTTTATATCAGCTCTTCCTACACTGAAATCTCCAATTAACAACAAAACCAAACCCATCTAATGGCCCCACTTGGATATTCCCTTTATCCCCATCTTCCCCATCCCAGGAGGAGGGGTGGGAAGGAGCCAATTCCTGAGCCCACAGGTCACTGCTGCCCATCAGGAATTTATCGATTCCTGCACAAAACATTCCCTGGATTGCCTCGATGATGTCTTGATACCAGGTTAATGCTGCCCAGCTCTCCTTCCTCCCGGATTGGAAGCAGAATTCCATCATCTGCAGCCTTTCCGAGCCACTGCGGGCAAACATTGGAGTTTCAGATTAAGGAGATAAGAAGCAATTGATATAAAATGAGAAGAGCCCGGAATTTTAGAGCCGGGCCCCCGGATGAAGCCGGGCAGGAGCTTGGATTGGAGCTGGAATATGAGAAGGAATTGCGGCTCCCCGCTCCCCGAGGATGCAGGTGAGTTAGCACAGAGCTCAGCTCCTAATTAGCCCTGCAAATGAACTCATTAACCCGAGCTGAGCGCTGTCGCAGCACAGCTCTGCCTTTCCCAGCATCCAGGAGGTGCGGGATGGGACTGGGAGCACTGGAAGGCTCAGCTCGGGTGGCGCTGGACGCTCCTGGCACTGTCCCCGCATCCCAAACCCTCCCTCCGCCCCAGCCTCTGCGTTTGGGGTTTGCCCTTCTCCCTCTGGGTTTGGGGTTTTCCCTCTGGGATTTGGGTTTTCCTTCTGGATTTAGGGTTTTCCCGTTTCCCTCTGGGATTTGGGTTTTCCTTCTGGATTTAGGGTTTTCCCGTTTCCCTCTGGGATTTGGGGGTTTCCCTCTGGGATTTGGGAGTTTCCCTCTGGATTTGGGTTTTCCCTCTGGAAAAACTCTCCCAGCACACGGAGTCCAGCCTGTTTCCAATCCCCACCTTGTCCCCACCCAGAGCGCTGAGTTCCACCTCCAGGGATGGGCGCTCCAAACCTCTCCTGACAATTTTTAACAGCCCTTTCCATGGGGAAATTCCTGCTGGTGTCCAGCCTGAGCCTCCCCTGACACAGCCCGAGTTCCCTCTCATCCTGTCCCTGGCTATAGCAAGATACAAAACAATTTTTCCACACGTTCCCCATTGGTGAAACATTATTGGAGGAAACAGGAAAAATAAATAATTTGCCAAGATTTATTCCTTACTGGGAAAAAATACTGAAAGAAAAAAAATTATCCCAAGTTATTGGGAATTTGCTATGCAGGTCCCATTTCTTTTAAAATAAAGCAATGTTATTTTTCTTTTTCTTTTTTTTTAATTATTCCCTTCATAATGTAATTTAAAATAAAATAATCAGATACTTGGATGATAAAATAACACAGTGAAACCTCTACTCTTGCCTGCTGCAGTTTCCTTCCTCAGGACAGACCCTGAGCCAGGTGGTCCCAAGGATGCTCTGAACTGGTCCCTACCCTGGAGAGGAGAGCAGCGGCCACACCCAGCACCCTGAGCAGGTAAAGGTGTTCAGACGCTGCAATGGTTTTTCATTTCTGTGTAATTTTTGGTATTTTAACACTGGGGAATAAAAAAAAAAAAACAAAACAACAAAAGAAGAGGAAGAACTCGTTTGTGCCTTTTGGAAGAGGATGGGGTGAAGGAGCTGAGGCTCTTCCCAATATCCTGGAGTGGCTGAAATGAGCTTTGTGCAATAAGCCCAGCCATGTCACCAGGCTCCTCTCAGACGATCCAAAGATTAAAGCCTCTATTCCTGGAGGGTTCCCGTGGCATTTACTCAGGGATTTTGATCAAGCTTTATGTGATGGGCTACCTAACACACCTCTCCCAACCTTAAGAGCTAACAGGAATTTGGTATCTCTCAACATGGATTTCTTGCTGTACTGGGGGATATTTGGCAAACATCTCGAGACTGTAGCCAGGCACAGGCAGGAGGGAAAATGAGAGAAGGGGAGACAAGTGGCCAAAGAGTCAGAGCAAACACTGAGATTTGGAGGTAAAGTCTGTATGAGCAGAGCCAGGGTGGCTGTTAAATCCCAGGTTTAACTGGGGGGGTGGAATTTTCCACGCAGGGGAAGATTTTCCATGGCTCGGGTCCGTGGTGTGCCCAACCCGGGCACCAGAACAGCCTCAGAGCCACTGCAGGGAGCAGGATCTGCCGTGCCATGGGGAGGGTGGGATGTGGAGCAGCCAGAGGAGATCCAGCACTGTGCTCAGAGGTTCCAGTGCCACAGAACTCACAGGAACCCACCAGGAAATGGAGGTGTGACAAAGAGTTGAGGTTAGCAGGACATCAGAACGCTTGGTACAGCCTGACCCGGCCCCACACAGAGCCCACTTCATGTCGGGGTGTTCAGAACCCAAACTCCGAAACCACACCAGGGTGCCCTGCCCTCGGCTGGGGTTTGGAACGAGATGCTCTTGAAGGTCCTTCCCAATCCAAACCGTTCTGTGTTTCTATGAACCTCCCAACCTCCCCCAAAAACAAACAAACAAACAAACCTCATCGCAAACCACAACAAACAACCCCACAACAGCAGCAACAATCCATCATTTGGTACTGGTGGCAAGGAAGACGACCCAAAGGATGCTGAATAAAGAACCTTTAACAGCACTAGCAGCAGGAAAAGAGATTTCCTGGCAGTGCTGCCCCTGTGACAGGAGCCACTCGTGGCTGTGTCCCCAGAGCTGCTGTCTGCAGGTAAATACCCAGATTTTTGGGGCTTCTCAGCACGGCTGTGAGCCGCAGGTGGGTATGGGCAGCCCTGGGGCACAATCCCCTCCTAAACAGAGCAAAAACCTTTCCCAGCACAGGGATAACCATCCCAAAGGCCCAAAACCCACTGCAGTTACAAACCCAGTCTGCTGTTAGGAGTGGGGAGAAAAGAAGAGACCACAGAGCTCAAGAAAGAGCGAGGGACAGAGTTTATCCTGAACTCCAGCTTAGCTAGGCTGGGCTGGTGAAGGGGCTGCCTTGGGGGGATCTCAGCCATGTGGCTTCTCCTGGGTGATAAGGAGATTTAAAATCTGAAAAAGGTTGAGAGGAATTGTCTTTACGAACAAGATGTGGGTGAAGGACAGGAGCAGCAGGGACAGGACAAGGACAGGAGCAGGGACAGGAGAAGGAAAGGAACAGTAGTAGGACAAGGACAGGAGCAGGATCAGGAGCAGGAGCAGGGACAGGACAAGGACAGGAGTAGGGCAGGAGAAGCAAAGGAGAAGGAGAGGAACAGAAGGACAGGAACAGGAGCAGGGACAGGACAAGGACAGGGACAGGACAAGGACAGGAGTAGGGCAGGAGAAGTAAAGGAGAAGGAACAGGAGCAGGGACAGGAGCAGGACAAGGACAAGGACAAGGACAAGGACAGGAGCAGGAGCAGCCCAGGAGCAGGGACAGGACAAGGACAGGAGCAGGAACAGAACAGGAGCAGGAGCAGCCCAGGAGCAGGGACAGGACAAGGACAGGAGCAGGGACAGGACAAGGACAGGAGCAGGAGCAGCCCAGGAGCAGGGCAGGGCTCTCCTGGCGTTGTTTCCCACAGGAATTGCTCTGCTGAGCTCATAGATCACTACAAAAAGCCCGGACTGGGATGTTTATTAATTCTAGTCTTTATTACAGTGAGTGCTACAGCACTTGTAGCTAACAACCTAAAAATGGAGACGTGTCTCTCTCCCTCTCTCTCCAAGGTCTTTTAAGGCCAAACTGCCCAATTAAGACACTTAAATTATTTTTACTTTCAACCCAATAACCAAACACCTGTGATACCTGTTCTATCATTCGATTTTGAAAGCCTTCTCAGGTTAAAAGCTGTGTTTTCTTGGGGCCTGCCAGCACAGAAAATCTAAAATTCCCTTAACTTACTAACCAAACACCCGTGACTTGTGATGCAGAATTATTTATCTAATTGCAAAAAAAAAAATGCTACTTAGACTCATGAAGAAGAGGGTGAAGAAGAACGAAACCTCCGCCCTAAAACTTCCACAGTTTTTTTTAATATATTACTATATTGTAAACCTTCAATTCTAAGTTTTTTAGAACTTTTATGCAGATTATAATATTGTGATTTTAGTTCTCTCACTCAGTTTTAGAATCTTTCTCAAAAAGGTCAGAAGCAAAAGTTTAAAATTCTCTTTTTTGAGGGCTCCAACAACTAACAGGGCCGGGAATGCACAACCCCCCCCCAAAAAATGCCAGGGGTCAGCATCCGTGGACCACAGGAGGGTTTATCTCCCATTCCCAACAGACTGGTTTTACTGGGACACTCTGGAAGGGTGAACAGGTTCAGGCTGAGCTGCTCTATCTCCAGGAAAAGGAATATCCAAAATATGCCCCCCCCAAAAGTCCTAAAATCAGTCATTAGGTGGCCAAAATCTCCACTGAAACACCCCAAACCTGCCAAAATTCCAGGAATTTCTGGGAAAAACACAGGAAAAAAAAATCAGCCTTAAAAAAACCAGAAAAATCCCTAAAAATTTGCTCTAAGAAGCTCAGAAGTCCCCTAAAAATGGAACTGAAAATAATAAAAAGAAATCCTAAAATCTGCACTAAAACACACCAAACCTGCTCAAATTCTGAGCATTTCTCTGAAAAATATTGGGGAAAATTCAGCCTAAAAAACAAGAAAAATCCCTGAAAATTTTCACTAAGAAAGGCAAAAATCCCCTGATAATCATACTAAAAATGGCCAAAAAAGTCCTACAATCTACACTAAAACACCCAAAATCTGCCAAAATTCCAAGGATTTCTGCAAAAAACTTTGGGGGGAAATTCAGCCTAAAAAAAAAAAAAGGAGAAAAATCCCTAAAAATTTGCGTTAAGAAATGTAAAAATCCCCTAAAAATCATACTAAAAATGGCCGAAAAAGTCCTAAAATCTGCACTTAAATATCATAAATCTGCCAAAATTCTGAGCGTTTCTGTGGAAAACACTGGGGGGAATTCAGGGGAATTCAGAGGAATTCAGAAAAATTCTGAGGAATTCAGGGGATTTCAGGGGAATTCAGAAAAATTCAGGGGAATTCAGGGGAATTTGAGGAATTCAGGGGATCCCAGTGAGGGTGGGGAGACAGAGGAATGTTCCCCACTGGTGACTGGGAAATGCTCTGGGATGTCCCCAGCTGGAGAGAGGACAAGAGGGAAAGGATGCAGGGAACAATTTGTGGGGTGCAAGGGGTTAGGAGAGAGGTCCTGGCAGGGAAAAAGAGGGGAGAAAAGGATGGAAAAGGATGGGAGAGAGCTGGGCCACATCAAAGAGAAGCACCGGCCCTTGGGGACTCGTGTGAGCTTTTATTCAAGTCCCTACTGAAAGAAAAAAAAAAATCAATTAAATTAACAAAATGCTTTGCATTAGAATTCGTCAGAAATAGCCCTCAAAGAGCAAAAGAAGCTCCAAGCAGGGTGATATTTCTGTCGCTCTTTCTGCTGGATCCAACATGTCCTGCCAGCTCCTGTCCCCCATCCCCAGGGAAACACGCCCTGAAATCCCTCTGGGAGCCTCTGGAATTCACTGGGAATGTTGTCCAGCCCTGCAATCACACCCAAGGGTTTGGAGGTACCTCCCTCCTGCACCCACATCCCCCTTTGTTTTTTTTTTTATTTTAAACACCCCAGGGGAAACCGAAGCCTCATTTTGTAAAATTCTGATTTATTATTGCCAAAAGATCAGAGGTTTTCAAGGCAAAAAAAAAACCCAAAAAACCCAAAAAAACAAACAAACAAAAAAAACCAAAAAACCCCAACCAAACAACAACTTTTTTGTTGTTGTTTTTGTTTTGTTTTGTTTTGTTTTTTTCTCAGAAATTTTCAGCTTCAGGATAGGCTTAAATCGAGGGGGCAGCTTCCCAAAATGTGTAAGTTCCTTATGGAATCCCAGGGTTTGGAATGGGAGGAACTTCCCAGATTCTCTTGTTCCAGCCGTGTCCTGGCACGCCGTGGTTGGGGATTGGAGAGAGAGGAGAAACCCCACTGATCTCATCAGCCAGAGCTTTTCACTGCCTTTTTTCTTTTTTTTTTTTCTTTTTTTTTTTTTATTATTAATGCAGGTGTTAAACGAGACCACACATCCCTGACAATTTACATTCCCCTGCCTGAGCTGCACGGACAGGTGGACAGGGAACAGGGAATTAAACCAAAGGACACCGTGCTGGAACATGCAGTTGGTGTCCGTGTACACCTAAAATACAGCTCTGGCAGCTAAAATTACCCAGGCAGGAGTTTCCTCACATCCCAGCCTGCTATTTCGTGGCAGAAATGTGAGGGAATAGATTTAATTCTTTTTATTGACTTGGGACAAGGTTGTCTGTTTAAAAACCTGTCTGAATAGGGAACGGCACAATCTGATTTTCTCTGCAATCACCTTCCCCCAGTGAGTGCCTCTGGATTTGGGGAGCTGCATTTCTGGGAAGAGATGTCCCACAGCAGAGGCCCTGAGGATCCCTGTGATCCCTTATGGAGTGAAGGGAATGGGGTTTAAGTCAGGAAATGGGATCTTGAAGTTTCTTCTGCCTCTATGGTCTGGTTCAGCTTGATTTGGGAATAGAGAAAGGGGAAAGAAGAGATTGGAGGTGGGAAAGAAATGGGCAATGAGGGGGGCTGGGAAAATACATCAGCAAAAGTAACCAGGGAAGAGTGGGAGAAGCACAGGGAGTGGAGCCCAGGGACTGCACCCCGGGACCACGGGGGTGGGGAGGGGGAACTGGCCCCACAGAGGGGCTGAACGAAGAATCCCAGGATCCCTGAGGCTGGAAAAGCTCTCCCAGCCCATGGAGTCCCAGCTGTGCCCAGTGCCCACCTTGTCCCCAGAGCTCTGGGTGTCACCTCCAGGAATTCCTGGGACAATCCAGGGATGGGGATCCAACCCTCCCTGGGCATTTCCAATCCCTGAGCACCCTTTCCATGGGGAAATTCCTGCTGCTGTCCCCCCTGAGCTCCCCTGGGGCCGTTCCCTCTGCTCCTGTCCCTGTTCCCTGGGATAAGATCCCAAATCCCCCCCGGCTGTCCCCTCCTGTCAGGGAATTCCAGAGAGGGAAAAGATCCCTCTGGATTCTCCTTTGCTCCAGGCTGAGCCCCTTCCCATTTCCCTCAGGAATTCTCCAGCCCCTTTCCCATTTCCCTCAGGAATTCTCCAGCCCCTTCCCAGCTCTGTTCCCTCCCCTGGCCACGCTCCATCCCCTCGGGGTCCCTCCTGTCCCAGAGCTGTCCCCAGCCCTGGAGGTGTCCCAGCAGTGCCAGCCCAGGGCACACTCGGTGCCCTTCATCCCACGGGTGCAGAGGGATCCTGGATGAGGAGCAAATCTCCCGTGAAGGGGCTGAGGAACAGCGGGAATCTCTTCCCACATCCACGTGCTGCAGTATCCGAACGCACAGCCTGATGAATCCTGTCCCCAAGAATCCCTTCCAAGGACCCACACGGGTGCTGGGAAGTGACAACTGCCTAAAACCCCTGGAATAATCCCATTTTTATCCTTTCCTCTCTCCTGACCTGCATCCACACACAAATGGAATCGGAGACTCCTCGGTGGCTGCAGCTCCCCAGCTCCCCAGCATTTGTCATTGCCAAAGCAGCAGAGTTTAATTAAGTGTTGTGAGCAGCCTAGTGAGAAGCACACTTTAAATTAAACCTCAGCAGCACAGGCGGCTCCGGGGCTGTCCCTGCGGAACCATCCTGGCAGAAATTCCCGATCCCTCGGGACCGGCACCTCCCGAGCGAGCCAGGAGCGCTCTGCCTGCCCCACCAGCCCCATTACAGCTCCCTTCATTATCCCTCCCCTCTAAATGAAGGTCGTAATTAATGTGCCCACCACTCGACCTTTTATTTACTCTCCGTGTGTGGATGCATCGCCGGGAAAATGCCCCGCGGTTCCCAAAAATCACACAAAATTCTCTTTTTTGGGTGCGTCAAGGACTCGTTAGGGTAACGGGATAAATTATTTTAACACCTCGGTAGCAACCAGTGGGCACAGGAGAATGAAGATTTGGGTTTTCAGAAATATTCGTACAATTTATTTTTTTTTACAATCTCAGGTTACGGGGGATGTTTAAATTAACCACGCAGGGGTGAGGGATAAGATGGAAAAATATCCCAAAAGGATAAAGGAATTAATTGCGAGTTTTCCATGGGAAAGAAATATTTCAACCTGCCTGGTCTTTCCAGGAAGGAAGGATCCTGCTCCAAAATAATCCCCCTAAAAATCATAATTGTGAGTAGCAGGTAAGAAATGTCCCGATGACTTCAGGGCATTTTTCCTGCCCGGCTACAAACACTGATTTATTTCCTGGAAATTCAAACTGGGATCGAGGCTTCTGAGGATAAATCCACGTTTTCCTCACAATTATTGGTTATTATATAATATCAGTGTCTATAAATGTGGTGGAGAGGGAGAACATTGGAGTGGGTACCATGGAATGATGCTCCAGGGATGTCCGGGGTGACCCTGACCCCCTCAGCCCTTTTGTGCTCAGTCCTGGCCTTTCAGGAAAGGAAAGCTGATCCTTTTTTTTTTTTTTTTTTTTTTCATTCCGCACGATATTGTCACAGATATTTTTATCACCCCCTATGATGCCTTTTTCTGTGCAGTGATAGGATGATTCCTCACCAGAATGAAGTTTCTTTCGTAGCAAAAATATTTTCGGAATTATCCCAGCAAACAAACCGGGGGCGTTTTGATGTAATACTTCGTGGAAAGATTGAGAATTGGAAATTAAAATTAGGATTTGTGCTTTTCCGGGCACGGGGGTGGAGATCCAGGCTGGGATATCAGTGCAAAGCTCAGCCCCTTGTGCTGATCCCGGGCAGGGTGGGAGCTTTGGGGTGGGCAGAGCTGAGCCTGGCAGAGCCCACCCTGAGCCCTCTGCCCTTGTCCCTCCTGGGCTCAGTCCCCCCAAAAACGGGACAGTTCATTCCTTTAATTCACTGAATTCACTGAATTCCTCTAATTCGTTTAAACTTGACTCCAGAGTCTCTTCCAGGGTATCCCAGGAGCTGCAGCTTCTCCAATGGATAATTTTCCAGCTGGAAACAAAAATATTTGTGGTCACGTGTTTTCTGGGTATTCCAAATAATCTCGAGGTAACAATGAACCGATTTTATTATTCTTCAAGGGCTGGTTTTTCCAACAGAAAATTCCCAGTGAGAGCAGAACAGAGGGAACCAAAGAACTTTGAACCATGGGAAGACTCTGGATCCTAAAATAGATTAAATAAAATAAATAAAACCTTTGGACCATAAAATAAATAAATAAGTAAAAAATAAAATAAAATAAATAAAAATATATGGATAATAAATAAATAAATAAATAAATAATATCAGGACCCTACAGTAAATATGTTTTAAAAATAAACTATTTGGATCCTGAAATAGACACAAAAGTAAGTAAGTAAGTAAATAAAAATATTGGATTCATTCAATAAATAAATAAATAAATAAATAAATAAATAAATATTTAAAATAAAATATATGGATCCTTAATAAACAAACAGATAAACAAAAAAATAAATAAAAATCTCGTGCTCTTATGATAAATAAATAAATATAATTTAAAAATAAAATCTATGGATTCTAAAAAGCCCCAAATAAATAAATAAATAAATAAATAGATCTCAGGATCCTAAATAAAACAAATAAGCAAATAAATAAATTTAAACCAAAAATATTTTTTCTGAACAAACAAACAAATAAATAAGTAATTCTGGGATCCTAGATTAAACAAACAAATACATAAATGAATTCTAAAAATAAAATATTTGGAACCTAAATAAATAAATAAATAAATAAATACATGTCTTGGGATCCTAAAATAAATGAATACATAAATAAAGAGATAAAAATCCTGGGATCCTAAAATAAATAAATAAGTAAATAAATAGATAAATAGAAAAATAAAGTCTCTGCTCTGCAGCACCAGCCAAGCCAGCACTTGAGCAAAATGCTATTTTAAAAAGCACTGAAGCATTTTCTAACTTATCCCCAGGGATTCACACTTTAAAAAAAATTTTTAAAAAAATCACATAATTCACTGGTTTCCTTCGGATGCTCAGAGCAAATCCCAGCTCTGTAGAAAAAAACCCCAAAACTACAGGGCCAGGAGGAGAATCCTGAGCTCTGCACAGGTAACATCACCTGGGTGGGTTTGATATTATTGCAGTGTTTGGTATTATTGGGGTATTTTTGCTATTATTGCAGGGAAAATGAGAAAATTAAAGAAATCATTTGATTCCCTGAGCGTTTTCATGAGGAGGGGGTGATTTCTGTCTGCTGGCCACTTTGTTTGGCCACTTACATCTGTATTTCCTTTTATTGTGGCTCTCTCAAGTGTTTGATAGACGAAGATGGAGGCATTAATTGAACTCAAGTGTAGACACCTGAAGTATTTTTATTTTTATTTTTAGTTCTCTCACCTTTTATTTCCATTAGCACAGCAACGTGGTCACGGTGGGGATTTCTGCCTGAAGGACGCAAACAGAGCTGCTTGCAGTTATTAAAATAAAACTCCTTTACCAGAAAAAAAAATAGTTCCCAAACCACTGAAGCTGGGGAAAAAAAAAAAAAATATATATATATATATTAAAAATTAGAACAAAATCTCTGTATTTTTCCCAGATTTCAGAGATCTAAGTTTTCCCACTGCAGTGTGGGAGCAGACCAAATTCCAGCCCTGCAGGTGTCCCAGGAATCCCTGGATGTGGAATCGGGGGATCAGTCACAGGCTGGATCCAGTGATCCTGGAGGATTTTTGCAGCCTCGGTGATCCTGGGATTTGGGTTCAGGCAGTTCCACCTTGCAGGGGTTGAATTCCTCTGCCAGGGAGCCACTGTAGGTGTTTAGATTCAGTAATTTTAATATATTTTCTTTTTTGTTGTCTGATAGGACCAGGAGCAAAAGCAAGGCAGGCTTAAAACTTAAGGGTGTAAGAAAACTTTTATTACCA